>NC_072795.1:69355000-69980000 GCF_028583425.1 Eublepharis macularius
CTGAAGGGGAGGTGTGAAGGACAGGATTCTGAGGAAGATGGAACTTTGTTATTAAGTTAGGACAGCCATCAAGTAGACTAACAGTGAAATCCTAAACAGAGTTACTCCCATCTAAGCCCATTGAAATCAAAGTGGAGTAACTCTACTTAGAATTTCATTGTAAGTTCAGATATGGAATCCAAGAGAGAAACATTGCTTTAAGGCATTATAAAAACTTTCCAAGTATTTTAATATGACAGGGTACAATTTGCATAGTACTTCAGTATTTTTAAATCTTAGGGGTTATGCAGCTGCTTTCACCAATCCCCCGCTTCTGTTCACAAGCCATAACAGCCATTCATTTTCCCTCAAAGGCAGCTATAGCTCCTTCAAGGGCATCCCTGTTCCTTCAGAAGCGCCTCTTCCAATGGCATGTGTGTGCGGGCATCAAGGATACTGATTTCTGAGGGAGCTGCAATTGCTGAAAAGATGTCTTTCAGAGGCACAAACTAAGAATTCCAGAGAGACCTGTGTTAGTCTTTTTTGGCAAAAATGAACAGAAATCTTCTAGCACTTTACAAACTAACAAAAGTTTATTCTTGCATTTCATGGTTCGAGTCCAGAAAAGCTAATACTAAAATGAAATGTTAATCTTTAAAATGCTACAAGACTCTTGTTTATAGGAGAAGAGTTCCTTATGTGGGACAGATGTAGGTCAGTGATGTGGGGCACACTTCCATTCACACTAATGCTGGATCTTGCACGGCCACACTTACTCATATTGATTTCAGGGGACAATAGATGGGGAGGTTTGGAAATGCTAGTTGATGGGGAAATCACATTGTCTCAGCAGCAGCATATAGTTATTTGAATCATAGTAAAGTAGAATTTTACCACACCTGACTGCCACATTACACCAGATACACCAGGAGAGTTTCTAAAGAGGACAAGGGAAGGGCCTGTATGTGTGAATGGTAAGTAGGTCTGGCAGGATCTGTGTGAGTTGGTCCCAGAAAGTCTGAACAAACTATCCTTGATACTAACTTTAAGTGCTTTAGAAGAATAAATCAGGACACGAAGCCTGAGATCAAACAATCACAACAGCTCCAACCCATCATAATAAGTAGGGTTGCATGTTTGTTACAGCACATAATAGTTTAGTTAGAATATTAGGATCTGCTTACTCTGTGATATATAAAGTAGATATTTGATGATTAATCATAAAAAGAGAAAAATAGCATTGTAGCATGGAACTCACAGCTGAACCCAAGAACTGATGAAAGACAAGCCTCCATTGCACTGATATTCATGATTGTGACTCAGATTTAACTTCATTCCCATTGCAAGTACAACTGTAGCTATTGACTCTCCTATAGACATGGTTTTTGCATGACAGAATTGTTCTTCATTAAAAAAATATTTATGACCTACTAGAGGCTGGGAGAGCTTAGATCCTCAATGCTTGCCTCAGTTGGTGCTTTCTTTTTTTGAAATTTTGGTATTTCAGAGACAAGTGAGCTCTTTATTTAAGATACTTCTATGCTATCTCTTGGACTCTTCCAGCAAGAAATATTAAGGCAAGATAGTCACGGTTACAGTCATTAGTGAAGACAAGTGGAGAACATACAAGACTCATGGAGGGAATCACATACTTCCTCCCCTTCCCACCCACCTGCCTGATTGCAGCACCTGTTCCCCAGCACTGTTAACAGCTCTAGTTCCTTCTCCTCCTTCCACCCGCCTGCCTGTTTACCTGCAGCCTGTTTGGTAGTGGTGGCTCCTGCTGATCTTGCCTGCCCTCCCCCTTCCTGCCCACTTGTTCACTTGCCTTTAGCACCTGTTCTCCAATGGTGGCAGCTGCCAGTCCTTCTTGCTTTTCCTCCTCCTCTTCCTCCCTGCCCACCTTCTTGCCTGAAGAACCTGTTCTCTGGAGGCAGTGGTAGCTCCCACTCACCTCTGCTTTCCTCCTGCCCTCCTTGCTTGCCTGAAGCACCTGTTCTCATCTACTGCTGGCTCCTGCTCCTTGTCCCCCATTTTTCCTAGGACTTCTCTAGAAATTTTCTAAATGATGTCAATTTATCTAACCAGTTTAGCATTTAGAGAAAGTGGGTTGGGTGAATTCATACATAGTTCAGCATGTGATGAAGCAGTTGAGTGATTGTTTCACAACATGCATGTACCCAAGTCTCCAGTAAAGTCAGATTTACTGTGCTACCATAAAGGCACTGAAAGTGAGGAGAGATTGAGTAAAAAATGTGTTTTTTAAAAGAAGCTACGTACGTGATAAAATAATCACCACAGTTGCATATAACTAGTCATTTAATCCATGAGGTTACCATGGCTATTTAAATGCCTAATTTTTGTTGTAATTATCTAACAGGTTTTGCATTCTCTTCTGCTTTGTGTCTCCAATGTGTCACAAGTGTACTGTTCTTAAATAAGGTGACTGTTTTAATAATACTTTGTCCTTTTATCCTGATTCAGGAAGAAGCTACCTTGTTCATCTGTTTGAAATAAAACAAACATCAACAGGACACTTAAATAACATTGTGCATAGTTGTACTGTAGCCAAAGTCATTGACAAAATCCTATTTAAGCAAAAGCCCATCCATCTATTAATATATTGTCCTTCATCTGAGTGTATAGTTCCCATTGACTGTGTCAATGAGAGGGAGCAGTATGCACTGGAGCTGAGGAATCATTATGTACCAAAATATTCCGGTGATGCCACTGGGATGCCTTTGACAATATGGATCAAAATAAAGTTGTGAACCTGAGGCTAAACTAATTGGGCAACTTTTAAGGTCAATGAAAATTCTCACACTGAATTTACTGAAACCTCCTTAGGGCTGCCATATTGTAAAAGATAAGGGAATCTGTGCTGTTGTAGTAATCTTGTTATGGAGCTGCAATGTTTAGAAATAAGGAACTTTCATTAAATTCTGTGAGATTGTAATGCCATGGAATAGGAAGTATTCTCTTGGACTTGGAGGGATGCAAACAGAAGTAAGGCTTGGGAGCCAACAATAACCATAACATGTTAAGTGCTTCTCTGAATATGGAGGTAGAACAATTAAAGCTGCTATTCATAAATGTGTTATCAGTGCACAAAGTAATAAAGCGAAGGCTCAATTTTCACATTAATTTTTGATATGAAGTCTCTATAGTGAACTTTTTTCCTGAATGAGCTTCCATTCCAGATGCGAGGTTTACTACATCCTGGAGAATAATAGAAATTTAAGAGTTTTCCAGGATGTGATAAATCAGATCTCATTCTCATGTGTGGCCACACACAGAAATAAAATTCACCACTGCAGAGTTGTAGGTAGAGAATCTCATGAAAACCGAGTAAAAGCTTGCAGTTCATTCAAATTAATATTTTGTAGGGAGAGCTACACACATATTTTAAAAGACAGTGGGATGCTAAAAATATTTTTTTCATTAACATCTGAAGATTGGTGGTAATTATGAGAGCATTTTAAACAAAGAGTAATTCCATCAAGTTTTAACCAAGATTTTATGTAACTGAAAATAAAAGTCTTTGAACTGTAAAATATTATAAATAATTTTTCCAACTTCTAGATATGAATTGGTTGTCTCACAGAACATTCACTGGCCACATAGAACTGGCCACTGGGTTAGAACATTGTTAGAAATTGGAGCATGAAAGAAATGGGAAACTTTCATTCATTCCATTTGTACAAAATACATTGTTCATTTTAAAATCAAGTATCACAGGATTTCCCCCCTCGACATTTTTAGGAGATTGAAAAGGCCTGGAAAATGGTAGATGCAGCCTATGAGAAGGAGCAGAAAGCAAAAGACACTATTTTGTCTCTTAAAGAAGAAATCTTGAACTTGACTAAATTGGTGGAACAAGGATCTGGATTATCATTAGGCCAAGAACACAAGTGAGTTGAAACTGAAGTGGCGGAGTGGATGTTACGGTTGAGGTATTCTCACTGATAGTATGCTTACTAAAAAAGGATGTAAATAATCACTAACAAAATCTGCACATAAATTTGAAATTTATCTGTGAAAGCTGTGTGTTTGCACCCTGAGAGTTTGTGTTTATCTCTAATATTTGTTACATACCTAAAGCACTGTTTCAATATTAATATGTTTATTGCTGAATATCCACATCAGTAAACAAATACGTTCAGTAAAAGCCAGGTCACTTTGACTATTTGCAACAATATATTTTGCATAGGCTTGAACTTTATGTAAATAACCAAGAGGGGGAAACTATGCCTGGTTCAGGTTCTTTTTGGACCCTTATGATAGACTACAAGAGTATGTGGAACCAATGCTATTTTAATCCAAAAGCTTATACTGGATAAATTTATATGTTGCCTCTGCATTTTATCTCTTCCCTTTATTCTTTTTCATTGTCCTCTCCCATCTGTGTTTTCATTCTGTGTGACCATTTGCTTTGTTTTGTTCTGTTAAGCTTGTAACAGTATAAAAACAAATAAAAGTCACAATATGTGGGTTTGCAATATTATGTTCCAGGTAGGGATACTACACATTGAGTAATCAAAGTCTTGATTTTGAATATGTATATCACACAATTACTTAGTTCTCATTGACACAGTAAACCTGCTTGGGTGGTGTACTACAGCCTGTAGCTCATAAAATTCAGGCAGACTATTCCTAGTTGAATTTCTTATCCCTCCAAAACAAGCTGATCACAAATAGAAATCTGGAATTTTAGGGAGAAACAAGGCTTGGATCCTTTTTACATACATGCTAGGATTATTTTTATGTGGAAGGTTTTATTTTAATACTAATTTCATTTACATTTACTTCATTTATAATTCATCTTTTCCTCCAGTGTGACCCAAAGTATCTTGCATCGTTCTTCTCTCCTCCATTTTATTATCAATACAGCCTTGTGAGGTGGAGTGTGTGACTGGCCCAAGGTTACCCCTCAAGCTTCCGTGGCACAGTGGGGATTTGAGCCAGATCCCTGTGCATCTCTCTAACCTCTACACTATGCTGGCTCTGTATAAAAGAGCATCGAATCATGTGAGTTCCGTAGAAACATAAAGGGATACCATGGGTTATGTAGTCCAACCCCATGCACAGTGCAAGAAATTCACAGCTACCTTGTCCCTTATCCACCCCCCCTCCCCAGTCACCCCTGTTCTATGCCCAGAGAAAGGCAAAAAAACTCAGGACCCCAGCCAATCTGGCCTGGAGGAAAATTTCTTCCTGACCGCAAAGTGGCGATCAGCATTACTCTGGGCATATAAGAAAGAGCCACAAGAGCCTAGCACTGGCTGATCCCTTCATGCCATCCCTCTTCTGATCTGCATAGATTCATATTGAGTTATAGAATCATCATTGCTGTCAGGTGCTCATCTGGCCTTAAATACCTTCAAGGAAGGAATATCACCTCCTGAAGAAACTATTCTTCCTAATGTTTAGCTGAATTTTTTCCCCTAATGTTTAGCTGAAAACTTTTTTTGCTTTAATTTGAACCTGCTGGTTTTGGTCTGACCCTCTGTGGCAACAGAAAACAACTTTGCTCCATCCTCTATGCAGCAGCCCTTCAAATACCATATCACTTCTCAGTCACCTCCTCTCCAAGCTAAACATATGCAGCTCTTTCAACTTTTCATTATAGGACTTTGTCTCCAGACTCCTCACCATCTTTGTTGCCCTCCTTTGGACATGTTCCAGCATCCTTCTTAAACTATGGTGCCCAAAAGTGAACACAGTACTCCAAGTGAGGTCCAACCAGAGCAGAATAAAGTGATACTGTCACTTCATGTGATCTGGACATACTTCTGTTGATACAGCCTAAAATGGCATTTGCGTTTTTAGCTACTGCATCATACTGCTGACTCATGTTCAGATCTAATAAGACTCCTAGATCTGTATCACGTGCTAGTGCCGAGACAAGTTTTCCCCATCCTATAATTATGCCTTTGATTTTCCCGACCTAAATACAGAACTTTACTTTCTGTTGAAATTTGTTAGTTCTAACCCAGTTTTCTAGCCTGTCAAGATCATCCTGAATCTTGATTCTGTCTTCTACAATACCCCTCCCAATTTAGTATCATCTTCAAATATAATATGAGCACTCCCTTTATTCCTTCATACAAGACATTTATAAAGGCGTTGAACAACACAGGGCCCAGGATAGAACCCTGAGACATTACTCTTGTCACTCCTCTCCAAGAGGATGAGGAACCATTTACAAGTACTCTTTGGGTACAATCTGTTAACCTGTTACAAACTCACCTAACAGCAATAGGCTCCAAGCTACATGTTACCAACTTGTCAACAAGAATGTCATGTGGAACCTTATCAGAAGCCTTACTGAAATAAAAATAAACTATGTCCACAATATTCCCCTGAGCCTGAAATACAGTCCAGTCACAGGTTTACCATTTCAGTGAGAATTAGACATACATAGCTGGGAGAGTTGAACCTTCCCACTTGCACATATAAGGTATGTTCTCATTGAGGTGATAAATATGTATCTGGGCAGATTGTGCATGAGGACTCACATAATTGAATGCTTCTGTATGAAAAAAATCCCACATAGAGAACTAATCAAACAAGCAATAACCAAAGGGTCTTGGCAGTCAATTGGAGGAACACAGTGGAAGGGTAAGTGAATGGGGAGGACTGAACAAAATGTTAGGCACTGTGAGGCATGTCAGAGCTAGGCAATTACCTGAGTTGGGCTGTTGGTCCATGCACTGCACCATCTAATTATCGATGGCACAGTACTATCTCAGGTGTGTCTGTAGGGTTGATCTTCTCCAGCCTTTGCTACTGCATCCAGGTTGCAGTGGGAGCTTGAAGTAGAGGCCTCACATTTGCTAAATCTGTATGGTTCTGTTGCATATAGACTCTCCATACAAGACTCTCCTCAGACTTAACTATTTTACTAGGCCTATATAGACACCAATCTCTTTGGTGCCTTCCATGAACAGGTAGTGTGGGACTTTGCTGGTATCCCAAATTGTTATTGAGTGGTGGCAAAGTTGCTGTGGATGCTATGGAATGGTTGTCAGTGTTTCGACATTAGCTCTAGTGATTACTGCTATTCTTTTGTTTAAATGGCATATAATAACACAATCTACTTGACTGTCACAATGATTTCAGTGGCAATGTGTACTTTCTCTGTATTATATCTTTTGTCTATACATTGTCCAAATCATGAATCATCATTTGTGTATTATATAATATCCTTATGTCACAGAGTAGCTAAACTGACCTATAACATGCAATGACTTGAATATACTACAGAAAAGAGTAGGAGGAATAAGCACTCAAACAACATGTATGTTGCAGGGCATGCCTGTTAGAGATGTGATGATAATTTTTTTTCCTAGGTGGGAATGATGGTTTTTAAATTTGAATAAAAACTGCTTGTCTATTATTTGTAATAATAGGAGCTTATATTCCTGTCACAAGGGAGGTGTTTTTAGTAACTGTAACAGAATTATAATTTAATTGACAACTTTTGTGGGCTTAATGGAAGGGGAGTTTAATGCCAAACATTTCTCTTCAAGCTGCTCTTCTTCACAAAGCACATTCGATTGAGAAAGCCAAGAACGATATGGCATAGCTGACTGGGATCTCTTTTCTTCCAGCATGAGGGAATTGCTCAGATTTAAGGAGGAAGTAACAAAGGAGCGAGACCAGCTTTTATCAGAGGTTGTAAAGTTACGAGAAAATGTAACAAATATGACAGACCAACAGACAGAAGCAGAAAGGACAAAAGTTGAGGCAGACTCCACCATTGCTCAGGTCTGTGCCACTACCTAGGTTACTGTCATCTTTGTTGAGAAGGCTTCTCCACCTTTGCAATTCACCTTTATTAACTGCCACCTGCTATTTCACTTCCCAAACCTTTTTCAGGCAGCTCAGCAAGAAGGCATCAGTGACAGGGCATCATCAGTGCCTTTCATCTCTTCCATTGATCTTTGACATACCTTGTTCAGAGCAGCTTGTGTGCCGTCTCTGGGCCCTTTTCTCTTTGTCAAATCTACTGACTCAGCCAGAGTGGTAATTCTGCTTTAGAGGATTATTCCTTTGTTTTAATTCAAGTTAATTGCCATTACAGTCTCTATAACTGTCTTTGACAATGGTGCCATGCTATGCAGGTGTGCACTTAATCATTCCTGTGTGCCACAGTTTTTAACGTTTGTTCTGTACTATCACTGTTGCTGAGCCAGAGGTATCCCTTGGTTTCTGACAGATACTGCATCCACATGGCTGTTTTGCCCTGCCTTTGCTTCTGAATTGATGAGGTGGATTTTTTTTTAGTGTCTACACATGGTCATCCCCTAAATGTTCATTTTCCAGATTTCCCCCTGCTCTGCTCTGATCTTTCCCAAATCTTCCCATACTGGCACAATTTTTCTGCTATCAGCCATTCACACAAGCCATTTTTCTCACTGTGCCACGGTCTATTGCACAAAGTACTCATTTTTCTGAATTCCCAGCCCTTTTCATTACAGAGGTAAGGGAAAACGTGCTGGCAGTTGTAGTTCAGGCTGTCTGGAAAGGAATGGGGAGGGAAAGCTGCTAGATGGCTAGAGCAGGACAGAAATCTCTGCTCAACTGATAGTATGAAAGCTGTGTTTCCAACAGCAATGAAAGTAGCATGAAGAATTGGATGGATGCAGTTTTAACTGTGCTTTAAGCAGGTTTTTTTCAACTCTTGTACAGTAAATTTACTTTTTCATATACAAGCTAAGTTCTGCAGACATTGCATTGAAGCTTTTGGTTTCGTCACAGAGTTTAATGATCCAGAGATTAGTTCTGGCTATCACTCATTACTTTGAACATTTTTATCCTGTCTTCTATTTACCCTTTCTCATTTGTTCTTTATTGTCAGGTTCTTTGCCTCTTTCTTCTATCTTGGAAACAGTGTACCTCTTTTTATTCACCTGGCCTCTTCTCCGTTAACTTTCCCATTCAATCAGAATTTCTTTAGCAAATTTTTTGCTGAGCCACAATAATCTCAACTTACATCTTCTTGTACGGATGCTTGAATGTTGCCTGTCACATCTCCATTTTCTGGAAGTCTTTTTCAGCTGTTATAAACTATCCAGTGTCACAGTTAGCAATCTATAAGTATATACTTTATACTTATACTTTATACTGAAATATGAACAAAACTTTGATATTTTCTCTTTTGTCACTGCTGCAGCTGAATCAGGAAATCCAGATGCGTCAGAATGAGGCTTCACGTGAGTCTCGAAAGAAAGACAAAATGGATAGGGAACTGAAACAGCTTCAACTTGACTTAGAGAACAAGACGGCTGAAATGAAGACAATGCAGCAGGGAATGAATAAAAACAAGGAGGAACTCCTGAAGCTTGAACAGCAACTCAAAGAGCAGAAGGTATTGGAGGGGGTTCTGTCAAACTAGAATAGCTCAAGAATAGTAACATACAAGATTGAGGTTGGGTTTAAGGATACAGTAGGAAGGCTCTTTTTTCCTATGTTCATAATAGAATAAAACGCTGGAGGAAACCACTGGCTTTCTCATGTAGACATTTTTGCTTTCAACACAATCTTTCTTTATTTGGTGCATTTTTACAAATCCCACCCTTTCCCCAAAGATTGTAGGGTGGTTCTTCACATTTTATCTTCACAACAACTCTGAATGGCTCAAGGTCACCCAGGTTGGATTCAGACATGGGTCTCCCTGGCTCTAGTCCAGCACTCTAACCACTACACAACACTGGCTTTCTGGAGAAAAGGCTGCTGCTGGCCCCTTTGCATGTTGAAGTCAACTTAGAATCCCTCCTAAATGTATGTGACAAGATACACACATTATGCTATGTGCATACCCTTGAACTTTATTTTAATGAAAACATAACTGCTGAGTATTGGTTTTTAGATTACTGTCTGAAGTACTTGAGGACTCTTCAAATTCAGGCTGGGACACACATTAATACAATAATTCACAGTAGATAAAGACTTCCCGTCTCTACCTTTACCTTTACCTTTCAACTGGTAGCCAATTGGCAGCACACATTGCTTGCTACACCAGCTACTCTGAGCAAGCAAGGAAACTCTGATCAGAATTGCTCCAGCTACAAATTTCCTCAAAAGCTGCATCTATGGAAGTTTATCTTCAGAGGAATGAAATGTGTCGCATTTGCCATCAGAGTAATATTACTTAAGATTTGAGGTTTCCTGGCTTGAGAAGGCTGTTTGGGTATCAGCAACGGTACATTCTTCTGAAACCCACCTCCAGGGCACAAATGGAAGTGAAGGAACCAAGAGTTGAAATCCCTGGATTTTGGGGGTGGGGCTGGTGGTTAGGCACCAACAAGAGAGCTGAGAAGCAGAGAAATGCAAATCAGGAATCAGAAGATGGGAAATATCAGATGAATACTGGAGGTATTGCTGGGGAATACTATGAGATTTTGTTTCCTATGAGGCCTTTTCCAGTGTTGCCTAGGAACAGCTACAAGAACATTACAAAGCAAGATTCTAGAGATGGAGCTACTCCCTACTAGGGCTGTGCACGGGCGGGGAGATTTGATATTCCTGCTTTGGGTTTACCCGAAGCGGGAAACTGATCCAGAAGACCCCCAGGTATTTGGGTTCCGGAAATCGCTCCGATATGTTCCGTGAAGATTTGGAGCATACTGAAACGAGGGGGGAAACTCCCCACCACCCTCCCTGGGGCAACCCCTCCAACCCCCACCCCCCGGGGGAGACCCCGCCAACCCCCACCCACTTACCTGGCGGCGGAAGGGTTATGAGCTCGGCGGCGGGCCACCTCCACTGCCATGGTGGCAGCAGCAGCACAAGGCTGCGCAGCCTGGAGCCAGCTGGCTCCTCTGCTGCTGCACCGCCCGAGCCTGCGGGGTGGTGGGAAAGGCCGGAGCCGCCTCCTCTGGCCCTTCCTGCCCCTCAAATGGCCACAGTGTGTCGGCACCATGGCGGCCATTTGAGGGGCAGGAAGGGCTTTCTCCGCCTCCTCCGGCCCTTCCTGCCACTCAAATGGCCACCGCGGCACTGGCACGCCGTGGTCATTTGAGGGGCAGGAAGGGCTGGAGGAGGCAGCTCCAGCCTTCCCCATCACCCCGCAGGCTCGGGTGGTGGTGCGGTGGCGATGGCAGCAGCTCAGTGGCAGAGGAGCTGGCCTGGAGCCACTGCAAGGTAGGTGGGGGGGAGGTGGGGGGGTTGCTGTTTAAAGGGCCCCGCCTCTGCTTGCAAGCAGCGGTGCAGCCCTTTAAACAAGCCCCGAAGCTTTCTGAAACATTTCCAAATGCTTCAGAAAGCTTTGCTTCGGTATTCCGAAGCGGGGCCAGCATGCTGGCCCTGTTTCGGGAATACCGAAGCTTTCCGAATTGGGTCCGCTTCAGGTTTTTTTACCCGAAGCGGATCCCAAAGCGCACAGCCCTACTCCCTAGTTTGCAAAATTCTTGAGTGGCCTCTTAGACAGAGTTTCTGGTTTGAACCTAGCAATTCCTTATTTGAGTCCTGTGACAGTTCCTGATATTTAAGTCTTCCCTATGTTTATTATATCAAGGACTATCTAGCTGAGGTCACAGCCCATACACAATGGGTGTGGGCCTGTAGTTGCACTGGTGGAATACCAAATGGTCCACTGCCTTTACACTGAATCATTTTGTGGGCGTGTGCCTGCAGTTCATGCACAAATAACTTGGAGAAGTTTGGCTTTACAGTCTGTTCACAGAACCATTTTCAGCCCATGGTAACTCTGGGAAGAAAGTCAGCTTGTACTGTACTGGTTGTTTTGCACAAATGTATGAACACCAGTACCACATTTGCGGTGGCAGACCAGTAGCAGATTCTGGCTGTATTCAGTCTGTGAGGCAGCAGCATGTGCATGATTGGCATGGCGTGGGCTGATACAACTTGAGTCAGCAAAAGCTTATTTGTTGCCTGTAGTTGTTTTATTATAATATAGTCAGGTGAATAGACTCTCACTCTCTGACTAGGTCTCTGTTCATACTCTGACACTTCTCCTCAATATTTTTTTCTAGTAGCATTATTCTTTACCATTGTTCATGTCTCACTGAAATGTTGAAGTCAGATAAATAGCAAAACATGGCAAATATACTTCGCTGTCTGTCATGTTTCTTTTTGAGGTTACCTAACTGAATGCTGGTAATGGTTTTTTGATAGAAGTTGCTGCTGGAGTGTAAAGTATCTTTTAAAACAAAACATAAATGTGTAGCCCTTTTGTGGCTTGGCCTTAAAATGGTCCTCTGAAATTAGTTTGTTTTTTCAGCCCATTTCCTCTCATGCTGCATAGCCTTCAGAGAAGTAATTTTGGTAAACAGCAAAAGAGGGTTGGTAATTGTAAAACAGTTCTTCCTAGAGCAAAATTCTTTAGGAGTTGCCTGTGTCATTCAAATTTATGGTCCTTTTCTCCCTTCCAGTCCTTGACTGAGTGTGGGTAGAAGTGTGTGACAGTTGTTAATTCAATGGAAAATCTCAGTAAAATCAAACAACACCATTGTTTATACAGGGCTAAAGAAGAAGCTCACTTTTCTGTAGAGATTTTTTTTTTACTGTTGTAAGAATTACACATTTTGGATGGTAACTGTGAGCCAGCTCTGACAAAATAATACAATGCAGCCACTAGAATGACGCTAAGAGCCATTTACACATTATCAAGCCCTTGCTTCCCCCGCATGACTACTTAGGGAGGTCAGGGTGCCCAGTTTGGTGGGCAACATCCAACCTTTGGTCTTGTTTCCCTGCTGCCACTTGATACAGAGGGGAGGGAGAAAATATGTGAGCTTGTTAGCAGTTTATGAATATGGCTGTATCATAAACCCCTCTCCTCATGCGCTTCAGGCACATGGCTCATTGCCTGGCTAGGCAGAAGAGTTCCCGACCTGGCTGGAAGGGAAAATCACGGGCATGTGAGTCATGAAGCAGGACTAGCTAGCAGCCCTGCAGCCTGGAGTTGTGCAAAGATGTAAGACAAAAGAAGACTTCCAAGAGTTCCCAAATTAATCTTATCCACACCCTGCCAGTCTTCCCCTTTCCTCCTCCCTTCTTATCCAACAATCACAGTCATCAATCACCTTTCTTACCTTTAGCAACACCAGGAAGGTTTAATCAAGCCTTTCCCATTTTTTAGTCTCCGGAGACAGCCATTAAGCTATTGTTCTTGGGGCAGAAGACACAATCCTGTCCCAAAATATGTTCCACAGTATAATTGGGCTGCCCAGCTATACCTGTGTGTGTGTGCATCCCAGGATTCTACGCACACCCTCAGATGTGAGTCTGAGCCTTCTCCTTCCTCTTACTGTGAAGCGCTGGTCTCTCAGCTGCTACTATCTTTGGACATCCTCTATCTCCTAGACTGGTAAACATCACCCAACCCTGAATCTCTCTCTCCTCTTCCTCCCTGTTTTATAGCTAGCTCTGTGTATATGATGTGTGTGTGTGTTCTCCTGTGTTTGTTTTTGCAGCCCCTTTAATAAAACCATTCCTGTTAAACGCCTGCCTGGTTCTTTCAGAGAGTTCTTTAAGGCAGGGGTGGGCAAATTGCGGCCCGCTACAGAGTTTTTTGTGGCCCGCCAAGACAGTAGAAAAGTGTGATAGGGTACATTTGTCTCATTAAACTGATTCTAAAATTAAATGTGCTTGCAGCTATAGATGATATGAAATTAGCACAATAAATAAATTGAATAAAACGACCACTATTTTATTTAATTTATATTTATTGATTTTTATGATACAATTTATACCTTTTCTGAAATGCAAAGTTAACTAATGAATGCAATCATTTTAAAAGGTGCGGCCCTCCGCTAACCTCCGCTCCCACAAAGTGGCCCCCGAGCCAAAACAATTGCCCACCCCTGCTTTAGGGGAATGATCCTGGTATCCATTGGTGGATATCCTGCTAGTTACCCCCTCTCACTGCGTCTCCTTGTATGCTAATTCTCCAACTTGTAAGGAGGACCCCCCTTTAGGGTATAGGCTGAAACAGTGACCTGCCATGCTGCAATGTCACTTCCAGCCACATAATCAGAAGTGATGTCATTGTGTAATGGAATGCTCTAGAATTTCACTGAAACGCTATGTTTTTTACAGTAGTTTTGGGGAAATCCTAGAATATGACGCTGCACTGTCACTTCCACTTATGCGGCTGGCTGTGATGATGCAGTGCTGTGGGACACCATATATGAAAGTCCCCCCCCCCTGCCCCAGGAGTTGTCAGTTGGCAGCTCTGTGACCTCTAGATTTCTGATTGACAGACATGGTTGGGGAATTCTGGACCCTGGTGCATGGGGAGAGAGAACCTCCCCCCTGATGTTGTTTTCCAGAACCGAAATGGCCCTGAGGAGGTGCTGTGTTTCTGCAGTTGGGCAAATAATGGTTCCTTTGGGCTGCTTTGGGTCAGGAAAATGGTAACAGTGAAAGGTTTATGCCCCCTCCCCCCAGATGCAGATTGGGCCTATATGTTCTTGGGAATTAAGTTCTGAGTACAGAACCCCTGTCCTTGTTAGTGACCGGACATGCAGGGGACAGCAGGATTTCATAATGTGTGAATTAACCCTAACTTTGCTCAATTAATGTGCTAGATGCAGCTCTTGTCCCAAAATGCACTGAGTAGGGAATATTCTGTCCAGTTTTAATTTTAACTCTAAAGTGCCTACTGATTGTCATGCAGTGGTCCTTGTCTCCCATATGCTTTTCCACGTATACAATAACAAATCCCCAGCAGAAGATCTATTAAGCAGAAGAAAAGGCTGGTATATTCTAAGATGAAAATACTTTTGACTGAAGATAGATTTGAACTGGTAGAGAGACACTAAGGCTCTAGCACAGGAACAGGCAACCAGTTTTGTCTGTGTGCTGGAAAAAAATGGAATATCTGTCTATGAAGTTGTTGTGGTGCCAACATACAAAGGGGGAGGAGAAAACAAGGATTGTACTTGGCTGACTTCCGGCTTGGGATCCATGGAGGTCTAACGCAGCTCAGGGAGCTGGGCTGTCCGAGTCACTGTTTGTAGGGCTGGAGGGGTGCAAACTGCCCGCAGCCCCCTGTTCTCAGGCGGAGAACAGGCAAGTATGCTCAAGACCTTGAGGGCGCATTGATCTTGGGTGTGAGGGGGGTTCTACGTAACGAGCCCCCATCCACCCTTGAGGTCCCACCCGAAGAGAGGTTGCTGAGATCTCTGCAGCGACTTTGGAGTCAAATTTTGGCATAAGACCTACATGCCCAAGCTTCAGCAAACTAAGAAGGGAACCTGAATCGATTGGATAATCGAAGCAGCGATTACAACCCAAGAGAAACATCTAAGAAGGTAAAGATTGCTCTCTCTCAACTGATTACAATAAGAAATAAAGTGACAAAGAGATCTAGAAAACTGCAAAAGACTTGATATATAACTGAGAAAACTCCGGCAAATAAATTATTAAAAAGTGACATTGTAAAGAAAAGTTAGAGCGGAAAAAACGATTATTGTTTACATACCTGCGGCTAGAAAGAGATAGTGGACTGTGAGAAACTTTCAACATCGCGAGAACTGCTGTGAAACGGAGAGGAACAGGAAGTGCGTCAGAACCATAAAGAGCTTGACGAGAAGCGGCTTGTAAGCAGCGGAAGTGGAATATCGCCATTTTTGAAGAGGGCAAAGCTGCGGCTTCAAGGAAAACGGAAGTAGGCCATCTTAGACAAGGGTAAGGGTGGCTGCCCCAGAATAAAACCATAGAGAAAAGACGCCCGACATTTTGGACCGCGTAAACATCAGTTTTTACAAAAATAACTTAAACTTTGACTTTTAAAAATAAAGGAAAATAATAAAATCACGCCACGGAGCTAAGGAAAAGAGCAGACTCGTGGGAGCGAAGTAGAGCTAGCCCCATGATGT
Source organism: Eublepharis macularius (assembly GCF_028583425.1). Taxonomy (NCBI): domain Eukaryota; kingdom Metazoa; phylum Chordata; class Lepidosauria; order Squamata; family Eublepharidae; genus Eublepharis; species Eublepharis macularius. The sequence continues at coordinate 69,370,831 of NC_072795.1, forward strand.
CGAAGAAGGAATGGCAAATGGCACTGGAAAACCTAGACAAAAAAGTTTCGGAAGGGAATAAAGAGCTTAAAGATATGATGCAAAAGATGGCGAAAAATTTGAAAGACTTTAAAGAGACACTTAAATCGGAGATGGCAGAATTAGCGAAGAATATGGATCAGGTTCAAAAAGAAATGCAAGTTACACAGCAGAGAGTTAACGCAGTAGAAAAGGCGGCTGATACCTTGGCAGATGTGCAGAGAATGGAGCTGAGAGGCGTGAAGGGAAGAATGGCCGTAGCTGAATGTAAACAAATGGAAAGACAAGTGAGATTTCGTGGAATCCCGGAAGTTTTGGAAAAAACAGCCCAAGAGCAGATTACAGAAATTTTGGCGGCATACCTGGGAAAAGAAGAAGAGGAGATTGCAGCACTTCTGGACGTGACATACAGAATTAACTCAAAATTTGCAGCTCAAAGGAAGTTACCAAGAGATATGATTGTGCAATTTACAACTAGAAAGACAAGAGAGTCAATTGTGAGTAAACAATTTCAGGACCCATTAGAGGTTGATGGGAAAGTGGTGAGAATAATGAAAGAACTGCCCAGATCGGTGTTGTTGGAGAGGAAGAAGTATAGAGAGCTGGTCCAGATGTTAAAAGACATAAAAATCAGATACAGATGGGAAATACCTGAAGGACTGGCTTTTGAATTTGGTGGTGTAAGGAAAATCATCAGATCTGGCCAGGAGATGGAAAGGTTTATCAGGGACAATGAAAAAGACTTACCAAAAGGAGCTAAAATTTGATCATGGAGTGTAAAATCATATCTTGGAATGTAAATGGACTAAATTCACCTTTTAAACGTAAGACTATTTTCCACTGGCTTTTAAAACAAAAATGTAATATAGTGTGTTTGCAAGAGACACATATTAAAAAACAGGATGTGAAATATTTGAAACTTGCAAAACTTGGAAATGAATTTGTAGCAGCTTCCAAAAAGAAAAAGAGAGGAGTTGTATTATATATAAAGGAGGAGCTACAGCCAAAACTGGTTCTAAGTGATACAGAAGCTAGATATATTGCAGTGGAAATAATTTGGAACTCTAAGAAGATTTTGGTGATTGGAATTTATGCGCCCAGTGGAGCAAAAGAAAATTTTTTCAAGGACTTACAGGAACAATTAGATGAATTGACTTATGATCAAATAATTTTGGCAGGTGACTTCAATGGAGTTACAAATTTGGAAGAAGACAAGAAATCTAAAAGTGCACAGAAAAAGAGAGGACTTTTGCCAAAATTGTGTTTTGCGATTAAGGAACAAGAAAGTCTGGAAGATGTGTGGAGGAGACAAAATCCGAAAAATAGACAATATACATTTTACTCTGCAAGACATTTTACACTATCAAGAATTGACATGATCTGGGCCTCCAAAGAACTGGTGGTATGGACTAGAGATGTGGAGATAATGCCCAAGGTAGGCTCAGATCACAATCCAGTTATGTGGAGATTTGGGAAAAATTAAAAGAAAAGAGGATGGAGGATAAATGAAGACTTGCTGCAAACGGAAGAAAATATGGCGTTGTTACGAAGAGAGACCAAATTTTTTATACAGTGCAATTTGAATAAGGATGTACCAACTAACAAGGTATGGGACACATATAAAGCTGTTATTAGAGGAACGCTAATGGATCTGAATGCAAGAGCTAGGAGGAGTAGGGAAGAAAAGAGACTTGAAGTTATGGAAAAAATTAAAGCCAAAGAGAGACAACTTAAAAAAAGACCAGGAAAAAAGAAAATATTTCAGGATATGAAAATCCTGCAGGAACAATTGACGGCAATGAACAATAGAGAATTGGAGTGGAATTTTTAAAAAAATGAAACAGAAGTCGTTTGAAGGTGCAAATAAGCCTGGGAAATATTTAGCGTGGCAATTAAAAAAAAAAGGGGAGAAGAAAATCATAACTAAGATTCGAGAGGAAGATAAAACATTGACAGATCAATCAGCCATTAGTAGAGCCTTTTTAAAATTTTATGCAAAGCTGTACCAAAAGAAAGAGGTGAACAGAGATTCAATAGCGGAATATTTGGAGAAAGTGAAGCTTCCAGTAATTTCAGAGGAATGGAAAGAGAAGTTAAATAGGGAAGTGACAGAGGAAGAAATAAAAGAAGCTATACAATCAACAAAATTAGGGAAAGCACCGGGACCAGATGGAATAACAGCAAAGTTCTATAGAATGATGGCCAATGAGCTGACACCGTTTCTAAGTGAGGTAATTAACGGAATATTACAAGACCAAAAGATTCCTGATTCATGGAATGAAGCTAATATATCATTGATCCCGAAAGATGGACAGGATTTGACCAACGTTAAGAATTATTGGCCAATTTCGTTGCTGAATAATGACTATAAAATATTTGCGAACATTATGGTGGAAAGATTAAAGGGATGGATGTCGGAATCTATTGCAGAAGAACAAGCTGGATTCCTACCCAATAGACAAATTAAGGACAATTTAAGGACAGTAATAAACGCTATTGAATATTACGATAAGCATTGTGATAGGGAAGTTGGTTTCTTTTTTGTAGACACGGAAAAAGCATTTGACAATTTGAACTGGGATTTTATGTTTGCCACTATGGAAAAGCTGCAAATGGGAGAAAAGTTCACACAAGCAGTTAAAGGAATTTACAAAGACCAGTGTGCAGCAATTGTAGTTAATGATGATTTGACTAAAAAATTGAAAATAGGTAAGGGCACAAGACAAGGTTGCCCATTATCTCCATTGTTGTTCATTTTGATTTTGGAAATTTTGCTGATTCAAATTCGAGAGGACGATACAATCCGTGGCATAAAAATAAAGGAATTTTCCTACAAAGTCAGGGCATTTGCGGATGACGTAATGTTGATAGTGGAAGATCCAATGGACAGTATGCCAAAAATAATGGATAAAATAAAGGAATTTGGTGATTTGGTGGGATTTCATGTGAACAAAAAGAAGCCGAATGCAAGTTTACAAAGACGTAACATTAGCAAGAGTTCACAATCAAATTTGCACTACCATGCACCAAATGTTAATTTTAAACTATTGCTATTGTATGTGAGGTGATTCTTTCTCAAGACCCTGTGTGCTTCCAGCCTGCCCTTTGGGCTCCTAGCTATTACCTGATTTTCTCCTAGCTCAACTGCATTCCTGCTTTTGGCTTACTGTTTGGTATGCATGAAAGGGTTGTCTATATTTGATCTAGCATCAGAAAATTATGCACACAAGAAATTATTTTTATTATTTGTATATTGATTTTAGTTCTTGTTTTTATCGATTTTAACTGTTCACCGCCCAGAGCCCCTGGGGATGGGCAGTATATAAATTGAAAAAATAAATAAATAAATAAAAATAAAAATTATGACTGTTACCTGGAATAGGACTCCTTGTGAGTAAGTGGGCAAGGAGCAAGGCTATACGAGAGGGGTAACTACAGGATAACTCCACCAGTATTTACGGGGTCCTTTCCCCGAGACAAATTAAACTTAACTGTGCTCCATTGATTAATCCTTGATCTTAGGTGGGGATTCCATCACAGAAGGAGGGTATCAGGATGGGCTAAGTGGGGTGACACAATGAGACCCTTTCTTATAACAGCTCACACCCGCAGCTGGGGAGGCAGTAAATCAAATCACCTCAGTCCTCTGCATTTGCATGAATGTCTCATGCCTAATCTCATGTGGGACTCAGCAACTCTGGCTGGAATTCCCCCACTGCAGATCAGGCTGCATTAATCCAGAGGTCTTGTGATTTTTATATCGCAGGTGGCTATTAAACAGCTATTAAGTATGGCGGAGGCCGGGGCCGAGTGCTTACATTACAAAGATATGGAACATATGAAGCTGCTTTATGTCATCTATCTTAGGGCCACTCAATGTCCCTGGACTTCCCATCCCCTCACTCAACTTGAGTCCCTCAGATGTCCACTCACTGGACACTGGGGGGTCCACCCCCAATTTGTCCTGCAACAAATGTGCAGCAGTGGATGGACCAAAGGGCTCTCCATCTTCTAGAATGGGCCTTGCCCCAGGCCCAGCAGTGGTGGGGGCTTCTCTTGGGAGAGGAAGCTGGGGATGGCATGGCTGACACAGGCAAGGCCAGCAGCATCTGTCCTCAGGGGTGGGAAGGGGGCATGTTGACCATTTATGGAGGGGTAGGACTTCCCCTTGCAGGGACAGGCCCCCTTGCTGGGGCGAGGTTCAGAGCCAAGGAGGAGTGGCTGCATGTCTCTGAAGCTTAAGAAGTGGCAGCTCAGGGAGGATGAGAGGGAGAAGGGCTTTGTGGTAATAGAACCCAACCCTGCCAATGAGTCCTTTCCTGCAATGAGGCTCCATCCCTTCAGTGCAAGCCAGAACCCCCCTCCCTTGGTTCATCAATTTCTTACATCCTTACACTGTTGGTCTGTGTAGCCCAGTGTTGTCTGCTTTGACTGGCAGTAACTCTCAGCCTTAGACATGGGTTTTTCCAGTCCTGTTTCCTGTGAAACTTTAACTGAGTATGCTAGAGACTGAACCCAGACTTCTGCATGCAAACTAATTGCCTTACTGCTCAGCTATGGCTCTTCCTTTTATTAATGTAGTTTTTTACTAAAATACTGAGCTCCTTTTTGCTACTACAAATGAAATTTGTTTTACTCTTCTGTTATTTTGCAGTTATTACAATAATTGTTGTTATATACTATGGCTGCCAAATGGCAAACAGGAATTAAAATATCTGCCACCTGTGAGAGAGTCTTGCAAAGATCCTGAAAAAATACGCCTACTGTGTTATTCATTATGAGTTGTCACCCATCCTCCCAGTTGCTAAATAGTTATCACAGTTCTCGGTGTGTTAATAGTTTAATTAATGATTAAAATGATAGAATAAAATGTGAAGGTGTTTCCATCTCCCTGAAAATCTTGAGAAGCTTGAAGTAATGCTGGTTTATTTGAGTAAGTACAATAAGCAGATTGCAAACAAATTTATTGGATTTGCATTGCAATCTTTCAGATCCTGAATGAAAGAGCCACAAAAGAACTGGAACAGTTTACAGCGAGAAATTCCAAACTCCAGCAAGAGAATGAACAGCATAGCTTGGCCATTGAACAACTCATGCAAGAAAACCAGCAGAAAAACACAGAGCTGAGAGTAAGTCCAAGGTTACCTTTCTGTAACATCATAATTGCAATTCTGAAATAATATGGTACCATATCGGAATTTCTGTATGTTTACATATGTGAACATTTGATCTTTTTGCGTGTCAGTTATTTGAGCATGTGACACTGCAGCCTTAAGCAAGGTTACATTCTTCTAAATCCATTGATTTTAATGGATTTTAAAGGGGGTAACACTGTTTAGGATTGTACCATGAGTGTATATTTAGACTAATGCTGTGATGCATTGTGCTACCTTTCTGATGTTTTGATTGTTTTGGAATAATTCAAAGTAAAGGATGAAATATCTTACTAAATCAGAGCTGGAGATTAGACACGGGCATGAACCAAAAAAACCCCAAACTACGTGAGTCATGGTTCGTAGCATTTCACGAACCACGAACTTCTGACCTTTTCCCAGTTCGTGGTTCTTGAGGCTGTCATTTCACAGACCCCGCGCTGGAATTGGCGTGGGAGCTGTGAAACTGACAGCCTCTTTTCCTGCTGCCCGGGCTGTCAGTTTCACAGACCCTGCATGGGGTCTGGAAAACTGACAGCCTGGGCAGCAGGAAAAGAGGCTGCTTTGGCAGCAGGAGAAAGGGGCTGTCACTTTCACAGCCCCCCGTGCCGGTTCCAGTGTGGAATCTGTGAAATGACAGGCTCTTTCTCCTGCTGCCAGAGGCTGTCATTTCACAGCCCTCTGCCAGTATAATCGGCTGAACCCAGCGCAGGGTCTGTGAAACTCCGAACCCGGCCACGAAATGGCTGGAAAAATTCATTTGTTCCGTAAACACGCTTTCCCACGGAACGTGTGTTTCAGTACAAATGAACCAGCCATTCCGTATGGAATTTTGTTCCGTGGTTCGTTTCATGTCCATCTCTACTGCAGATGTGAATTGGAAAGGGTCAACCAACACGACTTGATTAGGAGAGTTTGCAAAAAGTACTGAAACGTAATATATGTGAAAAGTGTTCATGTGTGTTGTTTGACAAAAATGTACTCTTTCCACTGATACTTCTGTTTTATTTCATTTGAATCTCCAATACTTTGTGATTTTTGCACTGTTTTTGTGGCATCCTAGAAATGGCTGCCTTTCAAAGGTAAGTCAGTCTTTCATTAAGATTAAAGGCACTATATAAAACCCAAGATATTGCCATTGTTCATCTATTGCATCTAATCTCCTCCACCTAAGAGCATATCTGTGATTACATGGCTTATGTTAAGGAAGAGGACAGAAAACCAATAGTTTATTGAACTTTAGTAAAGTATAACCTGTTCTCCTAAATGGAGGAAGTAGCTTTCTGATTAAGAATTCTCTTTCAAGAAGTGCTACTGGTTAAAACAATGAAAACAACTTACAGGTATATGCAAAAAGATTTAGCCAGATGTAGTGTAACATAAGGATTCTATTCCAGAGCTACAAGTTGTCAAGATTACATGAGAAAATACCTGATAGAAAAGATGTCACTTCTAATGGCAGAGTTGTCTATTGGAAGCAGCAAAAGCATGCATACAGTATGTGTGCATGCTGAGGAACAGATATCCACACGCAGCCTCGCTTTGTATTTAGCAAAGAAATATGAGTTCTTTACTTAAGGAGCTTCACTTGGGATAGGAAAGGAGTAGAGATAGTATTCTATCTATCTAGACTAGGATGCTGAGCATGTTCTTCACAAATGGCTGCAAGATGGAGCAGAGAGTGAGGAGAGGGAAGGTGAAGATGGAAAGAAGTAAGTCCCTAAGAATACCAATCTGCATTTCAAAGGGATTGCTCCAGACTAGAGAGAGAGAGGATGGAAAATTCCTGACCCTTCTGTCTCCCTGACTCTAGATAGTCTCTCTCTGTAACCTGAGGCTAGGAGACTGTGTAAGTCCTTCAGTTCCTACAATTGCAAAATTATAAAACCAGTGATCTTCCTTTTGGTATACTGAATGTAGTGTGGAAAAAACAAACAGCATTGTGTTACATTGTAGACTAACAAGATGGATTGTAGCATAAGGTTTCATAAGTAAGAGCTTATTTTTAGCATATGAAAACTCATGCCTTAGTCTTCAAGATACCACAGGAAACTTTGCCATTTTTGTTGCAACAAAAATGCTTTTCTGCTGCTTTTCTTTATTATCATATTTTTTTCTAGCCAGCAGCACTATGAATTGTGGGGAAAGTCACATCTGCCTCTGCTACTTTGCTGCTCACTCCCCCTTGCTGCCTCCTCTCCTGCCCTGCCCTGACAGCTTGCATAGCCATCTTCCCACGACTTTCACAGAAGCAGAGGGAACTACAGTGTTTGTGAGAGCTGTTATTTTTAAAGAATGTGTGTTGTACCTTCCTTGCTTTCTACTGCTGCTAAAACTCAGGAGTGCTCACATACTTTCACACATTAGGTACATTTGCATAGAAAGACATATGCATGCACACACGTTGAAAAGAGAGCTCTAATTTAATGTTCCCACTTTGTTTTTCCCCCCCATCACTTGTATACAGGAAACAGAACTAGTGGCAGAACAGAAGAGAGGTGCAAACTTCAATTTACATGAGGAAGACTCAGTAGCCCTTCCTCACGGGTGGACAGAGTTGAAGCCATCCAGGTGGTGGAGAGAAGCTTTAGCTCTTGCTTCTGCGGGAAGGTAGTAGTTAGCTGTATTACCAAATATTTTCATGGTACTAAGAAGCCCATGAGTTCAAAGAGAAAAGGGATACACTCTGGAGAGTAGAGGATGAAGAACAGGCGCAACCATAAGCAGGTCTACTCAGAACCCTACTCAGTTCTATTTGATGGGGATTACTTCCAGGACAATGTTCTTTTGATTGCACTGATGGTGTACTTCTTGTAACTTGTATTTTATTGGAAATGGCTATTGCTATTACTGCCATTGCTTTATTTTTCCTTAACACATGGCACCTATCTTGGTAGCAGAGAGGCTATGAGCTGTTAAATTCTATGACTATTGTATCTCCATTGCTTGTCTTACATAGGCAAGAGAAGATGAGGTGTCTCAGATGCGTCAAGAAATTGCAAAGCTTACCAAAACAAGAGAGCTTATGCAGCGGAAACTACGTACTGTGGAGGAACATAAGGCACAGGCAGAAAATGAAAGGGACACCCTTAAAAACCAGATCAGTGGGCTGGAGAAAGGTAGGAGTCAAATTCAGAGTAATGGTGTGAACAGTTGGTTGACTGACCAGTTTTTTTGTTCCAATTAAAATCTCTATGGCAGTTAATACTGTTGACCATGATCTGGATCTCCTGACAGAAGTAGGCTTAGTTGGTATGGACCTGTGTTGGTTTAAATCCTTCTTGAAGGGCAAATTTCAGAAGGCATTTCTAGACTTCAGTTCTGCCCCAGGATCTTTGACATCATCTTGCTCAAATATTTATCTTGTTGCCTTTGAAAAGGCTGCATGGAGCCGCTGGAACAAATCATCTGTAGATATGAGGCAAAATATTATTAATATGCTAATGATACAGTTGGCTATATTTCTCCTTTCCACTTAAATCCAGAGAAGTTGTGGTTGTTCTACAAGGAAGCAGACCTGATCACTGTCATTTATGCCTGAGTAACATCCAGAGTAGACTACTGAAGCGTGCTGTACTTGGAGCTGCCCTTGAAAATAAATGAGAAGTGTTAGCCAGTTCAAAGGAGAGTTCTAATGGGAATTCACTGCAAAGAACAAAAATAGCCAGTTCTCCTGTAACTCAATTTTAGGTGCTAATTTTGACTTTAAAGTCCTAAAGGATGAGGGTCCAAGGTATCTGCAGGATAGTCCCAACCCATATCAACCTGTGCAAGCCCTGAATTTAAGAGATGTGGTCTTCCTATAGAAACTTGCCTTGTCTGAAGTCAGCTTTTTGGGACCTGTAGGGGGCCTTTTCATTAACTGCCCTCATGCTATTGAACTCCCTTCCAAGGAGGTAAGACTCACTTTGTCTTCAGGAGTTCTGGAACAGGTTAAAGACTTTTTTAAAAAAATCCCAGAAGGCATTGAATGGGTTCTATTTAATGCTCCTTTGTTTTAACTGTTGGTAATTTCAATGCTTTTGTGCCTGTGTTTTAGATAGCTCTTTTAGGAGTTGATAGTTCTAGTATATTTAATGTTATGTTATTTGATTTGATTTTTTAATTATTAACCACTTTAGGTGCCTGTAGCGGGCAGAAAGGGGGTTGTATAAATTAACGCTAAAAGTAAACAAATTTCCATTCGCTATATGTCCTAAGGTACGTTTACATGTTATTGGAAAGAACAGGTTGCTACATTTTCATAGCAGGACAAGCCTGCTTGTTTTGAAATATTAAGGAGCAGATGGGAAGTTCAGACTGACTAGGAACCAGCAGTAGCAGTGACACCAGTGGGCAGCAGCTTGCCCATTATGGCTCACTGATCCGGGGGAGGCCACTAGACAGCAAGAAAAGTGCTGTGGCTGCTGCTGCTCTACCCGAAGCATTCTGAAGCACTTCAGAAAGCTTTGCTTCGGTATTTCTGAATTGGCTCAGCAATCCTAAGGCCAATTTGGAAATACCGAATCATTCTGAATCTAGCCCGATTCAGGTTAAAAACCCGAATTGGAAACCCAAAGCGCACACCCCTTGATCTGAGTATAGTGGCTGAATTGAAGTTTAAATGCCTGAGTTGTAAATATCAAATATGTTGCTTGAGATTCCTGAAGAGTGTTTTATAATATAAACACATAACTTTCTGATTTCAGTCCCTATTATGGGTTCAAAGAGTTCCAGCACAACTTCAGATGCCTCTGTGGCTAGATGGGTAGCAACCTGAGAAAGGGCATTCTCAGTCTTGGTCAGGGTCCCCAGGTCCCCTGGGAGCTAAACTGGGGGATGATGTGGGCCGTGGGGGTGACAGGTATTTACCCTGCATACAAAGTGCGCACTTCTGTGCCCACCCATTGCTTCAGAAAAAATTCTGCTTTGATGCAGAAGCGGTGGGTCATGCCAGGGGCTAATTCTCTTCTGTGCCCACCCATTGCACTGTAAAAATTTCTACTGTGATGCAGAAGTGGTGGGTTATGCCAGAGGCTAATTCTCTAAAAATTGGCCCAAAACTTAGTGTTTGGGGCTGAGTTTTAGAGAGTTGGCTCCCTGTGCGACCAGTCACTTCCATGTCATGCTGGAAATTACATCCTTTTCTGGTGTGACAGTTGGGCGCGTGCACACTTTGCATGTGTGCCTCAGGCTTGCCTCCACCCTTTCCAGGTTCCTCTTTCCCCTGCCGCTAAGTATGCAGTGGCAGGCAGCAGAAGCTGGGGGATCCCTCACTACAGTAGGGGATCTGGCAAGCCTGATCTTGGTGCCAAGACTTTGGAACTTCCTCCCCAGGGATATTCATCTGTTTCCCTCTGTCATTGTCTTCTACCAGCGGATGAAGACTTCTTTTTGTTTTTTTGGTGTTCCCTCACTAACTCTTGTGAGCCTTCCTCCCTAGTTGTGTGTTTTTATGTGTTCATGTGTTTTATTACATTATTATAAATATGTTATATATTTTATTTTAAAATGCTATTTTTAATGTTTGACATGTTTTAATGTTTGACATATTTCAATTTAAAATGTTTGCTTCATTAGGGACCCTGAGTTGAATCAAAAGGTTGCCTGGAAATGTTTTGAATAAAATAAATTAACTTGCTCTACAGCTTCTCCATCATGTAGCTAGCTACCACACTTTTAAGTATTAAGTTTCTAAAAAAGGGACACTATTACTTTATTGAGCAATTAAATAAGTTTTTAAAACTCCGAAGTGTCGTGACTGGTTCAAGCTGGGTAATCTGAACATTGCATTTTTCTTGTGTTTTAGAGCTGGATACTGCGAAAAAGCAAGCTGAAATTGATAAAAAAGCTATAGATGAACTTGTGAGAGAAAGGGATATCTTGAACAAGGTGAACTTATACTTTTAATTCTGGAAAACAGATCTGTCCTCTCTTTGTACTTAACTAAGCACTGCGGAGCGGGATGTTCATTTTCAGTTCAGCATGAATGTGATTCAAGTAAGAATGCAAGCAAAAGCCACGCACAGATTCAGTTTTTATTTCTAATTTTATAGCACTAGTTTCCACTATACTGGGACATTAGTGAACAGGATTTGATTTGATAATGAAAGCTCCAGGCTTTTCTCACTAGCATTGTTCAGTAGGGAAGTAGTATATTTTTCTCTCCAAAATGAATTGCCCTGGATGTTAAAAGGGCTTCTCTGTATTTTTTAAAACCTATTAGAGGAAGTAGTATAAGCTCAAGCAAATAACATGATGCGGATAATTTACCTGTATTGAAAAAAGGATCCTCTGGACATAGTTGCTGCTAATCATGTAACGAAAATAATATATAATGTGAACATGCAGCTGTTCACAGTTGGAGTGCATATATGCTATCAACTCCAGTGGAATTTAAGGAGACAGTTGGGTGCAGGATTACAGCCCCAGTCATTCCTATGTAGCAAAAAGCTGCCTGATTCTATTCATTGTAAACTTTTGTCTATAGTGAATGTGTATATTTAAAATGGATTGTCTTGTATCTTGGGAGTGAACATTAACTAGGTGCAGTGTACCAATTCCAAATGCTTAGAAAAAGTTGGTCAAACTAGTTGCTACACAGGAATTGTGTGTAATAGTCTCTTGAAATTTTGTAAAACAGCTACAAAACACCACAGCTGAGAATGGGTGAACAATGTCTGGAGTGGTTGCATAACTCACTCTGTCCATTCCGAGCTCATATTGTGCCCCCAGCTATTTTTCCACTTGCAGTGAAAGTTGGAGTAGAAACACACACACAGCTCCTTTTCAATAAAAATAACATTAGGAGACTTCAAAAATGTGTATTGTGACCACCTCAGCCTTGTGTTTCCAGAATTTGCTCAAAGCTGCCAGTGTCACTCAAAAGCAGATGAACCTTGTTAAGCTCCATGAACAATCAAAGAAGAATCTGGAAGAGGAAATTCAAAATTTTAAGGATGAAGCTCAGAAACAGAGAAAGATAATCTTTCAGCTGGAGAAGGAGAGAGACCGCTATATCAATGAAGCTAGTGAGCTCACACAAAAGGTAAGGCTCAGGTGTTTATGGGAACAATTAATTTTGCTTTTCAGAACTGATAAGATGCCCCATTCAGTTCTTGACTTTATGGTTGAGGGCTTTCAAGGCTTTCTCAGTGCTACAAGGATTTTATTGATGTTTTTAGGAGTTATAATTAGGCTTCTTTGTGTTCTATGTCTTCAAGTCTCACCCAAGTACAGAATCTTGTATTATCAGTTAATGTTCTGAAAATTCAGAACTTTTAAAAAGGTTCTTCTAACCATTATGGCTCTGCAGAAAAATTTGAAGGTGTATGAACAGTGCTTTCTGAAATTTTAGAACCCGCAGGGGATAAGGAAGACTAGTATTCAGGTCAGGATCGTTATGGTGCCCAACAATTCACAGTTTCAGATCTTGACGTGGAGTCTGCATTGAATGTCTCAATTGTTTATTAATTTATTTGTTTAACTTGAAATATTTATATCTTCCTGTTCCATACAGCTTAACAAGCAAGCTTGAACAAGATTAATTTAAAACAAAGAAAAAGCATCCAACATCAACAAATAGAATAAACCTTTGTACCAAACCCCCACATTTTTTATCACACCAATATGTCAACAGCAAAATTAGCAACAGAATTATTGTAAAAGTTTTTTAAACATTGTTTTGGGATTCAGAGCAAGGTGCTGTGCAGATAATTTATTTGAAGTGTTAACGGATTTAGAGACAGAAATTGAGCCATTTATATGACTTTATGGCATCATGGCTCTTTAAAAAAGTACCAGCAGTGGGTCAAGGGGCTTGAATTGAATTTATTTATTTCGGTTCACAACCAGCTTTAAACTAGTAAAATAAGACATTCCCTTATTTGGTATTATACAAGTTAAAACTTCAGTTAAAATAGTACAAATATAAATACTATAAAATCTAATTAGCATACATCACATATCTTATAACAGTTATCATAAATATAGCTCTGCATAAACTCTTTAAAATTAGGAAGCAGAGATCTTAAACAGCCACCATATGGTAACCTCCTAAAGTGGTCTGAATTAAAGCCCAGATACGCCTGGTTGGTGTTTGTTGCGTAATTTGATCACTGTTGCACAAAATTTAGCTGTTGCCTTAGTAGAGGCTAAAGATTAGTCTTTTAATAGATTATCTAAACATGCACTGTCCGTCACTGTATCAGCTCTATTTATAATTGGAAAAATCGTCTGAACTCGAATTTCTTTATAGAGGGGACAGCGCAAAAAAAACATGTCCCATGGTTTCCACCTCAGCTAGGGGGCAGGGACAGATCCTCTCAGAATATGGAATCTTTTTATATCTCCCCTCCAAGGTCATTGAAAGCATGACACTACATCTGGCCAATGTAAAAACCCTCCTATGGGAGGGAAAATCTAGGAGCTTGAGATACTGGGCCATATTCATACTAAATTTAGTCGCCTCAGGAGCCCTAAATCCAGGAGATCTTATTAGGTCTTGTTGGCGTTCTATATCACAAATTCTTTGTTTAATTGTGAGCTTTGTCTGGTCGATAGTTTGTATTAGAAGGGTACCGATAGAGAGGCCCACTCTTTTCAGACTTCCCTCAACCATATACAGCCATCTCGGCTGGTAGGTGTCTTGTATTGCAAGAAGAAGAAGGCCCTTTGGGTTCCTGCAAATTTTAAGCCACTGAAAAGCAGAAGCCAACAAAATCCTTGCCTCAATTCTCATTAATCCCGTTTCTAAACGAAGGAGGGAGTTAGGGACACCTGGAGGGACTTGTAGAATGGCACACAGAAATTTAGATTGTATCCTTTCTAGAGATTTCTGACTCGTTGCCGAGATATCAATAGGAGTGCCATACAGGAGTTGAGCTATTACTTTAGCCTGAAAGAGTTTCAGTGCAGCGGGAACATAAAGACCCCCTTTAGCATGAAAGAATCTCAGTATTGCATGCATAGTTTTCTCAGCGTTCTCTGCTCTCAAATTGCAACGTGCCGCATTAGATCCGTTTTCCTGAAACACTACTCCGAGGTAGGCAAATCTATTGACTTGCTCAATTCTGTTCCCTTTCATCAACAGCGTTCTCTTTTTTGGGCACCTACCAAAAGCCATAACTTTAGTTTTATCGTAATTGATAGAAAGATGTTCTTTTTCACAATAGGTGGCAAAACTATCAAGTGCCCTACCGAGACCCAACGGGGTCCTTGATAGAAGGAGTGCGTCATCTGCATATAATAAGATCGATATATGGCACAGAGCAGCAGTGGGTCCTCTTCTGTCATGATTTGATGCACTTTTTGAACACATTTGGGATACTAATGGTTAATTAAATGAAATCGTCTGGTTTTATTTACCTTACCTGAGTGTCTCAGGCCCTTTTAATCCATAATAGAATTTTATAACTATTCTGTGCTATGGCCTGTGGATTGTTACAAAAGATAGGCAACCTTTAGCAAAGATTGTTTAATGCAGCCTCTTTTATGAGTGGCAATGGCCAGTGACATTTATTTACATACAATTGCAATGAAACATAAACTAACCTTGAGTTTCGTTGTGCTCTGATTCTATTATTCAAATTTTGGTTAGAGAGAGGCCTGCCAATAGCTCACAAAACAGCTCTAGTGGCAGTTTTGCACAGGGAATCAGTTTGCAACCTTTGGTGCCTGCCTGAGAATTAAAGTTCACTCAAGATGTTACCAACAAGAAAGTACAATATAGTAGAAAAATCAGCTATTGCTCTGTTGACTGAGGTTGATTTCTAAAGAGAAAAAGAATGTAAAAAAAAACCATGCCTGGGTGGTGTAAGGACCTGCCCTGGCTCCACCTTGATTGGGGAGGAAGAGTCCTCAAGGGGTAATGAGCCCCTTATGGTCCCTGCTATACCTAAGGCTCCCTGCTCCCCAGGGCCTACAGGGGAAGGCCTCCTGCTTCCTCTACCCACTTCAGTCTTCTGTTCAAGAGGCAATGGAACAGGCAGACCAGAAAGACCCCAAGTGGACTAGGAAGTGCATGCCTGGCAACTCAAGTTGTCCTGCATCCCAGTGTCATGTAGGAGAGCACCACTCTAGATATTTTCAGGATCCAGGGGCCAGTTCTGTCTACAGAAACAGGTGTAACTGTCAGCTCTCTCTCTCTCTCTCTCTCTCTCTCTCTCTCTCTGTAAGCCTTGTTGAGCCCTAGCCTTTGCTGGTTCAACTTCTCTCCATCCTAATGCATGCTAGTCCTGGTCTGGACAGCTCCCTTTTACCCAGCTTCTTCTGCCCAGCTCCACCTCCTTCACTGAAGATCTGCTTCAGCCTAGTCTGATTTTGACTGCCTGCTGGAGATCCTGTGCCTTCTTTTGTGGTTGACAAGACAGGTGGGGAGGGGAGACACTCTTTTTGCAAGACAGAAGAAATAGCTTCTGGCAGCTAGAGTTTAATTCCCAGTGGAAGAACTGACATTCCTTCTTTTAGTTTGCCATTTGGGGAGAAATTTAGACAACAGGTAAACATGAGCAGCCTATTGTCACCAGACTATTCACTAAACAAGTTCCTTGGAGAAGGGGTACATTGATAATGGAATACATTCCAATGGGTTACAAAAAGGCAAAGGAACAGACCTCTAAAAAAAGTTGTCAAAAACAAGCATAGATCAAATATACTAGAATAGAAGAATAATTCAAGGTTGATTTTAAAAAAAGAATTAAGGAAGAGGTAGAGCAAAGATATTTGCAAACTGGAGAATCCTGAAAGAATCAGAATTTTTCTGGCTCAGCCATTCCTAGGAGAAACTTTGTCCACTTTGTTCAATACGCTATAATTAGCTGTGACTAGTATCACCAATGTCTCAGAAAAAGAAGAGAGGACCCCAGCCTTTTAAGTGGATTGTTGTCCTAAATATTTTCAGTAAGCATTAAGTTTTAATTCCTCATAAAATATTTCTCATAGACCTATGCTATACAGTTTGAGAACTGAAAAAGCATAGGGAAGTTTTGCTCCTGTAGAATGGTTTTAAAAATTCTAACAAAGGCAGAGTCAGCCTCAGACATAAAAGTGCTACCTTAGAAAACATAGTCAAGTAGTTAGTTTATTATTGTACATTTGTTCGTCAGCTTCCAAGCTTCCAACACATTCAGTGACCTACTTT
Organism: Eublepharis macularius; assembly: GCF_028583425.1. Lineage (NCBI taxonomy): Eukaryota > Metazoa > Chordata > Lepidosauria > Squamata > Eublepharidae > Eublepharis > Eublepharis macularius. The sequence continues at coordinate 69,387,121 of NC_072795.1, forward strand.
CTAATTCTGATCCATTCTAAACGATTGCTGAGCTAGGCTTCAGCTTTGAAATACACATTATTGATTTTGATCTCACTTTTATTACTATTGGCAACTTGTTTTTAACAAGAAAAAAGAAAATGTAGGAGCTACACTATAAACTGGGTCTCGGCTTTCATTTTAACCTGTAAGCAGTTTTTAAGCCTCTCTGGTGTCAGCGACAAATGCGCTGGAGCACCATCATCGCTGCTGTAAGAAAACTTTCTATATTTAGATGTGCTTTATCTCCCGACTTGGTCAGAGATACCTAGTAGAGTAATCAATTAATTAAGCCTTTGCCCCAAAGCTATCACACAGAAAGGCCCTACTATATATCAGCTCTGCTTGAATTCTTTCATTAGGGACTATGGTGCTGAGCTGACTGCAAGCTCTGGCATTACTGAGCAGCTGTTCTTAAACATTAACACCTTCTCTTCCTTTGAAGGTACAAAAACATTGATTCACGAATACTAGTTCTCAATGAAAGCTATAGTGGACAAATTCTAATAACTATTGCCTATTCTATTACTATCCAATCAGGAGGACTGCTAACAAAACTTTTCTTTACCTTGTTTATTTGAAATACTAGAAGATCAAATTTCATTATGTTTGTGTCAAGTAGTGCTGTCAATAACACCACTGAAAAATCACTCCTATTCATTTGAATTCCTCATTACTCAAAAGTTTGTTCCCCCCCGCCCCCGCATTACTTAGATAAATGAAACTGAACTGTGCATAGCAAACATTTAAACATTTCTGAAAGAAATATTTCTTAGAAACACACTGAATGCCTTCATGGTAGGGATATGGAGTCTCGTGCTGGTCACTTCCCTTTCTGGTATCCAGCTGTACATAGAGCTAGGTGCAATGATGAATGTTTTCTAAGCAGAAATTGTAGTTGTGAAGGAGGGGTTTTTTTGCTTCACAAAAAATTATAAAAATACAGTAAGACCATAGTTTTATTTTTTTATACTCTTCCCTTCTATAGCCAAGATAAAATTCTTATTTTTTTATGCATGGCCAAAGTGAGATAGGAAGAAATGCATTTTATGTTGGGGTTTGGTCTTGTCACAATCCCCACATTCAGTTTTAAAAAGTTTTTTTTTCTTTCTTGGTGGAAGACAGACAGGAAGGGGAAAGTCAGTTGCTCCCAAGCCTTGCCAAGTACCAGCTATCAAAGATTTGGAAATGCTAATTGTCTTCCTAGCTGGTTACAATGAAATGATCAGCTCACACCTTAACTGGGAATCTGACAGCTAGAAGAGAAACAAAGGGCGTTGAGAGGCTAAATTGTAACTTCTTGGAGATTTCAGGAAAAAAATCTTTGACCACAAGGAGTGGGAAGACAGAGATGATAAAATCTCTTGACTCAGAGGGAGAGGGGTCCATTTTTGGCTGATTCCATTTGAGGGAAGAGTCCAATAGCATCTTTAAAGACCAACTCGATTTCCAAGGTATGAGCTTTTGAGAGTCAAAGTTCCCTTCATCAGGTCTGGAAAAGGTCTTATCCACTAGTCAAGGAACCAGGAATCCATGTTGGCAATAATGGATAGGAGTATTCCAGCGTTGCAGCACATAGAGACTTAAGCCACTACACAAATTCAGAGTGGCTTGGAGTAGGTCAAAAGCACACTTGCGGGATGTCGAGTGAGCACACCCAAAAGAAACATGGCCAGTCAGAGATAGAACAGAGCATAGGAGCGACAAGGCATGGTGAGGTGCTACATCTCAGGGTATATGGCTCGTTATAGGTCCAAAGGCTTGAGTTATAAACCAAAGATTTGTTTCTCTCCCAGCCCAGAATGCAGTGGGGGATACAAGGTGAGGTATGCCATATGACTGGCCAAAGATGAAGAAGAGGGGCTCCTGCAGATATTTCCAAATAAGCAACAGGGAAGGTATTCAGATGGGGGAGGCTATGTGTGTGTAGGCAGTCTAAGAATGAATAAAAGTTTAGGTGGGAGATTCCTGCAGTTCAAATTAGATCAGAGTAACTTCTGCCAAATTTCTGTCCAATGAAGTTCCCATTTCTTACTGGGAAATGCTCATGTTGGCCGAGTTCTTTCTAAAGCCTGCTAAGTGCTATGGCAATCAGATCCTTTGTGCTAAATGTACTCTAATTTAATAATTGATAATTAAAATTCTAAGGCTAAGTGTGGTGCAGGATTTCTCTGGAGTTGCTATTATCTTCAACTAGCGTGATGAAATTATTTAGAATTGTACCCAATCCTACCCTTTTCTCTTGGCCTTGGTCTTGTGAATGACCAGAAACTGTTTTTGTGGTCTTCTCAGGGCCAAGGTGTCAGGGAAGAGAGAAGATATACCAAATTGGAGGCTTGGTAGCAACAGAAGATGCCTGTTTTCTTTAAATAATATTAATAATAATAATAATAATAAAACAGCATAATCAGACAAATAATTTTGATTTCTTTTCTCCTCTCAAAGAGGTTTATAGAACATAAATATCTTTCAATTATTGCAAAGCTCTCATATACTTTTTGGCATCATCTCATAAGTTTGACAGTTATATGAGTAGCCATTTCTTGAATTCTCTGAGCTTAGTTTGTCTATTTATTCTGTTTTTGTATTTGCAATGAAATGTTTTCCATTCTCTTTTCTATTTGGACTGACATTTTTGTATCTACAGCTACATTTATATGGAAGATTGCTGATCATCATGAGAGGAAAATTTTGTTGTGCTAATTTTTTGATTTCTGTAACAGGTCCTCCATCACATGGAAGATATCAAAGTGCGAGAAATGCAGATATTTGACTACAAGAAGCAGATAGCAGAATCTGAGACAAAATTAAAACAGCAGCAGAATCTCTATGAAGCTGTGAGATCAGATAGAAACCTTTACAGTAAAAATTTGATTGAAGCACAGGTACTAAAAATTCATTTGTTCTTGTTCTTTTGGTTGAGCCATTTATTCAGTTAACATTTGGAATGGAAAAATTACAGAAGCCAGTGCTGAAGCAATGTTGTCCAAATTTTTGCTCCTCATATGCAAAGAATTATATCTGAAACATCACTCACTGTGGCCTGAATTTCCTCAGATATCTTCATTGATGTTTCTAAAGGCACAACCACAGGACTGTTTTGTCATGTGAAATCTTGAAAGATGAAGACGTTGTAAACAAGTTAGGCAAGTGATAATTTGGAGATGGTTCTGGAGTTGTTGGAGGACTTCATGGATGTTCTCCACAGATTACCCTGGGACATGCAGTAGCATTGAGGAGTTTGAGAAGATGTCCCCCTTAATATTTTCTGGGTTCTTTTTCAGCCTACACATCTCCAGATACATACATTTCCCTGATTGGAAATCTCCCCTCCCCCCAGGTTGGTTTAAGGAAAATACAAAGGCTCAGTATGGGTAGTTATCATTATTCCCTGTTCAGACTGCATGGAATGTTTCTAATAAGGGAACAGGAGAACTCTAATAAGGGAAGAGGCACTTTGGCCTTGATCCAGTTCCTATCAGTGACTGTTTTTCAGGCCAAATTATATGGAGTGTATTTAATGGAAACTTCCAGAATACTCTTAAGTCCATTCTGACAAGCAAGACCAGATACTTCTGTCTATTGGTCAGATTCAGGACAATCGGATTAGGAAATCACAAGACTTTAATATCAAATACAATAGGAATATATGGCAATGAGATATAAATCCAAATCCATGCTACTAAAAAAATGAAAGAACTGTTTTTCCGGAGAGCCTTTTCAGTAGCATCACAAATGAACATACTGAATTATATGAGCTCTGCAGTACTTGAAAATAGGCTTATTGAAAGTGTTTGTAGAGAGATGTCCATAGCCTACAGAGCTAAAAGAGACTTAAATAGGACCATTCCTGAGATGGCTTTGATGACATTCCCCCCTCCCTCCATGTTCAAGTAAAAGCAGTGAAAGTTTGGTTTAATTGGTGCATTGGTTTAATATCTAATGGATTATTTTATTTATAATGTACATTAACTACAAAATCCAGTAGTATGAGAAGACATCAGAGGTTAAAGCATTCCCTTTTATTATACTCAAACGATACTGTAGTAATAAAACAGTCATTCATAGTTCAGTAACAGACCTGTCAGCCATGAAAACAAAGATCGTCTCATCTTAAAAATTATGCAAAATTATCATCCCTTGAGATGAAAGCTTAAATTGGCAAAAGCTTGTTTGAGAGAAAAAAAACCTCTTGATAGCATTTTCAGATTATTTAAGGAAGTCAAAGTCCCCTGTTGTCTTGCCCTGCACAGACTGTTTCTGATCTCCAGGGTGTCATAAGCACAGATGCAGTAAAATCTTTTGATAAAGTATTTCTTGGTTGCATTTCAGTAAGAAATATTTTCTAAGGTGTTTTCAGGGTTTTATATCTTTCTGGTGCTGGGAATACAGTTACTTGTTAATTTAACTCAACATAACTAGCTGTTGCAAAATTCATGGGGACACTTTTTTTTTCATTCGTAAAGAAGTGTGTTTGAAAATGTGTGTATAACATTTCTAAACTATGTAGATTGCTCCCCGAGCCTTTGTAAACTATTTAGAAGAATTATGTTCAGTTTTCTCCTGTTATGCTTATATGAGTGATGACGTGTATATCAACCAGACAAACTTAAGTTCCAAAGGTCATTTGTTTGTCTGGTGCATTTACCTCAGAGAGAACCAGAGCTTTTGTTTTGTGGTTGCATTATACCCTGATATCACAGGTGTACTTTTAGAATTGCTAGCTTCCCCACCCATCCCTTGTGTCTTTGATTGGGTTCATGACACACAGATTCAGCAAGGGAGTCTTTTGCACCTCTATCTACTTAGTAATAGTAACTCTATATTACTGCTTGGAGTGGATTGCCCATCCCAGAATTTTCCATGCGATTTTCAGGCAAATGGGCTTATATCCTGTACTTTTCCTGTTTGTGGGACTGTAGCAGAGAAAAAATATCCGTGCCAGAAAGCTGAAAGGTAAGTTTGGGAATGTTATAGTCCTGTCATAGACTCTATTTCCTATGTTTTTCTTAGTTTCCCTACTTAGCCAGTAGATCTTTGTGATGGTAAATGCATTCTGTTCATTTTTGCTCATTTCTTTTTTTAAATTTTTTTATTTAGTTTAAATAATTGAATAACAGTTAACATTTCAACTTTCAAACAATATAAAACAAATCAACAAACAAACATAATACAAGTATTTCTCAGGTATTAGAACAATATCTGAACATTAACTTAGGACAACCAAAAAAAAAGATAAATGTTTAGGAGGGTGTATATCATTAATAATTAGAAATTCAAAAAATGGAAACCATTTAGTTACAAAGTTAGTTTCTTTTGAATGGAGTTGTGATTGACTAGTGAGGTCCGCAATTCTTTCTTTGATAAAGAAATCCCATAGCTTAATTAACCAATTCTCAATAGAGGGGATTTTAGATGAATTCCAGTTGGACGCTAATAGAGACTTGGCGGCCATCAAAAAGTTGCAGATAAATTCTTTCCTTATTTCAGGAACATCTACAGACTCCCATTGGTTCAAAAAAATTAGTTTTGGATCAAATGGGATAGAATATCCAGTGATATCTTGTATATTTGTTAAAATTTCTTTCCAATATTTCTCAACATATGGGCAAGCCCACCAGCAATGTGCGAACGTGCCTACTTCGCCACACCCTTTCCAGCAGAGTGGAGAACGCTTTGGATAGATTAGAGAGAGTTTTTTGGGGGGTTAGGCATTTTTACTCATTTCGTGGGATTCTTCTTCATGTGAATTTTGTGGAGCTAGAGGAAACTGTTTGAATCCTTGTTCCCAAATAATAGGCAGGAACTACTATGGAATCCAGACCCATGTACTGTTTTTCATATGGTCAGTTCTATATACTCGAAGAAGGATATAAAGGGTAGCAATTCTATTTCCTGACAGTTATTCCCAGCTTCCAATAATCTAACAAAAAGGAATATGTGATGTGAAAAATGACCATACATTAATCACAGTTGATAGTCATAGAACTGGAAGCAGCTGTGTATACCTCTGAAGTTATACAGGGAAATTCATATATGCTGCATTTTGCAGCCTATGATACATAAAAACTTGAAGGTTTTAGAGTTGATGTCAAGTTGTGAGGAAATCCAGGAAATCTCCATGGTTTTGAAGAATAAATAGGTCAAGAACCTTTACCTAGAGGCTTTCCACCAGGATAATTTTTGAGCCTATGGGCCAAGCTACAAGTGATGAATGACACTTGCCTGGCAAGTGAACAGACTCACGTGTATTCCTCCCTGTTCACTTGCCATTCACTTACTCTCCACTTGATCAAGTGGAGTGCAAGTGAATGGCAAGTGAACAGGGAGGAGTACATGTGAGTCTGTTCACTTGCCAGGCAAGTGTCATTCATCACTTGTAGCTTGGCCCTGAGATACAAAAGGAGTATCCCTCTTCCAAAGTCATAAATCCAGAGGACTCCAAGCTCAGCCTGGCGCCCAAATGATACCCCCTTCAACAAACATGCTACAGATGTAATTAAAACTCCCCTGATGGATGCCCCAATCATTGCCCTATAGTCTAGGACAGTCCCTAAGGAAGGGGAAGGTTCCCTTGCAAAATTGTATTTATTCTTCACAAGACACCAGTCATCGTTGTGGTCATTAGGGTGTCTATGGCCATACCTTGTTTACGAGAGTTCTATCTTTGGGCTCAGAAGTTTCTGCAAGATGTCAAAAATGGAAGCCTTGCTGGTTCAGACAGGTATCTGTGTATTCCACAAAGTCAAAGTTGTTTTAAGGAGAGATCCCATCTTTTTATACAAAGTCAGTTGCTTATATCTACTGTCTTTTGCCCTGAGCCAGCTCATCACAGAGAAAAGAATTGGCACTGTAAATTTACGTAAGGGCACCTTGTCTCTCAAGAGTTTGAATCTTTATTCATTGTTTCCCCTACTCTGTTCAGGTGTGCAAATTGTCTACATCCAATTTAAGTAGATGGGTTAAAGAATGCATAGTGTGCAAGTTTCAGGGCAAACCAGTTCCGTAGGGAACAACAGTGCAGTCAGTCAGAGGGGCTTGAACTTCAACAGCCTTCAACTCTAATGATTTGCTAGAGGACATTTGCAAAATGGCCCCTTGGATTCCCACATCAACAGTCATTAACCATTATAAACTGAATTCCATTGCATTAGCTGATGTAGCCTTTGGCCAACAGATGGTGTGATTTCACATTTATCAGATAGATCCCATCCTAGATAGTCCATTGCTTTAGTGTCTTCCATCAGACAGTATGCCTTCATCCTCCAACAAAGAACAGATCTTCGGACATAACTTCTTCTTAGAGCTAGAGAGGATATCCTTCACCCTGTAATATGGGCCATGTGGCTATTTTGACACAGTTGTGGGACTTATATTTGCTACCTGCTTTTAGACTCAATATACACATCAGTAAGATTGTTTAATTCTTTCTCATTAGGATGAGATTACTGAAATGCGGAAGAAGCTGAAGATTATGACACATCAGGTAGATCAGCTGAAAGAAGAGATCACTGCTAAAGAGGCAGCCCTTGTGAAAGTGCATTTGGATCACCAGAGGATAGAAAAAGAGAAAGAGGCATTAAAGGTAAAGCCATGCCTATTAGAAAAAGATCACTGTTTAAATGGTTATGCTGGCAGGCATTTCCTGACAGAAAGGTTACTGTGCTCAAACAAGCGCAATGGAGAATAATTTTGACCAATTTTTCTGCTTTTTAGCCCCCAACACGAGGATCCTTCACCCTTAGCAGAAGATTTCTGAGTATGTGGAGGGCTACTGGGGGAAAGAAGAGATAGGAAAGGTCCGATTGCATAAGTTGTTCTTCTTGTTCAACCATACCCTGTCTGGGCTACTGTGTTATGAATAGCTTGAAGAAGGAAGAGAGCACCTCTGTAGGCACTCATTACACAAGTCATGTAACATGAGTCAGGTGGAGTTTGCAATCCAACTCACATTGTATATGTGACTAGGGACTTGGGTACCCAATTCTGCTGCAGAGAATGGCATAGTGGAAGGGGCTTCAGCCTTCCCTCCCATTGCACACTGTTTTTGTAAAGAAAAAGTAGTTGTGCTGATTGTCCTGCTGCTACAATCTGTGTGTCTCTTAGACTATCTGCCTCCCATGTGTCTGCCTTCCAGCCCACCTGTTTCCAGTGGGGCAGCATGAACGAGGAGAGAGTGCAAACTTCTTCCTCACTTGTGTTGCAGTTACCTGGAGCTGGTGGGAGTGCAGAGTAACTGCGTCTCCTGCTGTGCTGCCAGAAAGGGAGAGAGGCAGAGAGGAGAATGAACGAACTCCTGCCTGTACAGAGAGAAACCAGCTGCTCAGCCCCACTCTCCTCTGTGCCTGAGGCACTACAAGAATGCCTGACTCCGGTAACCTGTGCTGCCAAGAAGGGAGAGAGACAAAGAGGAGAACGAACAAACTCTTGCCTGTTCAGAGAAAGCCAGCTGCTTAGCCTTGCCCTCTATGCCTGAGGCATTATAAGAGCGCCTGCCTCCAGGGGCCTATGCTGCCAGGGAGAGAAGGAGAACTCCTGCCTATGCTGAGAGAGATCAGCCACTTTGAATGGTACTAACTTGCTGCTCAGCTGGATTTTAGTTCTAGCCATATACATCTCAGGCCTGTGGGTTGGAATGTGCCTGTGGGACCCGAGTATCACAGTGATTTGGGGTGGGGAGGGAGATATAGCAGTGGGAGGAGGTATGGAATTCAAAGAAGTGGGTCGAGATATGGATATGCTCAACTCCTTTCTAACCTCCGTCCCATTCCTCAGAATGATGGTGGTCCGGCCCAGTGTGTTTCCTTCTCTTCCTGTTTGATGTTGTGTCATACCAGGTTAGTGAAGAACAAAATTGATACCCTCTGGCAGCTTATCATGAGGGACAATTGTGACCTGGTTTGTGTGACTGAGATCTGGCTGAGGGAAGAGGATGTGGTTCCTCTCATGCTATTAACACCACCAAGTTACTTGGTCCTTCATCATCCTCGAACAGAAGGTCGGAGTGTAGTGGGGCAGTGATACTTCTCCGAGATATTTTTCCCTTCCAAGGGGACCCAGCACCAAAGATTTCTGGCACTGAATGTGTATGCCTGGCATGGGAAGCTGGGAGGAGAATGGATATTTTGCTGATGTACTGACCACCCCGCTGACACCCTGCTGAGGCTGTCAGAGGCTGTTGCTGACTGGTGCTGTGGTTCTCCAAGTCAGTGGTTCTTGGGGACTTCAGCATCCATGCAGAGGCTGCCTTGTCAGGGGTAGCTTCAGACTTTATGGCTGCCATGGTGACATTGGGTCTCTCCCAGGTTGTGTTGGCTCCCACTCATGAAGCTGGCCACAAGTTAGATTTGTGCATGGATTGATCTGGAGTTCACAGTTCTCCTTGAACTGGTGCCATGGTCAGATCATTTCCTCATTAGGGCGAGATTGAAGTTAGCTACCCCCTCCCACTTGGGCAATGGTCTGATTTATGCTCGCCCGCAGAGACTTATGGATCCTAATGGATTCTGGAATGCTTTGCAGGATTTCTCTGGGCCTGCTGGCAGCTTGCTTGATGGGCTTACTAAGTCCTGGAATAAGGGGTTTCAGGAGGCCATCAATAGAGTTGCTCCCTGACACCCTCTTCACCCTTAGCCCTCGGTGACTCCATGGAATAATGAGGAGCTAAGAGAGGCTAAGAGGTGATTAAGTCAGCTAGAGCGTAAATGGTGCCAGAATTGTGAGGAGACTATAAGAACACTTTATAGGGCTCAGTTGAAGGCCTATAAAGTAGTGGTGAAGGTGGCAAAGAGGAATTACTTTTCTGCTTCCATTGCATCTGCTAGTTGGCATTCTGTTCAATTGTTTAGATTGATTGAGCAGTTAACTACTACTTCTACAGAGTCTACAGTGGTAGACGATTTGATTTTTAGCTGTGACTTATTTGTGACTTATTTTACGGGTAAAATCTCTGTGCTTCGTGCCAACCTGGCTGCCAAGTTTGTTGCTAGTAGCATACCAGCAGCTTTGCTGTTATGAATGAATGAATGAATGAATGAATGAATGAATGATACTGCTGAGGGGGCATGCCTTCTTGGGGAAGCAAAATGAGTAGAAGCAGCCTAGGGAAAAGGAAGGTACTGCATTGCAAATAGATTTCTGCTTTCTAACAATAGTTTCCACACAGGCTCATCAGTGACCATGTTCTTGTATGCAGGGGGAGACTGAGAAGGGGTTTCAGTATCAGAGAGCAGACTAAGGCATGTGGCTTAAAGCTGGGTCCACGGAGTCCAACACTGGGATATCCTCTATAGCTGGTACGGTGAATTCCGTACTAGTCTGTTGACTGCTGATTTAGCATGTTCTGGGGTCTCTGACATGGTCCTTCTATGAACTGGACACTCTGCGTCTGCACTTGGGTGAAAGTGTCTTAGTGACTTAGCCTCTCTGTCTGAGGTTCTCTGTTTGAATTTAGACAAGTTGATGGGTCATGATAGCAGCTCAGTGCTATCTTGGTTAGGCTTTCCTCCTCCTTTACTATTTACTATTGAAAAGCATTGGAAATCCGTAAATCTGTACTAAATCAAAATCAAAGAAGGAAATTATTTTTAATGCTGCTTCTATTTTTTTAAACACTGCTGAATGTAATCTATCGTGGCTGTGTTATATGTCACTTTTCTGAGTTTAGTCCAGTTTACTCTTTTAAAGATCAAGAAAGACAGTGTCCCTGGCAAGTCATTTTTATTTTCACTAAAGGGGGATAAATCCTTCTTTGCCACTTTTTGCTTTGCTTTCTTTTTGTCAATTTTGTGATACGCTCTAGTGGTTCCGTAGGTTTTCAGCTATTGTCAGCATATTGCTGTTATGACAGGATGTCAATAGAACTCTGTAAAAAGGTGATGAATTTGGGTTCCCAATCTGGCTGAGGCTTGATGTATCAGCAACGGAGAAAGTATTCAGAACTACATTTCTATTGCAAAAGCTTCTGCTTTAACTAGATTCTAATCTTGCCTTGTCACTGTGGAGTCATCCACAATCATTTTGATGGGAATTTGATTGCTGTGCTCTGTTACCTGCCCAATTATTCTGTAACAAAGGTGGTTGTGAACTACCATCATTTTCATTTCTGGCTTGAGGGCACTGTGCTCTGACACTTGAAGAATTTCTATGGAATGTTCAGGATGCTCACTGTCACCAAAGAGTCTAATTACTATTGTAGAATGAAAGTTTTGGTTTACGTTAATGAGAAAGAATTTAGGAACAAGCCACTGTTTGAGGACAGTCGTACAACATGGAGGAATAAGGTTAAGTAGATGGTTGTTTGGAGGTGGTTTTTTGTGTGGCAAAAATCAACTCTACCGTGAGAATTACCATGAAAGGCAAAAACATTTTACAATAATTTGAGATTTTTGACTTTTGGATGAAACTATCTTTTCTGCTTTAGTGTTGTGGGAAGACCAGGTAGCCATGCCAGTTTGGTCCTTAGCAGCAATTAATGTGGTGCAAGAAGCAACAGTGGGTGACCCTGACCTTATAAGCATGCAGACCCGAAGAGCATGAGCAAGCAAGTCATTTTTTGGAACACACAACAAATGAAGTTATTCTGAATTCTCTAGTCTAAGACCACATTTTTGCTCTACATTTTTGTAAAAGGAATAAAACCATGCTGGCACTATTTTGCCAAAACAGAAACGGATTGTTCTTGAGACGTTTGAATTGGCTGCCTGCTGAGATTCCTAACTTTTGATTTTAAAAAATTCTAGTACCTAGGTGAGTTAGGAGGGTGGGCTTTCTTGGCACCACATAGGGAAACAAATATGAGAGCGATCCTTACAACAGCCTCAGCCAAATCATTCTGTTCCTCTTCCACTACCTCATTGTTCTTTCTTATTTTAAAAAGAGCAACTATAAAGGAACCAGTTGTTGCAACAGAGAGAAGTAGGATCCCTTAATTAATATTCAGGATGGCCCTGATCTCAAACATTCATTCTCTGGGAACAGAAGGACAAACTTCTCAAATTGCAGGCTTGGAGGAGACAAGCTTCCTTTATGGAGACAGATTGGCAGGATGCTAATGATTGTTTGCCTACCTGCCAGGAAGGGGGAACATATTTGGATATAGTGAGTGGGGTCATAAAAAGTTGGGACACGCACCTTAATTTGATTGGAGGAATGGTACACATGGGAATCCATTCCCAGTTTCATCCTAGATTAAATAGGGCAAGAAGAGTTAAAAAGTCTAAACACCTTGTCATCCAAGAGCCAGGAACAGGGAACAAATGGGCTAAAGTCTGTTGTGACCAACCTCTATTTTCAGTTTCTGTAGGACTGCATCCATTCCAAAGAAGAGAATGCCAGGTAACACCAGTAACTGTATAACATAGTTAGCCTTGTAAGTTTTATGTTCTTAAACCGTGTCCTCCCCTGTGCAGATAGTTCCCAGCAGAATTGTGAGAATTAGCCAGCCTCTAGGGAGGGGCGGGGGAATATTAGTCTGTGAATGATATATGTTCTTGATACTTGGTTGTACCTCATTCCTGACAATGAACCTCGTAAGATCCTGATACTAGCAACATTTCAATAAAGCTTTATTAACCCAGTGGAGTCTTTTGGAAAGCTACTTGGCAGATCCTTACAGTTTGTCAGGAATCAGTTTCCAACCTCTGAGTACTTGAACCTGAGTTCCTGTTGAATCCTGCTACTTCAGCTGTGGCTGGACAAGCAGTGGATACCGGGACTGGGGGGCTGCCAGAGGACAAACTTGGACCTAAAGACCCCGCAAACAAGCATGACCCCAGTGTGGATGCATTGGTTGGAACCACAGCAGAGACTGGAGCAAGACCACAGACCAGTTTCCTCCCACGGAGGACATATTACCGAGCCTGGATGGTAGGCACACCATGGGGATGGACTCCTCGAGTGGCCTCGGCCAGGAGGGAGATGGACTTGGAGGAGCATCGGAGGAGCTGACTTTTCAGACTGAGTTTGATTATGGGAGAAATGTTCCCCTATGTGGAGGAAGAGGATGATGAAATCCTGGAGGAGAGGGGAGCATTAGGAGCAGCAACTCCAGTGCTGAGATGGGGGAGCTGAGATGTGACATGCACACATTCATGAGGAATATTCAATATACAGCCAGAGCAGCCGAGGGGGCCCCGGCCGGCCAGCAACCACTCATCCCCCAACGGGGAAGGATCCCCAGTGCTTCCAGATGGACCAGAATTCCCCGCACAGCCGGTCAGTCCGCCAGATGGGCAGGTACTGTTGGGGCTACCTGCACAGCCTGCTCGCCCAGGCCCTGCACCTCTGCCCCAGCAGCTGTGGGGCCAGAGGAAATTAGAAGCCTGCTTTGAAGGAGACCCAGAGGAGCTAGGGTTCTTCCTAGTACAAGCAGCAACGTTCCTGAAAGAGTGGGGAGACATGTTCCCTGATGAAGCCAACTGAGTAAGCTACTTGGGGACCAGGTTGGGGGGCGGGGGGAGAAGCAGCAAAGTTGTATGTGACTCTCTACTCCGTGCAAGCCCTGGAGCTTGGAAGCATAAGTGCGTTTATGCGTACCTTGAGAGTGCAGTACGAAGATCCCCTTGAGGGAGAGAGAGCAAGAACTAGGCTAAAGTGCATGTGGCAGGGGAAGCAGCCGGTGTGTGAGTTTGCAGCAAAATTCAGGGCATGTGCTGTCAAAGTTCCAGACTTGACTGAATCAGTGAAAGTAGAATTCTTTCATGGTGGCTTAAACCCGGACTTATTGGCTAAACCATGGTCCAGGATGATCCTACTGGGCTGGATCCAGTTGGCGTGTGAGATTGAGAACTGGGAGCAAGTAGTGAAGCTGCTTCGCCTTCAGCATCAAGCTGGACAGCTGCAGGGAGCCACTGAAAACCGAGGGGAAGACACATCGAGAGGGAGAGGACCATTCCACTAGACAGAGAAGGAGAGGAGGTTGGAACAAGAGTGCTGTTTAAAATGTGGCAGAGCCTGCCACTTTGAGGCTGAATGCCCTAGTGGAAGGAAGGCGCCACTGGAAGCCAAACTGGTGCTCAGTGGCCGGAGCCAGAGCAGGTCAAGCTGTCCCAGGAGGAGAGGGGCAGCACCTCCAGCCAGTGAGAAGGCAGTAGTGGCAAGAGTGAGCCCCGAGCCAGAGAACTCCAGGGATGGCAGTGGAGGTGAGGAGGAGAAAGTACTGCTAGCAGGAAAAGGCAGGGACCTGCTGTGAGAGGTGCCAGCTGGCAGATCCCAGAGGAGCTGGTGCTAACGTGGGTGAGACCATGAGGAGCCTTGTTTTTTATCCCCATCACCCTAATGCATCCAAGGCGGGGAACCCACATCAGGATTCGAGCCCTGATTAATTCTGGACACGGTCGAGATCTATTCTCCCCTGTCCTAGCTACGGGGTTAGGACTGAATCTAGTTAAACTACCAGAGCTGCTCCAGTTTGAGCAAATGGATGGGTCTCTGATGAAAGGAACCCTCTGTACGTATGAGACTGAGTTAACCCCAATGGGAATGGAAAATCATTGGAAGGAAAGAGCTTTTGTTATCAACCCCACTGCAAAGTTCTGGTAGTGTTCGGAGTCAGATGGCTGTTTGACCACAACCCATATCTACAGTGGAAGGCAGGTTGCCTTTGCTTCCCTGCAGCAGATTGCCAGGAACACATGTGGAATACTCAGTGGGGTATTCCACACCTCCCATGCTGGAGACTGTCTGCTTAACAGGGGAGGAGATTGAAGGGATTCCCTACGAGTACCAAGACTTAAAACAAGTTTTTGAAGAGGAGAAAGCTAATTAATTTCTCCCCCACCGCCCCACTGACTGTGCTATTGAGTTAATCCTGGGACAGAGTCTTCCCAAGGGAAAGTTGTATTCTATGGGCTCCGCTAAGTGTGGCGAGCTCAGAAAGTTTATGGTCAAGAATTTACAAAGAGGTTTCATCTGCCTGGTGAGCTCCCCCCATGCTGCCCCAGTGCTGTTTTGCAAGAAAAAGGATGGGGGTTTAAGGCTTTGCACTGATTACTGTGGAATAAATGCAATATCCATGTCAATTGTGTACCCCCTACCGCTCATTAGAGATTTGCTGGGAGTAGTTGCCAAAGGGAAAATCTTTAGCAAACTGGACTTAAGAGATGCTTACTTTTGAGTGAGAATCAGAGGAGAGGATGAGTGGAAAATAGTGTTCAATACACCTCTGGGCCAGTTTGAATACTTGGTCATGCTGTTTGGACTCCAAGGGGCACCTGGGGTCTTCATGAACTTTATTAATGAAGTTTTGCTCAAGCATTTGTACTAAGGGGTGGTTGTTTTTTTGGATGATGAATTAATTTATAGCAGTGATTATGAATCACATGTCAAATTAGTCAGGGAGGTGCTGACTACTCTCTACTAAAACAAGTTGTATGTAAAACTCTCCAAGTGTGAATTCCACATGCAGGAACTGGATTTCTTGGGGTATTGAGTATCAGGCAAGGGGCTGGGGATGGATCCGGCCAAAGTACAGACAGTCAAGGAGTAGGAGATTCTGAAAACAGGGCGGAAATTACAATTGTTCTTGGGTTTTGCAAACTTCTATAGACCATTTATTAGAAATTTTGCAGAGACTGCCCTACCCTTAACTGATTTGTTGAAAACGAAGGGAAGGGGGCCAGGAGAAGGAAAGCCAGGAGCTAAACTGACCTGGACTACGCAGTGCCAGCAAGCATTTGACAAATTAAAGAAACCATTTACCTCTGAACCCATACGGTGTCACCCTGATGAGAATAAAAAGTTTATTGTTCAAGTGGATGTGAGTGATGTGGCTATGGGTGGGGTAATTCTGCAGTAGGGCTCAGACGGTGAGTTGCACCCCTGTGCTTACGTCTTGAGGAAATTCTCTGAGACTGGAAAAAATTGGACAGTGTGGGATAAAGAGGCAGCTGCTGTAAAACTAGCACTCTCTACTTGGAGACATTGGTTGGAAGGTGCAAGAGTACCATTCGAAGTCTGGACGGATCATAAGAACTTGGAAGCTCTCCGCATGCCCAGAAAACTAGGTGCAAAACAGTTCAGGTCGGAGGAGTTTTTCTCCAAGTTTTGATTCAGCCTTAAGCATCTTCCTGGGAAATCAAACGTCCTAGCAGATGCATTGTCCTGCTTCCCTCAACATGAGAGTCAGAGGGAGGAGATTATTGACACAATGTTTACACCCAGCCAACTAGGAGGAGTGGTTGTCACACAATCTCAGACTCACAAACTTTCCCCAACCCCTTCTGACTTGTGGTTGGACTGAGTGAAAGTAGAAACTGAAAAGACGGGGAGCAAGTTTTTCAGGAACTTTTAGTGAAAGGGAAGAATGGGTGCTGGTATCGTCAAGGACATTTGTATATTCCTGAAACACTGCGGGGAGAAATATTTTAAAAGTGCCATGACGACAAATTAGCTGGCCACTTCAGGTTTGTCAAAAAATTACACCTAGCTCAATGACAATTTAGTGGCTGGGAATGAGAAAAGACATTTCTCAGCATGTGTCCACTTGTCAAGTGTGTGTGATGAGGAAAAAATGGAGTGGGGGGGACTCCAGGATTGCTGAAACTAGACATGGGCACGAACCGCATTACAAACGTAAAAAACCCACGAACTGTCTGATCGTCCATTTGCGATCCGGCAGTTTGTGAGCATCCATGGCCAATGAACCAGTGTTTGTAAGAGGCCCGGTTCGGTGCATTCTTCCACGGTTCATGAAGCCAGACAGTCAGGCACCATCAATCAATTCCCTTGGAAACGGAGCCGGGGGGAAAGCCTTGGTTACGGTTCTCTCTTGGTTACAGGTTTTATTCCACAAGACAGCTTCGATTTATATGCCATTAATGCATTTGAACCAGGAAATTTGTTTATGTCAATGGTTTCTGCCAACATCTAAAGCTACATCTTGTTTACAGCTTGCATTTTTTGTGACATAAAGAAAGCAATACAGTTTGATATTTTTTTTAAAGTTACACTGCAAGCCTGAAGACACAAACAGTTTTACATTCTCAGGTAGCTATTTTTACATGTTGCATTTTAATATCAAGCAGCATATATTTTGTTTTGATGACAGAGTTTCTTCAGCAGCCATCACTGAGTAGGTGAGGTACAAATAGTGTGCATATGGGAAAATAAAAGTTTTATTAAAGAAAACAACAGTGGAACAAGGTATTTTATGACTGTGATAGAATTGTTGTTTGTGTCTTCTTTCATTATTGCTTTAGCCACATATACTTTGTCATGTTTTTATCTTTTTGTTTATTTGTTGTAAAGCTTTCTCTCAAGAGACAAAATATGCATCCCCATTTATTGGTATCAGGTTGGGTCACTTGCTGTGCAATCTTAAACAGAGTTACATCCTTCTAAGCCTATTTATTTCACTGAATTTAGAAGAATGTAACTTTGCTTAGGATGACTCTGTGTCTCAGTCTGATTTACCTTACAGGGCAGATAAAAAGGGAGGCATAAACTGATGTGGAACTCTGAGTTTTCCACATAATACACACTATATAAAGATATTGGATGTATTGTTTTCATCCTTTTTTTATACATCTTTGTATGTGTGTGTGTTTGCACAGTCTTTGAACTGAGCAAAACCTAGCAATGCAGAAAGGCAAGACTGTGTCTAAATCTTATTCCCAGGTTTAGGAATTGGGAAGATGTTACTAAACACAATTTCTTTTCCTGTGTCTTTTGTTTTTATCAGAGTGAACTACTTAAAATGAGACAACAAGCATTGGAGACTAAACATTTTATTGAAAAACAAGAAGAGGAAGAAAGAAAACTCTTGAAAATTATTTCTGAGGCCGATGCAGAGAGGATGAGGCAGAAGAAAGAATTAGACCAGGTAGATGGCAGAGATAGTTCTTTAGTGGAACATCTCCAGTGTCAGTCACTATTCATTTTCTTTATATCCAGAATTAGCCATTTTGACTGAGGCTAAAATGCCATCAGTTCACTGAAAATGTAAAATGGAGTGATTTCAACGTGATCCTAGTTCAGAATCTGTCCAGCCTTCACCAATAATTTTTTTTAGGCCAGACGTAGGTCCTCATCAGTAATTTTTTTAATTTCAAGGTTCTGCTTTTTGGTAATGAAGGTACAGCCCTTCAATGCGTTATGACTGACAGTTAACATGCTTTCAGCCCCTTTTCAGAATTTTGCTTTGGCATACCCCATTTCCAGGTTATTAGTGAGAGAGACATCCTCGGAAGCCAGCTGGTTCGCCGCAACGATGAATTGGCTCTTCTGTATGAGAAGATTAAAATCCAGCAGTCGATTCTGAACAAGGGGGAAATGCAGTACCGGCAAAGAGTAGAAGACATCCGACTACTGAAGCTGGAGATCAAGAAACTTCGACGGGAGAAGGGAATACTAGGCAAAAGCGTGGCTAATGTGGAAGAACTCAGGTAAAGCAACAGAATGAACTCATTTTGCTTGTGGCTGCAGCCATGACATTGTGTTTGAGACACAGGGGAGCACGTGTATTCTTGCATGACAGATCTGGGTTGACATACAAATTATCTTAAAAAAGGATTTGCTTCAGCTGACTTCATACACAGATTTAACTTTTTTTAAAAAATCAGCCACTTGGTAACCAAAAAGGAGTTCTTTGCATGGTAGCAAATTAACACATTTCCAAATCTTACCTTGTTCTTTGAGATACTGACAGCATGGGCTTGATAGACTGCAGCAGGAAAGGTGTTCACAGTTCAGTGAGTTACTTAGTGATGTCCAGGGTCCACATTAGCGGAACTACATTTTATTAGGCAATTCATATTGGAGCAGAATATTTGACATATTTATAGTATGCCCTAATATGTTCTCAGCTTTCTGCCTATCCAGATTTATAGGGAGGCTTGAACTAGGAGAAAGATTTGCTTAAATTTTCATTGAAGATTGTGTTTACTTGAGAGCCAAATTTTATGGGCCTTGCTAAATTTATCTCTTCTTTCTTTGGCCTAATACATGAAAAAAAAACCTTACTATACTTAAGATATATGTTTGCCTTTTGGGAAAACACTATTATAAAGTCACTGTGGGCTTGTAAGAAAAAAGACTGAAGAAAAAGACTGAGTTTTAGTATGTTAGAGATTTGGCAAAGGAGGGTTTAGTTCTGTTCTGGTAGGTAAGATTTATGTTTCACAGACATCAATATGGTTTGTTGTAGAGAGTTTTTCTGTTAGTTCTGTTAGTTCCACAGAATAAGAACAATAAAACAGGTAATGTGTTACTTTTTGTTGGGTCGATTTTTGCTGATAAAAGATTGAAAAAAATCATGGAACTTTTCATTGCCTAGAATGGAAACACAGCTCATTGTCAGCTATCTGCAAATGCAACCCCATAACTTGGCAGTAATTAAAAATAATGTGGTCTTAAGCATATTTAGTGAAAAATAGATTTTAGTCGAAATCACTCCATATTGAGGGTGCATAGAATTGCAGTCTAAGATAATTACGAAGCGCATTGTATGGCAAGTGTGAAGCTAGTAATACCAATAGTAGCTATAGAAATCAAAGGGTTTTTTTCTTGAAAATATCTTAGAAGGATACAATTGGTAATTGGATTTTTTCCCCTGTGGACTTACATTACAGTGCTATGAATTTCTATTTGTTGGCTTAGTAGACTGATTATTATATTTGAGGTAAAATAGAAATCATTTTTTCCTCCAGCTCCACCCCGATCAAATTGGTGAATGGTGACAATGATCTATAGGGAGAGGTGGATATATTGCCTAGGTGTAACATATAAAAGATTCTGTTTTGGTGCAGAAATTCTTTAGATGGCTGTTTTGATCTCTTCCAAGTCTAACATTCTGTGATTCTTTACTGAGTCTTCTTCTCAGGATTCTTAAAAGACGGGGCATATGCTTGCTGGCTGTGGTGAATTCTAAGTTTTGAATCTGCTGCTCTAATGTGTTGGTCCAGTTGGCTGATTACCACATAGAAATACAAGTATATATCACTATAACAAGATCAGTTTGTGTTTATGGCATGGATAACTCTGTTTTTTAATGAAATCCCAAAGTATAGTTAAAACTATAGATCAAGACTGTTTTACCATTTGTTTTAAGGGGTACTGCTGTTTTGGTTTTTGGATTTTGTCATTCCATCCATGAATATGTATTTGTTAATGCAACACAGACTCACAGCCCATCCCAGCTCTGTGGCATCTGGCCCTGTAGGAAACATGTAATTGAAAATGTATGTTTCTCAAACATACGTGTCATGTTTTCAGATGTACATGTAACATGTTTTTGGTACATTTTATGTCATTTTATGTGAAGCACATAACCTTAATAGAAAGATATTTCCTATAGTACTTGCTTAGTTGGAAAAAAATATGTTGGAAGCATTCTCCAAACTATCTTTCTTTACTATGTAAAACTTCTAGAGTTTGCCTATGTGTCAGTCAACCCCCAGAATCCAACCTCTCCTCCAGGGTTCTGAACCAATATTTGTGATTACAGTCTCAGCCAAATCCAAGTAACTGTCAGCCAATCCTAGACCATGGAACTCCATTGGATGGGAGGGGGTTAGCAAGCCTCAATTTAAAGGGGGGAGGGCTTGGAGGCTCTGATTGTGAGTGTCAGATTTGCCAGGATTTTTATTTGAATTTTTAGTTAAGATGGATAGGTTTAGAGGAGAAAGCTTACTTTTAGGTGATAAATAAATACCCAGGTAAAAGCCAGAAGCACAAAATCTACCTGGGAGTTTCTGCAAGCCAGAGAGTGTGAGGTAAAAAGGGGACCTGTGGGGGCACACGGTTTACACACTACCAACCCTTCATCATGAGCTCGTGTCACCCATTTTCATGATTGTAGGAAGTTGGTGATTCAAAGATAAAGAGGCTAGTATTAGGGGAGGGGCTGTTTTAGAAAGGTTCCAGGGAACTACAGAGGACCCAGCAGTGTTTCAGTACAAAATAATCCTAAACATAATAAAGCTTTGAGCCTAGAGTGCAATTGCCTCAGAACTTTATACTAATCATCTTCCTCCTGTAACTGCCACATCCTGCTTTGAAACAGACTTGAGTTCTGTGTCCTTCAATGAACGTTCTGTGTTGTGTAGTTTCATAATTCACTTAGATGGAATGTCGGGCAAATTCTCAACAGTAAGATCAGTTAGGTTGTTTTTGGGACATTGTGTGTGCTTCCTTGTGATATCAGGTGCCGTGCAATAAATACAACATTTGGACTGTTTATTGCTGTTTTATCATCACTGACCTCCAGTCTCAGATAATATTTCCTGATCTTAACATTTTTCCTTTTACTGTGTGGTACTTTTTTGTTTTTTTTAAATGGCAATTCCAATTTCTGGTTGTTTAAGCAAAAAAACCTTAGCGACAAACCATTATGCTGTTCTGCCTATCAGACTTCTGAATGACTGTGTTAAATAGATGGGATAATCTTACCAACACTTTTGGCACGAGGCAAAATGTGATGTCTGAAAATAGCATTAGTTTGTGAAATGAGGGAATGATTGGATGATCATCACATAAATCAATCAGGTAAATTAAAAGATATATTGCTATGAGGTTTGTTTGCAGTGGTCATGGTGCTTTCTTTGTGTCACTGTCTTTGAAGGCAGGAGGTTTATCACATGCAGAAAGAGTTGTTGAAGGAAAGGACCCGCTGTAGAGCCCTGGAGGAAGAGCTGGAGAACCCCATGAATGTCCACAGATGGAGAAAATTGGAGGTATAATATTGCATTATAGATACCAAATAGCAAAGATTTCCAAATCACTAGCATGGTGCAAAGTGTATTTTGTTTTAATGTTATGCAAATTGACATCAAGATGGGTAGACAGGTTAGAAGTTCCCTAGGATTTGTGATGGTTAATGGCAGAAAGGCTTTGTATACACACAGTGTATTTGGGGCTATTGTATTGAGATTGTAAAAGGCTTTGCAAAATGAGAACTGATCAAAACCAAAACAGGATAGATCTGTAGGTGAGATTTAGATCTGAGAGTGAGATTGAAAGAGAGAGAACTAATTAGCTTGGAAAGATAGATGGAAAAACTGTTCAAAGAAGGTCCTATATAAGGGAGGGAATGACCCTTTTATTTTTAAAGATGAGAATGGGGCAGAGATGTTGAAATAAAACAGATCAAGAAGGTGTAATTTCAGGGGGATGAACCTGAGTAAAAAAAAAATGTAGCATTATGTATGCTGAATTACAAGCATTGTAAACTCCTTAGCTGCCAGACTGAAAGAAAGAAAAGAAAATCTGTTAAACGTTGACCAAATTCTTGAGCAGAGATGGCACCTTTGGCTATTACTCAAGCAAGAGGAGAGTTCTGCTTTGCACAAATTTTGATGTAATGCTCAGCCGACCTCCCAAATTAGTAATGATAATGAAGCTCCTGAAGAAATCTAAGCACAGTTTAAACTGTGCTCTGGCACTTTCTCTTTGGATGCTGAACTGTAGTATCTATTAGTTCTAGGCAAAATATGATTGTTTAATTTAAAAATAAAATGCTGAGTGATTGGGTAAATATTTACTTTGACTTGACTTGAGTCTAAGGGATAGGATATTATGTACATTTAACAACAACAATGATGACACTGGGGTCCTGATGGCCAAGTTTAAGCATAGGGATTAGATTTAGTACACACCCCCAACTCACTCTTTTTCTTTTGTCATATAAACAAATGGTTATACTTCACTGTTATGGGAAACAATAGGACACTGGACTTGGGGGCACTTGAAGTGTAGAGGAAAGTATCAATAAAGATCTAGTGTAAGAAAGACCTTTGCATAACTGTTTTTGCAGCCCAAACAATGGTTGCTATGAGTTCTTTATTAGGAAGTGGCATATATGAGGGCTCACAATAAGCAATAAACAAGAAGGGGAACTCACAAGCACTTGCAGGTGGCATCTCATTTTCCCCTCTTCTACTATTTCCGTCTGTGAAAGCCCCTATTGCCCTTCCCCTTTCTCTGCTTCCTTCTCTCTTTCCCACTCCAGCCAATCTACCTTCATCTGATGTATTGTCGAAGGCTTTCACGGCCGGAGAACGATGGTTGTTGTGGGTTTTCCGGGCTGTATTGCCATGGTCTTGGCATTGTAGTTCCTGACGTTTCGCCAGCAGCTGTGGCTGGCATCTTCAGAGGTGTAGCACCAAAAGACAGAGATCTCTCAGTGTCACGGTGTGGAAAAGATGTTGGCAGGTCATTTGTATCTACTCAGGAGATCGGCCAGATGTCTAGCTAATTCATATGTCGGTGAACCAATGGCACTCACAATGGGTCGGAGTGGGACTGAATCCTTATGTATTTTAGGGAGTCCATATAGTCTAGGTGGCTGCGCTTCTGTCTTGCATAGTTTTCTGTGCGTGTCGGGATGTAGTGAGGAATTCTTGATCAGCGCATTTGTTAGCCTGGTGATTTTGCAGGTGGGATCTCGTTTTAGTTTTTTGTAGGTGGAGGGGTCCAGGAATCAAACCCAGGATGAATCAAACAACCAAGGAAAAACAGTCTCCTACAGGAAAAGTGTTTTTGCCATATATCAAAGGAATTACTGATCAGATGGGAAAGCTTATGAAAAAGCATAACCTTCAAGCAGTATTCAGACCCACCCGAAAAATACAACAGATGCTACGATCAGCAAAAGACAGTAGAGACCCCCTCACCTCTGCAGGAGTATACCGTATACCCTGCAGCTGTGGACAAGTTTACATCGGGACCACAAAGCGTAGCATCCAGACAAGAATAAAAGAACATGAAAGACACTGCAGACTTGGACAACCGGAAAAATCAGCAGTGGCTGAACATAGCCTAACTCAAACAGGGCACAGTATCTTATTCCAGGACACCAAAATACTGGACAACACTTCCAACTACTTTGTCAGACTGCACAGGGAAGCCATTGAAATTCACAAGCATAAGCAAAACTTCAACAGGAAAGAAGAAACCTTAAGAATGAACAGAGCATGGTTTCCAGTTCTGAAAAACACCAGGCGAACAAAACACTCTATACTCGACAATAGCCCTGCAGAGAAGATTAGCACATCAAGCACCAATCCATACGCAAAAGAACCTCCTCAGGATACAGTGAAGCCTCCCTCCATTAGCATTCCACACCCTGGGAAACTCTTACAGGATGACTCAGCTCAACCCCACCCCTCCTGAGTAGATACAAATGACCTGCCAACATCTTTTCCACACTGTGACACTGAGAGATCTCTGTCTTTTGGTGCTACACCTCTGAAGATGCCAGCCACAGCTGCTGGCGAAACATCAGGAACTACAGTGCCAAGACCACGGCAATACAGCCCGGAAAACCCACAACAACTACCTTCATCTGCCCTGCTTCCTTCAGCTTTTCCTCCTACCTCTCCCTTGCAGCCTCTCCCCATGGAAACTCTGGCCCAGTTCTGTGGAGCTGGGAGCCAGGCCCCGTTGCACAGTGGAGAACCTTCAAGGACATGTTCTGGGCCCCTCACCCCCCTGACCACACCATTTTCTCTTTCCCTCCTCCTGGCAGTCCCCATATCCTCACCCTTCCTTGTTTCCCTCTTTCTTTCCCACCCACCAAGCAACCTACCTTTGCCCCTCCATCTTCAGCTATATTTATTATTTAATTACTTTATTTGTATTTCTCCTTTCTACATAGTGGAGACCTAAAGCAGCTTATATCATTCTCCTCCATTTTACCCTGACAAGAATCCTTTGAGATAGGTTAGGATGAGAGTGTGTGAGTGACCCAAGGACAGCCAGCATGCTTCCATGGTACAGTGGGGATTCTGTCCTGGGTCTCCCAGATCCTAGTCTGAACCTCTAATCACTAGACCACACTGGCTGTCGTGAGATGGCTGCTGTTGAACAGAAACAAGCAGCAGATCCTGGATGAGTCATGTGCTAGCAAGTCATCTAGTGGTTGCTGCTAGACCTGGCCCTGATGAGTCCTTCCTCAAAATTTAAAACAACCAGAAAAGGCCATACCCCTCTTCCTGCCTTTTAGTCACAGAAACCAAGGCTTGAAGTCTGGTGATACTGTTGTTTTTTTTTAAAACATTTTTATTCTTTTTATTAACTACATTAACTAACAATACAAAGGAAAAGAAGGGGAACAAGGGAAGGAAAGAGAAAAAAAACCCCAAACAACAACATATAACATCTACACTACACAAAATGCTTTCCCTTCATACTGCCATTATTAAAAACTAAAGCTTTGTATAATATTGATGGAGTGGTCGACCTTACATAATGCAGATTACAATTCAAATTCAAATTAAGTTTTCCTCCCCCTCCTGGGTCCCGGATGCAGTTCTCTCTGAGCAACTGCAGCCGCAGTGCTCATTTCCTCCCCCCCCACTCAGACTTCTCGTTTTCTTCTTGCTTGGTGTCTCGCTGGAATTCCGGATTTTTATCCTCAAAATCCCTTAGTTGATCTTCTGATAATATCTTGTAAGCTTGATCTTTGTAACTAAACCAGGTGCCTTCAGGAAATAACCATTTGTACTTTATTCCACGTTCCCTCAGAAGAGCTGCAAGCTTTTTATACTTAAAACGTCTTTTCCGAACTAAAAATGGGACATCTTTCAGTATCTTGACCTTGTTACCCAAAAAGTCCAGATCCGTATTGTATGAGTTGTATAGGATGATGTCTCGGATCCTTTTAGATGAGAAATCGATGATGATCTCGCGAGGCAGCTGACGCTTCGTTGCATATTTTGAAGAAGCCCTACGGACCTCCAAAATGGCGCTTTTAACCTCTTCTTTAGTTGCCTTCGCGGGTGTCGCCAATAGTTCCGAGACCAAACCCCATAAATCCTCATTTTCCTCCTCTTTCACATTCTGGAGACGCAAAATTGTTTGTGTTCGTTCCACTTGTAGCCTGATCAGCTGGTTCTCCACCAGCTTTAACTCTTTATTCGTAGCCTTCACGAGTGACGCACTTTCCCGAGCAGACTTCTCTGCCCCCCCGCTGCTTCCTTAATGGTTTTCACTTCGCTCTCAATTAAGCCCACCCTTTGATCTGTTTCGTTCAGCTTGTCAACAAAGGGTTTTATGGCTTCGGTAACCGACCTCCGCACCAGTTCTTCGAGCGACTCTCCCTTCCCCTGCAGGGCAGCCGAGATTGACTTGCCCAGGGCGGGACTATGTTTTTTCGCTGCCATTTTAGGGGGGGGGACCGCCAGCCAAATTCTGAGACTCAGCGAGGGGGAAGAACTAGCCTTCTTAGCTTCAGATCCCACCACTCCTTCGCGTGCACTTGTAATAACAGAAGGGATTCGCTTACTTGCAGGCTTCCGCCTAGTTCTGCTCTTTGCCGTTTTCCATGGCCCGGCAGCACACGAGGTGCCGCGCACGTCCGCCGGCCTCCATAGGGACAAACGGGCAATTTACCCCCCGCATAGGTTTCGGGGGGCTCTTCCCGCAGCGTCCCGGACCCTGCCTCCCTCACTGGGAGTCCTGGGGGCTAATCTTCGCAGATCAGCCGCCCGGTCAGAGTGCTCGGGCGCTTCCTCCCGGACCTGGGGAGAGGAGCGTCCGACATGGCCGAGAAAACGAAACCGAATCTCTGGTGATACTGTTGTGACTGCCTAGCACAACTACCACCGAGAGGACATTTGTTTCTTAAAGCTACAAGCGCTGCTTCTATTATTCCATTTTTTCAACCCCTAGGTTTTTGCAGATTTTTCTGCAAACCTGTAGCATTTCTTAGGTTTGTAGAAAAATTGCCTTGCATGTTCATACTCCCCATCTCTGGATTTAAGTAGCGAACCCCAAAAATTTAACGAACCAGTGGTTCACGGTTCGGTGCTGACGACGATCCCGAGATCGCGAACCGCAATGAACATTTCCTGTTGCTGAACCGGTTCGCGGTTCGTGGGGCACAGAACGGCCCCTGGGGCACTTACACAGCCCATATTCCCGGGGAGTCTTTTGCAGGCTCTCCCAGAGCCATCACCCAAGTTTGGACAAGATTGCAAAAGGGATCTTGGAGTTATACCCTCTCCAATCCAAGGCCCCAGGAAATTCCCACTCGATACAATTAGAGCTACTGGTTAACGTTGGCCCATTGTACAAAAGGTGGGTGCTGACGGCGGCTGCTGGGCCTGGCGGCCACGGAGACACAGGAACAAGCCGCCTCCCCTCAGGGGCGGGGGGTTTGGCAGCTCACCAGCAGCACCCCCCATGTGCCCGCCCACCAGGCCAAAAAGGAGCGCACTGGTATTCCCTGCAATGGCAGGAATGTGGGTGATGATGGCGGCTGCCGGGCCTGCCGGGCACAGGGAGGCGGCATTGAGCCGCCTCCCCTCAGGGGGCGGGGGGGGTCTGGCCGCTCGCTGGTGGCACCCCCCATGTGCCCGCCCGCCAGGCCAAAAAGGAGCACGCTGGTATTCCCAGCGATGTAGGAAGGTGGGTACTGGCGGCGGCCACCAGGCCTGGTGGGCACGGGGAGGCAGCGACGAGCCGCCTCCCCTCAGGGGGCAGGGGGTCTGGCCGCTTGCCGGCGTCACCCCCCATGTGCCCACCCACTAGGTCAAGGAGGAGCACGCTGGTATTCCCGGCGTGGAAGGGAGAGGACCTGTCATCGTGAGGAGGGGGAGGGGGAATATCCCTCAGCATCCACGGGTCCTCACCCGATGGTCCCACTGAGGAACAGTGCGGCGGCAGAAGCCAACAGTACACACCTTCCTGCCTTGCCGGAAAAGATGGTAGGGAGAGGACCTGTCATCATGAGGAGGGGGAGGGGGACTATCCCTCAGCATCTGCGGGTCCTCACCCGAAGGTCCCACTGAGGGATAGTGTGGCGGCGGCAGCCAGCAGCTCACACCTTCCTACCTTGCCGGAAAGGATGGGAGGGAGAGGACCTGTCATGTGTGGGGTAAGTGGGAAGATTCTCATCCAACCTCCAGGCCAAAGAGGAGCGCACTTGTATTCCTGGAGTGGATGGGAGAGGACCTGTCATCATGAGGAGGGGAGAGGGAAGATCCCCCAGCATCCGCGGGTCCTCACCTGAGGGTCCCACTAAGGAACAGTGCGGCAGCCAACAGTACACACCTTCCTGCCTTGCCAGAAAGAATGGGAGGGAGAGGACCTGTCATGTGGGGGGTAAGTGAGAAGATCCCCCCCCCAGTTCTCCAACCATATACTGTTCTCTAACTGTAACATTCATTCTCTAATGTTTGTGCATACATTCTAGTGTCTTTTGCACTATACTGATACGTTCTGGACTGTTTGTCTCTCTGTTTTTGATTTTCAGTCCTTTTCTCCATGGATGTGGCGTGTTCTGTTTGATTCTATATCTCCTTGATGCATTCGCATTCCATTTCTACTTCTAGAATGGTTGATATCTGTGTGCCCCTTTCTATCTGTTTCTCTGTGTCTCCCTCTCACTGTCTATTTGCAACTTTCTATCTTTCTCTGTCACTTCCTATGTGATTCCACCACTATTTATCTGAATCTATCTCTTTCTACATATATATCTGTCCTTTATTATTTCTTTCTATCTCTAGCTGTCTTTTTTTCTCTTTCAATAACTATGTTGTTTTCTATTTTCCTTTCACTATCATCATCCATATGTAGGCTTGTGTGTCCCATCTTTTTCCAATGGTTTTGTTGTTGTTTTTCAATACATCTTTCTATCTGTCTGTCTCTGTCTTGTTCTGTCCGACATGAGGAGGGGGAGGGGGAAGATCCCCCAGCAGCTACGGGTCCTCAACCGAGGGTCCCACTGAGGAGTAATACGGTGGCAGCCGACACTACCCACCTTCCTGCCTTGATGGAAAGGACGGGAGTTGCGGGACACATTCCCTCCCAGCTGAAAGAGGTCCCGTCAGTCCTGTTGACAGGGGTGCCGCCACATTGTCAACCGACTGTATCCATACACAATACAATCGGCTGCGCAAGCACAACTGAGCTGTGTAACCAAGGAGGGAGCAGTAACAGGATAGTCCCTCGTGAAGCAGGAGCTGACCTGATCTGCCGTCCTGCCTTTGCGGAAAGTAGGGGATGGGCAGGACAGGAGGCATTATTTGGACGGGTCAGAGTGGTTCCTGAGAGAGGGAGACAGAAATGTGACAGCAGCAGCAGCAGCTGACATCAGCCACCTTCCTGCCTTTGTGGGAAGGACATCAGTCGAGCGACCCATTCCCCCCTGCTCAGAGAGCTTTGTGTTTGCGATGCATGGGGGCACCGTTCAGCTTAACTATATGTAAAACAGTTCCTGAGCTGCTGCGCAAGTGCCGAAAGGAGGCTGCCATCAGCAGCATCACCCACCTTCTTGCCTTGCCGGAAAGGATGGGAGGGAGAGGAACTGTCATGTGGGGGATAAGTGGGAAGATCCCCCCGCAACTGCCAGGCCAAAGAGGAGTGCGCTGGTATTCCCAGCGTGGGAGGGAGAGGACGTGTCATTCGGACCAGGGGCCTGATCCCCCACTCACCGTGGGTCCTCACCTGAGGGTCCCACTGAGGAACAGTGTGGTGGCAGCCGCCTCCTGAGCCATCAGCCTCGAGGTTGTAAGCGGCGCTGTCCCAGACCCTGAAGGGACAACCTCCGCCAGCGCGGCCTGCCGGAGTGCTCTGCTCTCACCAGCATCGCCCTCAGGGCAAAGTGATCCTCCCACTGACCCCCGCTCAGAAGAGCTGGTGGCCCCCTTTCTCCACCCAATGGATATTTCACTGGGTGAGGAGGGAGACAGGCTCGGGTGGTGCCTCTTCAGGTGCTGAGTCAGGGCCGTCAAAAACAGGTGCTTCGGGTTTTTTCCCCTGCGCACCAGGACATCACAGGCATGGCACTGCACCACACGGGGGTTATCAGGAAGGGCCCGAAAGTGCCTCCATACGGAGTCGTTGTAACGTAGCCTGCTAACTGTTCCAGGGGAAGGAGGACGAATGGTTACAGGCTGTGCTGCGAGGCTGGACATGAACAATGGGGTGAGGGGTGGACTGCAGGAGGGGACACCACCACTGAGAGTTTGGGATGGGGACGGGAGGGATCTTTCATAACACATACCATTCCTCCAGGGATCCATCGCCCACCCACCCTTCCTCAAAATGTTGAGAGAGATTCTCTCCCCCCTGCGCAAAGACCTCTTGGGCCTCCACAGCCCACGTAGGTGCATTGGGGGGAGCGGGAGGACTCCCTGCGGTCCCTGAGCCACACCCAATACTGCTTTCCATAACTGAACCAGGAGGACTGCCATCGCACTTCACCCCACAACCACCCTTGGCAGCCAACAAAAGAGGAAGACTCATTGTGCCACCAAACTAGGATTAAGGAGGACAGGAAAGGAGATGACTCTGTGTGCCCTCTGCCGCGGTGCCCACTGAGCTTGGCCCCAGGGCCTGGCAGCAGCCCTGGCACCAGAGGGAGGGAGGGACTAGAGCCCTAGCCCACCACTCCCACAGACCTGAACAGATCAGGCACTAATAACACTGTGTGAGCCCTCAGCCGAGGTGCCCACTGAGCTTGGCCCCAGGTCCGGGTAGCAGCCCTGGCACCAGAGGGAGGGAGGGACTAGAGCCCTAGCCCACCACTCCCACAGACCTGAACAGATCAGGCAGTAATAACACTGTGTGAGCCCTCAGCCGAGGTGCCCACTGAGCTTGACCCCAGGGCCTGGTAGCAGCCCTGGCACCAGAGGGAGGGAGGGACTAGAGCCCTAGCCCACCACTCCCACAGATCTGAACAGAACAGGCACTAATAACACTGTGTGAGCCCTCAGTTGAGGTGCCCATTGAGCTTGGCCCCAGGGCCTGGCAGCAGCACTGGAACCAGAGGCTGGGGCTACAGCCATAGCCCAGCACACCAAGTTGCCTGGGCAGAACAGGCACAGAGACTAAGAATAATAATAGTAATAATAGGAATCATAATTGAAATCATTAGGATTGTGACAATAATAAGAATCATTTGGTCAGCCCTCAGCCGAGGTGCCCACCGAGCTTGGCCCCAGGGCCTGGCAGCAGCCTTGGCACCAGAGGGAGGGAGGGACTAGAGCCCTAGCCCACCACTCACACAGACCTGAACAGATCAGGCACTTATGTGAGCCCTCAGCCGAGGTGCCCACCGAGCTTGGCCTCAGGGCCTGGTAGCATCCCTGGCACCAGAAGGAAGGAGGAACTAGAGCCCTAGCCCACCACTCCCACAGACTTGACCCAATCAGGCACTGATCAATAATCAATGTGAGCCCTCAGCTGAGGTGCCCACCGAGCTTGGCCCCAGAGCCAGGCAGCAGAGGAGATAGATCCCTATCCCCCAAATCCAAGCTTAATTAGTCTCTCTCCCCAAAGGCTAGCAAGTGGCAAGCAAGAGCTCTGTCCCACTCCACTGCTCGCTGAAAGTGAAACCCATCCTGGAAGCCCACAGCTATTTATAAGCACAGGTCCCATTGAGCAACGCAGGAGGTCTGTGTTTGGCCGTCAGAGCTGCCTATCAGGGTTTGCAGGGATGAGATTGGAGTGCCCGTGGCTACAGGACACCCCTTCCCCCTCCGTCCCCTGGGTGTCTTCTCCCAACTTATAACCGCTTTGCAGCTCTGTGGTTGGAAGGAAGACCTGCCGATCAAGGTAAGCTGGGCTTCCATTCGGGCTTCCTGGGCGACAGAAGGAGCGCAGACAGAGTTCAGGCATTCCCCCGGCTCTGTTGCCAGGGGAATTGATTGCTGGCGCCTGAGTGTCTGGCTTCCTGAAGCGCGGCCGAACGCACCGAACCAGGCTTTTACCGACCGCTGGTTCGTTGGCTGTGGCCGATAATGAACTGCCGGATCGCGATCGCCATTTTGTGGGGTTTTGAAGTTCGTAATGCAGTTCGTGCCCATCTCTAGATTTAAGCATCCTCAGATGGGACCATATTGAGAATCAGATATATTGATGTACATAGAAGTAATCCGCACAATTGTTTTAGTGCACTGGCATAAAACATTTGAATTACTGGCACTTATCTATGTGCATTATTTTCCTGTGTCTAAAGCATCCTTAAGAAGCTTTTTAGTTCCTTAAAATGTTTTCCTTACATTTCTTTCACATACTGGTTATTGTAACATCCCATCTACCTCTCCAACATACCACAACCTAAAGATTTCATTTTCTTTTTTAAAAAGCCATATTTACCTTTAGAGACATAAGTTGCAGAACCCTAGAAAGAGGATTGCAAACCCAATAGCTGTCACATGCACACTGTGTTTCTGTGCATGGGGCATGCATTCTCCTCTCATGTCCAAGACCTATGCTCCTCCCTTTACTCCTTTCCATCTGTCATGCTGGATACTTTGCTTGTGTGTGTGTGTGTGTGAGAGAGAGAGATAACAGGAAATGATACCTTTGAGTTCTTGATAACTGGAACGGACTGATTACCTAGTATGGGGTCTCCAACATGGTACTCGTGGGCACAGTTGTGCACGCCAACACCTTTCCTGGTGCCCAGTCAGTGTTTTTAGAAAGTGGGTGGGGCTAGGTGGGGCTTTTGCAAAGCGTGGCTTCTGATTGTTTACTGAAATATTGATTGGCTGTGCAGAGTTTTAAAAACATTGCTTTAGCAGAAACTGCTTCCACAGCACAAGGATCTTCACTGTGTGACTGAAGGTAAGCTGTAGCAGCTATTTTGTGGCTGACTTCGTCTCCTGCAGCAGCCATTTTGTGGCAGCCATTTTGCTGTTGCATCCACCACACTGTGTCAGAATTCCAAATGTGCCTGCAGGCTCAAAATGTTGCAGGCTCCTGACCTAATATGTAGCAAATACTGCAAATAATTTGCAACATAATTCAGGTACTGGTAAGCCTCTAGACCACTTTCACTTTGGCATAAATCTTCACTTTTTCAGTCCTTGCTAGTAATTCTTTATATAATTGGCTACTTCAGTGTACAGAGATGGGAAGATTCTAGGAAACCTGTGTCAACATGACCTTCGCAGCTGATATTTTATGGTTGTGGAACACTAGTAAGGTATCTATATAAATGGATCAGAGTAATTTTTTTTTAAATTGTGAAACTAGCATATCAAATAAGGAAAATATAATTTCCTAATATTTTCTTTACTCCACTTATAATGGCCTTCCAAGTGTGGTAGACAGTCCAATAATTGTCTGCATTGTTATATGAATCCCTTTGCTTCTGGGACCTTACTGTCACAGGAGATTCATCTTATAGCAAGTTGCAACAGCTAAACTTGCCCCAGGGCAAACAACTCTAACGTTGATCAGTTTTGATACTGTTCTAGGACAATGTGCGTGTCAACATAATTTTCCATGTGTCATCTCCGGTAGTAATTGATGAGGGTAGTCACTTTGTAGCATTCTGGTAACATAGCCTTTTGCCTTCTATGAATTCTGTAAGTGCAAACATATAATACTTTGTGGTCAGGAAGGGCTTTTCCTCCAGGCCAGATTGGCCAGGATCCTGAAGATTTTTTTACCTTTCTCTGGGCATTGATTAGGGGTCACTAAGGGGTAGCTTTGAATTTCCTGCAGAGTGTTGGACTAGATGATCGTTGGAATCCCTTCCAGCTTTATGAGTCTATAATTCTAGCATGAATGTTACGAGTGATTGGTTTTAGGACTACTGGCCAGAAGAAAAGTACCTGATGATGATAATATATCATGTGACTGTACCCTTATATACATAAGGTCTTTCATCATCTGCCAGTTGTCTGCTCAGCGTTGAAACAATGATACTACAAGTCCTAAATAAAGTTCACATGCACTTTATGATTACCTGTATGGGATCAATTTGAGCCTAATACTGTCCAAATTGGTAGCATGAACAGTGATTGATTTCCACACAAATGGTCTCAGGATTGCCTTATGAATTTGTCTTTTTCATCCAGTGTGTTCATGTTGCTAGGGAAATAAATAAAGCTTTGAAATCCAACTGTATTAAGACTGGTCATGCTTGGTCCAAAAGCTATTCAGCTTTTCAGTTACAAAGAATCAAGTATATGCTACAAGGCAGCTTATAATACTACAAATTATATTTATTTTATGCAGGCTAGTGATCCAAGTACTTATGAACTGATACAGAAGATACATGCATTGCAGAAACGGCTTATCAGCAAGACAGAGGAAGTGGTTGAAAAAGAGTTGCTTCTCCAGGTACAGCTTGCATCTCTGATGAATGTGTTGCATGTGTCCTGTTCAGGTTTATATGCATTGCTTTTGGGTGGCTTCCAAATTATTGATGTTTTTGATTTTAATTTTAGTTTTTTATTTATTTTAAATTATAAACTCAAACATAAACGTATAAACCATGAACTACATCATACAATCATCTAAATCATATTTCCACAATTATCCACTATGGTTATCAGTAATTATCTAGGTCATATATAAACCTAAACACAACATCTAGGTCCTATAAGAGAAAAATATAACATATTACTATCATTTAAATCATAGTATCATAAATTAAATCATATATATAAAACTTGATTATATATTCTTAATTTTTCACTTCTTTTTAGATACCTTTCCATCTATCTTCATTTTTAATAATTATTATTCTTAATTTTCAACTACATAATCAAACATACTTTCCATTTGTCTTGGAATTTTGAGATTGGCCTATTATGTAGTTAAGATGTGAATTTTGCCATTGACGCATATTCATATAGCTTATTCTTCCATTCCATCAAATCTGGACATCGTCTGCCTTCTATCGAATACTACTCTTGGCATAGTATATACATAGTATGTATATTTAAATAGTTCACTATGTGTTTTTGTAATATTACTTGGTAAAATATTTAATAACACATTTAATTAATTATTGACGTTTTCCCACACTAACAGTGTACTCCTATACAGAGTTACACCCTTCTAAACCCATTGACTTAAATCAACTCTGCTTAGGATTGCACTATAAATATGTTGGTGGTGGTTCTTTTATGTGTTTCTTTTATGTGAAGATCCAGTGTTCTTCTTTTAAGGCTGTACTTCTGTTACAGAGATACTGCCTTTCCTAAATAGTCAAATAACAATATTTTGTAACTGGGAAAATTCTTTTTCTGTTTGGTGCAATCAAAGGTCATGTGGCAAAGGCAATGTCATGTGGAAAGCGTTTTTGTGAATGTCACAAGCATCTGTTGGATAGAGTCTGTAATATGAATGACTGAAGAGAGTTCAGAGCAAGTTCCTATCACCTGCTGAGTTCCCCTTGTCAGCTCCCCTTCTGCCCATGTGTCATCACACACAGAAGTATTCTCTGTTGTTGCCCCTTCTTATAAGATAGGATACCCTAGGATACCCTGATAGGATAAAGGAAGCTTCCTCACTACTAGTTTCCAGAGAGGCCCACAGAACATTTCTTTTTGAGAGCATATTTGAGTTACTCTGGTTAAGTTCAGTTGATTTTGATCTGTTGATTTACAGAAGCTTTGTTCAGGCTGCTTGTGGGTGATATATGTTTTTCTTGTCCTGGGTGCTGAGTTTTTATTATTGTATAATATTTAATTGTGTTTTTAGTCACTTTGTTCTGAAACTGAGTCTATGGGAAGAGTGGGGACATAAATGTTTAAATGAATAAACTTTTTTTTGCTAGATTAGCACTCGCAATATACCACCAGTACAGGACTAGTCAACCAGCAGTACATTTCTGCTGAGAAAGCGTCTGGGCCGGGGGAATCCTGTGTTTGATCTCTGCT
Source organism: Eublepharis macularius (assembly GCF_028583425.1). Lineage (NCBI taxonomy): Eukaryota > Metazoa > Chordata > Lepidosauria > Squamata > Eublepharidae > Eublepharis > Eublepharis macularius. The sequence goes on from NC_072795.1 coordinate 69,422,703, forward strand.
CTAAAATTTCTTTCAAAAGCTAGCATATTCTTTTTTTCTGAGCAGGTGCATAGAGCCATACTGTTGTTTTTTTAAACAATATCACTGTCCCCTGCTGAAAGTGTATTCCCACTGCACTTCCTTTCCTCATCCAGATGTAATTGTTGACTAGAAATTTCATGATTATCTGTTTGAGGTCTAATAATGTGAAGAATAAAATGTGATTGAGGCACTCCTTGATTGATCTGATCATGCTTTATATCTTGTAACTAACTATAGATGGCAGCACTAATTCATGTTTAGAGAATCTATATTACTGCAATCCATGATCTCTGGATAAGTCAGGAAAAATGTAGGGAAAAGGCCTTCCCCTTCTTTCCACTTAAACAGTCAAACAAACAGTGAAATAAACAGTCAACAAGAAACAGTCACACAAACCAGCTTTCAAGGTTATATGATTTCCTTGATTAGTCCTTGCTTAATAATTTTGATTATCAGGACAGTAGAGATTTCATTTTTGCTTATTATGATTTTTGGTAGAAGAATTCAGAAAAGGGGATTTTTGGTATGATCTAGATAGTGTCTTCTCCAGGGCATGTTTCAACACCACTGTTTTTGCAGTGAACCCTAATGAAGCATTTCCTTTTTTACATCTTATGTCTGAATAATGAATGCTGACACTGTTGTGAATATCATTAAGACCCTGGAGGGAAGGCTTTTATAGTATATACTTCCCAAAGAACTTATGTGTAATATTTCGACAGACCTTGAATCTTCTGTGTCACAAGAAGCACCTATTTTCACAGCACAACAAAACAAAACAGTAAAGGCAAGATGGTGCTTTGATATGGATATGACAGGCCTTGAATTCATACATGGGTGTTTTTGGAGGGTTTTTGAGGGGGGATAAAGTTGCTTATCTCTTATTGATTGCAGGCATGTACATCGTACACATAAATGTATCAAGTGTGAACGTTGCATTGGCTGAATAACATTTCTTATTTGATGCCTTGAAGTTAGTAAGGTTTTTTCTTCTATATGCATAGTTTCTTTGGTATACATTAAGCTTTGGAATCTACTCTCCAATTAAAATATAATGGAATTTGAACTTTATTAAAAACCCTTTCTTTTCAAAAGCTTATGGGTGAAAGAAAGCAAAGCACATGTACATTTAGAATTCCCTCTTGCAAGCCAAATGTAGATCCTTGCATTAAAATTTCCTTCTCAGTGTTATGTCAGTTGATGGGTACAGGAATACGATGCATTCCTCAAAAGGTTTGATCTCAAAAATTTATAAGTTATTAATTAGTTATGGCAGGTCTAATTCATTATCTTTTCATAAAGCTTGGATGCGTGGTTGTGAGAATTCTTTAACACATTCAATTTGGAAAAGTATTTGGTCACCTCATCCCCTCCATACCAGCTCTATACTTCAGTATATAAAGCATATAATTTTTTTGCTAGATGGTACTCTGCTCCAACTAAAATAGTGCATATTAACCCCAGATATAGTTCTTGTTGTTGGTGAGGTTGTGGAGGGGAGGAAACTTATATTCATTATTGGTGGTTTTGTCCAGTGGATGTTAAATTTTGGGAAAAGATTGTGCAATAAATAACATATATTACTGGACATACAATTCCATTCACGATACAATCAATATTGTTGAATGTTTTCCCGGATTTAGACATCCCTGATAAATGGAAAAATGTAATGGTAATGCTACTATTGGTAGCTAAAAAAGTAATAGCTTCTCATTGGAAGCCCCCCCCCCCAGTTACCAGAGATAAAGTAGTGGTACATATGCCTGTGGGATTATATAATCTTCAACAAAATAGCAGATGTTAGGAGGTCATATGAGTATCCAATGTCAGAGTCAAATTTCCTGAATAAATGGTATCTAGTACTGGAAAAACTTTTTAAGAATGAAGATTCTTCATATTCCTTTTGCAATCATCGTTATTTTAATTACATTTTGTAAACAGTTAAGATTTGTACAACGCAATGTATATTTTTATGCAACTTGATTTTGGAATTCTGTCACCTTCTGTAGTGAGTTTTTCACAATACAATTTTCCCAATAAAACTATATATACAGTTATATAGAGAGAGTGCAGCTACACGGGTAACTCCAAACTATGCAGACATATGGATCTTTCTAATACTGTGTCGAGTCATTGATCTGTACTGTCTATCCTTCAGTCAGACTTCCAGTTGTTGAAAGCTGCAAAACAGCAACTGCCATTTTTTTAATGACTGTATAATAAATAAGCAAACATACCTATCTGTTTTGTCTGGGTGGAACCTACAATATATTGACTGTCAGAGGTTCACACCAAAATGCCAGAAGTGACAGTTTCTTATCCTAAAATGGCATTATGGGAGAAAGTTCCCTCAGGCTCATTTACCTGGCAGTAAAATCATCTGTTACGATGGAGTCACCAGCTCAATCTGAACTACAACCATCAGTTCAGGGTGGGGGCAAGATTTTCAGATCCGAACAAACATCAGCCATTGGTTCCGACTGCTTCAAATTGAATTCCCATTCGGTGACAAGCAAGAAATGTTACCAGATCCAACCATTTGGAAAGCGCCGCCTCTGAACCGGCTGTTAAAAGGTGAAAAGCAAACCTGAACAACAAAAGCAGTCAGGGTCTGCTACTCGGAGTAAGCATAGCCACTCACTGATCTGGACTCCACCCATTATTATAGAGGAGGAGGTCACTAATCCGCGTTAAACTCCTCTACCACCTCATGCTCCATCTTTCCAGGAAGATGAGGGGGTTTATAGGTCATTAGATGACTTTACTGCTCCTAGTCCTGGCTACCCATGGAAAATAAATTCCAATATATTTTGTCAAATGCTTTCCAACATCAAGTGAAGAATAGCAACGTGATCAGATCTCTTTCTGTTTAATGTGATCATATCAGCAACCAATCTATCAGAAGCTTGCCTGCTTTGTATTAATCTAACCTGGTTTACATGCACCAAGGTTCTAATAACCTTTTGAAAGGAAAAAAAAACCAAAATAAAAACCCCTGCTCCCGGATAAGATCCCAGAGATCTCCACAATACCGGCCACACTCCTCCTTATAGTTATATAGATAGATATAATTATTTATAGACTATTATTCTGTATAAAGCTTAGAGATGCTTAGGGAAGTGGGGGGGAGACCTGTGTGCACGCATGTGCACCCACACATGCACACACACAGCAAAAAGTCAAGTCATTATCTCAAGGTTGATGTTATTATCCGATCTCATAGTCATAACATGAAGATTTATAGAACATGAAGAAAAAACTTGAAAATAAAAGGGAGGATTGAGGGAGGGCTGCCTGTTTCCAGATTCATTTGTACATGTATAATTGCTTTTATATTTCTTCAGACGGTCAGCACACACTTTATTTTTTTAGACCAATGAGGTAAGCTTCTGCCACCTTAGAGCTGTAAAACTTCTTAATTCGATCTTTTTCTGGACACAAAAGATGGCAGGATACTTGGTGTAGTATTTCACCTTCAACTTTCTTGCAGGAGCTTTTGCTTTTGTGAATTGATAACGCAATATTGACTCTTCTTTAGTATAATTTGGGTAAAGCATAATCTGGGTTAAGCATGATTCAACAGAAAAATTACTTCTCCCTGAGCTTCCGCACCAGCTCCAGGGGAGGAAGGAGGGGCCGTCTTTGTATCTTTTCCTTTATGGCTCATAGTTGAAAGTTACAAGCCCACTTATCTCTAGTTGAAAGCAAGAGAAAATATAAAACAATAAATAAGGCAAATTAATGCTGCGTCGAAGAAGATGGGTCCAAATCAAAGCATAACACACAAAAAGGGATAGGAGTAGCACCAAGTTGTTTCTGATTACTCCACCATCTTCACCAGAAGTCTATCTGCTGCCCTTATATACTTCTTTTTTTTTTGCTAATCACCTGGATAAAGCCTTTGTATCCACCCAATTGTTGACATTTCTCCAACTTTAGCTACTGTTCTCAATTGCCCGGCTCTCCCAGGAACTACTCTGCCATTGCCGGAAAAAATGAAATCTTTTGTTGATTCCTGTCACTCTGAGCCTTTCTTTTATACTGTCATAGGCGGAAGGTGATAACCTGGAAATAAATAGGTCCCCATATACCACAGTTGTAAATGCTACAGGAAGATTTGCTGCTTCCAAGAGAAGGTGAATTTTTATGGACCTTTCATTACATTTGGGTCAGTTTGGTTCCCAAAGCCTAAGAAGTTTTGAGTAAGATTCTTCCTGCCATATTGCTTTTATTCTCTAGAATGGTCTCAGTTTTTGACTGCTGTAGTTTTATATGGAATCAGTATTCATTCAAAGAGGTGCTTTGTTTTTTGAACAATGGGGATATACAGTGAGTAGAGGGGATATTTTTTATATATCTGCCTATAGAATCATAAAATCATAAAATCATAGAGTTGGAAGGGGCCATACAGACCATCTAGTCCAACCCCCTGCCCAGTGCAGGATCAGCCTAAAGCATCTCTGACAAGTATTCATCCAGCCTCTTCTTGAAAACTGCCAGTGAGGGGGAGCTCACCACCTCCCTAGGCAGCTGATTCCACTTTTGAACTACTCTGACCATAAAGTTTTTCCTAACATCCACCTTTGTGCATGTAATTTAAGCCCATTGCTTCGGGTCCTACCCTCTGCTGCCAACTGGAACAGCTCCTTGCCCTCCTCCAAATGACAGCCTTTCAAATATTTAAAGAGAGCAATCATGTCCCCCCTCAACCTCCTCTCCTCCAAACTAAACATTCCCAAGGCCCTCAGCCTTACCTCGTAGGGCTTAGTCTCCAGACCCCTGATCATTCTCGTCGCTCTCCTCTGCACCCTCTCGATTTTGGCCACATCCTTTTTGAAGTTAGGCCTCCAGAACTGCACACAATACTCCAGGTGCGGCCTGACCAAGGCAGTATAGAGAGGGGCTATGACCTCCTGCGATTTCGGCGCTATGGCCCCTTTGATACAACCCGATTGAATTAGCCTTTTTTGCCACCGCATCACACTGACTGCTCATATTTAGTTTACAGTCCACTCTTACCCCAAGATCCCTTTCACATATACTACTGCCCAGAAGTGTATCCCCCATCCAGTATTTGTGCTTCCCATTTTTGTGGCCCAGATGTAATACTGTGCACTTGTCTTTGTTGAATTGCATCCTATTCACAGCTGCCCACTTCTCCAAAGTATTCAGGTCTTGTTGAATTTTAATTCTATCTTCTTGGGTGTTTGCTACCCCTCCCAATTTGGTATCATCAGCAAATTTAATGAGCAGCCCTTCCACTCCTTCATCCAGATCATTGATAAAAATATTGAAAAGTACCGGGCCCAAAACCGAGCCCTGCGGCACCCCACTGGACACCTCCCTCCAATCTGATGAAACGCTGTTGACCACCACTCTTTGAGTGTGGTCCTCTAACCAGTTCCCTATCCACTGAACTGTCCTATAGTCCACTCCACAGTCTTCCAGTTTGCCCATCAGAATGTCATGGAGGACCTTATCAAAAGCTTTACTGAAATCCAGATAAATCATGTCAACAGAGTTCCCCCGATCCAGTAAGCTGGTCACTCGATCAAAGAAGGAAATCAGGTTGGTCTGGCAAGATCTGTTAGGGACAAAACCATGCTGACTTCCCCGGATCACTGAGCGGTCCTTCAGATGCTTACAGATTGATCCTTTTAAAATCTGTTCTAATATCTTCCCAGCAACAGAAGTCAGACTGACCGGCCTGTAGTTTCCCGGGTCATCCTTCTTCCCTTTCTTAAAGATTGGGATAACATTCGCTCTTCTCCAATCTTGTGGCACATCCCCAGCCCTCCAGGAGGCCTTGAAGATGATGGACAGGGGTTCTGCAAGTTCTCTAGAAAGTTCTTTCAGCACTCTTGGGTGCACCCCATCCGGCCCAAGGGATTTGTATTCATCCAGTGCAGCCAGATGCCTCTCCACAACCTCTCTGTCAATGTCAATTAGCCACTCAGGTGTCCTGCCACATTTTCTACTATCTCTAGATATGCCTGAGTTCTTCAGGGAGAAAACAGAGGCAAAAAAGCCATTAAGCGTGTCTGCTCTTTCTCTGTCCTGCATCAGAGTTTCTCCATCTACTCCCAACAGCGGTCCAATTGCCTCTTTTACCTTGCATTTGCTTCTCACATATCTGTAGAAGTTTTTCTTATTGTAGCAAGCCCTCCTGGCCAGACCCAGCTCTTACTGAGCTTTGGCCTCTCTGATGGCTGATCTGCAGTACCTAGTAACCCTCATATACTCCTCTTTAGAGGTCTGTCCTTCTCTCCATTTCCTGAACATTTCCTTTTTCTCCCTTAGCTTATTCTGGAGCTCTCTGTACATCCACATCGGTTTCTTGGAGCCCTTACCATGTTTCCGTCTTGCTGGGGTAGTGAGGGCTTGAGCTTGCAAAAGCTCTTGTTTGAGAAGGGCCCACCCTTCACTCGCTCCTTTCCCTTCCAGCACACTCCCCCACAGAATGACTCTCATCAAGCCTCTGAGTTCATCGAAGTTGGCCCTACGAAAATCTAACCTACGAGTCTGGCTATGAACTTCCTTGGCCCCCCACAGCAATAGGAATTCAAGGAGGACATGGTCACTTCCCCCTAAGGTCCCCACCACCTTCATCTCATCTACCAGTTCTTCCCTGTTGGTTAATATCAAGTCTAGTATGGCCGAGCCCCTTGTAGCTTCCTCCACCTTTTGAAAAAGGAAGTTATCGGCCCGGCAGGTCAGGAAATTGCGTGATTCATGACGCTTTGCTGAGCCTGTCTCCCAGCACACATCAGGGAAGTTGAAGTCACCCATAATTACAAGGTTCTGATGTCTGGATACTCCACCAATCTGTTCAAAGAGGGCAGCATCCGTTTCTTCTTGCTGGTCAGGTGGTCTGTAGCAGACTCCAACAATAATACCCTTTGTCCTTCCTCCCCTTATTTCTACCCATATGCTTTCCACCAGGCTGTCCGCCCCATTCTCCATAACTTCTTGACAATCAAGCCCTCTCCTCACATACAACGCCACTCCACCTCCTCTTCTACCCTTCTGGTTTTTCTTGAACAACTCATACCCATCCACTAGCACATTCCAGTCATGGGAATCATCCCACCAAGTCTCAGTAATTCCTACTATATCGTAGCCCTCTGTTTGCAATAGAAGCTCAAGCTAGAAGAATTCTGGAACACAATCTTGCACCAAATCTTTTTGTTAACTGGCTACAAAATACCAAAGAAACTTGAGCTGATATTTCTGAATCAATGGGATGATATAGAGATCCCACCAATTTGACGAGACCTCATCAATATCTTCTTAATGGCAGCAAAAAATTTAATTGCTTTAAAATGGAAATCACATACTGTACCGACAATTACCAGTTGGTATTCTAAAATATGGGACCATTTTTTATTTGAAAAAATCAATGATGGAATCTATCAAGCTGAAAATTTCCCCCAAACAACAAATTTTATGGAAAAATGGTTCCCTTTTTTTAAAATACATTTCTAAAGAAAATCTATATCCTCCCAATAAAATATACCAAACAATCCTGAATCTATAATCCAAAATATATCAGATCATTCAACTTGAATTTGTCTTTCCATGTTTTACCTTTCTCTGTTATGTAGTTTTTAACAATTTACCCATGTTGTATTTCATATTGTAAACAGTTTTGTTAATAATTGAAATATTTTTTTTTAAAAAAAAAATAGAAGCTCAAACTCTTCTTTCTTATTGCCCACACCTAAACACACCTAAACTTTGCCCCTATTTGAGGGGAAAAGTTTAGGTGTGTCAGCTGCAATGCAAAGAAGCATTAGCATTTCATGGCTGATATTTTGCATACTAAAAATGACTACTAGTAAAACCTCCCTTCTGTCCACTGTTCTCGTTATGATTATATGCAGTGTGTGGAGAACATCAAATTTGCTGCATTCTCAGAGCAATAGTAAAATCTTTGCCTGTGAAAAATTTTGAAATCTCTAGAGTTAATACTGTACTTCTGTCTCTTAACTCCAACTTATTTAACTATAACAACTCCGATTAGTTTTAACTACACTGTTATTTCAAAAAACATTTGATTGGACCACTATATACAAGAAAAAATACATGACGAATTATACCAGAGTGAACACTATTTGAAAGAAACTGATTTTATTGCAAAATGGTTACCATTCATTGAATTCATTTCCAATACAAATCACTCTCCACCTAAGCATTTACTTTTTGTTACTCAGATTTGAAGCAACGACTATCAAATAATTGAAAAAAAAATGCTAGTTGTCTTTGTTTTAACTATATTGGCATGACGTTTATTGTATATAGTTCACTAAGACTTTGTTGTTGTTCTATTTTACTTCTGTACATTGTTTTTGTTTGTTTGTTTGGTTTTAAAAAAATAAATTAAAAAACACACACACACACACACAAAAAAAAACATTTGATTGAACTCTATGGACAAGCTGCATTACTGTTTACATGGATGATTTGTGATTTGTTCTAGAACGCCCTGAGCCTGTCTGGTGGGGAGGGTGGTCTAGAAGTGTAATAAAATAATAATAAATAATAATAATTGTTGTGTGGGATACAGGGTGAAATGGAAGGAGCCAGGCCAAATGACCAGCTGAATTGTTTTTGTGCCTTCAGTGCAAGTCACAGGGGGTTTCATTTCCTTTATGCCTGCTCTGTGGATCAGAAGAATTTGCAGAGTCTGACAAACTCTGCTTTTAGGGTTTTTTTTAGAAGGTAAGCTTACAGTTGGTTGTTTCATTTTGTTTTTTTTGGGGGGGGGGATTCAATTAATGTGAAAAGTAGAATGCCATTGTTTCCTTCCACCTGGAGCATTCTGACGTTAGACTGCTCTGCTTTATGGTAGAGAGGTGCAGCTATAAAAGGTGCAAAGCTTGTACTATAAAGTGTCTGGGTACTGATGGATATAAGCTGACTCTCTTGCTTGAGTGAAAGATGTCCTGTGAAGTTTTGTAATATCTAATGTTTTCAGAGGGAAAGCACCCAAAGAATGCACCAGCCAAGCCTTTTAAAGAACAAAGCATTCTATCTATCCACTTAGATTTCTCCCAAGAGTGATCTGTAATGGGGATGACTCAATTTCCTGCTGTTTTGTTTTGTTATTCTCTTTGTAACTAAGATGGCCCAGTTCTGCATCATTCATGTCTTTTCTCTTGTGCAAAGTCCAGGAAATTTCCAGTCTTTCCTATCAGATAAGTATTCCCAAGAGCCAATATTAAGTATTTTAATGGGTCCTGGGCCAGGGTCTTCAGGCTGTGGTTAGTTGGCTGAAGATAAACAAACTGAAACTTAATCTAGACAAGATAGAGGTGATGGTATGGAAGGTGGAATGATTTGGTGGTGGTGCTTTACCAGACATCAATGGAATTATCATGGTAGATCAGGTGAAGAGCTTGGGAGTTTTCTTGGACCCATCTTTGCTTATGGATAAGCAGGTCAGTGCTGTTGCTAGGAGCACCTTCTTTCAATAAGATCTAATTCATAAGCTGGGCCTTTACCTAGATCCTGCCAACCTGGCTATGCTGATCCATTCTACTGTAACTTCCAGATTGGACTATTGTTACATGCTGTATGTGGGGCTGCCTTTGAAGACATCCCAGAAACCCCATTTGGTAGAAAATGTGGCAGCAAGGCTCCTCTTTGGGGTCAGCTGCTTGGAATACATAATTCTACTGCTGCTCCATCTACATTGGCAATCTATTACCATAAAGGCCTGGGCCCCTTGTGCCTGCTGAACTGCTTCTCTCAGTATACTCCCCTGCACCAGTTACATTATTCAGACAGCCTCTTCTTTAATGTGCCCTCCCTTCAGACTATAGCCACAGCAAGATCATGAGCCTCGTCTGTGGAGGGCCCAGTCCTTTAGAATTGCCTGCCAGGGTGAGTAAGGAGGGTGGCTTCCCTTGGCACATTTAGGAATGCATAGAAGGCAGCAGAGAAAATTTGGTGGAGGGTAAAATTTTCCAGCAGATTTGGCTGTGAGTTTGCTGATCCTGTGTATTTTAAGTCTGGGTGCTTTTAAACTCGTAATGTGTGTATTTCCTCGGTTTTAGTTTTGTTAATTGAGTTATGATTTAGAGCTTTGCTATATTGGTTACTGGCTTGAGCCAAGTGATAAGCAGGGATTGTGGTTGCCAACCTCCAGTCTGGATTTCCTCCCTAATTACAACTGATTTTCAGGCTTCAGATATCAGTTCCCCTGGATAAAACAGCTGCTTTGGAGGGTGGACTGTATGGCATTATACCTCACTGAAGTCCCTCTCCAAATCTTGCCTTCCTGAAGATCCACCTCCAAATCTCCAGGAATTTCCCAGCCTGTCATTGGCAACCCTAGGAGGGATAGAAATGTTTTAAATAACTAAATAAAATAAATACTGGATGTTCCCTCCAGTGCCAGTGGAACATCCACTGCTAATTGTCAAATAGATCAAGAGTTAAACCAACACCTTTCCACACCACTTCCCAATGAGAACAAGACCTTGTTGTCCACCCCACCCCCACGTGCATTCCCACTTGATCCTGGGGGGTGGGGTGGACATTGACTGTCTCTGTGAAGTTGGAAAAGCTGTATCTAGTCCTTCACTTAGATTGGTCAGCTCCTCCACTCTCTTGGTCCTCAAAAACCTTTAAAAATGCCATGGGAGTGATGGAATCTTAATAGCTGTGAGGTGTTTGCCAGCTCTTCAGTCTCTCATCACCTCAGAATAGAAGTTGTCAGATGTTTGTTAAGTATTGCTTAGCTTTGAACTCTTGTTTTCTTTTGAGATTTCATTCTCAAAAGGGGTATCCATACTCCACCCCTCAGCTGAATCCCTATCCATTGTGCCTTCCTTTGCTGCTCTAAGGCTTCTGGAGCCTCAGAATAAGAAAGGGAAGGGGCTGTGACAGGGCTGGTTCCAGGTTTTGGGGGGCCCTGGGAAGAGAGTGCTCAGCCCCCCATACCTAGTTCCAGGCTTCTGTTCTTGTCTCCCACCCATGTGTTCCCACCTGCCTGTGTATCCTTCTTTTGCCCACTCACAAGATCTCCCACAACCTGCAGTGACAGCTGCCCACACTGCCTGTGTGCTTGTTCCCCAATGGTGCTGGATGGTGGGTGCAGCTAGGAATGCTACTGCCATGACCATCAGGAATGCTGATGCTTTGTGCACCACCCACATGCCCTTCTCCAGCAACCCCAAGCAGCGTATGCAGCTGGGGGTACAGGTGACAAAACTCTCACTAGCAGGTAGTGGAAGAGTGTGAGTGCAAGCATCAACGGAGATGCATGAGTAAGGAGTCAACAGCAGCGGGCCCTGCAGCTGCCCCACTTTGCCTTGTGCTGAAGCTGGCCCTGCATACCTGGTTCTTCTTCCTCTCTGCTGGGCCTCTCCTGTGCAGCCTGGAGAGAGTACCCAGCCACTTCTTCACTGTCCTGCACCTACGCTCCATAGGAGGCCAATGCAGTAGCTATGCAGGCTTCATTGGCTCCCCCAGCAAGAGTCACCAGCCTTGTCAGGGGTGAAGGGAGATGCAGGCCACATTTTTAGGCTTTTTTTGGTCCCACTTCCCTGCTGCTGAGTCAGGCTACTTCTGGCTTTTGGCTGCAGCTATATTGGACCCTTAAAAGGCCCAGACCTTGTCACCACCATTGTGACAGGCCTCTGTGCAGCCATCCTGTAGCCATAGGGCAAGTCTGGGGATGTCTGTGGCAGTGTGATTGGGCCTAGGCCCAGACACCCCTTCTCTTTATATCCTCTCTGGGCTTAATAATCTCTAACACTGTATTGAACAATCTGTGCAAAGTCATTACTGATCTCTCCATGAGCCAAGAAGGCTTCAGGCTTACACTGCTTGAGTACAAGTTGGTAAAAGGTGCTGTCAGCTTTAAAGAGTCAGTCTGCCATGCTCTAGATTTGGACAATTAAGGCAATAATGAGCTGTAGAGGGGCAAATCATATCCACGGTATTGATCAGAGGGAGAGGACTTAATGCCTATGTTCCTGAAGCTAGAGATTCAAACTCCTTAAGTGACAAAACAGAATTTACAGCTCCATCATATTATCACTGCCCAAGATCCCTTAGTCCACTCAGTTTCTGTGATAAAAGATGCAGGGTACAGCTATGGGCTGCCTATTGTCACCGGATTGCATGATTCCAAATCAGTGCTTTCAATTCCTTCTAGCTAAGGGGATGGGGCTTGAGCACTCAGCTTACTTGCTTTGCTCTTTAGATATATTTCTGAGTTGTGCATACAGGATAAGTAAGGAATGTCTTAGCTGGTAACTCTCCCAGTTTCTACAGAACTCAGTTTTCCCCTCTCTCTGGAAACATATCTGTTGTATACTTATGAATACATCCTAATTGGTGCTGGACAGTTCCACTTCAGTTGATGCATCATCCACTCAGATGCTGCTTGGTACTCCTCCGACTCTCAATTCAGTTGTCCCAGATATCAATTAGTTGGGAGATTTGGCTATTTCCTAGAGAAGAAGACCTGACTAAAAATAAATAAGCATTAGATGCTATAGAGTTAGTGACTGTGAATCCCATTGCTCAGAAGATTACAGGTAGATTCTTACATTATTTAGTAGCATGGACACTGCAGCACCGCTCCTTTCTGTACCACTGGGTAACGTATCAAGCTTTGGACCATGCAAGAGGAACCCACAGTTCTCCCTAACTGGGCATTAACAGTTTCTTGAGAGTTGATATTAACATGGGAAGGAGGCTTAGCATGATTTCCTCCATTGTGGTTCATCTCACATTGTGGTTCTTCTCCAATGGTGGTGTCTCAAATTACTATAATGGCACTGCAACAGCTCCCATGCTGTCAAGGCAATGTCCGTATCAAACCTGACAAGACAAATGACTTTACAGAATATCACAGAAACATGCAATATGTTAATTGCCATTTTGAATTTTATTAGCTAAATACTGGAAAGGATGAAAATCTCCTTCAATTAATGCTTCACTTAAGAATTTTTTATTTATTATGGAAATGAATACATTGACATATTATAAGTGCCTGTGGAAAGGGAAGTGGACTAAAGATCTACTGTGGCATGATGGTTAGAATGTCAGACTAGAATCTGGGAGGCCCAGGTTAGAAGTCCCACCCTGCCATGGAAGCTCATGGGGTGACCTTGAGCCAGTCACATCCTTTCAGTCTAACCTACCTCACAGGGTTGTTGTGAGGATATAAAGGAGGAGAGGAGAACGGTGTGAGCGACTTTGGATCTCCATTGGGTAGAAAGGCAGCATATAAATAAAGTAAATAAAATCAAATAAAAATAAATAAATAAAAAATTGGTAGGAAGCCGCATGGAAGCCATCTGCCAAATTTTGGAACTGAATAGTAAAACATCATTTTCTCTCTATGAATTTATATGGTAAAACTTTTAAAATAGACTAGTACGAAGTCATAGAAAAGCCTTTAACAGAATTGATGATAAAAAGAAATATTTGTATCTTCGAAGTTGATTTCACTTGGACAGTCCTAAGCGACAAATAAACTTCTTATACTGAATCAAACCAATGTTAGTATTTTCTACTGACTGGCTGCAACTCACCAGTGCCTCCCCAGTGAGCTACATAACTTTGACGGCAGTTTCATGAAGTCATATGAGAGGTAAAACTTGCTAGAAAGTTTTCCTTTGCACTCTGCACTACAAGTGTCATCTTCATAGTTGTGACTGCACAGGGAGCTACTTGAAGAAGAGCATTTCAAGGAAATAATTCTTTGGATTCTTTTGATAATATACCTGATTATAAGTGTTCAAAATTACAGTCCACATTGTGCAACTTAAGCAAAGTCATACCTCACAGAGGTGGGCAAAATCATTTCAATTATGTGCTTTTGATACCAATTATCCTGTATATCTCCTACTGGAAAAGGTGCCCTAGAGCAAATAGTAAAAAGGCATTTGCCCATTTGATCTGTGAGTTCTTTTGGAAGTATAATTACTGTCAGTGTAATCCTAAGCAGAGTTGTACCCTTCTGAGTCCATAGAAGCATATAAATTAAAGTCCATAGAAATGTATAACTCTGCTTGGGATTGCACTGTGTATGAATGAACAATAACACACCATAAATGCATGAGGTAATGATAATTACCTTGTGGCTAGAGTTAGAATAACTTTAGGGAATTTTCCCATTAAAAGTGAACAATGCACTTCTTTATTTGTTTAAAAATTTAGCTTTCTCACTTAAAGGCAGACCTATTTTCTAAATTTTATTTTCTGTCAAACTGGCTAAAAGTCTGGTTTACTTAACTGCATATTCAGATTGGTTAACAGTGGGATGGCTGCATGTTACCTGCTGGTTGTCAGTCATCTTCTCTAAAGACCTGTCATGAACATAAAGAAGGCATATATCAGGAAAGGTTTCAGCTGAGAAGAAATATAAAAAGAACTGTCTGTATTCAAGATTAGATTGTGAAATCTTTGACATATTCAGAGTTGTCACAAAGGTCTGATAGCAGTACTTTTTTTTAAAGCTCTGAACCTGCATTCAAAATCCACCTCAAAAATCTATGCAATCAAGTCTTTATGTCCCACACCCTGAAGTCCTGTTGGTTTCAGTGGGACTTTTGTGCAAAAGTAGCTAATCAGAACAAATATTAATGGTGGGATTTCTATTCAAGAATGAAAATATCAAACCCAAGAGCAGCAATTTTACCCTGAAGTTGATATTTAAACTTAATGCCTGCATTTCAATCTCAAGCCAAAGTTCATCACGGGGTATGCACTATATTGGTTCAAAATAAGTTTTCATATTTTCCCTTGGCACTCAGTATTGTAGAAAACTAACGATACCCTTAAACATTTAGCCATATTTTAAATTTTGGTTTTATTTTGTACTGATTTATATTCTTTGAAAGGAGGGATTGGAGGGATTTTAATGTTCAGCAGTAACCAAATATTGGAACACTGCAAATTTATAGCTATCAATAATGTCTCACTAGCTGAACTGATCCATGGGATCCAATCTAGAATGTGTATGTGGGAGTGACATGGTTTAATTGAATTATTAGGTGGAATACTTGCTTGTATGTTTTTTCTTATATGAAGTGTAATGTTTTGTCATGTAAATACTTTTATGTGTTTTATTTCAGCTAATTAATGTGGGATTTTGAATGTATGTTTATAACTCTAAAATGTTTATAACTCTAAAATTTCTTCTAAGAGAAGAAAGAGGGGAGCTAGATGGGTGAATGAAGACTGATGAGATTGGATGGTAGCTGTACTCTGTGGGACAGAGTGAACTACAGTTTGGTTAGAGTTGTTCTAGGGGAAAGAGTTCTGTGTAGGGCTGTGCATGGGTGGGTAGATTCGGTATTCCTGCTTCGGGTTTAACCGAAGCAGGAAACCAATTCGGAATACCCCAAAATCCGAAGTGGCTTTGGGGTTCGGGAATCGCTTCAGTATGCTCCGTTAAGATTCGGAGCATACTGAGGCGAGGGGGGGACTCCCCACCACCACCACCCACCCTCCCTGGGGCAACCCCTCCACCCCCACCCCCTGGGGAGATCCCTCCACCCCCCACCCAACCCTGGGGAGATCCCTCCAACCCCCACCCACTTACCTGGGTTATCAGCTGGGTGGCAGTGGCAGCGGCAGTACAAGGCTGCATGGCCTGGAGCCAGCCGGCTCCTCTGCCGCTGCGCTTCCACCCAAGCCTGCAGGGTGGTGGGCAAGGCCAGAGCCGCCTCCTCCAGCCCTTCCTGCCCCTCAAATGGTCGCTGCGGCGCTGGCACGCCACGGCCATTTGAGGGGCAGGAAGGGCCGGAGGAGGCAGCTCTGGCCTTCCCCACCACCCCCAGGCTCGAGCGGAAGTGCGGCAGCGGCAGAGGAGCCAGCCTGGAGCCACTGCAATGTAGTTGGCGGGGGAGGTGGGGGGGTTAATGTTTAAAGGGCCCCGCTGCTGCTTTCAAGCAGCGGCAGGGCCCTTTAAACAAGCCCCGAAGCTTTCCGAAGCATTTCCGAATGCTTCGGAAAGCTTTGCTTCAGTATTGACCATTCCGAATCGGGTTGCTTCGGGTAACTTTACCTGAAGCAAAACCCGAAGCGTACAGCCCTAGTTCTGTGTGTTATTCTAGTGTTGATCAGAGCTGTTCTGAAGAAAGAGGAAGAAAGAGTGAAGTGCTATAATCTGAGGAAGACTGTGTGTTCTTATCTTTGTAGATAGTATTAGCAGAAGTGGCAACAGGGGAAAAATAATTCTTTGTGATTGAGTACTTTTAGAAACATTTGAAGATCATTACTTATCTTGAAACCAATTACTTATCTTGAAACCAATATGCTTATGAAGCCATTATGTATATATAATTATAAAGAAAATCTGTTTCTGTTCAAGTAAATTATGTTTTATCTAGAATAAAGGATCCCCTTTTATCTCACAGCCACCCCCACACACTGACCATTCTGTTAGTCTACCATATATAACTAAGCCTTTGTATTCTGCTGGTCAAGCTGAGAGAGAACTATGGCAAGAGCCTTTGGTAGCAGCAAAAATCTAAGGGAATGCTAAGAAAGGCAGGAAGGCAATATAATTCAAGTCTCATAAAGGGAGTAAAATGCCACATGAAAGAATTTATATTTTCTTAGAGAAAAAAACAGAACAAACTTTAAAAAACATGAAAGAGGATCCCAAACTGTTCCTGAAGATGCTGACACCCTCCCCTCACTTCCACCTCATACTTTCTGCTTAATGATTGAATATGCAAGCACCATATGGAGTGATAGCCATAGAAAGATCAACAACACTGCAAGCAGCTCAGCAAAAATGGTTAGTGTCGTGGGATCCCCAAGTCTTTGAGGGACCTGGAAGGGAGGTGGGGTCAAGAAACAAAACATACTCCTAAAAAGCAAGGTCGCTTGCAATCCAGGGTAACGAGTGTCCACCAATTCCTTCTAACTAACCTTAAGTTTAAAGACTTAGGAAACAAAATCTCCAGCTGTGCCAGGTGTTAATCAAGAAGTCAGTCCTGTGGGATAAGATACCTGCTAACTTGAGTTCCACAAAAAAAGTTATTTGGTAGCTGAGGCCAAATTGGCCAAGAAACTGGATTCAGATTGAAGCCCTCCAAATCCAATAACACTATGAAGTATAATTAATATAGTTTATTAAGCATTGTACAAAAGATTATATATACAGAAATTGTGCAAGACAGGAAAGAAAATAAAGTCTAAATAGCTGACCTAAAATTGTTACCTAATATTCCAAATGTTACCTTGTTAGATCAAACCACAAAGCCCAAAACAGAACTCCAGGTTCATCTATGGTCTTCCTTTGCAGTCCCAGATGCGCAGGCCTGCTGAACTTGGAGATTTTTATAGCTCAAAACCCTTGCCTCTCAGCGCACCTGCGCAGCTGCTTTTCCCCTGACATACCCTCAGTTCCTCTTTTGCCGCCAACACTAGAGGTTCGTCGTCGTCCTTCTGTGCAGCCCCACATTGGGACTGCGCACGCGCAGGCCAGCCGTGGAGAGATTTTACTAGTTTTTAGATATGTTAAAGGGGACGCCCGCCAAAACGCGGCCGTTAGGGCGAGTGTCCCCGCTATTCCCTCAGTTCTTCTTTCGCCGTCGTCGAGAGAGGTTGTGTCTAGCGTTCTTCTGTATCTCTTTGATTACTCATCTTTCTACCAAACTGTTCTTCAAAGATGTCGCAGACTTCGCTTTTTAAAAAGCGTCAGCGCTGCGGCACAAAAATGACCCAGTCGGATGGTCACGACCTTTGTCTGTTCTGTCTTGGTGAGGCCCATATCGTCCCTCGTTGTTCCATCTGCCAGTCATTCACACCAAAGGCGCGGAATGACAGAGCTGCCCGGTTGAAGGCTTTTTTGTGGGAGTCGAATCTCCTCCCTGCCAAACAAGTGGGGAAGCAACCTGTGGAAAAAGGTCAGTCAGCCGCTCCTCCCCGTCTTCCTCGGTTCCGAAATCCTCGGATCCGGTCAAGCCCTCGGATCCGATCACGCCCTCGGTTCCACCGAAACCTTTGGGGTCTCAGCCTGTGGCCAGTGAGCCCGTGACTTCATCTAAGAAGCAGTCATCTTCGGAACTGTCTGTTGTCGCTCGGGCTGCTTCGGAGCCCCCTCCTAAGAAAGCTAAGTCCAAGTCTAAGCATCGGAAGCGTACGGTGTCCACATCTGGTACTGACTGGGGTCATTCTCCCCCCCCACCTGTGATTCCTGAGGAGGAGGCTGCTGAATTTCTTCATACCCCATCGCCTCCCCTCACTCCGCCTCCTGTTGGAGATGATGACTTTACGGCTGTACCGAGCCTCTCGGATCCGATGCTTTCATTTGAACAGTCCCTGCCTTCTGATCCGACGTATCCACCGGTTCCATTGGATCCCTCGGTTCTGATGCAGCAGTGGCCTCTGAGGTTAGTTAAAGACCCCCCGCCACAGCGCTCAGTTCTGTTGCAGTGGCCACAGCAACTTCCTCCCACACCTTTCCCGCCTTGTTGAAGGAAAAGGGTTAAAAATAGTTTAAAATCAGAGGTGCAATGGAACTTGAATCAATAGAGAGTCAAAAGGTCAGTTTGCTTTTAAAAACATTTACTTCTAAAGGAAAAGGTACACAGGATTGCTACAAAACAATAAAACCTATGAGCTACATCTTTACTGACCACGAGTACAAACAAAGAGATAATAACAATGGGGATTCTTCTTCTGTCTTCTTGATCCTGAAAGAAAATCACCTGGCCTATTGACCAATAACAGTTTACAAACACATCTTAGTCTCCTGGGCTTCCAGGCTATTGGCTCTGTGTCAGGTTCTCTTCCAGGTCAATATAAACAATAGCACAGTGAGTAAATACATTAACCCCATAATGACTGAATGTCAGACCTTGCAACATATATTCCAACACACATTCTCACAACAACCCTGAGATGTAGGTTAGGCTTAGAGTCTGTGGCTGAAATAAAGTCACCTAGTGAGCTTCCACAGCATAGTTGTGATTCAAACCTGGGTCTCCCAGGTCCTACTCTGAAATTCTAACTAGTATACTACACTGGCTTTTGTTGGGGGCGGGGTTTGCTGTTGAACAGTAGCAAGTAGCTGGGCCTGAGTTAGTCATGGAACTTGCATGTTATCAAGTCATGAAGTATTTGCTTCTGGGCCTGGCCCCAATGAGTCTTCCCTCAAAGGCAAAAACAGCCCTGGAAAGGGTACTGCCCCCTCCATTTGCCTTTTCCTAATGGAAACCATGTCTGGAATACTGGCTAAACTGTTATGGCTGCCTAGCTACAGGCACTGAGCACATCTGGTTAAAGTTATAAAGTATCCTTTCATCATAATTTTTTTTTTAGATTTCATATTTTTTTGCAAACCTAGGCATTTTTCAGGTGTGTGGGAAGAGTTGTCTTCTCAGTTTATGGCTCCAATTTCTGGATTTAAGTATCCACAGATTAGGGCCACTTGGTTGTTAGCGTGAGATGGAACTTGGAATCCAACTTGGGTATAAATTCTAAAGTGGGGTGCAAAGTAACATTCTCTGGGAAGAACTGTGTAAATGGGGATCTACATGGAGGGCGGTCAGCTCCCCTACCCTTCTCACGGAGGTGATAGCTATTAGAAATGCTAACAATAACTCCCATATACTTAGTGCAAACCCTTGGGGCTGAAGATAAACCAAAGGAGAGGACAGCATACTGGAGGATCTCATTTCTGTACGTAAGTTGTATATACTTCCTACACACAGGGTGTATAGTGACATGAAATTATGCATCCTTGAGGTCTATTATGGCAAACCAAGAATTTGGTTGTAGGTACTAAATTACACTTGATAAGGTTAGCATACAAAACCTTTTAACTTTAATAAACATATTTAACTGATGGAGATCAAGAAACGGTCTATCCCTGGCATCCTTTTTATCAACAAGGAAATACTTTGAATAGAACCCCACATGGGGCTGGTCTAGAGAAACTTTTTGAACTGCTCCTCTTTCCAGCAACTCTGTGATGGCCAATTGGAGCTGCTGTAATGGAGCTGTAGATGGATACCGTGAGAGGGATAAGGGGAGTGATTCCTCAAAACGCAAACTAAAAGCCTTGACTAATAATAGCAAGCACCTAGGAGTCATTGGTAATCGTGTCCCAGTGTTCTTTGAAGGAGGCCAATCTGTTGAGGAAAAAAACAGGTTGTGCTGGATATAGGTCGGCCAGTCAGAAGAGGGTTTTTTGTTCCTGAGATGGCTTTGGTAACTGGAGTTAAGACTGCTTGGATCTTGATTTAGATTACTGTCTCCCACCCAACATTGATAGGAAGTAGGATAACTTCTCTGAATTTGGTATGGATGATAGGAGTACCTTGAGGAACGTTGCTGAATGTGCTGTCGACCCTGGTAATGGTACTTGGGTGGTTGTTGGCATTGCTGTTGTTGGGGGGCCTATGACCCCAAGAGAACTACCTGCTTGTTGGTTTTTCTTCATTTGCTGAAGAGAATCATCAGTCCTTTAGTAAAACAAGAAGTTGTCTTCAAAAGGAAAGATCTCAGTCTTGTTGCACTTATCCTGAGGTAAGTGTGTGGAGTGCTGCCATTCCTGACATCTGAGTACAATGGCCTGAGGCCATGGATCTGGCTGAGCAATCAGCAACATGTTTTCCTGTGGACATCAGTTGTTTAGCTAGTCTTGCGGCCTTGCCCTTGAGGACTCTTACCAAGGCTCTCTTGTCTTCAGGACAGTCCTGAGTATAGGTCGACAGCCTCTCCCCTAGAAAAAGGTTGTACGAACCTATAATGGCTTGAAAATTTGAAATACAGAAATTTGATGCTGCAGAGAAGTAAATCTTTCTGCCCACTTGGTCAAGTTTTCTGCCCACTTGGTCAAGTTTTCTGTCATACTTTCCCTTCAACTGAACTTCTTCAGTTATCAGCAGAGAGGTAAGGATGATGAAAAAGTAAGGAGCAGTGTTAGGATCTGCGCCTGTGATGTCAGATCCTGAGGGGGGAGGGCCCTCCAGGTTGGCCCTAAGGTACAAGAGATTTAGGGTAGGCCTCAAAATTAGAGGGAGGAGGGGGGTTTACAGCACCCACACACCCTGTCTCCCTCTCCTGGGTTTGGCTCTCTCACTAATGCTGTCACTCTCTCTGTCCTTCTCGCTCTGCCCTCTCTCAGCTACTCCTCACCGGCCTTCCTCATCACACCTCCCTTTATAGGACTGCCCTGGAGAAACTCCCACCCCCTCCCCCAGGCTTCGCCCTGTCCCCGTGTGTTCCCGTCCACCCTAATAATATAATAATAATAATAACATTCGATTTATATACCACCCTTCAGGACAACTTAATGCCCACTCAGAGTGGTTTACAAAGTATGTCATTATTATCCCCACAACAAAACACCCTGTGAGGTTTGTGGGGCTGAGAGAGCTCCAGAGAGCCATGACTAGCCCAGGGTCACCCAGCTGGCTTCAAGTGGTGGAGCGGGGAATCAAACCCGGCTCTCCAGATTAGAGTCCCTCGCTCTTAACCACTACACCAATCTAGCTTGACGGGCAGCTGCCTAGGCCTGTCTTACAACCCCTGCAGCCAGCTGTCATCTCCAGCTGCTTCCCTGGCTGGGCCTGCAGCGGCACACTCCTGAGCGGCAGCCGGGTTGTCCCTGCCCCACCTCCCCATTCCTGGCACGAGAGCCTGGTGGCTGATGGGGATGGCGTTGGCTGGCCACAGGTTGGCGAAGATGGCTTCGGCCAGCTCCATGCTGGCTGTGGCGGTGCTTGGTGGGTCCTCGCTGTGCTGCACTGCACCTGCTGCTCCAGCGGTCATGGCAGCATCCGGCCACTTCTGGCCAGGCTGCGCTGCTCTGGGGCTGCAGCCGTGTCTCCTGGCTGTCTCTCGTCGGGCCACCTCACTCTGCAGGCCATCAGGTCCATTTCAGTATCTTTGGGGGCTCCTGAGGGTGAGTAGGGGAGGGGCTGGGCCACCAGCCCTGGACAGCAGTCTTGTTGCTTTAATTTATAGTAGTTCTCAATCTTCTGACATGTGGCATGTACTGAGGCCAGTCTTTCCCAAATGGCATGGGCAGTATCCAGGAGGTCCTCCACAGGAGGGAAGGCCGCTGATGCTGGAGAGTCAGAGTAGACAGCTTGGAGTACCTTGCTCTTCGGTTTAGGATGAGACATCTAGTTCTAAGACTCCATCCATTCTTAACATTTGCTCAGAGAACAGTCGGAAATTCTTATTGAGGGACGAAGAAGTGGCACCTACTGCTTCCTCAGGGGATGGATTCAAGGCTAACTTAAGAGACAATGTCTGAGTTGGATTCGGCTTCCTCTTCCTCATCGGAATCCATTATAGTTAGAGACAGTGATCAGAACCAATGCGAAGAAGCAGACAGTTCTAAAGGAGATGATGGTGGCGGAACTGATGTGCTTGAAGCCAGAGCCATGATAGAAGTAGATTGGAGCCAGCTGGTAAATTCCTGCCAGTTTGGAATTTGAGATGGATAGGTTGGGTTGAATTCCCAAAGCATGGGAGCCATAGGTGTCTCAGTCGGAACCCGAGATGAAGCCCAGGCATGTCCAGAGAGTTGGCTGAAATGTCGTGTAGAGCCAGGTGAAGAATGGAATGGAGGGGCCCACCATTGGAACCGAAGGGATGGTCGGGACTGAGGTTGTCGGAACCAAGGGTGTTGGAGTCGATTCAAACACAGATGTGAACATAGAGGCAAATTCCTCCACCCAATTCCCTTTTCCTCCAGTTGGTGTAAGGTACATGGTGGTGAAGGTGTGGAAGGAGGCATAATCACTTCTTCAAAGACAAGAGAAGGCATAGAAGCAGCTGACCGATGGTGTGGTGCGAGGAGGTAGAAGCTTGCCTTTTTTGGTATTTAGCCTTTGTTTTGGTCTTCTTCATAGGAGGCTCCAAGGTGGAGCGTTTGGACCAAGACGGTTCCAGTTGAACTAGACTTATGCTTTGGGATCATGTCAGGTGCTGGGGCCATGGAAAGGTTGGTCTCCATTGGTGGAATAGTAGCAGCCAAGAAGCATTGTTTGCTCAGATCCCAGGCACCTGCTTTCGGAACCGGTGCAGTGTCGGATGGGATGATAGGTGCATGCTCAGCAGATGCGTTTGCTGCTGGCTTGTCTGAACCAAACAGGACCATCTCCCACATGGTTGCTTTAAGTCAGGAGGCTTGGTCACTTATTGCCTTCAGGGTGAAATGCTGGCAATGCTTGCAAGTGGACACATTATGTGACTCCCCCCAGGCAAAGGAGACAAAGCTTGTGTTCATCTGTATGTGGCATTTTTGTCTCGCATTTGGAACATTTTTTAATCAGAGCCTTGTGAGACATGATGATCACTAATACCTGGACCCACTAGTGTCGAAGATGATGGCAGAAGGAATATTTAGAGGGAGTGTCAAAGGATCAGGAGAAGAGCAAGAGAAGAACCGCTTTCTGCGGTGGTGAAAAAAGAACTGAGTGACAAGGGGGCACTCTGATCTACAATGCAGTGTTTAGGCGGGAAAATGCCACGTGTGCACATTGTCTAGGCAGAGCACCCTCTACAGCTTTAGAGCTTGAGAATCTTTTTCCATGGCTGGCCTGCAACTGCACAGTCCCAATGTGAGACTGCACAGAAGACCAACAACGAATCATGTGCTACAATCTCACCTCGGTTTGTTCAGATTAAGTGGTCGATACGAGCTCCACTCTATTCCCTAACCACTTGCAGTGCACTGCACTGCAGCGCTGTACTTGGACATGAGAGCACCAGCTTAGTTTTTGCTGAAGTGTAGCTCAGCTGTCACCATAGAGTGGGACAGAGCTTACAATTTTTACAACATTGCTGTCTCGGAACTTGCAGTGGCATTTTGCCCAGGTCATAGCTATGTTTGAAAACCAAGAACATGGGGCAAGCACAATTGGCTTATCATAGGTGAGCATATGTTTGATGCATTTGAAAACCATTGTGTTTAATCACACACTTCCTTCTCTGTCCAGCAAGCATGACTGTACTTTGTTTTCAACTCTCTAAAATCAACCTGTTGAGGCTTTTAAATGAATAATAAAGAATAGGAGAACAAAAATTGATATTATTTAACACTGCTCTTATTCAAGTCAATGCTGGTGATCCTAATATCAATATACATACTACATACATTACTTCTGTTGTTTTTTATTTTTAGTTCCTTGTTGAATACTCGTTAACTTGTCAGACACATTTTTTTAGTTTCTGTTAGTACTGTTTCTGTTACTAACCTTATGGATTCTTATGCTTCTCTTGCTTGGTTTCCTTCTGAAGTGAGCTCATGGTTGGGTTGAAGAGCCACTATGCAACTTTGCACCTCACCTTCAGTGAGTCCACCTTGAGTGAGTTTCAGAGTCCATTTATGTTATTAGAAACCAAAAGACACTGTGCTTTTGATTTTCTTCATGTCAGCTCTTCAGTAGACTTTGCCTCCAGCAAATTATAGGTGACCAGTTTGAGAAACTGTGACTCATCTAAATCCTGACCATTAACCATATGATTTTCATTTCTGCTTGAAGGAATCCTTGTAAGTTTTGTGAGTGCACAGCCTGTATCACTAAATGATAAAGATAACTTTTCATAGTTTCATTTCTCATTCTCCAGAATTAAAGGAGCAGAAATTCTCTGTACTGTGCATGGAGATTGAGGGACATTCCTTTGCAGAAGTTGGATGTGATACTTCATTCTGTCAGACTTGGAGTAGATGTTCTCAGGCTCTCATGTGAGCCTCTCCTAGACTATAAAAAGACACTGCTAGCATCACCCAACTGAGCAACTTATGAATCACAGAATGTTTCTATTATGTTTCTAAATTTTTGGATAATACTGTATGTGGATGTAACCAATTGGTATTTGTAAACATATGTATCATTCAGTATTCTTGTTTTGTAGCAAGGATTGGCTGTAGCAACCTGTAGAGTACACGATCAGTGAGTTTACTACTGTATAATGCATGCAATGGCTATGACATAACATAAAATAGATGGTTTGCCAGCGCTACTCACTCTTCTTTTGAGCTGTAATCGAACAGATTAACGGAAAACAAAATGGAGTATGGAAATATATATCTACAGTATAATGAACCCTGTGAATGGTCAAAGTGGGTTAAAATATAGGAGTCTGAAAAATGTGGGTGGTAGATGGCTTGCTTAAAAGACGAAAATGGAGCACAAAACATATGGTACTACACAGATTTGAGAGAGACAGTGGGTGGATTTCCTGGTCCAAACCTTATGATGAGGGTCTTGGATTTCCTGTGGTAACTTTATGCATCTTCTCAGAGAAACCAGCCTTAAACTTTTAGAACTATTTTATTTGGGACACAATCACAATTTTTCTATGGGATGTGGGTAGATTCTCCATGCTGGAAATCTCCCAACTACTGCAGAGAAATGCAGAGCAATTGCCAGATCTATATCATGCAAACATCTTCGTAGTGAAGCGACGTCTCAAATGCTTTTTTGTAAGAATTTCGAGGAAGTATTCAAAAGCCACTGTTGCAACTAATGGAAGTCGTAAGTAGCATTTATGACCATTGCAGTTTGGAATGTATTGTTATCTATTTTCTTCTTTATTGGCGTGCTTGTGTTTATGTATAAATTAATAACATCTTCCATTTCACTCAAGATGCATTAATTTATTATAATCTTTCTAATATCAGATTTGTTGGATTAGAAATAAAATAATATTAATGTTTTTAAAAATGGAAAGTATGATACTTATATATCAATATTTACGTTGAGTTTATTTTTTCCTTCCAGTTAAGCAAATTAAAACAAAGCATTCAGAGAGGAGGAGCAGGGGACACTTAAAAAAACTAGATAAGATTGGTAATGATCAGTTTAACTGCATCTTTTGGAGGTAATCAGATGCATTTAACAACAGGAAAATTGTTTTCCAATAAAAGCCAGTTGTGATAATCTATCTGGCATCAGGAGATGGAGAAAAATAAAGCAAATTACATTAAATAGTTTAAAAATCCTTAGTTTAAGTCTTACTATATCTTTGTACATGCATTTTATGTGCACAAAGAAAGATTTTTTTAAAAAAAATTGTATTTTTGGACAACAGAAAGATGCATGTTTGACAGAGGAATTAGGCAAAATTGGATCAAAATTGCCACCCTGAGGAATCCTTGCCATTTCTATCTCTTTTGATGGTATCTCAGCTTGAGATATTTTCAGGCTAAAGGTGCCAGGTACAAAGAGAAGAATGTTGCAACCTGAACAAACCAGTTTAAATGTATTAGTAAGATATTTCCATAAATATTTAATCTCTTTTGTGTTTTAGGAGAATTTAAAATATCCCTTATGGCTAAAATACCATTCTAGTGGTTCATGAAATTGTACTCAAGGCATCACATTGAGATATATTTAATTTAATCTAACATCCTCGATGGATGGGTGTCTGTGTGCTGTATTTTAATCAATGGACTCCCTCTGAATGAATTTTATTATTCTTGGGAGAGGTGATCTCTAGATGTTTTGTAGTATACTTTACTCATTGGCAGAATAAGCTAAGACTTGGTTTATATATGCACATCCTAATTTTATATTACTTTTCTCAAGGTTAGATTTCTGAACCACAAATGTAACGTTCCCATATAATGTTAGAAGTTGGCTGAAGTTATCCTGGTTAGCATTTGCTGTTCAACATGGCTCAGTGGTAGAGCTTAGCATGCAGAGGGTCCCATGCTGAATTCTTGTCTCCCTTCAGTTAAAGGAGTGCAAGTTGCAGATGTTGAGAAAGATGTTTCTCTGCCTAAGGCCCTGGAGAGCTGTGCTAAAGTAGACAGTACTGAGCTAGGTGGATCAATGATTGAACTCATTAATAGGTTAGCTTTATATCTATTTAAGTATATGTCTTGTTCAGAGGTAACTTGATAGTTAATGAGACTTTAAATCTTTTCAGTAGCACCTTAAAAAACAACAAGATTTCCAAGGTGTACCTTGTTGGTCTTTAATGTGCTACTGGGTTTGAATCTTGCTCTTCTCCTACAAACCAACATGACCACCCACTAAAACTATGAAATCTTTTGTGGGATCACTTCAACATGTGCACTGTTAATTATAGCAAGTCTTTTATGGCTACATCTCCATAACATCCATCTGTTTGTTTGAGCCCTACAGGTACTACAATATAGTTGAACCGAGCAGGAGTTCAGTATTAGCATGTATACCCTGTAGCAAACGTGTTTAAATGCTCTGACTGATTGGATTTCAATCAAGAATCCTAAGGAAATAGAGGCTATTCTGAAAAGAATTCTCAGCGCCTTCACAGAGCTACAGTTCCCAATGCATGCTGTTGGTTGGACAAGCTGAAACTAATGGAATCTAGATAACACAGTACAAGCATGTTTTCTCAGAAGTACATCCCATTGATTCTTACTCCCTAGGCAGTAAATCTAAGATTATAGCCTGGCCCTAGAAATGAATTGTAAACAAAGTGGTCCCCTAGTGGGTTACGACCTCTCCTAAGTTGAAATTTCTCTACTAACAAATATTTGATATACCGTATGTTAACAAAATTTAGAAGGGTATGGATCCCTTCTGTTCTTGAGGACAATAAATCAGAAGTCTGTTAAACTATTAATTAAAACTGGGTTTCATTTAACTGGCCAGGCAATAGAATTTGACAGTTATTCAGGCATCTTAATTTTTTGCATATTTGCATTTTTTTGCACTTCGAAACTTGGAATGGAAAGTTACTTCTGTGGTTTGACAAACAGTAAATTTCTGTGAGCAGTGCAGCATTGTGGTACCAAATCATGTTTACTGTGAAGGTAGCTAGACTAAAATCTCATATAAACAGAGATTCTGTGTTTGTGATAAGCAAGTAAGAGGAGATCTACCCAATTAGCCTGAGAAGATCTACCCAATTAGCCAATTTTTTGCTGCACAATCTGGAGGACTAGGAGACCTCTAATAACATTATCCATCCTGAGCAAGCAAGATTTAGGAAAGGGGTAGGCACTACTGATTACTGATTGACTCTTTACCAGCTGGCTCAACATAGCAGTATGGGCCCCACCAAGGCTATGTTTGCAGCATTTGTGGATCTGACTGCTGCCTTTGACTCAGTAGATCAGAACTGACTGTGGGTGAAACTAGCAGCCACTAATATCAATAAATGTGTATTGTTCCTGATTCAGGAATTTCATTCCAATATATCTGCTAGAGCTGAGTTAGACCCCCACAGACTCTTTAACAGAGGCAATTCCAATTACTTGGGGGGGGGTCAAACAGGGGTGTGTTTGGGCCCCCTTGCTCTTCAATCTCTACATAAATGACATACTTCCAAGCTTGTCAGGCCCTGAGTTCTTTCCAACATCTTTGGGGGAGGGGGGGTCAGAAAATATCAATTCTCCTATATGCAGAGGACATGATGTTGAGGTCCCTAATTTGTATCGGTTTATTTTATCTCCCATATCATCTACTCTGTTCCTGATCTAAGGATTTTTTTTTTAATATTTAAGAAGAAAAGGTGAAAAAAACTGCATTTATGTTTCTGGATGCTGGAAAAGCATTTGACAAAGTTTCTTGGAAGTATTTTATGAAAGTATGCAAAGAATGAATTGTGGGAATGAGTTTCTGAATTGGATTCAAAGTATTTATACCAAACAGCAAGCTGAAATTTTAGTGAATGGTTCATTTACAAAGAAGATTGAAATAAAAGGAACACGTCAAGGATGTCCCATCTCACCACTACTGTTTATTATTGCGTTTGAAATTTTGGCAGTGAGAATCAGACAATTCCAGCAGAATTTCTGGAATAAAGGAGGGGGGAAAGATACATAAGATGAAAAGTTACTCAGACAGTGTGATTATATCAGTGACAAATCCACATATCTCCCTGATTTATGTAATGGAACAAATATTAAAATTTGAGCCGCGTTCTGGATATAAACTGAATAAGAAGACAACAAAGGTAATGTTACTCTCGATAACAAAAGAGGAATGTGAAAAGATCGGAAACATGGACTGTTTCATTACTACAAAACCAATGAAATATTTAGGGATAAATGTATCATCACGAAACGAGAATCTTTATAAAGATAACTGTCAAAAAGTTTGGATAGGAATTATTGAAGACTTGCAGAGATAGGAAAAATTAAATATTTCATGGCTAGGAAGAGAGCCAGTTTGGTGTAGTGGTTAAGAGCGCGGGACTCTAATCTGGAGAGCCGGGTTTGATTCCCCACTCCTCCACTTGAAGGTAGCTGGGTGACCTTGGGCTAGTCACAACTCTCTGGAGCTCTCTCAGCCCCACCCACCTCACAGGGTGTCTTGTTGTGATAATAATGGCATACTTTGTAAACCACTCTGAGTGGGCATTAAGTTGTCCTGAAGGGTGGTATATAAATCAAATGTTGTTGTTGTCGTTATTAATTTCAGCTGTTAAAATGAATATTTTACCCAAATTGAATTTCTTGTTTCAAATTATTCTAGTTTATATAGAACAAAAGATTTTCAACAAGTGGCAGAAAGTAATAAATGACTTCATATGGAAAGGAAAGAAACCAAGGATAAGTCTCAAAGTATTACAAGATGACAAAAACCGAGGGGGATTGGCTTTACCGAATATCAAATTGTATCATCAAGCAGAGGCGTTAGTTAGGATAACCGACTGGATCACAAATCCAAGTAGTAGACATACCAAATTGGAGATAGTGGATGCTAAAGTAGGTATCCATAATTATTTATGGACAAAGAAATCATGGAAATTCATTCACAAACAGGATGGGACCCATATTATAAGGAATGGACTGCTCAAAATATGGCTCCAATGCAGAAATAGACTGAGCCCACCAATCTCCTCATTGATGTCGCCAATTAACACCTACTATGACGCAGCCGTGAGAAACAGAAATAATTGACTCAGTTATGAATCGATGATGGATAAAGAAGGAAACACAAAAACCTGGCAAGAAATCCAAGCTCAAGGTAAAACTATTCCTTGGCTGATATATTACCAAATAGTATGAAGACTAAAGGAACAAATTCACAAAGAAGGTGGCAGGCTGAGAGAAAAAACGCAATATGAACTGTTTATAT
Organism: Eublepharis macularius; assembly: GCF_028583425.1. Taxonomy (NCBI): domain Eukaryota; kingdom Metazoa; phylum Chordata; class Lepidosauria; order Squamata; family Eublepharidae; genus Eublepharis; species Eublepharis macularius. The sequence goes on from NC_072795.1 coordinate 69,452,744, forward strand.
CTGGAGATCTGAGTCGTCTCTTGGGAAAGATGTATAAAATATAACTGCAATACCATACAGAAATAGGGCAAGTAAAACTTGCATGATAAAATGGATGCAACATTTTGGAGAAACTATCTCGATGGACTTAGGGGAAAATTTATGGACTAAGGACATAAAATTTACAGACTGCCAGTTACTGAAAGAAAATTACTATAAAGTATTCTTTAGATTGTACACTACTCCCAAAGACATTGCGAGAATCAGTAAGGGTTACGTGGACATTGTTGGAAATGTCAGAGCATGGATGCAACATTTTATCATATGTGGTGGACTTGCAAGGAAACATGAAAATATTGGATAAAGAAATATGAAGAGATGCAAAAGATTCTTAAACTCAGATTTGAATTGAATCCAAAAAGTATGCTCTTAAATATCCTACCAATTAATGTGAGAAAAAAAAACAGGGAGATCTTTTCTGTTACATGGTGACAACATCAAGAGTATTATTTGCAGCAAAATGGAAAACAGATACCTGTCCTGATGTGCTAGAGTGGACAGATAAGATATATGAATATGCATCAATGGCCAAACTGACTACTTATCTACATAATAGACCAATAGCCGAATTTTGGGAAAAATGGAAAGTCCTCTTTGATTACTTAGGCAGAAATTACCTGATATAGAAGTTTGCGTAACTAAAACTTGCTAAGAAGAGGGAAGGGGAGTTAAGGAGAATGATCATATATTTAGGCTTTGGGATGTTAAATTTATAATGTTCTTGTTTACTAGGTCAATGTAAGTTTAAATGCACTGCTTGTTTAACTCCCAAAACTATTCTATATGCATTTTTATATGTTTGTATAAGTCTCAATTTAATTTCTAGTCTAGTATCTGTATAATCTTTTATTATGCACATCTAATTTTCTTATATTTTCTTTTCTCTTAAATAAAATTTTAAAAAAGGATTTTTTTGTGTTGATTTACTAAATGGAATAAGACTTTAAGATGACATAGCCGAAGTATGTGTTCTATTTATCAACCAAGCAAGATATATTACTGTGAATATTTGTGCTATTGAATGGGAAACTTGTTGTCAGAGGAAGGGTTGTTGCATATGAGGAGGGATTATTATTATTATCAGAGGAAGGATTATTGCATATGTGTCTTACACAAAGAAGCATAGAAGAAGGGAAGAAACTAATATGAAACAAAAGTTGAAATATTTGTTAACTCATTTTGCTACATCTCCCAATCCAGATCTCTATTGAGAGTTGCAAAAGGTTAAATATGAGTTGAATAACATATTGTCAGTGAAAGAAGAACATGCTTTGATGTCCTTGCATCAGTCATATTGAGAAAGTGGAGAGTAGGCGGATTATTTGCTCATCATTTTAGGCAGCAAAAGAAGAGGAACTGGCAAGAGCCAGTTTGGTGTAGTGGTTAGGAGCCCAGGACTCTAATCTGGAGAACTGGGTTTGATTCCTCCACTTGAAGCCAGCTTTATGACCTTGGGTCAGCTTCTAGGAGCTCTCTCAGCCCCACCCACCTCACAGGGTGTTTGTTGTTGTGGGGATAATAATAACATACTTTGTAAACTGTGCTGAGTGGGTGTTAAGTTGTCCTGAAGGGCGGTATATAAATCGAATGTTGTTGTTGTTATTATTCCTTTGATTAAGGATGAGGAGAATGTAAGGCATACTACCTCTACCAAAATAAATTTATAGTTTCAAAAGGTTTTACTCTAAACTGTATAACAAGGGCAGAGAGCCATCAGAAAAGATTTGGAAGCATTTTTCTCTCACCTTGATCTTCCATGTTTAGATATTGCTCAGCAACAGCTTCTTGCTGAACCTTTGCACATGAATGCAGTCATAATGAATATGAGCACTGATAAATCTCCAGAACTAGAAGGCTTTCCTATTGAATGGTACAAAACCTTTTCAGATTTTTTAAATTCCAGAATTATATCAATTGTACAATGAGATTATTGAGTCTGGTGTATTGTTAGCATCACTGTAGGATTCTTATATTCCAAAGCCAGGCACAGACCATACTCAATGTGCAAATTTTTGACCTATTTCTTTGATAAATGTGGACGCTAAAAAATATTAACTGCCATTCTGTCTAACAGACTTCAAAAGGTTATTAGAACCTTGGTGCATGTAGAACAGGTTGGATTTATAGAAAACAGGCTAGGTTCTGATAATCTTAGATTGGTCGCTGATGTGATCACAATAGAAAGAAAGAGATCTGATCAAGGCTGTTTTCACATGCTTGTAACCCTCCGCAAAATTGCACAAAACTAATGGCACGACAGCATTTTCATGGTGTGATTTCCCATCATGATCCCGTTTCATGGCACAATTTCTGATGCCCCTGCCTTTTCCACACTGGCTGGGTAAGCAGGGGTGGAGGGTGGGAGCGAAGATCCCCCACCCCCAGCTGGGGACTGGCAACTTTATAGATAAGAAATTTTTTACCTTAGATCAGTTGGTGATGATGAGTTCTTGTCATTTTTTCAATTGAAGTTTAAATATGATCTGCCAACTTCTGTTGAATAAAAGAACAAATCCACGGGAAGCACAATACAGATAATCGTGCCAATTTAACAATCATTCACAAAAATGTATTGAAAGTGCAAGTGCTATAGATAATTCATAAATATTTCATACAATCTCATTTCATACATATATATCAATGGATCAACCAAGGAACTTTTCTTGGGTACATAGTGACCAACTGGGTACAATATAAAGTCTCTTAGAATATAGTCCTCCCAAGTCCTTCTTGATGTTCTGAGTGCTTCAGAATATCTCCTACTTTTGGAAATTCTTATTGAATCAATACAGAAAATGTAACCTACAATAATTGCATATAAATATTTGAAATTGGTAATAAATATGATATACAGAGACATAGAGAGGTAAGTAAAAGGTCAAAAACGACTGTCTTGAGTATCAGATTCTCCAATGTGAAACTGTGTGACTTGATTCTGGGTGTGCCAGGACAGACACACAGGAGCTTTACAAGTGCGTCTGCTGATTGTTGGTGGAAATGCTGACAGAACCCCTGATGAAATGGTTCCATATGAAATAAGTATATTGTAACTGGTCACTTGTCGGGTTCTAAACAGGACCAGCTCCTGTCCATTCCGGATCCACCTAGAAGAAGAAAGAAAAAAGTTTCACATTGGAGAATCTGATACTCATGACAGTAGTTTTTGACCTGTCTTTTACTTACCTATGAAAGCTATACATACCTTCTCAGGAACACCCTGGATCCATGCACCTAGAAGAAAAAGAAAGACACATCAGAAGGTATAGTTGGAGTTATCTGTATGAATTTAATCGCTGTTGCCCATATTTGAATAAATATTTTTGAATTGGGATTTGAATATTGTATATAGTGTATATAAGATATTTATTGTTATTGTTACAGCATATTTATCGGGCACTTGTTCACTTTATTTCAATACAAGTTATTAGTTTTGCACATTGTGTATAATAATTTCCTTTTCCTGAACTGTGGGATTCCATTTTGTTTGTTTACAACCACAGCTTGTGGCTGATAAAGTCCCAGCTTATACAGGCATTAGGGGGCGTGCTTACAAAAGGCCTTGTCATACTCAATTACTGGGCCTTCCCCCACCAGTGCCTAGACCCACAAGACATTGGCCTAGCAGTTTGACAGATGCCAGCCCTGTGGCGCAGAATGGTAAGCTGCAGTAATGCAACCCAAGCTCTGCTCTTGACCTGAGTTCAATCCTGGCAGAAGCCGGGTTCAGGTAGCTGGCTCAAGGTTGACTCAGCCTTCCATCCTTCTGAGGTTGGTAAAATGAGTACCCAGTTTCCTGGGGGTAAAGTGTAGATTACTGGGGAAGGCAATGGCAAACCACCCCGTAAAAAGTCTGCCAAGAAAACTTTATGATGCAACGTCCCCCCATGGGTCAGTAATGACTCGGTGCTTGCACAGGGGACTACCTTTACCTTTATCTTTTACCCCCATCAGTGCCTAGGCCCACAGGACATTGGCCTAGTGGTTTGACAGGTGCCAGCCCCTTTCTGGGTAGGCTACCTGAACCACCCCCGTGAAGACCATGTAGGCCTCTAACCAGTTACTGAAGTTGTGCTCTTCCTCCTCCTGCTTTGGTCCTTTCCTGTCCCTATTTGGGGGGGGGGGTGCTCCTCCCATCCTCTGCCTCTTGGTGCCGCAGAGCAAAAACAATGTAATAACCATCCAAGATCCATTTATGGATTCTGCATGGCAGGTGAACCCCCAGTGGGTCTTCATCATCCCCATAAGTCGATGGGGTGGAAGGAGCGTACCCCACATCTGCCCCCCCAGAAAGCTCCAGGACCCATTCTGCTCCCCTCCTTTCTAATCCTTCTACAAGTGTCTCAGGTCAGTAGGCCAGGGATGTGAGCTGCTTTGGCTCAGTAATAGTTCCCTAAGTCTCCTCCTTCCGCCTCTATGGTGGACCCACTCCCAGGTGTTCCACCTTTTCAGTAAGAATTTCCAAGGCCTTGGACAAGCCATGCAGTGTGCAGCTCTCTGGGCGACCAAAGGAGTGCCCTTGAGCGGGCCTAGCTGGCCCCAAGCCTGTCCCCCACTTGCCCCCACTCGCCCTCCCATGAGCTGCTGTCTCATATCCTTCCTGCCCCCCAAAAGGGGTGCTGTGGCCTGTGCCTTGTTGTTGTGCCCCATAGCACAAGCCACTGTGCAGGAGCCAGCCCCTGATGCTCTCTGAGGCATGGCTTAATGTCCTGTGAACAAGTGAAGTCCCCACCTCCACAAGCCTGGAAAAACTGCGGGAGGGGAGAGGCAAAGGCCACTGAGCCTACCCCCACCACCGCAGCAAAGTTGCCTACCCAAGCCGTGGCTGCCCGCAAACCTGCGGCCCTCCAGAGGGTGAGCTGTACAAAGGTTGTGCCTCCATGGGCTACTCTTGCCCCAGAACCACCCCTGCTGCTGGACCTTAGAGGCTCCCAGCAATGTGCCACTGCCCCGAAGCCTGCAGCTGCTGCTGCCAAAAATTTGCAGCCGCCGCTGAAAGGAAGCAGCTTTTAAAAGGCCACCATTGCATACAAAAAGGCAGCTGCTGCCTGTAAAAGGCCACTGCCAACAAGAAGAGGGGGGGCTGCTGTCACTGCTGCCGCTGAGGAAGGAGAGGTTACCGCCAAAAAGCCACTGGGCCGGTGAAAGCTGCCTAGCCATGAAAAAGCTGCCTGGTTACCAAGCCGCCTCAACAATTAGTCTCCCAAGCTGCACGGGAGACAACTGCAGCCTGGCTTGGGTTGCTCTGGAATTTAAGCCCACCTGGTGAACCTGACAGGATACTATACTCCTCAGGTCCACCCAGCAAGACTGCACCCGGAGCCCGACAGTTGCCTCTGATTGGCCGGCCCAGGGATTCAAACCCATTGGATCCCATGCAGACAGCAGAGGCTGGTGGGAAATGCCCGCCAGCAAGAGAACGGTGGCTGCCATAACAACAACAACAACATTCGATTTATATACCGCCCTTCAGGACAACTTAACACTCACTCAACAAACACCCTGTGAGGTGGGTGGGGTTGAGAGAGCTCCTAGAAGCTGTGAAAGACCCATGGTCACCCAGCTGGCTTCAAGTGGAGGAGTGGGGAATCAAACCTGGTTCTCCAGATTAGAGCCCTGCCACTCTTAACCACTACACCAAACTGTCTTCCAGATGCCCTGCAGCCCACAAACAAGGTCTCAAGGTGAGGCTTGTGCATCAAGCTGCATGTCAAAGATTCTGACTGCTTGAATGTTGGTAGTATCATGGTTGTTCCTCTTGGGAAGCTTAACTCTGGTACTACATCATATTTTTCAAGTGTTTTTCATTAGGTACATCCAGATGTCATGAAACTGCCCAGAATGGTATCTCTGAGAGATTATTTCATAACTGGTAAAAGACTGAGTGCTGAGCAACTTTTTTATCTTTACATGTCTGTATGTGAATTATTGACTTACTGAAGACTCTGTTAAGATTTTGCCTCATGTTTATCAGTCCTTTGTGTTTAAAAATGGTCTTGAATGCCCCTATTATCCTGTACTGGGGTACAGGAATTTTCATTGCCAATGAAGGAAGGTGGGACACTTTTAAAAATGAAACTGTAAATGGCATGTACATCATAAAGAACAAGAAACATGAGCTTCCAGATTTATATGTAGCCAACTGTTTTAGGAAGCTGCAGCTTTTTCGAGGTGTTTGCTGACATACATGTAATTTATCACATGAGAGTAAGACCTTTTGAGAAGAGTTTATTAAGAACATTCATATTGCAAATATCTTGGAGAGCTTGAGGCAACTTTCTCCCACTGTTACAAAAAAAGAAAAGTGAAGGTTACTATATGCTAATTTCTCACATGCCTCATAAAACATTTCATCACAGGCATCCTGAGCTGAAAATGATTGTATTATGCAAAAACCTAAAAAAGAAAAACTACAACCTCACTATGCTTATGAAAGTAAAATGAATAGGACGATATATTCTTACATTAACATCTTGCAAAATGGTTCCTAGACCTCTTGCAAACTTTGCTGTTTCATGACATCGTAAACAAAATGGTTCTGGAGTTCAGTGCAATTGACATTTTGGTTATAATGCCAATAAACACGAAACCTCTCCAGAGCAGATTGACTAACTTTCCCATTCCTCAGCAATGCTATGTTAAACTGAGGTATATTGCTAGACTTGCTAAGATGTCCCTATTTCTTTACAAATTGTAGCTACGGCCTCTGTTAGGTTAAACGTTTTGGGCTTCTGTTGGTAAAATAAGCTCATAATTTTTTTTATTTTTCTCTTGGATTCTGATTAGGACATCAGTCACTGTTTAATGGCCACAATTCAGGGTGTCATTCTCTCTAAATATCTTTGTCTTTAAATTGTCAGAACTGCTCTGTAAGTTGTATCAACCTCCAAGTGGAGTATGTAAAAATGATTGCCTGGTTTTGTCTGAATAGTTGCTAAGAAGAATGTGAGAAATAATTTTGGAATTTAAAATACTCTGAAGTGCTGAAGTTTTTTGGTGGGGCGGGGTGGTGGTGGAGTGAAATTGAACTGATATTATGTGGTAACTAGTTTCCAGCATACTTGCTAGCACATCCTTATAATATCCATTGGCATGCGCATTTTAATTAGCATATTTAAAAGACTGGGAAGAGGACAACATTACTTTTATTTGCTGAGACCTAGATATGAATAAGGACAAATAAAATGAATTCTTGTCTCAGTGAAATGTTTTATGCCATTCATATTTATGTTTGGCTAGCAGAGAGAAAAGTAGTGTGTATAGGGGAATGTGTAACAGGGATTTATTTATTTATTTATTTATTTTTATTTCAGTTATATTTTGTTAATAAAATTTTTATTTATTTTTTGGTAGGTTAGCATATACATCCAATATAAAAACATTAATTATTCTTCCCTTAACTAGTGTATGCCCCCCACCCCTCCCTCCCCCCTTTTATTTTGACTTCCAACAGCGCTAGAACCATTCTATCCCTGATCATTACATCTAATTTACATCTAATCTTTTTGAGTACAGGTAAAGTCACTTAATATCTATCTTTCAGTAGTTATCAAAGATTACTAATTTTCCTATTACATCCCATTCATTTTCTAAATAATCCTTCATTTTCTGCCAGTCTTCTTGAAATTCTTTTGAGTTTTGTTCTCTCAGTTTTCTCATCATTTTGTCCATCTCCGCCATGTATAACAGTTTTTGAATCCATTCTTCAATTTCCAGTATCTTCTCTTGTTTCCAGTATTTAACAACCTTGCTGCCACAATCATATAAAATAACAATGTTCTATCTCTAACATTAATCTTTTCCATATTTAATCCTAACAGTAAAATTTCCAGATTTTTACTCAAATTAACCTTCAAAATTTGCCCCATTTTCTCATGAATCTTAGTGCAAAAGGATTTAGCTTTTTCACATGACCACCACATATGATAAAAGGAGCCTTCAGGTTGTTTACATTTCCAGCACTTATTTGACATATCTTTACTCATATTGGCCAACTTTTTTGGTGTCAAATACCATCTATACAACATTTTATAACAATTTTCTCTTACGTTGACACATGTTGATATTTTTAACGTATTTTTCCACATATATTCCCAGGCCTCCATCGTTATTTCTCTATTAAAATTTATTGCCCATTTCACCATCTGCGTCTTAACTACTTCATCTTCTGTGTCCCATTTCAATAACAATTTATATATCTTAGAGATCATCTTTGGTCCCTCTCCTAGCAATAACTCTTCTAGTTCTGAATTCTTTCCCCTAAACCCCACCTTCCTTTTATCAACTTAATATATATCATTAATTTGTCTATATTGTAACCACCCATATTCGAATGGTAGATCTTTTTGACTCTTCAATTTGTAGACATTTCCTTCCGCCGTCAATAATTCTTTATATGTTAGCCATTCTTCTCCATTATATTCTAAACGTGGGCTTATCACTTCTGCTGGGACAATCCACAATGGTCTTTTCTCCCCTACAAATTTTTTATATTTTTGCCAAATCTTAAATATATTCCCTCTTACATAATGGTGCTGGAACATACCGTCCATTTTATGCTTTTCATACCATAAATATGCATGCCATCCAAATACATTATTGAAACCCTCTAGAACCAACAATTTTTGATTAGCTAAGTTCACCCATTCCTTCATCCATGTTAAACATACTGCATCATGATATAGCTTTATTTCAGTTATAGTCTGCCTTTCTCACTGAGACTCATGGCGGATTACACAGTGTGAAATTAGTACAATCAGTATCAAGGACCTTTCCATACAGTGTCAAAGACACTGTCAAAGTGGAACCTTCAATGGTGCGCGGAACTAAGGCCGGCAATTTCCAATTAGTTCTTCGTCCTCACGGACTTCCTCAGGAGCAACCAACCATCCAAAGTCATTTAACAGGCACACCATCAGTTCACCCAATGACGTAGGAGTTTTCCACGTCATTGGGTGAACTGACGGTGTGCCTGTTAAATGACTTTGGATGGTTGGTTTCTCCTGAGGAAGTCCATGAGGACGAAGAACTAATTGGAAATTGCCGGCCTTAGTTCCGCGCACCATTGAAGGTTCCACTTTTCATCTTGGAACAAACCATGAACCTGTCTAACCGGCTCCTGAAACAAATAAGAGGATTCGTGTCACTTTAAAATGTTTCAAGGACTTTGATATAGTACAAGTCATTTATTTGCCACTGTACCCCTTGATCCTCCTGAGGAGGATTCTTGAATGTTATATATGTTATATAAGTTATATGCTGAAACCTGTAAAACGGAGGTAAAAATTGGCTGCAATATTGTGATATGCGATATTAAAAGAATGATTATGTATATGTAATATAAGATTGATAACTAATTGTTTTCCCGTTGGTCTTAGGACCCATATTTCTGGAAGTGTTACATCGGGAAAAGCCAGGTTTTTTACGATTGACTGTGAATATGTCTTCATTATGAATGAAACCATTGATTATTTCCAGTTAAAAATGATAGACTAGAGTTAGTAATTCTGTCATTCCCCAGAGTACTTCAACATCCAAACACTGCCCCCTCCTCCCAAGTGAACACTCTAGTGTGTTTAGAGCAGCTGCATTGGTCTTTCCCTAAGTAGCATTTCACTGCCTGTAGGAGGGATAGAAGAATGTGAAATACAGGCTTGAGACAGTGGCCTTTGAAAACCAACCTGTCTGGAGGAGAACAAAGTAGAGAAGAACTTCATTGTAGGGTTCCTCATACTTTTTGAATTCCTTTCCCTCCCTCAAAATTTATACTATCTTCTTCAGAGTCTCCAATCTAGCAACTGCCATCTGTTCCATAGATATATATGCAGACATCTTTTCGTCCTGTTAGTACATACAGCCTGCTGCTATATTCTAGAATCTGTGAACTGGAATAGTTAGCACTCAGTCAGGGCATTGATTGAAGGGATATGATGCAGCAACCTTGGTAGAGGTATAGCCTGCTGTCACTGCTATCTGATGAAGGGAGCTTTGACTCTCAGAAGCTCATACCTTGGAAATCTAGTTGGTTTTTAAGGTGCTGTTGGACTCAGATCTTGTTCTTCAACTGCAGACCAACACAGCTACCCACCTGAGATTGTCTGTGAGAGTAATTACAGTTGAAAGTTTTATTACAGGGTTTACGCCAAACCTCTCTCCATCTCAACCCTTCCCCCTTCTATAATTTTTCTTAAAAGAATGACCCTCTCAAATGATTTTGTTTTCATACATCTGAAGTAAGCTCTCACTCACTAAAGCTCATATTGAAATAAATGTTACGTTACCGCTGGACTTTTGCTTTACTTTGAAGGGAAAGCAAACCAAACAGATGGCTTATTGCAGTAGCCCCACAGAAGAAAAACTTGTATTTGCGAAGTATAATATGAGGAATGTCTCACTTTTGCTGTTGTAAAAGAAAAGAAACTTACCCTTCTGTTCCTGTGCTGAGGCACCACACAATTTGTTGTGAGGCTGGTAACTGAAATCACATTAAACCAGGATTTACTTCTGAATAAATATATATATGATCAGACTGACATTTGCACTGCAATTTGGTGTCTTATTGAGCAAATTGGCCTTTATTGCCTTTGAGGCAAACCCCATATGGAGAAAGGTGAGAGTTTAGCCAAAATTATCCATCATAATCCAGTTGTAAAACTGACATTCTCTCCTTTACTCAGCTAGACATTCTTGGTGAAGTTTGCAAGAAACATAATTATTCACAGCAGGAGCATTGGTTAGCAGCCTGGTGGGGCAATGTCTCCATCATTAAAGCCTCCCCCCCACACACACACACAGTTTACAAGTTTATGCTGATGAGAGCGACTTCATGTTGCTCTCTTGTAACTCAGTGTTCCTTGTCTGAATTAAGGTTTTGGCAAAATCACATTTAAGATCCCCCCACAATTTTTTCTGGAAGCCATTTGAATATACCAGTCTCCAAATGTGGACCATTCTAACTGGTCCCATATCCACAGAAAGGAGATGTAATAGTCATCTGTGTCTCGAGCAGATAATCTGCCCAGTATAAGAGCTTCGATTCATTCCCCTCACTCAGACCACCAGAAAACTACTCAGTACAGAAACGTACATAATGACTGTCACCATTTTCTTTTCTGCTGGGGCCTGTTCAGGTGCCAGGTGCTTGTTTGGTTTTTTTAACTTCAAGAACTGCTAATCCTAGATGGGTAAAATTGTGCATGCCCCCATCAGTCCAGTGTAAAACATATTGCTTCTTTGACCTGTTTTTGTTAGCTGACTCCATTAAGCCTGAACAAGGCCAGTTTAGTAGTTCCAATTCTTAATCTGAATGTTACTCATATAAGGTACTAGACAAAAAAAATCCAAATGTCAGGTTTGGAAGAGTCCTTTCCTGGAAACTTTGCAAATACTGAATCTCGTCTTTCAAAAAGAGCCAATTTTCTACTAGCCAGCTGCTGCTTAATGAGTGCATTAAGAGAAGGCAGGAGTCTGATTAAAATGGTAGCTAGATCATATTCAGAAGAAGGAAACACAAAGCATTAAAATAAATGGAGTGACAGGTTCAGAAATATGTTGTTTAGCCTAGAGGCAGATCCGTGGGTTTCTTCAAGCAGTCCTGGAAAAACAAATTTCACAAGCTGGAATAACTACTCTAAAAATAATCCAGAACTTTATGTGTACAAATTATATAGAAGGCTGGCACTGACATAAACACTGAAATTCTCCATACCCTCACTCTGTACTGCTACTTAAAGTGGGGAGGTAACAGGAGAAGAGAATCCTGCCATTGTGTCTTCATCTGCCAAGGAAAGAATATTTGCCATGGCAGGCACTTCTAAGTGCATATTCCCTCTAGGCTACCTTTGGTCTACCTTTGTTCATCGTCGATCTTCTGTGCAGTCCCACAGGCCAGCCACAGAGAAAGATTCTCTAGCTCTAAAACTGTAGGGGGCGCTCCTCCTGTTCAACCCGCATGGGCTAGAGTTTTTCCACCAAAATGACGTGTTGCTTGACGGAGCAACCCCATCTCTCTCAGTTCCCTTTTCACTGCCATTGAGAAAGGTTCTTCTCTCGCTCTTTCTTCTTTGCTCCACTTTTTGGATCTTTCGCCTTCAGATAGGTTCCTCTCCTGCAGTAAAATAAAGGAAATTTATTATAGAGACAGGGGTATCTCACAAGACACTATTTAAGAAGTGTTCAAAACGTGACATCAAGATGCCTCATACAGACAAACATGAGCTCTGCCTTCTCTGCCTGAGGGAATCACATAATGTCTCTGCTTATTATCATTGTCAAAGATTTACCCCAAAGTCCAGGAATGATCAGACCTCCCACCTCAAAGCGGCAATGTGGGAGATGGTTTTGTCAGATTCCAACAGGCCAGCAGCGAAGCTATCTGCTGAGCATGAACCCAACCCCCAATCCGAATTGCCTTTTTCAGTTCCAAAGGTTCGCACACCGTATCCAACCAGGAGTCTAGCAGCTGTCTCTACATTTCATGAATTGATAGATGGCAAGGCAGTTTTTTCCTACCATGTTTCTAAGCAATTTCTTAAGGGCATAATTAACACCTTTCCCCCTATTACATCTCCAGTGCCACAATGGAGTCTTTCACTCATACTAGTGCAGCTCATGCTGCCCCCATTTGAACAGTTGGCCCACTGTGCCTTCTTGTCACTAGCCTGGAAGGTAGCCCTCCTGATAGTTATCACTTCTGTTAGAAGAGTTCGGGAGTTAACAGCTGTCTGCGTAGATCTCCCTTTTATGCAGTTTTTTTTGCAGAAAAAGTAATCTTATACCCTAGTTTGGAAATTCTTCCCAAGATATTCTCCAGGTTCCACCTACAACAAAGGGTCATTTTGCCTGTGTTTTTTTCTGAATCAGAATGTTGTCTTCATAAGTTGAATGTGAAAAGGACTTTATTGTATTATGTCCACATAACAAGGTCTTTCAGAAAATCCAAGGCTCTCTTTGTCTGTTATTCTGGGCCACACAAGGGCCTCTTCACTGTTAATAATTCTTTTTCTAGGTGGATAGTAGCAGCTATTAGAATGTGTCATGCTCAGGCCAAGGTAACTTGTCTAGTAATGATCAGAGCTCACTCTACCAGAGTACAAGCATCATTGGCTGCCTTCCTCCAGGGAACCCTGCAGTGAGACATCTGTCAAGCCACCATCTGGTCATCAGCAGACACCTTCATCAGACATTACTCTGTAGACACAAATGCAAGAAGAGCTGCTGCAGTAGGGACAGCTGTCCTACATTCATTGTTCAACTAGGTCTCTCACACCCTCTTCCGTTGGTGAATTGCTTGGTATACTCCCAATGTGGGACTGCTCAGAAGACTGACAACAAAAACAGGGTTGCAGTTATCTGTAACTGTTGTTCATCTAGTGTCTTCTGTGCAGGTACACATTCTCTCCGGCCCCGCTGTGACAGCTTTCAGAGTTGACCTCCCGTGGTTCAAGAGAATTGAGGGATATGGGGGCGCCCTTCCCAGCATGTTGTTTCAGTGGGAAAACTTATACGCATACTCATTGAATGGAGGGAGCACCCCCTCCAGTTTTAGAGTTAGAGAATCTTTCTCCGTACCTGGCCTGCGGCTGCACAGTCCCAATGTGTGCCTGCACAGAAGACACTAGATAAACAATAGCTATAGGTAAGTGCAACCCTGTTTTCTTTTTTGTTCAGTTTTGAAAATGACCCACAGACCTCTATTTTTTCCAGGTGTTTTAAGAGGACTTATTTTTTCCCATGTCAGCTGCCAGAGAATGTTATGGTAGCTTATGATATTTGCAGAAGCAGGATTAATTGCAAGCATCCAATAGGCTAGTATGTCATGATACAACACTGCATAAAAATCAGAGCCTAACAGCAACATAATTGAAAACCAAGGAATAATGCAGGATGTGCTTAGAACCAGATTAGTTTCTAGAGGTCAGAACCAGTGCTGTGATCTAGAAGGCAAGCTAAGTAAAGGGGTATGATGATCATCTCCAGTGTAGCATAAACTATGTGACGTAAACACAATGACGGATACTTCTGTACTTAACTATAAAATATTTATTAACCAAAGCAAGTATATACAAGATCTGGGCAAAATGCAAAATCGAACACATCTATACCCACTTTGATTTGGCATCTAACATACTCCCGAGAATTTCAGGGGATTGTGGAAAGGGAAACTGAAAGTAGTCTATCTTTGTTAGTCCACAGTGTTGCAAAGTTGTATAAAACAATTGCTGAAATTAGGGATGCTTGATTACTTGCTGGTTGGGTGGGAGCCCAACCAGCAAGTGATCATGGGAGCCAAGTATTCAATACACTACACCCAGTTCACATAGGTCTACCTGCAGGGGAAAAAAATTGCTTGTGCATGTGTGATTACATATTGCCTACTTCATACTGCCTACTTCCCAGGGTTGTTTTGAGAATAAAATGGAGAAGATGAAAATGATGTAAGTTGCTTTGGGTCCCCATTGGGGAGAAAGGCAGAGTATAAATGAAGTAAATAAACAGAGCAGTGTTCCATGCCTGCTGCATCGGCACAGTTCACAATATTGTGGTTCCAGGACATTTATAGTGCATTCCTAGAAGACATCCACCCTTCTAAGCCCATTGGATTCAATGGACTTAGAAGAGTATGATTTGCTTAGGTTGCAATGTTGGGCACTTTAGGGGCAAAATACAAGAGCTTTCACTAAATGGTGAGGACCACAAATATTGTGGCACAAAATTCAGAGTCATCCCTACAGTTAGGCAGAGTGGTAAAGGGGAGAAACTGCATATGTGGGAAAATATCTGTCTTCAGCTTTAGAAATGTACTTTTCCTGGTAACTATCACCAGCATTCTGAAATAAATATGCTTTGTTTGGATCTGCTTTTACACTAATTACAGAGATAAAGTCTATTAAAGTCTACATGGTTCCTGTTTCCCTGGCCATGCCCAATATCTTGGCTATTGGGCTAAAATGTAAGGAGAGCAAGTAAAGCTGACAACCAGTCAACACAAACTTTTGCTGATGCAGAAAGAATGAAGTATCCTGGATTCCCTTTTGAATCTTCCCTGATGTATGATGCTTGTAACCTAGTGACAAATTAAATGACAAGATTTTTAAAAAGTAGACAGTACTTAGTGGAGAAGGATAGGGGATGTAATGCAAGACAGGTAGTTCTGCTACTGCTGGATTATGGAAGCAATATATATTGGACAGGTAACCAGTTTCAGCTGCATTAGATAGATTCTTGTTCTAACAGAAATGCCTGCTTTGTCTCTAAATGGGGTTATTATACACCCCATTGCACAATGTTCAAAGAGCTTGGTTGGCTCTCATTGAGGATTAGGAGAGAAATAAATTGGAGACCAATTGCAAATAAGATCTTCAGTCCATCAACTGCTCCTTATTTACTCAAATTACTAGTACTGTCTCACAAAATACAAATCTGTGTAAATTTCGTTGGTACATGAGGGCTGCTTCTGAATACAAAGTTTTTCTATTTGCTCCTGTCTTTCAAACTGGCAGATAATGGGAATTCCAAACAGGTGAAAAAGATTCAATCCTGCATTGAATGGGATAATAAAATTTCACTTGCGAATAAACCCGAAAGAAAATAATTGTTGGTACTTTTCTAGGGGCAAATTATATAATGCAGATCTCTATGATACTCATGAGGTAGGCTTGTGAAAAGATACTCTAAATTATGACAATAATTTCGAGAAGTCATTTTTTTGTTAATGTCTTAATTTGCCACTGTCTAATTTTAGATTCTTTTGTAAATTCTAATCTCAACAAGTGCACGTTTTTCTGGCTTTAAGCCACCAAATCATGACTTGCTTCTGAAAATCTTGGCCCCATTCCATGAATTTCAGAGATGATTAGCTATAAGTATATGTACAGTAGATGCCGTTCTTTTGTACTTCTCTTTTTGTCTACACGGAGAATCCTGACAGGAAGAGTTATGGCTTTACATAGCAGCACAAAAAGCAGGCAAAAAGGATGACTAGGAAAGCCAGCCTAAATGTTAAGCAAAATATCTACACAGATATTCCATCATCGTCCTTCAACATATCTTTCTATTAATACACATACCTCTTTTCTTCTTTCTAGTTGCTCTGAAAAGTAAGAATGAAATATTGTGAGGTAAATTGTTGAAAACTTATGGCAAGTTAATTATGTGGAGAGTTAAAGCATAAACTAACTGGGTCAAGGAAGTCCCTTCAAGTTCACTCTTTTTTCATGTATTTCTGAATTTTTAATTTGATATATTAGCTTTTACTAGTTAAAAGAAAATATTTATCATCTAGATATTTGTCTCATCTGTTTGCATTATAGTACTTACTCCTTTAAAGGTAATCCAGAACTGGTAGCTTTTGACTTTTTCCAAATACAAAGTTGTAATAGAACAGAAATACTTTGAGCAAAGTCTGGCCAAATATAGATTATGGATTCCATATTCTAATGGAAGAACAGAGATTCCTCATATTCTCCTTAAAAGATTTACAAAGAAGAAGAGACCAGGCAAAACAGTAAGAGTGTAGTGAAAATGATTCATGTAAGGCTGAACCAAATATTTTTCAAGTGAAAATTTTCAGTGTGAAAAGATGGTGTTGGGGGACCCAAAGTGTTCCTTGAGATAGTGCCCCCCAATGATCTTTTTCATCCCTGTTTGCTGGCATTTGGAGCACTAATTGGCACCAGTGTTTGTGCTAAACTTGTCCTCCTTTCCCAATAACAGTGATGTCATCATACACTCGATTTTAGAAGATGATGATCAACTTTAAATTTTAAAAAAGGGCCTCACAGTGGTATGCTGCTGTTGCTGGAATGCTCAGTTTGTGTTGGACACCCTCTCTCTGTGCAGTTCCCCTACAAAATATGACAACAAACACACACAGAACTTTCCAAAAAGAGAGGTTGCACTTTTTGAAGGGCAAGAAAACATGTTTTTCAAAACTCACTTGTTTGGCTCAGCCAAAGGCTTATGAAATACAGAAAATTAATATTGGAATGCAATATTTCATTTTTTTCTTTTAAATAGCTATCCCTCTAGGTACATGTCCATTGAATAAGTTTTATAGACTCCAACTAGCGATCTAAAACATTTTCAAATATTTACTTCTAGGTACAGATTGGTTGAACTTACAAAGCTATCCAGCTGCTCATCCACATTTAACTATGTTGATCTGTCTTATACTAACAAAGCTCTGCCAATTCTGACTAGGAGAGCTGACAAGAGAGGGAGGTGGAGAGAAAGGGAACGAGGGAACAGAATACCTCCAAATCCTTGGCTCATCCTTGCTTCCCCCGCCCCAACTCCTAGAGCTCAAGAAAGCCAGGGAAAAGCGGGGGAGGGGAGTCTCTTGATGGTGAGAATGTACTTCTGAAAGACAAACCTCAGGAAAAATGGACTTGGGAAGGCAAAAGGTTTTTATAACAACCAGACCCTCTTGATTCTTGCTATACCATGGCAAAGGGAGACTGGGAACCAACAGAGTGGTCGTAACATGATCAAACAAAATGATTGTGTAAACAAAAGGCTTGATAACTCAGATACAGAAAAGTTTTGCTTCATAGTAACAGAGGCAGGAAGGAGGTTGGACAGCTTTGCCCATTTATACATCTCCAATATGCTGTAATCAATAGCAATACAAGTTGAATGGCACTAATACTCCACTTTTCCTAATTCATAGCTGGAAAAAACAGATCCTGATACTGCAGCTATTGATGGCTACGTGGCACTTGTTGCTGATTAGTAACTCACATCATTCTGACAGGGCTCAAGGATGGATCTTGGGAATGCACAGAGGCTACCATTGGGCTTGGATATAGGTATCGCTCCTATATAGACACTGTTTGTTGCCACGATTGGGATGATTGCAGTAGCCCCATTTTTGTTTGCTGAAATTGTTTGAACCATGGAAACTGCATGTAACAGTTTTCACAAACAGTGCCTCCATAGGAGGCTAGCTGGACTGTGATTGTGCCAGAGCTCCCATGCACTTCTTAGGTACTTACATGGGGACAACCTCGTGTGAATAAGTCTGAAGTACTACAGGCTGAAATAATCAATGAAAAGAGCCATGGTATCACAGCCAAAAATGAAAAAGAGGTTATTGTAATTTTTTCTTTTACTGTTACATATTATGATTCCCTAACTGTTTGGGGGGGGGGGGTTGAGAGGTAGTAAGCCACAAAACTCACTGGATGGGTTTTGGCAAGTAGTATTCTTTCAGCCTAATCTGCTGCACAAGGTTGTTGCAAGGATAAAATGGCATGTCCTTGTATGCCTTGCAGGAGGGCTTTGTTTGGAAAGAGTAAATCAATGGCATTTGAAAATATACCCCTGCAGATTCAATATACTATGTTGTTCAGCAATATACTACTGTTGAATTAACAAATTGCAACTGGGTCCAGAATGCTAAGGTTTTTGCACTGAAGGATTTTGGAAATACAAATCCTAAACACACTACAACATCAACATCACTGCTGAACAATGTACAAGCTACTACTACTCCTGCTTACATTTGCAGTGTGTTATATAGACAACAGCTGAAACGAATGTATAACTGCAACTGGGAAACTCCCTCCTGAGTCCTGAACATCCCTCCACAGTGATCATGAGTTCTTACAGTTGTATTGGAAGAACCATGAGTCTCACTGAGACTCATGGCGGATTACACAGTATGAGATTAGTACAGTCAATATCAAGGACATTTCCATAAACAATGCCAAAGGGTAAATAAATACAAGTTTACAAAGACACAGCATTAGCAAGAATCCAATACAGAGTTGAAGAAATGCTGAAATAGAACATAAGCAATTCTCGGGCAGACATTAGACAACATGAAGCACAGGTAGCACATAGGAGCACATATCTAAAGCAACAGTTAGTATGTAAGGCAACATAGTGGTGAAGTCTATGGTCCCTAACTTATTAGCGAAGGGTCTGAGACCCCCTCCCTACAATATAGCTCTCCACTATATTTTATATTTTGTTTTTAAATTTACCCTGATCCTTCACATATTAGTTTAAAATTAGCTTTGTCTTTAGTGAACCATTAAAAAGTTATCAAGAGTCAGGTTAATATGGAAGAATGAACGGAGTTACAACAAGGTTAGGAAAAAATGTATATTTTATTGAAAAAGAAAAATTATGCTTCACTTACACACAATGAAAATATTTGTTTAATCATAGTAAGAAATTATTTTGTCTTTCACATAAGACACTCTGGTTAGGTCTGGGTTTATTTGTTTACATTTATCACTACATGAGAGGATTAGTACATTTTGGGCAGGGTTCATGGGATTGTCTTTCATACAGAATCCATTGAAATAACTGAGAAGTTGCTATTATGTAAATAGCCCTTGTAGAGGGCTGCAGTGAATGGTACTGAAAGAGCAAGAGTTAAGACTCAGCAGTCATATTTTCCTTAAATCAACATTATGTGACAGGATATCTGCCCATGAAATGAGGGGACGGGCAATATTCTTTGATTCTACTCTCTCAAGGCAGCCTTCTGACACCCCCCCCCCCCGCTATTCCTTCATTTCCCCATCCCCCTAGGAATGAAGGAAGGGAAGTATATATGTGTATATTCTTGATACAATTACAAGTAGCTCCTATGAATTATCAATATGTACTTCAACAGTTAAATCTCTGTTGCTATGCTCCTGCTGATTTTTTCTTAGATGTTTGAAATGTTAGTTTTTAGCCACTTTTATATGCGGGTTCTACCATTGTGAACAGCCTTATAAGTCCAAATGGCAAGCATAAGTTTTAAAATAAAAAATAAATACAATAAGATTTCATTATGCCCATTTCTGTATATTACTAAGCTTAAGTTAAATTCTTTTAAAACTGCCACAAACTTTTATGAAAATGCAAAAAGTTTACTTCATTACAAATTTAGTAGCACAATTAACATTTTTAATAAAAATAATATAAAAAGAAGTGTACAGCTATTTTATTTGCATGCAGTATACAGTTGATTGATTGACTATTGAAATCATTTTTGTGGACATTTGTTTTAAATTAAGTCCAATTTTAATATATTTATTACATTTATATTCCACCTTTCTCACTTTGAGGGGAGGGCAGCGTGACATGGGTGATTCTCATCCATCAGTCAAGGAGGCAGGACTACACTTCTTCCAGACTTCCTATCCCTCACATTTCCTGCCTTGTCAGGGAGAGCAGGCTTTTTGTAGAGCTACTCAGCAAGGCTCTTATAGCAGAAGACTGTTAATTGCTCTATTTCTTCTTATTTCTACTCCTTTCCTTCTCCTATACCTCTTTCCTCTGCTTTTGGCCTACTGTTTTCCAACTCCTTCTGAGGGCAGTGTGATTGAGGCAATAGAAGACACAGAGAATTTCAGTCAAGTCTTGAATGGTGTAATTTCCTGGCAGGATGGGGACTTTCTTTTCCACCCAAAAATGGGAGGAAGGGACTACTCCCTGGCATGGTCAAGCAGGCACAGATGTGCAGACAGGCAGAGGCAGCAAGAAGAGCATGTTGCATATTTCTACAGCCACTTGGAGACCATCTCTTTGGCAGCCATCAGTTTTGTCGGGAAGATCCTCCATGCCATTAAAGATGGCAGATGCTTGGGTTTGGTGTTTATGGCCTCAGTGGAACAGTCAGGGAGATGGAGTACCACCATGGAACAAGGTACATATGTCTCCCCTCCCTTTCAAACCCCATTTTCTGAATGTCCTCTGGATGTAGCAGGACACTGGCCCTGGCTGATTAAGACAGCACAAAAAATGGTCTGTTTTCTTCCTTTTTTTGCTTTACTCCCCCCCCCCCCCCACTCCTGAGGGCAACTAAGTTTCTTTCCAGTAAAATGTTTTATTCTTTGCCTAACCATGTTGTGGATGTTCTTCAAGTACCATTAGCAGATGCTTTTGTTACAGCTCTTCTCTCAGGGAGCTTGGTTACTAAAGATGGGGAAGGAACCCTGAGTGACCAACTGGACCATGAGTCAGACTATGCTCTCAGAAAACCCCATGAGTCCTCAGACCTTGCTCTTAGGGCATCTACCACATCATCTCCTTTTGTGAGGGCGTCCGTCATTTGGGCTAGGAAGCAAGTTATGCTAATCTTGGAGGAGAACAAAAATGCTAGTAGGCTTCTTAAGGTGGTCTCTTTTATAGCCATTTTGGACATACTACAATTTCCTCCTGTGCTATTGCATTGGCAGCCAAGGCACATAGAAACCTGTCACTCCATGCATGGCAAGCCAATTATCAGTCCAAACTAACCTTAGCATCCCTTCCATTCCAGGAAGCAAAACTCTTCAGAGACATCCTGGTAGAAACTAAAGATAAAAATAATGCCATGCCGAGAGCATTAAGGAGAGATGATGGAAGGCAGAATCCTTTACATTCCTTTTGGAGCCAGCATTCTCTGCTGCATTTCAAGGATGACCAAAGACAGCCCAACTGGAACAGAAACAGGCAAGAGAGCAGACAAGGATTTTACCAGTCAAAAAACAAACCAGCATCAGCCCTTTAATTCCAGTAAAAGGAACAAGCCTCAGCAAAAAGAGAGCATGATGCCAGATTCCCACAAATGGGAAGATTAACACACTTTCTCCCCCAGTGGAGTTGATCCAACATAGACCAGTGGGTAGTGGTTGTAATAAAGACTGGATACTCAATAGAGTTCAAATGTCTCTCATCAGACAGGTTTCTCTTGTCTTTAAAGTCGAAATAGTGGGAGAAGCACCTGTGGACCATGGAAACCATTTGTTACTTAGCAGATATCAAGGCTGTAGAATAGGTTCCCAACTGCAAAGCATCATCAGTGGTTAACTCAATTTTCTTCACCATCCACAAGAGAAATGAGGACTGAAGGGTGATACTAGACTGAAGTACCTAAAGAAGTCTGTGGTTCACAAACACTTTAGGATGGTGATCCTCAGATCTATCACAGAAGTACTTTGTCCATGGGACTTTATGGCTTCCATAGCCCTCACCAAGGCATATCTCCACATTCCCATTCTCTCAGTAGGTACCTGATATTTGCCTACAACAGCCTGCTCTTCCAATTCAAAGCCCTACCTTTCGGGCTAGGCACTGCCCCAAGAGTTTTTTTCTCAGAAGTTTTTCTCAGAGCACTTCTTTATCAGCGGGGAATTCATCTTCATCTGTACCTGGACAAACTGTTGATCAAATCTCTGAGCCTATAACAAACATATATGAACATTACCTTCACAGCTCAATGCCTTGTCTACCATAGGTTTTTTTATCAACACCACCAAGAACAACCTGAATCTAGCACACCTGGGGTCATAATAGACTCCTCCAGAAACAGGCTGTACCTGTCAGAGAAAAAGGTCTAGGAAATCTCTAGCATGGCAAGACAACCAATAAATTCCAAATCATCAACATAATGACTCAGGCAAGGCTGCAAAATCTAATGATTGCTTGTCTGGTCTCAGTTCCTTGGGCAAGATTCCACTCTTGTCCTTTGCAGTGTTTCCTAAGA
Source organism: Eublepharis macularius (assembly GCF_028583425.1). Classification (NCBI taxonomy): domain Eukaryota; kingdom Metazoa; phylum Chordata; class Lepidosauria; order Squamata; family Eublepharidae; genus Eublepharis; species Eublepharis macularius. The sequence continues at coordinate 69,475,248 of NC_072795.1, forward strand.
TCTTTCCAGCTACACATTCTTTAGATCTGAACTACCCCACTACAATAGGGCCTCATCTGGTGGACTCAGTGGTCTAACCTGACCAATCTAACCAAGAATATATCAAGTCCAGCATAATCCAGGTATTTACAAACCTGAGAGGCTGGGAAGAAACCTGTCAGGTAAGACAAACAGAAGGAACCTGGGACTGTGCAGAGAGGAAGATGACCACCAACCCTCTCGATATCTGAGCAATAGGACCAGTTGTAGTCAGTTTCCAGGATGTGATCAAGAACAATCACATCTTAATAAGAACAGACAGTATCTCAGTGAATGCCCACATAAACAAAGTGGACTGGTTCAAGCTTTTGACTTTACATACAGACATGGCATGGATCAGAACCTCAAGTCTATATCAGCAAAGCAAATCAGGGGTTAGCAGTATGTGGTAGCAGACTGGCTAAGGAGACAACAACTGGGCAACAATGAATGGTCTATCAACGTGGAGATTTTTCTTCAGATTGCCAAATGCTTCAAGAACCCAGGGCTGGACCTCTTTGCCTCAAGACTAGAGGTGGGCATGAACCATAAAGAAACTGAACTGTGCGGTTCATGGTTCGTGGTGTTTTCACGAACCAGAAACCACGAGCTTCCATGAACTGGGGCAAGTTCACAAATCGGTTTGTGGTTCATGGGGTTTAAATGCCCCTTTCCAGCCGCTTAGCAGCGACAGAGAAAGAGGCATTTAAATGCCCAGATCAGCTGCTTGTCAGGGAGATCCCCGAGAAGCAGCTGATCATTTAAACAGCGGGGCTGTTTAAATGGCCACTCTGAGCAGCGGGGAAATGGACATTTAAACCGGGCGGGGCTTGGCTGGCCAGCCAGGAACTCCTGACCGGCCAGCCAAGCCCCGCCCGCTGTTTAAATGATCAGTTGCTTGTCGGGGATCTCCCCGACAAGCAGCTGATCCACGAGTTTAAATGCCCCTTTCCGTGCCACTTTGCAGCGGCATGGAAAGGGGCATTGGTGTTAAAACAAACCAAACAAACCAGCAGACCAGTTTGTGGAAGTTCATGGAAACAAGCTTCCACGAACCGCTGGGTTTTTTGGTTCGTATTCCGGTTCATGCTCATCTCTACTCAAGACTCAGTCAGTGTGGGCCCAGGTCCTTCTCCAGTTTCCAGATGGCAGGAGCAGAGCAAACAGATGCTCTGATGTCCATTTGACCAGCAGCCTTCCTGTATCCCTTTCCACCTATTCTGCTAATGCCAAAGATGCTGAGAACACACACACACACACACACACAGAGAGAGAGAGAGAGAGAGAGGCAACCCTGATCTGCAGACCCACAACTGGCCATGCAGACCCCAGTTTTCAGTGTTAGTGGAGTTATCAATAGAAGACTTTTGGCAATTCCACCTTCTCTGGGCATGCTTCTACCAGGGCCATTTTAGCATCCAAACTCAATTTGGCTACACCTGACTGTATGGAAATTGAAAGGGAAAGACCCTTGAGGACATGAAGTTCTATAAGAGTCACCAGCAGCATGCTAGTGTCTAGAAGAACCTCTACACCGAGAATTTATAATTCCTCTTGAAAGGTGTTTGACAGGTGGTGCAAACAAAAGCACCCCAACATTACGCCACATTGAGCCAACTTTGGCTTCAGTCATTCCACAGGTCAGTGGAAGCTCAATATCCAGACACCCTCACATAGGCTGTTTCCACACAGCTTACCTTTTGCTGGAACACAGCGTGTTCTCTCGTGAAATTGTGCGATAACAGCGTCTTCCTGGCATGATTTTGCGCATGAAGACGCTGTGTTCCAGCAAAAGGTAAGCCATGTGGAAACGGCCATAGTCTTGATTTCTTAAAAGACTAGCCCATGTTAACCCTTTAGTCATCCATAGATTTCCTTCTTTCAACTACAGGTAGTCCTGTCAGCGCTTACATAACCTCCGTTTGATCCTCAGAGAGAAGTTCAACTAAAATGCTTAAGAATGAAGATCCTATTCCTGACAGCTTTTACTTTAACATTAAGAATCTTGGACTTAGGAGCCCGATCTCCCAGAAACGGCCTGTGTCTTTTACAAGGTCAAAGTAGTCCTAAGAATGGATCAAACATCCAATCCAAAGGTCAATACTTCTACCACTCTCAGGAAATAATGTTTCCTTCATTCTGCCCAAACTGTCCCATCCAAAGGAAACAGTGGCACACACTAGATTTCCATAGAGCCCTGGGGATTTGCATAAGGTGCATAGAATCTTTATATAAGACATACTTTCATGTCAGTGAGCCTGTCCAACAAGGTACAGAAAAATGGCCAGAGCAGCAATAAGCAAGACTCTGAGGCTGTGCATCTCACATGCTTATCAAGCTAGTAAGATTCAGGTACCCACTTCATTTGTAGTGCTGTGACTAACGCAGCATTGGATGCAGAAGCTTTGATTGAAGAGATTTGTAAGACTTCCTAATGGTCATCTCAGTTGATATTTGTCAAAGACTACAAAATGAATACCCTTGCTTCAGTTGATGCAGACTTTGGTAGGAGAAGATTACAGCAAGTGGTACAGGTGGAGTGATTTTCTCACTGGACATGGGATACAACAACTGTTTTCGAACATCCCGTGTCAAGATGCCCTTCCCTCCAGAGCAAGAAAGGAACAGTGGCACTTAACATGAGGGTTCCTTCTTTTCTGGGGAAGGGAGGGCACTCTGATTTAAAAGAAAGAAGACAAACTTTTTTTCTGTTACCTTCTTGCTCTCTGTCTTAATATTTTTACTAAAATGGCACCTGGGCTTTTTAGCATAGATACTGCTTCAGGAGGTACTGAACTGAGAAATGGGTGACTCCTCCCATAAGACAGGAAATCTGGAAGAAGTGTAGTCCTGCCTCTTTGACTAATGGATGGAAATCACCCATATGAAGATGCCTTCCCTTTCTTAGAACAGAAGGAACCCTCGCGGTAAGTGCCACTGTACTTTTCTCCATTGTGGGAAAAAGCACACACTAGCATTCCAGAAATTTATCCATCCAGGCACTGACCACACTCAGACCTGCTTAGCTTCAACTAGGTTGGTGTATCATGTGCTTCCAACTCTATGCCTTTCTACTGTTCTAAGAAAACAGATGACATTTGGAGGTTGACAAGAAATAAAGTACCAGAATCATTTAGGTAGCTTACAAATATCTTTATTATCTGCTCCCCTATGTTTACTCCCTCCTCTGTATATTTTATGCCTGAAGATGGGAATAGAGCACTGGAGACTTACAAATTGGTTTCATCCCATCTTTCTTGTTTTCTTAGGAGAAAGAAAAGCTGTATGTAGAACTGAAACATATCTTAGCCCGGCAACCTGGACCAGAAGCAGCAGAACAGCTGCAGCTGTATCGGCACACACTACGGGAAAAGACCAAGCAACTGAAGGTAGAAGTTCTTCCCAACAATTCATTATAAAAATAAATCTAAATGATACTCTTCCTGGACTTAAGAAAGAATCACTGTACCATAGAGGAGGGGTTGTATAGGGCCAGACTAGATGTGATAAGGGAATCCATATATCTCCATCCGTTCACTACTTAAGGAAAGATAGGAGTAATTTTTAAAACAAATAGAGCATGCTGGCAAGGAGAGTTATACCTTGCCTTTCTTACGTTAATATGCTCTGTTGCTTTCAGCCCATTTCCTCTAGTTTGGCTCACTTCCAGTATCAGACCTGAGCTGGAAGACGAATGCTGAAAGGATCAGAGCATAGAAATGTAAGGTGTGCAAAGGGTGAGTGTTTAGCGTCCCATAAATAGTGGACACATGAATCTGCTTATCATAGTTTTGTGATGAGTTTACGGGTAAGGACTAGGGAAAGGATTACTTTTTCACTTCAAAGAGATTTTCCTCAGGAAATTTTTTAGACTATTCAGATAGGTATACTATAGTACAAGAAAGGAGATGAGATGAAAACAAAAATAAAGCAAGATCTGGTGATGGAATAGGCTTCTTAAAAATGGATGCTAATAATAATACATTAAGTGATATATACAACAGCGGCATGCTTTTACAGTCCATCAAGTATGATTAGCTGTGGTCGCTAAATGGAACCTCTATGTTCAGATGCAATATACCTTTGATTAATATATTGAATGCAAGATATTGGGGATAACAAATAAGGAAAGGCTTTTGCCTTCATGACCAACTAGTTTTTTTCTCTGAAGCATTTTCTCCTTTCTCAACACTTTTTGCTTAACACAAATCTGTAAGTACAGTATAGACTTTTTCTAAGAAATTGTTTTCCTCTCAATAGATAGTAAAGTGATAATGTCTATGAATTCTTTCCATACATGCTTAGTTCAGGAAAGCTCGAGTGTAAACTTCCTAACTGGGCTGAGTTGCATTTTGTGGTATAATGTTTGTTTATAAAAATCAAAAAATCAAAATCTAATTAGAGCATTAATTTACAGCCTATTACTATAAATGTGTATCCCACTTGGGCCTTTGAAGACACTGCCAGAATTTTGCATGAGGCCTAATTTCCGTTTTAAATTAGTGAGATTTTCTAATGTGCCAGTCAAAACCATTTTCCTTCTGTCCTTAACATGCAAGCAGAAACGGATTGAGAAAAACATTGCTAAATCCTTCATCTTTCCTTTACAGTACATCCATATATATTAGTCTTGCATCTTATTAGGGGGTTGACAAGAGTAATCTCTGTTAACCCCTTGTCACTGTAAGACAGGATTTTGTTGGTGAGAAAAGCTTGTTTATGCCACTTGGACTTGCTTGAAGCACCATGCTAAGTAGTGACTTGGCTTATGTACAAAATGGTCCTTTTTTCCCTTTGGCATGAAAATACAATACAGTACATGCAGCTTTTTCGGTGGGTATATACTAAGGGCACATCCTACTATATAGAGTAAGTGTATTCTAGACAACTCACATCCTACCCTGGTGCGCCACCAGAGGGCACTGCTGTAGAAGGAAACCCAGGCGAGTCAGCCTGTCCCTCCACAGAGCACACCGTGGTGGGAAGCCCCGGCTGGGATAAAGAGGAAAGCAGGTGGCAATGCCCACCCCCCGCCTTCATCAGCAGCGAAGCAGGTGGCAATGCCTGCCCCTTGCATTCACTCACCTGGAATCAGGAGTAGAGCAGGTAGCAATGCCCACCCCTGCCTTTACCTGGCTGAGATCAGGAGCAGAGCAGGTGGCAATGCCTGCCCCCTCGCCTTCACCCAGCTGGGATCAGGAGAGTGGAGCAGGTGGCAATGCCTGTCTCCTGCCTTCACCCAGCTGAGATCAAGCACAGAAAAGGTGGCAATGCCCACCTCCAGCCCTTAACCCACCTGGGATCAGGAGTGGTGGCAATGCCCACCCCCGCCTTCACCCATCTGGGATGAGGCATGGAGCAGGTAGCAATGCCCGCCCCCCCTGCCTTCACCCAGCTGGGATCAAGAGTGGAGCGGGTAGCAATGCCCACCCCCGCCTTCACCCGGCTGAGATCAGGAGCAGAGCAGGTGGCAATGCCTGCCCCCTCGCCTTCACCCAGCTGGGATCAGGAGTGGAGCGGGTGGCAATGCCTGTCTCCTGCCTTCACCCAGCTGAGATCAGGCACAGAAAAGGTGGCAATGCCCACCTCCCGCCTTCACCCACCTGGGATCAGGAGTGCAGCAGGTGGCAATGCCCACCCCCGCCTTCACCCATCTGGGATGAGGCATGGAGCAGGTAGCAATGCCCGCCCCCCTGCCTTCACCCAGCTGGGATCAAGAGTGGAGCGGGTAGCAATGCCCACCCCCGCCTTCACCCAGCTGAGATCAGGAGCAGAGCAGGTGGCAATGCCTGCCCCCTTGCCTTCACCCGGCTGGGATCAGGAGTGGAGCGGGTGGCAATGCCTGTCTCCTGCCTTCATCCAGCTGAGATCAGGCACAGAAAAGGTGGCAATGCCCACCACCCGCCTTCACCCACCTGGGATCAGGAGTGGAGCAGGTGGCAATGCCCACCCCCGCCTTCACCCATCTGGGATGAGGCATGGAGCAGGTAGCAATGCGCGCCCCCCTGCCTTCACCCAGCTGGGATCAAGAGTGGAGCGGGTAGCAATGCCCATCCCCTGCCTTCACCCAGCCTGCCATGTGCCTTCACCCACCTGGGATCAGGAGCGACGCAGGTGCTGATCCTACGCCATCACCCAGTTGGGATCAGTAGCAGAGCAGGTGGCAATTCCCACTCCTCACCTTCGCCCAGCTGGGAACATGAGCAGAGCAGGTGGCAATGCCCATCCCCATTCACCCAGCTAGAATCAGGAGCAGAGCAGGTAGCATTGCCCACTCCCTGCCTTCACCTGGCCAGGATCAGGTGTGGAGCAGGAGGCAATGCCCGCTCCCCCTTTCACCCAGCTGAGATGAGTGGAGCAGGCGGTAATGCCTGCCCCCTGCCTTCACCCAGCTGGGATCAGGTGTGGAGCCAGAAGCAATGCCTGCTCCCCCTTTGCCAGCCAGGATCAGTCATGGAGGAGGAGGAGGCCATGCCCGCCTGCCCGCCCTCCCCTTTCTAGAGCCCGTTGTATTATTTCCCACAACGGGCTTTGTTGCTAGTACAAGAATAAAGTAGTGCCCATTTGCCATAAATGGTAACAAGAAGAGATACAGTTTATATTTAGGACAGAAAAAGGACTGTCAAGGTGTTTCTGTGAACTTGATATAAATAGCAGACTTTTAATAAATATAGCATATAGAGTTTTTTACAACAGTTTTAGGTTACTAAGCTGATAGATGAATAAAGTGGCAGCATGTGCTAAAGACTGAGAACCAGTAAAATGGTTAAATTACTGCTTTTTCAAACCATATTATTTCTGAACTGTTCAAAGTTCGATGGCTGTTGTGGGTTTTCCGGGCTGTATTGCCGTGGTCTTGGCATTGTAGTTCCTGACGTTTCGCCAGCAGCTGTGGCTGGCATCTTCAGAGGTGTAGCACCAAAAGACAGAGATCTCTCAGTGTCACAGTGTGGAAAAGATGTAGGTCATTTGTATCTACTCAGGAGGGGTGGGGTTGAGCTGAGTCATCCTGTAAGAGTTTCGCCGGGTGTGGAATGCTAATGGCGGGAGGCTTCACTGTATCCTGAGGAGGTTCTTTTGCATATGGATTGGTACTTATGCATATGCAAAAGAACCTCCTCAGGATACAGTGAAGCCTCCCTCCATTAGCATTCCACACCCGGCGAAACTCTTACAGGATGACTCAGCTCAACCCCACCCCTCCTGAGTAGATACAAATGACCTACATCTTTTCCACACTGTGACACTGAGAGATCTCTGTCTTTTGGTGCTACACCTCTGAAGATGCCAGCCACAGCTGCTGGCGAAACGTCAGGAACTACAATGCCAAGACCACGGCAATACAGCCCGGAAAACCCACAACAGCCATCGTTCTCCGGCCGTGAAAGCCTTCGACAATGTTCAAAGTTCCTTGAACTGTCTCAGAATTTTTGAAATTAAGGGCTAAAAGTATCAGAATGTTACAGAATAAGTATAAGATGCCCACAACAGCTGTGCTGGTCATGGAAATAAGATGCATCATGTATGTAATAAACTATTTTAATTAATGAAGCCATTCTGCCAGACCCTACTGGCTCATTATATATTTACCAGAAAGGCAAATAACAGCTTCAGTAGTGTGATTTAGATCAGGAAAATGGAACAGCGGAGGGTGAGCACCCTCCTCTTGCACAGTTGCTTTGATCAGAATCTAACCATGGGCTGTAACTGGTTAAGAGGAGGTACGTATAGGGAACTGGCTGCCTGTCTGGTGGAGCTTCTGGAAGAGAGGGGATCCTGTGAGGATTTGGGTCAGGGTTCTCTGCCTGCTGTAGTGGAGGCTAGACAGGTGCCAAGTGGCAGACTCCCAGCCTTTACCTGCCTGGGTGGCAAGAAGTGTGAAAGACTTGTGTGTGAGGTGGGGTCTACCTACTCCCACCATAGTCCCTAATCATAGTATCACAGAATCATAGGGTTGGAAGGTACCTCTAGGGTCATCTAGTCCAACCCCCTGCACAATGCAGGAAATTCACAACTCCCCCCCCCCCGACTTCCCCAGTGACCCCTGCTTCATGCCCAGATGGCAAAGCATCTACAGGATCCTTAGCCAAATTGGCCTGTGGAAAATTGCTACCTGACCCCAAGGTGGCGATCGGCATTACCATGGGCATGTAAGAAGGCCATGAGAACTAAGCACTGATGTAACCCAGTCTGCCTCCCCCTCATGATCTGCCCATGTTCATAGAATCAGCATTGCTGTCAGATGGCCATCTAGCCTCTGCTTAAAAACCTCCGAAGAAGGAGAGCCCACCACCTCCTGAGGAAGCCTGTTCCACTGAGGGACTGCTCTTACTGTCAGGAAGTTCTTCCTGATGTTTAGCCAAAAGCTCTTTTGATTTAATTTCAAGCTGTTGGTTCTGGTATGACCTTCTGGGGCAGCCGAAAACAACTCTGTAACATCCTTTATATGACAGCCCTTCAAGTACTTGAAGATGGTTATCATTTCACCTCTCAGTTGTCTCCTCTCCAGGCTAAACATTCCAAGCTCCTTCAACTTTTCCTCATAGGACTTGGTCTCCAGACCCCACACCATCTTCGTTGCCCTCCTCTGGACATGTTCCAGCTTGTCTATATCCTTCTTAAATTGTGGTGCCCAAAACTGAACACTGTACTGTAGATGAGGTCTAACCAGAGCAGAGCAGAGCAGAGCAGAGCAGACTGATACCATCACTTCTTGTGATCTGGACACTATGTTGACATAGCTGACGGGTTGGTAGTTGGCACATAACACACACTTTTTACCCTTCTTGAAGATGGGGACAACATTTGCCCACCTCCAATCTTCTAGCACCTCGCCTGATTTCCAAGAATTCTCAAAAATAATGGATAGAGGCTCACAAATTACATCTGCAAGTTCTTTTAGTACCCTTGAGTGCAATTCATCTGGCTCTGAGGACTTAATTCCATTTAAAGAAACTAGGTGTTTACATACTACCTCTATGCTGCTCCTAGGCTGTAACTTTCTTCCCCCACCATGTGTTCTGTTATTGCCATGTCAAGCACCATTTCCCTCGCAGGAGAAGACTGAGGAAAGGTAGGAATTGAGCAATTCTGCACTCGCTTCGTCATCTGTTAGAATTTCTCTTCCCTGTCCCTGCAATGGGCCTACCATGTCCTTGCTCTTTTTCTTACTCTGAACATGAGCAAAGAACCCTTTTTTGTTTTTAGCATCTCTTGCTAGCCTAAGCTCATACTGAGTGTTAGCTTTTCTAACACTCTCCCTACCAGCACTGGTTATTTGTTTATATTCATCCTTGGTTATAAGGTCCCCCTTCCATTTCCTAAATGAGTCTTTTTTATTTCTCAATTCATTAGAAAGCTGTTTATGAAGCCATCATGGTTTCTTTAAGCTCCTCCCATTTTCCCTTCTCATAGGAATAGTTTGTGATTGGGATTTCAATATTTCACTTTTAAGAAACTCCTACCCCTCTTGAACTCCCTTCTCGTTAAGCATTTCTGACCATGTTATTCTACCCAGCATAGCTTTCAGTTTGTTAAAATTTGTTTTCCTGAAGTCCAAGCTATATGTCTGACTATGTACAGCTTTTGCCTTCCCCAAGACTGTAATTTTCAAAATTACATGGTCACTGCTACCCAGAGTGCCCACTACTTTTACCTCAGTTTTCATTAACAATCAGTTTTCATTAACAACTCTTTAACAAATGATCAAGCTCATGTCAACTTTAACTGTTTTATTCTATGCATGTTAACTTTGAAGTATTTTTCATTGAACTCAGCGGAGCTTATTTCCTAGTAAGGGTTTGCATACGTTTGAAGACACAGATTGTTTACTTTGCTATCATGCTAATAAATATTTTGAGTGAAATTCAGTAATAAAATTTTATTTCTTTTGTTACAGATGTTTTGTTATGTTATAGATGTCATAATCTATAAAGTAGATGTTTCAAATTTTTTAAAAGGTCTGAAATGATTTATACGTTAACGGACACTGACAGGATAAATCTTGTTAATATTATGGAATGTCTTTGATAGCTACTAGGGGCACAGGATCAGATCTAATGATATTCTTCTGTTGGTTTAACAGCGCTTACAATGCCTTATATATTGATGAAGAAGGGCAGTGATTTTTGCAAATGGCTCTTCTTATTAGAGATCCTCACTTCACCCTCCCCATGCCATTTGTGAGATTCTCCATCAAATTGTTCATGGCCTAGATTTTCCATGCTGTCTGTGATATCATTCCCATTCCTGTGTAGGTAATCCTAAGAGATTCACATTGTAATCCTAAAAAGAGTTACTCCAGCCTAAACCTATTGAAATCAATGGGCTTAGACTGGAGTAACTCTTCTTAGGATTGCACTGTCAGTCTTCCAGGCTGAAGACATTGGCAATTGTCCTACTATGAAATAAGGGCCAAGCTACAAGTGACAAATGACACTTGAACGGCAAGTGGATCGAGTGGAGAGCAAGTGGAGGGCAAGTGAACAGGGAGGAATACACTTGCCATTCAAGTGTCATTCTTCACTTGTAGTTTGGCCCTATGAGGATACCTCTAAAGCCAGTGGGATGTTCTTTCCTTTCAATCTGGGAGGGCAACTGTTAAGTAATAAGTGCTGCCATAAATTCCAGCTTGAATCAGCTCACATCTGAGATGTATTTTTTTTAAAAAGGAGCCCCCATCCCCTTGATGGCCTTATGAGGACCAAGCCTACTAGGAAGCATAAACAAGGAAGTCCGAGAAGCCACAAACACAATGATACGACTTTATTGGTTCTATACCTTCAGAACCCACGTTAAAGGCACTGTGTACAAACAAAAAGCCAGTGAGTCAATACAAATAAAGCTCCTGGCTGGAGTTGGCAACGGGCTGGCCGGCTGAGGCTTTAATCCCGTTTCGCACTAAAACAATGTTTTCAGACATAACGTGGCTTTTGAGGAAGCAAATAGTGCGAAATGGGATTAAAGCCTCAGCCAGCCAGCCCGTTGCCAACTCCAGCCAGGAGCTTTATTTGCATTGACTCACTGGCTTTTTGTTTCTACATGGTGCCTTTAACGTGGGTTCTGAAGGTATAGAACCAATAAAGTCGTATCATTGTATTGTCGAAGGCTTTCACGGCCGGAGAACGATGGTTGTTGTGGGTTTTCCGGGCTGTATTGCCGTGGTCTTGGCATTGTAGTTCCTGACGTTTCGCCAGCAGCTGTGGCTGGCATCTTCAGAGGTGTAGCACCAAAAGACAGAGATCTCTCAGTGAGAGAGAGAGACCGAGAGATCTCTGTCTTTTGGTGCTACACCTCTGAAGATGCCAGCCACAGCTGCTGGCGAAACGTCAGGAACTACAATGCCAAGACCACGGCAATACAGCCCGGAAAACCCACAACAACCATCGTATCATTGTGTTTGTGGCTTCTTGGACTTCCTTGTTTGTGCTATCTTTGAAGCCACCCCCTCCCATTTTTTTCTTACTAGGAAGCATAGCTTGTTGAGGGCAGTTGAATGCCTGTTGAAAAAAAACAGAAGAAAAGAGGGTAGAGAAGAGTAAAAATGGCCAGTTTGAGTCATTAACAGTTTATAGCAAGGAGGGGAATTATTGGACCTCTGAATTCTGGGGTTAATGCATGTGCTGTTCCTTGTGTGGCCCTAAAAGAACATCTTTCTGCAGTGCAGTAAAAGCTGGTTATGTGCAGGCCGTGGTGTAGGCTGATAGGTTCAATTGTGATCTTGGAATTTGCCACTGCATGTAGTAGGATTTCAGCAAGGGATAGTACAGACTTAAACCACAGTTCTGATTTATAGCCAAAAGAGGCAGAGAGAGAACAGATTACTCATGCTGTGCATTTGTTGTATTTTTAAAGGTTTTATCTTCTGAGTTGAATATGTATGAATCACAGAGTCAAGAATACAAATATGAAATTGAAAGGCTTGCCAATGAGCTTCTGAATGTCAAGAAGAAATATCTTACTCAGAAACGGAAGGAACATGAAAACAAGTAAGAGACAATCCTAGTACTGGTAGTAATGATAATAGTACTTAATAATAATATTGTCTGGCTGAGCTCTTATTTTGAGGTAATGTTTGTTCCCAGGATGAGACAGGTGAAACCAGCCATTTTGTAGGCACACGTATAAGACCACCCTTAAGTGGTCTTTTCTTTTAAACACTCTATAACGTGAATATACATAAAAACATGGACATATATAGTCAATTTTTCTTTAATGTAATTTTACATTACATACTGCAAAGAAGGCTGCTTCCCTTCTAATGCTGAAATGGAAAGCAAAACCCAGAGTTCAAATTCTAAAAATTATAGCTGTTTTCAAAAGGACACTTAGCTGTTAGAAATGGATTGCTAGAAGTTGCTGTATAGATAAAATACAAACATGTTCAGTGTTAACAGGTGTGTGATCCTTGTGATTTGAGTCTCATTTCAAAAAAGTTGGTCTGAAGGCTAAATTCCTTTTGTAGCCTTGTAGATAACTTTTCTCCTTTCTCACATTACCATAATACTCTGACTAAACAATACTTTGTTTGCTGCCACTTTGTGGTTGACTGTATCAGGAAGCGTTCTGGTTAAGCTGAGGCATTCTCTATTGAGTTGCTTTTATAGCCACGCAGTTTTCCTAGACAGAAAATACTTTCATGTTAGGGAATTCCCCCATCCTACCCCTGCAAAAAGATCTTGTGATTGAACATACTCATATTTTGTTATGGGTACACATTTGACTATTTATGGCATCTAATATTCTCTTAGTTCTAGTCAGCAATTTCTTGTTTGGATTTTTGCAATTACACATTTTCCTTCTATATGGATAGGATGTGTACTGTACAACTCATATGACAATGAATCAAATATTATTTCCCTAACTTCCTACTCTGAGAACCTGCCCTAGTACCCTATTTAGAAATCAGTTGCCTTATTTCTCTTACCGAATCATATTTTAAGGGAAAGAAAAGCTTTGATGACTGAATTAGCAAAACAGTCAGTGATCAAAGGTGCCCTTTGCCCTTCTGCAAATGGCATAATGCTGCCTTGATGTTTGGAATTAGCAACAATTGTTCATGGCTAATGGCTTTCCTGGAGCTTTATGATCAATACACAATGCCACCACAATGTCTAGCAATCCATTTCTAACAGCTAAGTGTCCTTTTGAAAATAGCTATAATCTTTAGAATTTGAACTTTGGGTTTTGCTTTCCATTTCAGCTTTAGAAGGGAAGCAGCCTTCTTTGCAGTATTTTCAACTCTGGAATTTTATTTTCTGTTATCATTGTATCTTAAAGGGCAACAGACCATCTATAAGGAATAGGAAACCAATTTTTATAGAGAGTGCAGCTTGGCACAAACTAATACATTTGTGTGCTATTTACATGCAATACTATGGTTTCTATTATTTCTCAATTTTATGCAAGATCTATCTTGATGTTCGTAAGCCTAGAATTTTTGCCTTATGTTCATCCTGTTTAACTCTCTCTTTTTCTGCCTTTGATCAGGGAAACTTGCATATTTGTAGGTAAAAACACCATCTTCATAATATATTTCAGTTTTTATTACAACATGAAGAACTCTGTAATGTAAAATCTGAATTCTGATTTAAACACCATAGGGCACGTGCATGTATTTCATGGGTGCTGCTGCACCTGCAGAGGGATTGCCATAGGGTCATCCTCTGTCTCTTGCCATCCTTGGATACTTGCTTGGATCACAGTGTGCTTTAAAAGAGATCAGTGCATATATTTCCTTTAATTGTACACACCTTGCTCTCTCCTCAATTGCCTGGCCTTGAAATTATTCTTTCCTAGAGCAGGATTATTTATTTAAAAAAAAATATTATTGGGCAAAAAATACCATCAATTCTAGGAAACTATTTAATTATTTGAACAGTAGATAGCTACAGAATGTTTGAGGCTTTGATCTGGATCACACAAAGTCTTAAAAAGATGCTTTCAAAATCCTGTTTTAAGGGTGGCACTGCTGTACTTAATAGAAGGGAATATTTTACAAAGGCCTAATTACTTTATTGGAATGTTTTTCTGCATTAGTATAGCATCTTGATATACCTCAGTTCATGAAAACATACTCCCTGTATCGCTCTCCTCCCTCATCTCATTAAATAGCTGAGTGAATAGTGAAACTGTCCTCTGTTCTCCTGTGGCCACTCAGTTCAAGCTGTGATGGTTCATCCTGCGGAGCACGTTCTAGAGGCTATAGCTACTGGTTCAAAGTCATATAGGCAGTGTTCCTTTTGTGTAAAAAGAACAAACTGGATAATTATCACTCGAAGACTGTTAAATTTGGAAGTGGCTGACACAATTTATTCGTTAAAATTCAACAAAGGAAAAATATCTCCCCTTTTTGCCTTTGATGATTTCAGCCTTTCATTGGAAAACAAATTATCGTTTGGAGAAGCAGTACTAATATTAGAAATTTCAAGTGACAAACTACACTTATTCTACTCCTAATGAGAAAACTGTGGCCATTTTGAGGGGGTAACATTAGGGGAGCTCATTTAGTTCTATTTTTTAATAATTCTGTGTACCATCAGCAGTCATTTAATTAGATTCAAACAGGCATCTGATTGTAGCTGTTTAACATAACAGACTTTCATCAACATAGTTTTTTAATGATCTCTTGAAAGAACAGCTGAAATGATGAAAACTTTAGGAACTTTTGGAAATATTATCAAAAACTTAGCGTAAAAATATGCAACATTCCTTTCCTTATCTCTTTCTTTTTGCCCCTTCTCATTACAAAGGGAAAAGGAGAGAGCCTTCAGTAACATAGAACATGATTTCTCCATCCAGAAGACCAGAATTCCACGCTTCACTGGAGGTGGTTTCCCACTTAGCAACCCACTTCCCAAAATTGTGGCCTAAACATTTGCACAATCACACCTCACCTTCTGCCTTGGCATCTCCATCTGAACTTAAATATTATTCTTTGATATACAAGACAATATTACTGCTTTGAGAGTAACCTGTAACAAAATATTTACTTGAGATCACTGTGTTTTTTAAAATCAAAGGATGGAATAGGCAATGTTGTCCTTTATACTCTCTTAGTGTCAAATGCTGCCCTCTGGATATCAGTGAAACTACATGAGGGAGGTGCTTGTTTTTAAATATTTCTTTACTATCATAGGTTTTATTTTTAAGAGTCTTGATTGAAAGTAAGAGGTATTGAAATCAATGCGGCTTACTTTCAAGTAAATACCTTGCAAACTTTGTGTTCAACTTGTAATCAAGCAGCTTCTAAAGATGCATAGCTGTATTGCTGCAACTACCTCTTCCTAAACATACTTCTTAAAACTCTGTGAAAAAGACAACGTTACCAGTGTAGCCATCCTAAGAAAATACAGTGCTGAGAACTGGTCTCCTGAAGGAACAGCATTAATTTGTGAAGCTCTAAACTCATGTGTATTATGCAGTCACAATATACATTAAGAAGATCGGAGAGGTGTGTGGCAGTGTTAAGCCTTCACAGTTCCCATGCTGAAGAATGTAATTCTTTTTTATGATATGTAGGCATGAAGTATGGTTGTAACCACACAGCTGTACCCAAGATTTCATTGTTGGGAATATGCCTTGTTTTCATTTAATTTATTTCTTATATTCCAAATGTGAATGCTAAATTTAATCAAGCTGACACACTTGATTTCTCTTAAAAGGAAGATAGATTTGCAGCGGTTAAAATTGTTTACACATGAATTCTCCTACCGTAGTAACTTTTTCAATCCAAAGAGACTTAATTATCAGCTGTTAGTAAGACACATGAGAAAGGCACAATATGAATGAGGGTATCGGGTGGAGGGAAAACCCAAGCTGTACAAAATAAAATGTTTTGAAACTGTCTCTGTGGTGGAATGTTTACTGTCTGTTTTATGGATGAGAAACTAGTCCAAATAGAGATCCTGATAAATAAGTTTTTTATATTTTTATATAAAATATTTATCAAGATCTCTATTTGGTCTAGTTGCTTTGGTGGAATAATTAATAATATTAAAGCTGATCTGGAAAACTATTAATGTAAGTGTTTAATTCTCAAGAATAAAATAAAAATTAGCTTTGGAAACAGCTATCAGTTTTATTAGATCTTCGTATCATGTGCCTTGTCTCCTGAAGGCATTCATAATATATAATATTCTTTTCCATGAAGTTTCCTTGTAATCATAACAGTCTATTCACTATAAACAAATTATGGACATAAGAATGGCCAGACAAGACAAGTTTAGGTGGGCAACCATGTTGGTCTGCAGTATAAAATCAGGATTTGAGTCCAGTGGCACCTTATAAAACAACAAGATTTTCAGGATATAAGCTTTTGAGAGTCAGAGAGCTCCCTTCTTCAGATCTTATCTGCAGATGAAACAAAATATTAACTCTTTGTGAAGCAGGTAATACCAGAGACTTTAGGGGAAAATAGAAGTGAATCCACACAACAATTCCAGAATCTGCTATTGGGCATTGCGGATTTTTAGACACGGCCCAATCTGCTGCTTCTAGTCATGTCACTAAATCTTCTAGGCTTCAGACTTTCTTTTGTAGTTACACATAGAATTCCCACGGGTGTCAAAGATGGCTGTATCTACAAGCCGCACTGAGTGGGAGGTCAAGAGCAAAACACTCAAAACTGGGAGTGAGTCCTCACTTCCAGGGTAATGAGCTGCCACAGTCTCTCTTGACGAAACCTTCAGCTGTGGAACTGAGAGGTAAGATTCTGAGCCCTACCAGGTTTTAACCAACAAGTCAGCCCTACAGAGTAGGACACCTGCAGACTGAGTTCCAAAACAACTATGTGGGTAGCTGTAGCCAAAATGGGCCAAAGTTTTAGATTAGGGTTGAAGCCCTCAAATCCTCAAAGAACACACAAGGATATACACTATATCAGTGATCTACAGCTCATCCTGGAAAACGATGCCTCTCTCTCACAAGCCCTGGGTGGAAGACCTCGCCTACATACAGCTGGCCCCCAACCTTATATGACTTCTCACTAACAACCATGAATCAGCTAGCAGAGTCACCAACATGTGCAATAGACCCTGCAACAAACCCAGATGCCAACTCTGCCCTCATATCTACCCAGGAAATACGATTACAGGACCCAATGGCATCAAGTACACTATATCTGGCTTTCACAGCTGCTAATCCTCCAACATGATATATGCCCTCATGTGCCAACAATATCCATCCGCTCTGTACATTGGACAAACCAGCCAACCTCTGCACAAAAGAATAAATGGACACAAATCTGACATTAAAAATGGCAATGTCCAGAAACCAGTGGGAGAACACTTCAATCTACCAGGACATTCCATCAAGGACTTAAAGGTTACCATAGTTCAACAGAAACCTTTCAAAAACAAACGGGAAGCTGATGAATTGGAATGCATATGTAAATTTGACTCAGTCAGACTTGGATTGAATAGAGACTATGAATGGTTAGCTCATTATCAGAAGTAGCTGGTTTCATTACCAGAAGCAAACTGATTTGCATCTACTCCCCCCTCCCCTCACTACCTATATATATCTGGCCAGTTTCTTCATACCCTCCATGCATCTGCCAAAGAGCTGTGGTTCTCGAAAGCTTATGCTACAGTAAAGTTGGTTAGTCTTAAAGGTGCTACTAGACAGCTTCCTTTGCTTCTTTGGGTGACTACAGAAAAAAGGATATCTGAGTATGTTTAAATACTTTGCCTTCTTTTTAAAGCTCTCATCAAATTTCATCAGTCTTCACAAGAAGTTTTAGTAAAGTCCTATTAAAATGTCTGACTTGAGCAAAAGCCCATCCATTTGACAGACCTGAATTGTTATTCTGTAGGTCACTTTTAGAAGATGTCCAGATGGCTGCAGCAAACAACTGGGAAGTGATCCAGGGAAGGCTATGTCCCTCTGCCCCCGCCCACATTACAAACCCCTTTAGGCTATGAAGAGAAGTCATAAAAATAAATCAATCCCACATCAAATTCACAAAGTATGTGAAGCATGAATGGGATGGGGTGGTGGAAGGGAATCCCAAGGCTGTAGCAATTTGTGACTTAAGTTAGAAAAGGTATTGGTTGAAGTGTGATGTCACTGCCATTTGTTCACTTCTGTAGTGCAATAATTTAGAGCATCACTGTTCAGTGCCTGCAGCTGACGTACTTGCTTTCTACTTCTTTTATGAGACCACCATTCAGCTTACATAGCTATTCCATTTCAGTGGCTTGCTATGTCTGTCAATAAAGAGACTTTCCTTACATGTAATCAATGGAAGTTATACCTTATAGGTACTGTGTTTATCATATGCTTAGGATATCATGGTGTGATACTTGTGAAGGGAAGTATCCTCCAGAGTGAAAAACTGGAACAAGGAGAAAGGATAATTTTAAAATGTTCTATTTTTTATGTATGGTGGCAAAGTGGGAAGTCCAGATGCTCAGGCTAGTCTTGCAATAGTCATTGTCAGCAGCATGGACCAGCAGAGACCAATATAGGTTGAAGTATCCTGCCTTTGTCTACTCTGGAGAATAACAGTACTTCCCTCCCAAACTAATTTAGGTTTTGGGGACCAAGTACCCCCTTGCCCCTGTGGACACCCATGCTGGTAATTTCTAGAATACTGATTTTTTAAAATGTATCCTGACACATGGGTCCAGCTAGTCAGCAGGAGGTCTAGAATGATCTTTGAGATCCAGCTGCTAGACGTAGACTCTGCACTGTTCTGGAGGAATGCTTCCTGGGCCAAAAGTCAGCTCAGATGAACACTACATGTTTAATTCTAATGATGTGACTTGTGCAAATTTTACAAATTATATAATCTAAACTCCCTGTGCTCAGAAGCGTCCAGCCAAAATGAGGGAAAGAGGAAGATTTGAGTGATGGCGAGAGAATGGTAAGACCCCATTAAACACTGAGGTCTCATATCTAGCCCTTGCAGCATGACACTGTGATCCAAATCATGTTTACTGGGAAGGAAGCTTTATGAGATCCAGAACAACATGAAAGATATGGTGGGGGAGAGAGGAAAAAAGTAGGTGATTTACAGATATAATTAATAAACCTTACCCACTCCAAGAATTATTTCTGTGGATAATGTTGAGTGACAACTTTTTTCCTGGCCAGTTAGCATTCTTAGTGAGGAAACAAGCCTAAACAGATCTACTCAGAGGTCAGTGTCACTTTAGTTAGTTAGACTTACTCCCAGGAAAGTATCAGTCACAACTTTAATGTGTTGATAGTGAATGCTGATGCCATTCTGACTGGAATGAGTAGTAAGGGTGGTATCATTCTAGTCTTGTTCAACCTACACTGGCTTCTGGGCCCAGTTCAAGGTGCTGGTATTGACCTTTAATGCCCTAAAGCACCTGGGGCCAGCATACTTACCTGACCACTACAGTCATCCTCAGAGGTCCTGCTTTGGATGCCCCCACCACCTGAGGATAGTTGACTAGCAACCCAAGGCCTTCTTGATAATGGTTCCAAAATTATGGAATTCGCTTTCCAGTGAGATTCATGTTTTCTTCTGTTAATTGGCTTCTACCAGCTGGTGAAGATTGTTCTGTTTTGCTTGGTCTTCCCTGACTGATTTTTATTGATCCTACTTTCTATTCATGCATCTATGTGTTTTGTTTTAAGCATTTCTAATTGTTTTATATGTATATGTGTTTTAATGCTTGTTTTAATGTTTTTATTGTTTGTTACTTTGAGTTGGGTGGAAAGGTGGCTGAAAAATATTTCAAATACATTTTATCTCGCTGAGTAACAGTGACATCTTAACTAACAGTGCAATCCTAAACAGAGTTATTCTGATCTAGTTATTCTAGTCTGTTCTAGTCTAAGCAGAGTTATTCTAGTCTGGGCTTAGACTGGAGTAACTCTCTTTAGAATTTCACTGCAAGTCTATTCAATGGGACTAACTCCCATGAAAGTGTCCTTAGAATTCCACTTTATAGCCTTGGACATGCTTATTTATAGGACATCATTTTTTAAATGTTTAAAATAAATTGGTTCAGTGTCTGTTCAGTACAGATTATAAATATACACAAACAGCGCTGAAGGCATATTTGATTTAGTCTGGCATGGTGCCATCAAAGTCAACAGAGCTACATTTATTTATCTCAGCAGGCGATCTGGCATGCGTATGTGTAGACAGGTGGTTCCTCCTAGGATAAGAGGACATACGCTGACTTTAGCAGAATATTTTATTTTCCCCTCCATGCCTTGACCCTTTTACTAATGAATACTACAAAAGCAAAACTGAAGATTCTGTTGAGCTCATATTTTCCAAGCAGATTTCATTTGTTGCCTCATTTAATGTCAGCATGATCCAGCTAAAGTTGAGCATGCGCTTAACTCTGAGGCACTTATATGAAGTGGCTAGCCTTTGGGCATGCAGAATGCTTTTCAGCATTCTGTACCTGTACTCTTGGATGGGACAAGTACAGAGCACCTGTACTCTTGGACGGGTTTGTCAGGCTCAGGCATGCTCCGCCCCTCACATGTCTCTTTCTGCCATGGTGGGGCTCATTTGCCACCTGCCTGACTTCTACTTCTTGGCCTTTGGGTCTACTCCACCACTGCTAGCCCACTAGTCCCTCTCAGCTGCAGGGATATTGTCTCCTGAAGGTTTCAGAAGCAGGGTGATTGGGCCCTGGGTACTTCCCAGGGGCCTCTCTACAACCCTGAGTAGACTGACCTCCACTCTAGAAACAAACCACCTGCTCCTACACTCTCCTCTCCACTCTCAATTTCCTCCCTCCCTCCTCCACTTGTGGGTGGACCTCCCTTTTATCCCCTCACCATTCCCAAGCACCACCTCCTAGCCCCACCCCCAACAGCTTAGCTGCTGCCCTGGCTGCCTTAGGTAGCCACAGCTGTGCCTGTTTTGCCCTCAGCCTCTCCTGGCCCTTTTCCATCCCCTCTAGCCTGTTTGCTGGGTTGTTGGGCTGTAGTTCTTCCCATGCCTGCTACTGGGTTGGGGTGTGGCCCTGTGCCACCGGTGCTGCCCATGATCTGCTGCCTGTGGTGGCATGGGCTGACTGTCTCTGCCTCCTGTGCCCTCTTCCTCCAGCTAGGCTGGGCCGCTCTAAGGGCCTGGATGGGAAGCGGGTGGTGGCTAGGACCCAGGAGCTGCCATCTAGCTTGCCTCCTGCTGACAAAAGCTGGTCAGCACCTGGGCCATCTAGCCTGCCTCCTGCTGATGAGGGCTTGTCAACACCTGGGCCCTCCCTGGCGGTCCAGTTCTCTGTTGGTGCCTTTGCTGCCTGTCTCCACCTTGCTGCTGCTTGTTTCCTCCTTGTCGGGTGAGTGCCAAGGGTGGCAAGGCTGGATGGTGGGGCTGCCAGTCTGGGCTCTGGGTGTGGCTCTGGGAGGGTTCCCAAGTCCAGCCTGGTCGCCGGATAGGGTTGTTGTTCCTGACCCAGCCAAGGATCCAAAACCAATTTTAAATATTGTATGCTCCCTCCATTTAAAGTTTCAGATACCTAGAATATATGTATTTCTCTAGTTCTGCCTACCAAAACACTTTTAATTTAAAATAAAAATTTAAAATCCCAATTGCTAGTTCAGCCATCTCTTTATTGTATGTATTATTTTGCTCTTACTGCATTGTCTTCTACTTTTATAATTCCATGTTTAGCATTGTTTATATGCTATATCATGTACTGTTTTTGTTGCATTTTAAAAATTTTGTAATATTAGTCATTGCATTTTATTGGCTGTCTTATGCTGTCTGATTGCATAGTTTTATGTTTTGTAATGACCAACTAGACACAATTTGGGATAACTATGATTAGGACCTGCTCATGTCAGGATCCTGCTCATATCAGGATAAATGTCTCAGACCTTTATTGTTTTGATGTAGTTTTGATATTGTAGACTGTTACTGCTAATTCTTTCTGGATGGTGTCCCTCAAAATAATTTTGGTGACCCAGTGGGATTATAAAAAAGGAGAAGATATTTCTTAGGTCACCTATAGTACAATGATGGGGACATATCAAAAGCCTCCATCTTTTTAAAATTTAGAGTGTAAACAGGGTAAAGAGGAGAGCTGGAAACATGACTTTTGAATGAAAGCAAGTGTTGTTTTTAAGCATTTTATGTTTTACTTCTAGTTACTGGACAATGTTGAAATGCACATCAGGACACAATCTGTCTTGTTTTCTAAGAACAGGTGTCTAATCTCCTTAGGAAAGGATGAGCTAGAGTAGGATTTTCAGGTAGGAGAAATAGAGAAATATAAATAAGGCATTCCACTTAGTCTTGCTTTACATTATGTCTCCACCAGTTTGATTTCAGGTGCACTGATTAACCACCCCAGAGGCGGTGTAAAGAAAATCATTGTAGGTCCATCACTTGACTTTAATCTGAGCAATTGTTTTTGCTATGGCAGCTGATGGAGTTAGATTTGTAGGACACCACCTGGATTTTGATTAACACACCTGTGAAAGGAAATGTTAGGCTGGACTTCCATCTCACTTTCAGGAACACTGAGATAATTGACCTCAGGAAACTGCTTTTGGCAGTCTCTTTATTATTTTTATAGGAAAACCCCACAAGCCAATTACTTCTCACGATGGGCTTTTTATGAGGCTATTAATTTAATATGGCTTATAGAAAGACTACTCTTCAGAGAGACGGGAATCCCATGGCAAGCTCAACAGAGTTTGACTTTTGGGTTTGGAATAAGAGCCAAGGAGTAGAGGATCCTTGATGACATCTCAGTCTGAAAGAAGAAGTCTGACTGCTGTAGATCCTCCAAGGTGAGCTCCTTTTTTTCCGTGAGGGGATGCTACATTTTTACTTTCAAATAAAGTTAAATCCAATGGTTCTCACTAGCCTACAGAAGGTATTTGCAGGGCAAATGGTTCTAGATGATTCAAGCCAGAGTACCTAGGGGAATCTGTTTCTTGCATTTGTATTACCGCATCCCCTGCAAAGACATGAACATATGTGTTCACACTGACAAGGGGAATTAGCTTGCATGTTTATGCAGGGAGTGGAAAGCAGAGCTCTTTTACCTAAAGAGGTGGCTCAGAGTTGCATATTCAGCAGGAAAAAGGATGACAGAGACCAGATTTAAATTTTTTTAAAGAAATATAAAATTTATTGAGGGATTTGGTACAATATTAGGGAGGGAAGAAACTTATCCTAAACAAATACTAAATCAAGGCACAGACAAATAATACAGTTCCTATTCAAACTAACAATACACCTTTCAGAAATCAACAAGTAACTCCAGTTTGGAGCAGGAATTACTTCTAAGCTACAAATGCAAATGTGTGAAAAAATGGGAACAGGACCAAGGAGATGTGAACACAGGTCCTAGCTAGCAGAGAGAAGCAAAATGACAGCTTTCTGTGTAGTGCAGTGTGGGTTAGAAAATAAGGAGAAAATAAGATGAGGAGCAAAGATATACCCATTCAAATCTGCATTGAAATCAGGACAGAAGGAGGGATCCAGTGTGTTGGGAGTGGGTTGCGGTCCAGTTGAAGCCAGGAATCTGACTCAAGTTTTTGGCATTAATGTTAGGATACTGATATTATTTTGGGCTCAGGGTCTTATTAGAACAAAGGATTGCAACAAACGATAAAAGAAAAACTTGGGAGTTGGACAAGTTATTAGAGAAAACTATAGAACTGGAAGAGTACTTAATAGGATTAGAAGGGAAAGGCAGTCAGATGAGAAGTTTATTGATTGAATTATAAGAAAGAGTTTAAAAATGGAAGGCATGATGTTGAGTCATATATATTTCCCTTTCACACAATGGGAGGATTTGGAATGGAGTTTCCCAGCTGTCACAGGGCACAACATCCAGAGATTACATTAATGGTTAGTAATTGCATACCATGTAAATGATAGCAGGATTTGAGGCCAGCAGCACCACAGAGAGACCAACAAGATTTTTAATGTATAAGAGCTAAACTACAAGAGATGAATTACATGAGGACGCTCACATGAAGGGAGTCGCAATGTTAGCTGGGAAGCTGAGTTTTAAAAGACATTGGAAGGCTTTATCAATTTCCCCTCTTTACAGAGCCAGCAAAGATCTCTTCAGAGGATTTGTTTATTTCCTCTTGCCTTCTAGAAGGGGAGGTGAAACTGACAGAGCCTTCCTGAGGTAAAGAGGAAATTAGCAAATCCTCTAAGGAGCCATCTTTGGCTACCTATCTGAAACGTAAGGGTAGAGGAGTCTTTGTCTTCCAGCCTAGTGTGACTTGATTGCTTTTGTCCTGTTGCACAACTTGCCCTTCTCTGTTTCCTGCCACTGAAAAACTTCCAGGAAAGTTGTCATTGCTGCAAGATCATTACTGTGTTAATGCAGGGTCATTGCCACAAGATCCATCTTGAGGCACAACCCATGTCAATTGCTCCCTGTGCTTGCTTTGCTGGGACTTGCTCATGGACTTAGCACATATATTCCTGCTGGGAGTGAGAGGGGTGCAAAGATGAAAATATGAAAGGCAGGAGACTGCCAACATTTGGTTCCTGTCCATCCTTCAAGGAATTCAAAGCAATGTATGTGAACTCGTGTTGAAGCTGCCTTATATAGAGTCAGACTATTGGTTTATCAGTGTAACAACTGTCTATTAGACTGGCAGCAGATCTCCAGAGTCTCAGGCAGAGGTCTTCTGCATCACCTGCTACCTGATCCCTCTAACTAAAGATGCTGAGGATTGAACGTAGGACCTTCTGCATGCAAACCAGATGCTCTGCCACTGAGCCACAGTCCCTTCACAGTAACAACACTGTCTTTCTTCACCACTCTGAGTGGGCACTAATCTGTCCAGAAGAGCGGTATACAAAGGAACTGTTATTATTATGATGATGTCTTAATATGATGTTGTATAATCTGTATGCCATTGTGGTCTAATGGCTTCAGCTGAATCAGAGCTTTGAAAATCAAAGCCAAGTGTGGGAGTAAGTCTTAAAGTGGGATCAAAACAAGAAGGCCATCTGAAGAAAAGTAAACCAAGAGAAAACAGCAAGACCTGCTGCTTAATGGCAAAACAAACAGGTGCTAACATTGCAGAGACACTACTTGCTAACTTTTCTTACATAAAGTTCACACAGTAGGTTTACTGGTTTCACAATAATACTCAAGTTGTCCATCAACAACTTCCAAAGCAAGCTTGGAATCTAGTCAAATTATAATACAGCCACAACAAAATCTCATTGCCAATGTATGAACTTCTGAGTGTTAATAAATGAGTCCCACATTCCAGCAGCTCACAATGTTTGCATAAAGTGGCTTGAGGGAATTAAATGCATTTAACATCTTCCTTAAATAAACACATTGCCTCTTCTCCTTCACTGATCCAGGCAGATAGAGATAAAACAGTGGAGATAATTGGGGAAATGGAGTGTCATTGGCAAATACTACCAACACAGAGACTATTTCCAGAGACAGATGGGGTATAACTCCCCTGTAATTTCCCTTGAATCATCTTTAAAGTTGTATGGTATGAAAGCCAAGATAGAATGGGGAATGGCATGGGAGAAATAATGTATTGGATTGGATACTTTTAAAAAGAGAAAGAGAAAAACTTGTACTTCAGGAAGTCACCAGTCTTCAAGGGGCAGGAAAACTTCCCAAAATTCATGTACACAAACCTCCAAAATGGACATTTTTGGATGCAGGGTTGCAAGTGAGCTGGGAATGGAGGTTGCATACTAAACCCTGGGGACAAAGGGAAAGGATGGGAATATCAGGTCAGAAATAGCATTATCTCTTGCCTGTCTTCAAGGACATGTGCTTGGATAGCTATATACCTTCAAATACATCATATGTACCTTGATATTATATTTTTTCACATATTCAGACTTATTATAGAATAGTAACTATCTGTTTTGAATGGACTTAATGTTCAAGGAACATTTGGATTCACATGACTGGAGTCAAGCAGCAGATACTAGAAATCTTACCACGTGTGGAAATTGCCATGTGGTGAAACTTACTACTCTCTCTTTGAGTTTACTAGGATATCTGAGTAAGAAGGAATTATGTTTTTCTTGGTACAGTTATCCATTTATGAGGATTATGGGGATCTACTTTTGGATGGGCGTTTTCTTGATTGGGCCACTGTATATTTCCTTTTTACTAAAAGCCCATGTGGGAGACTACTTTGCTTGCTCTCTAGGTCTGTATACAATTATTTTCCTTATCTTTTTTTCTGCCCTTAATGGCTTTTGTTCACAAGTATAAGCATTATGAAAAGATGCAGGTTTATGAGGGACATTGCCTAAGCGTTTCTTAAACTATTTTGGTTATGTGCTAAAATCTAGGAATGTGCCGCTATCCAGAATAGATGTTGCTTGTGCTACCACTGCTCAGTCTTAGGATCACCCACCACGAACAATTCCACTCAGAATGGATTGAGTCTCGCTGTATTTCCCCTCGTTCAGCCCACTGCCAAGTTCAGGCATCCTCTCAAAGATCTCCAGACTGATTCAGATGGAACATAGAAACAGCTGTGGGTCATCTGCATACTGACAGCCACCCTCTCCAATACTCTGGGTAGCCTTTCGTGGCTGTTGCATGTAGATATTAAAAACATGAGAGCTAAGAAAGAGCCTTTTGGAACTCCACAGAAGAGCTTCTGTGGGAAAAAAGAGTGAACTGCCAGCATTATTTTCTAGACTTGTCCAGTGAGGTAGAAGCTGAACAACTGAACAGCAATGCCCCACATAGGGCTGCCAGAAACCTGGAGAAAAAAATGCACCAGTATTTTAACATCTGCTTAATGGGATGTTATTTACCAGGTGCTATTTACCTCTGTGCCATGAAAAGCTTCAGCTGCCCATTTCCACACAGTAAGCTTCTGTTAAAGATGCAAAACAAACTTTTCTCCCTGTTCTTGGAAAGCCTAATGCCTCCTACTCTGAACCCACATAGTTAATTTGGAAGGAAGTTGTGATCGATGGTGTTAAAAACCACTGAGAAGTCCCCAAGAATCAACAGGGCCATGCTTCCTATTCTTCTTCTGGTGAAGGTAATGAATCAGGGTGAGCAAGTAGCCTCAGAACAGAACATACAGTGGAATCCTACGCAGAGTTACTCCAGTCCAAGCCCACTGATTTCAAAGGTCTTTCACTGGATAAATTCTGCACAAATTGGCATGGCATGTTAATCCATGAAATGCTTAATTCTGGATGGATCTTGTATATGCATTTTTAGTCACTGAGGTGCCTACCCATACAATAAATAAATGGTCCACTCATAGATGCATACAATTGGAAATAGCCATCATGCTTTTCTTCCAGAGGCATCACTCTGAGAGCCAAGCTACAAGTGATGTCTTACACAGGTTGGACACTTGTCAGCTTCCCTCAAGTTTTGATGGGAAATGTAGGCGTCCTGGTTTTACAGCTTGGTTCTCCACTACAGCTGCAAGACCAGGATGCCTACATTTCCCATCAAAACTTGAGGGAAGCTGACAAGTGTCCAACCTGTGTCAGGTGTCACTTGTAGCTTGGCTCTTAGTGACAGAATGCCAGACTACATCTGAGTTACCAAAGACATTTTTGTGCTCTCTTGGATTACTCATTGGCTCTGGACCCTTTTCAGGCTGGTTTCAGGCTGGGCTCTACAACAGAGACAGACAGGCATGTTGGCTTTAGTAGATGTACACAAAGGTCATACCTCTTTGTTGCTCCTCTACTGGATATATCCACAGCCTTTGATATGGTGGACCAGGCTATCTTGCTTAGGCATTTGTAGACCAAAGTAGGTATCGGGATGTGCAAATTATTCCTCATGGACCAGATTTAAAGGGCTGCTGTTGGAAACTAGTTATCATCTGTGTGAGACCTGTACTGTGGGATCCACAGGGCACAATCCTATCCCCCATGCTCTTCAAACTCTATGTAAAGTTCTTAGGACAAATCATTTGTAGTTTTGGGGTTGACTGTCATCAACATGCTGATGATACCCAACACTATATATACTTATTGGAGATGGGCATGAACTGGGAAAATGGTGGTTCGTTGCTGTTCATGGTTTGCCGCATTTCACGAACCATGAACTGGCTTGAAATTGCCTGGTTCGTGAACCAGTTTGTTTGTTTCATGAATACATCACTTCCAGGGCAGCAGAAGGTCTGCAGAAAGCCCCCTTCCCATTGCCTAGGAAATTGATTGATTGGCGCCAGGCTGTCTGCAGTGATGAACCGAAAAACAAACCAAACAAACTGGCCTAAAAATCGTTGTGGTTCATCAGAAATGCCCTCCGACAAACTGCACATTCACGAACCAAAAAACAGCCTGGTTTATGAAGAACTTTGGTTAGTATTTTGGCTCGTGCCCACCTCTAATACTTATCAAAATCTCCTGGTGATGTGAAAGAGGCCCTAAATGGTTGCTTGGCTGCTGTGGTTAATTGGCTAAGAGTGATCAAATTGAGACTAAGCCCTGAAAATACAGAGGTAATACTGGCTGGGAAGGCAGAGATGTTGAAAGACATTATGTCCCCCACTTTTGATGGGGTTTAGGGGACCCTTTATGACTCAGTTAAGAGCTTTGGGGTTATACTGGATGAATCATTAATGCTGCAGAAGCAAGGTAATGTAGCTGTGACAAAATGTTTTCTTCTAACTCAGTCTAGTCTGGAAGATCCCCCCCCCCAGCTTTATATGACTGATCTTGCCACCTAGATTTATGCTCTGATAACATTGAGACTAGACTATTGTAATGCACTCTACATAGGTTTCCTCTCAAGGGCAACTTGGAGACTCCAGTTGGTGCAGATAGCCACAGCTCAACTATTATCAGGAGCTCGACAGAGCATTTATATTACTAGCATCCTGCAGTCACTCCATTGCCTGATAATTTACCACGCTCAGTGTAAGGTACTGGCTATCGCATAGAAAGCCCTTCATGACTTTGGTCCCTCATATCAGCCTTAGTCCCTCATATCTACAGGATGGCCTCCCTCTCCATGCTCCAGCATGACAACTTCACTTATCTGAGCAGGGCCTTGTGCAGGTGCCACCTTGCAAATGGGCTAAATCAACAACCACATGCACACTTGCATTCTTTGTTGTGTCCCCCACCTTATAGAATGCCCTGCCCAATGAACTTAGGAGAGCTCTCACTCAACTGGCTTTCTGCATACTTTGCAAAACTGAATTATTCAAGAGAGGTGTTTTTTTTTAAC
Source organism: Eublepharis macularius (assembly GCF_028583425.1). Lineage (NCBI taxonomy): Eukaryota > Metazoa > Chordata > Lepidosauria > Squamata > Eublepharidae > Eublepharis > Eublepharis macularius. The sequence continues at coordinate 69,504,392 of NC_072795.1, forward strand.
ACAGGTAATAGGACTGTACTGTAACAAATGATTCTGAAAAATGCTTGAGTAAAGGGTTGGGACAGCGGACTATGCTGCTATGTATAGCTCACACTGTTGCTGTAATTTTAGCATTGTTCAATGTGTCATGTTAATACTTATGTTTGCTTTATCTCTGTTTCACATTTCTGATTGGTTCCAGATTTCTACAATCCAAATCCTATTGCACTGTTTATTGGATGTCCCATTGTGTTGATTGTATTGACTTCGTTTCTGGAATCTGCCTTGCGTCTCAGTGATAAAGGCAGATTATAAATAGCATAAATAAAATTAAAATAAAATAAATAAAATGCAGAAAGAATGCATGTATTAAGGCTTTCTTATTGTTGTGGCTTGTTTTGCAAAAAAATCAGTGATGTTAAAGAGCTATGAATGCAAAAAAAAATACTTGAGAGGCTCACTGGAAACTGCATAATCTTAATGCTTCTGTTCTGCATGAAATTCCCTGAGGTTCTGCCTTGAAAACTTCATGAGCTCTTTAAACCCTAATATAACAATAGCTTCCCTATTCCTGATTCTCTCATGCAGTGTAACTTTATTAGAATTTCCATAGTCCATTAACAGCAGGACCATCCTAGCATATAAAACCCACCTGGTTTAGGTCTAGTGGGGCTACACGTGTTTCTGTAGCCTTCCACAATAAGCAGCCCTTGCCATTGATTCAGTAATGCATGTCAAGGTCACCCATAACTGCAATCCCAGTTCTCAGCACATCAGAGACCACAAAGCAATGAACTAGGGTTGCCAGCAACCAGGAGAAAAAAATGTCTTACCCCTTTAACAGAAGCTTAATGTGTGGAAATGGACAGCTGAAGTGTTTCATCACACAGAATTATATCATTTGGTAAATAACATCCCATCAAGCTGGAATCTCAAACTGTGTGAAGCTGGAGTGCTAGGCTCGAGTTTGATTCCCATTTATTGCAGAGGTTCATCACAGGTATAATTAGAAAGAAAGTTATACTTATGTGCTAAATGATTTTTTACTTGAGTCCCTTTTCCCTTTTTCAGGATTACAATATTTTGTGGCCTCCTTTGTAGAAAGGCCTGCCCTATTTGCATTATTTAAGCAAGTGAAAAGATCACCCTCCTTTTTTCTAAGCAAACTTTAGGGCTATTTTAGGAAATAATGGACAGTTTCCTTCAGCGATGGAGAATAAGTCAAGAATTAAAAGAAAGAGGGACTAAAAGGATAAAATTTCAGGGGGGAGTCACTGTGATAGCCTGGGCTGCTGGGCAAGATGCCATTGCTGAGTAGTTATAAATTATGCCCCCCCCCCACGCCTGTATTGAGGGGAAGAGAAAGAGAAACAAGAACAGAGCTGGGGAGAGAGATGTAGAAAGATGGGGAGGGGGAGGAAGCCTATTTACAGAAATAAGTGCTGTTTTATTCAGTGGAGCTCACTCCTGAGAAATTGTTCTTAGGATTGCAGCTTGAGAGACCCTGGATCTTCAGGATTGTAGAAAAGGAGAATCCTCTCCCTCCCCCCCAACTGTGAGTAGCTCTGGCAGAGAAAAAACACAGTCAAGAAGAACAGAGGAATGCTCCACTTGCATATGATTGCAAACAATCTAGAGACAAAATGTCCCCTTCCTTTAACAGAGGCTTGATGGGATGTTATTTGTCTCTGTGCCATGAAAAGTTTCAACTAACCATTTCTACACATTAAGCTTCTGTTAAAGGGGCAACACATTTATTCCAGATTGCTGGCAGCTGTAACTTTGAGGTGGATGAGGACAAAGCATCACTGCCATTGTATTTTGCAAAAATTTGAAATATCCATTTTGAGGCTATACATTTTCAGTTACTATGTCAATTAAAAAAATCATACTCTTTGTTTTGGAATGCCGTAAAACTTTTCATACTGTAAAATAACCAGGCATCAACACTTTCAAAGAGTCTTTCAATCACATAAAATGGTCTTACCTTATGATGTGACAGCCTTTAATGCTGTGGTTGATTTATTTTCCAAAGACTGCTGCAAGTGGGAGATCTCAGTGGGAGATCTCCGTCTTTTGGTGCTACACCTCTGAAGATGCCAGCCACAGCTGCTGGCGAAACGTCAGGAACTACAATGCCAAGACCATGGCAATACAGCCCGGAAAACCCACAACAACCATCGTTCTTTTTATTATCTTCCTGTTTTCAGCCAATGTTCCAGTGTCTAATATCTTGTTTCACAATTAAATTCTAAGGCTATATATTTTTTTAAATGCCTTAGATGAGGAAAGTGCTGCATAGTGGAAATAATTATTCCTCCTATGTAGGTATTGTGCATATGGGGAAAAGGATAGCCTGCCAGTACATCTGTTTTGCTGTATGGCTCACATTCTTGAACACATTACAGTGCTAAAATGCTGCATGTGGTTGAAGAGGTCCTGGTTCCCAATTTAGATGTGGGGCAAGGATGCTGGGCTGTCTCAGAGATCATGCGGATGTCTGGTCATGATTTTAGTTCTGCATATGAAGTGCTTAAATTTCAGCACTTCCACTTCCTGGTTCCTTCTGGTTCTCTGTTTATTTAGCTGTACTTCTCCAGGAAGTACAGAAAGTATTCTGGTACAGTATCTAATAAAGTTTCAAAGCCTTAGAAATGATGGGTTTGATCTTACGGAGTGAACATATCCTTTCCTGCATCCCCTCACCCAATAGCTCCATGAGCCTTCAAATGCTGATGCTGGGTGCTGGGAAATTCTGGTGGATAAAAAGCCACAAGGCTCAGGGGCTTCAGTGAGGAAGGGAAAACAGGCAGTTGCTGCTTCTGTGCCAATGGAATTTCTTGTGTCAGCAGAAGCACCATTGACAGAACAGTAGTCCTGGAACTTCACCATTATAATTTTGGAGAACCCAGGAAGATTACTGGGAGAAGGAAACAACTGTGTCACGAATCCTTATGAGCATGCTCCACAGTATCCAAACTTATAACAGCAGTAGTATCTGCTTCATTTTGTCAGCTACCTATGCACCTATATACTCAAAACTTTATCATCCACTTTTAAACAAATAGTTCACAACACCCTAAATACATTATTATCTGACAAAGGTTATCTGATACCTTTCTCTTCAGCTTTCCTTTCATCCATCATTTGGCTCGCTCTCACCAGGAAAAGTTTGGCTGAGTTGTGCATTATCAGCCATTGGGTCAGGCTCAGATGTGCAGTGCAGAACCTGCAAAGACTTACGATGGGCACTTCAGTTTTCCCTGTATCCCTTTCCTCACACAATTTCCTCTTTCCTTCCTCCTGGCAGCCCCCATATCCTCCTCTTTCCCTGCTTCCTTCTCTACCTGCCACCCACCCACCCATCTTTTATCTGCCCTTCCCCAATCTTCAGCTATATTTAGTACTTATTTTCTATATTTATATCTCTCCTTTCACCACAATATGGACCGAAAGAAGCTTATGTCATCCTCTTCTATTTTATATTCACAACACCTTTTGTGAGGTTGGAAGTCTGCTAAAAATATGTGACTGGCCAAATGTCTCCCCGCAAGCTTCCATGGTAGAGTGGTGATTGGAACCTGGGTATCTCAGATACTAGTCTTTAACTCTAACCACTACATGACTCTGGCTTTTGAAGAGTGGCTGCTGTTGAACATTATAGTAGCAGGCAGCTGGGGCTGGGTGAGTCATGCAAGTCCCATGGTATCAAGTCACCCAGTGGTCGCTACCAGGACTGGCACTGATGAATCCTCCCTTGAAGGCCAAAATAGCCCTAGAAAGTACCCTTCCCCCCTACCTTTTACTGACAGAAACCAATGCTTCAACTGACAGTACTGTTCTAATAGCCTAGCAACAGCCACAGAGGACATTTGTTTCTTAAACCTAGCGGCTTGCTTCTGTTATGTATGTACTGGAAATGAAGGGGGGGTGCATGCTGGAAACGAAGGACTCCACGCTGTCTCCTAGTCTCAGTTTTCAGTGGGGGACTATGACAGAGTCAGCAAAAGAAAGAGATCAAGGATCTGTTCATCCTTTCTATTACCCTGGTGCTATCCCTTTGAAGTGCAGATTGGTACTCTAAGGGACTTCCTTCCTTCTGCCTTCACCTTCCTCTTTCTCCTCTCCCTCTTCTCAGTTTTGCAACCATGAGAACAGGACATTCTTCCTGCATCTCTCAGTATCCTAGTCTATATAGTTAGTTTAGAATGCTATCTTTACTCTTTTCTGTCCAAAGTGGAGTTCCTTACAGTAAAGGACTCATTTCTTTGCTAAAGATAAAGCAGGCTCCGTGTAAGCTTATTTCCTCAACTAGGATTGCTAGCCCCTGCCTAGAGCAGGGAGACCCCTGCCCTCACCTGCTGCTCCCTGGCCCAGCTCATCTGGCTGGTGGGGGGAAGGCATCCCAGGGTGGGGGGAGAAACACACACACATGCTCCCATGCTCTCCCACTGCACCGGAATTTTTTGGCACGACTGGGGAGCTAAGGTCGCACCAAAGCACAGTTAACTAAAAATAACTAACTGTACTTTGGCGAAACCCATAGCTCCCCTGTCATGGCAAAAAATTCTGGCACGACAGGGGAGCATATATGAGCGAAGCATGTATGCAAGGACCAAGTACCCCGCTGACCTTGCCCCCTGGTCCCCTGGCTCTGTTTTGGTCCCCAAGAGACCTGGAATCCCTCTCTCTCTATATATATATATATTTAAGATTTTTCTGCAAACCTGGAGCTTTTCTCAGGGTTATAGAAAGATTTATCTGTCCATGGCTCCAGTCTCTGGATTAAAGTATCAACAGATCTGGCCACAATGAAAATTAGATATATTGATCTGTAGTTGCTGTTCCCTCTAATCTGGTAGTATTTTGGTATCATTTTGATTTTTTGCTTGAAAAGACACCACCAGTACCCACTGCTATGAGTGGTACACATATTGGCATGCACACTAAAAGGCTTTCTTTAACAAAAAACCCCAACAACCTTGATGTGCAATGAGGCTCTTAAACACCTGGCTTTGAAAATAACTGCAGAAATTAAAAAAACAAACTTGCTTCTAAAGTCCATTGCTGTGTACTTAAGCCTTTTAAAACCCTATTATTAAGAATTGTTGAGCATAACACACACACACACACACAAATCTGGATAGCCTGAAAATGTGGGACTTTTTTATCTACATGAATACGCACAAAATCCTGGCTACTGGTTTGGCTCAGTACTACTGTTGTTTCTGCTATATATACATATGACTTTGCTCTGATCAATATGCTTCATCATTCTCCATGTGTGGTACAACAGGCTTTTTGGCAAGGCAGCCCATCTCGGTTGACCTGTTTTGAAACCTGAGTAATCTATTTCAGTAGGAGTAGCTGAACAATGAAAGCATATTTATATTTTGTTTCTCAAGGGGTTGCTTCACATCCAGTATTATATTAGATTAATACCTTTGACTTCAGCAGTGCTTTTGCTACTGGTGCATGTGTGAGGGTTGGAATTTAATTTTCATTCCAGTTCTCCACTTCCTGTCACACAACATTGCTGCAGAAGGCCAAAGCAAGTCCCTTCTGGGAGGGGGAAGGGGAAAGAAACTTTCCTCTGATTCGGGTCAGTAGTGGGTTTCAGCACACATTGAAGCGAAGCACATTTGCAAGTGCCGCTGGAGGCAATGTGGAGCTCAGTGACAAGCACTAATTTTGAGTGATTGTTCTTTGCTTGTGGACAATTACACCCCAATCGCAGCAGGAATCTGAGCATGGCTAATCTAAATGGCCTGGCATTTTGCTATTCAGTGAATAATGTTTTTTGATTTGTTAAAGTTACTGAGCATTTAACCTGTACAATAAAAGTTCAAGTGTTTGCTGCAGCTTCTGTTTATTCCTCACATTTATGAAACTAACAGTGCAGTCCTAAGCAGAGTTACTCCAGTCTCAGCCTATTGAAATCAATGGGCTTAGACTGGAGTAACCCTGCTTAGGATTGCACTGTAAAGGCAGGAATGAAGCACCTGGGCATGTGTGGTGTTTACCCTCAGTGGTAAATTGGTCTTTTTATACTTGTAGAAAACCATGCCTCTTCAGGTAATAATGGGATGGTGTATCTTCAAAAAGACAGACCCTATCAGTCACTGAGACGTCTGACACATGGTTTATCATGATTCACAGAGCACATCCTATCCACGGGGCAGATAATACCAATTGTTATATGAAAGAGATATGACTGTATACCTTGAAGGGCTCCTAATGAAAATAGAGTTAGACCCAGAGAATGAGCTGTTTGTGCATCATTTCCAGGAAAGTCTACAGCACGTGCAATTATGGGATCTTTTCTCTTTCCTTCACCTGTCACCACAGGGCAGATGGCCTTTCATGCTCGCTGTAGATATTGTGGGATGACCCATAGTGGTCATACCCAGTGCACAAACAGAGGGAAGTATCTTGGGGATGGGGAGAGGGACGAGCAACAGCCTTGCAGGAACAGTGAGGATGTCCTTGGGTTAAAAGCATCAAGGACTGAGGAGTAGCTTGGGTATAGTGCCTGTTGCAATCCTACCCTTCTAAGTCCATTGAAGCCAATGGGCTTAGAAGGATGCTCTGGGATGCACTCTTAACCTTTAAACCCTCCATTTTACAAATATATGGGCTTTACTAGTGGTCATCATCAGTGCCACAGAAGTCGTCGTCATCATCATCTGTGTCAATGTTGGATTTCTTAAATAGAAAGGCACAGAGCAATATTGCCCTTATGATGATATCATAATTGATTGCGTCACTGATATGCTGCAGATTTCTCCTGGATGACTTGCCATGTTCTCTGCAAGTGCTCCTGCCTTCACTGCTGGACTCTCAAAGGGCCCCGTTGCACATTCTTTTCAGTAAAATGCTGATAGGAAATGGATACACATGTCTCAAACTAGACAGAAACATGGCTGTAATAGCATCGCAGAAGAAAATCAGTGCTCTCTTTAATTCTTCCAAGCGTGAATGAATTTGAATGGCAGGGTTTATTATATTGGAAAGGAAGAGTCTAGCCCAGGTCCTTGGGCAAATGCAAATGGCCTCATAAGACAAGCAGGGTGCTGATTCATACTAGTAAAAGATCTGAATCTTGGAAATTCCTCCTCATCAGCTAGCAGCTCATTAGTAGTGCCCAGATAATTGGGAAGCTATAAATACTGAAGGCAGACATAATATTACCGGGTGGTGTCATCAATTACTCAAAGACAGCATTAGAGAAATGTCAGGTTAAAAATAACCTTGAATGGCATTAAGATTCCCCCCCCCCTCATTTAATTCCTCTTTTAAGGAAAGTATGGCATTTTTTTTAAATGATGATTTACTAGAGATTACTTAGCAGGCACGATAGCTAAGAAGTTTCCTTGTGTACATCAAGGGTGTGATTCTGACCTTTGAATTTTAAAATGATGATGGAAGCTCAAGAGATGGTTCACATAGTAAAAATAGGATTCACAAACAAAAAATCCCAGCCAATCTGGAATTTTTCATGTAGAATGAACAAATGAGTTAACTGGCATGTCCATGGTGCTGATTGAGGTAGCTCAAAAAGGCTCAGTTGTAGTTGTGGAAATCAGTAATCTGAAGTGCCTCCCCAACCCCATCAATCATAACCAATAAAGTTGTTCTACTGTTTAAGAAAGTCCCCTTCCAAATGGATTCTGAGAGCTAAAACAATTGTGTAACCCAGCCTGGCTTTTAAAAACAGTCACCTTTTAAATGTCTGAGTTTGAGCTAGACACCAAATCCTGTATGTAGCCCAAGTCATAGCTTTAAAGCAGTTCTTTGGGAGATTATAGAGGCGAAAGAGAGAGAACCTGGGTATGTTGCCACAAAAAACAACTCGTCCATCTTTGCTCTTTTTCATCCAAAGCCTAATTATAGACTATCCTGTAAAATAGCAAAAGGGATGGGTGGAAATTTAATGCTTTTTAATTAAGTGGGCAAAGACATTGATTGACACCTTGTTTTCTCATTTTCTTTCTTGCCACTACCACATTTTCACCACTTAGGCCAAGGACAGAAGCTGCCTACAGGTATGAAATTTCTTAACTTTCAACTCTTCGTGCAATCCAAATCACATAAACTGGATGATGGCAGACATGGCCATAAGAGGAATCTAAAATGATGTGCCCATAAGGAGGGGTTTGCAACTTGCCAAGCCCTCATGGCCCGCTAAAACATTTCACCTGACCCACACTCCTAAAAGCTCCCACTGTTTATTAACACTGGGCTGGCAATGCTAGTAGAGAGTCTTACATAGTAATCTAGCCTTGGAGCTACCAAAACATGGATCAGCATGGCTAGATAAGGCGTTTGCAAATAGGGAGCCAGCATCATCTCTGTATTATTTGGATTCAGCTTATGTTTGTTTCCTCTCAGCCACACTACATTCACACAACAGGCTACAATACAGACAACACCAGCCAGGGGTTTGTTCAGAGTAATACACAGCTAAACTGGGTGTTGTTGGCATGTTGATGACCACCTACTTCAGAACTTCAGATGATCTCATTGAGCCTTTGTAGCGTCATGCCACTTGCCTTGTTGATTCTTGGACACTGGAGAAGCAGTCCACTCACTATCCTAAATAGTTCTAAATTGCCTCCTTGGACAATATCATTAGCTAATTCTGCACACGTTGGATAATGCACTTTCAATGCACTTTATCAATAGTTTGAGGTGGATTATTTGTTCCGCACACAAAAAAATCCGTTCCAAATGATCTATAAAGAGGATTGGAAGTGCATTATCCAACGTGTGCAGAATCACTCATTGGCAGATCATTGTGCACTGGTACTCTTTCTGTCCTCAGTAGAGAAATATTCCTCAGTTTGCATAACTGGGTTCCTTTTCCTTTTCCAAGGTGAATGTGAATGGAAACTGCAATCTCATGGAAAATCCATGTGTTGCCCTAGACATAAGATGAAGCAATTGTGTGTATCATGCGCCTGAAATGCATGACTGTCAGACTCCTCTTTGGTATGCACTCGGTTCACCAATGCTACATCTGCAGAGGGTGAAGGACATCCTCCAATTCTAAGACTTTTTGCCAAATATGATCATTGTATTTGTGTGCTTCCATCAGAGTACAAATCTTACCTGTTTTTCAAACATTATGAAGTCTGCCACCCTTGGTCAAATTAGTGGATCTCCCAAGCTCTTGTACTTTGCAGAGATGTCCCCTCTGCCAAGTCCTCCACATTCCATGTTGCTTCCTCTGCAAGCAACATGCATCCTCTGGTTTCCCTGTTCAATCTTTTCAGAGGGAAAGTCCCACATTTTAGAGGCAAGCCTCAGTGTTGCCCAAATAGGCAGTCTCCTAATTTGTTGGGGGAATTAGCTTAAAAGAGACAAATGAGAAGAGATAACTGGGATTCTCCGCCTATGTTTATGGGGATTATTCCCTTAAGAAAACTCTTGAAATAAGCCAGGAAGATGTTTATCTGGAAAGGTTTTAATTAAAGAGAAATAAAAAGGCAAATGTACAGAAAACCACACAGCACACACATGAGGTTAACTAAGAGAAAGGGAAGAAAGCAGTTTCAGGAAGGGAATAGTTACCAGTCTTGAAAACAGAGGTCCACAGATGAAGCAGCAAAACAACCAGTGTTTCATGGAGAAGAGAAGAGGCCCAAACAGATTTGGGGGCATGTGTTCAGATGCAAAGACACACACTCTCACTCATGGCCAGGGAGTCCAGCTATAGGGCAAAAAGCTCCCTGGGGCAAGCTGATGTCTTCTCCCCCAAAACAATGACTTAATGGGTTTTCTGGAGGTGCCTAATGAGTTGGGAGAGGCTTAATGGGTCTTCTTGAGGTGGACTATAAGTGCACATGGTGCTCGATGACCCTTTGAATACCAGAGGGGAAAAGCTACCAGGTTTGCTGAATAGCATTACGTGGTGCTTAATCAGGGTAAATGAGAAGGGGAGAGTGAGGCAGGGCATGGATGAGCTTTGTCAGGAGCTTCCTGGAAGCCTGTGTTTTAAGTTATGCATTTCTTCAGGGTGTGGAGGGTGCCATTAATCAGTCAGCCCCTTGATTCCCTTCCAAAATATTTTCCAGGCTCTTGCCCTGCTGGCATCCATTTTGTTTTATTTCAGGCCCAGCAGTGCCTTTCTTTTATGGTATACGAGGAGAGGAGGTGGTTTATGATTTTATATCTATAAACTGCCCCTCAGTGGGAGGAGGGGTCTGACTGCTAACATCAGAGTCTTTCTATAAATACTTGGCTGGCTGATGTCAAAAACAGAATGGTAGACTAGATGGACCTTAAGCCAGCTGGGTGGTTGTTATTGTCTGGACTATGACAGTGATCATTCTGTTATCCATAAGATATGCAAAATTGTTTGGATCCTTCTTCACAATAGCGTCCCATGCTCCTCTAAGGATGGACTGCCTTCCAGTTTGAGAAACACTAGACCATTGAATATGAATTTGGATGTGGAAAAAATGGAATCCATTGTTAAAGATTGTATGGGACATGGGCCGGAATCCCAAGAAACTAGAAGAGAAGATCCCAAGTAAGCCAACCACAAAAATCAAGTGATGAGAGCAACTGGGAGCAGAGGCTGTAAAAAGGAGAGGAGGGTTTCATGGACGCCAAGCCTAGTTAAATTTTTAATTCTACAGGAAGGAGGAATCTTTGCCTCCCCCCCCCCCACATACCACCTTTATTAAAGAATAAAAACATCCACTATTAATGACTTTAAACCTTTTTATAGAATACAGCAAAATTTGTTAAGAGTTAATATTAATTGTTATGGATAGTTCCAGCTTCGCAAAGCCACTGATCTATTCATAACTGGTAGTAATTACTGTTTCTGGTTTTTTTTTTCTCTTTCCTTTCAAATTTTACACAAATAAAACCTCTCATAATTGATTTGTTAGCTTTGTTTTAAAAATATCAAGTTGGTGCCATCACCACTCTTTTCAACAATATTTTTAGTATTAAACTGCAGAAAGCATTAACCACTTTACTTTAAAAACATTATCCTTTACAAAATATTTTTAATTTATTTAACACCCTGCATCAGGAAGAATTCTCTCAAATTCAATGCTTACACAATGCAGAGTGAATGATAGTTGTTCCTAAGAACAGGATTAGGGCTGTCTTTGATCCTGCTTGGTCTTTTTCTGTAAGATCATAAAAAGAGTCAAAGACTCTATGTAGACCAGTATTCTGTTCTAACAATGGCCAACCAGTTGCTTCCGGGAAACCCACAAATGGGTCATGAAGGCAATAGCCTTCTCCTGTAATCGACACCCAGTTCTTGCTTTGAACATGGTTCCATTTAGCTTAGAGTCATTGACAGAATATGCTCCACTGAATTTGTCTAATTCCCAGTTTTTTTCTAATGGACCAGCATAGCTGTTTTTGATCTGTTTTGTATAAAGAGAGTTTATGATGCTGAGACAATTTCTGATTTGCTTTCTGAAATGTGCCTGTTTATTATGCATTTTCTGGACAACTGGCTTCTAGACAGAGGAATGGCCATGGGCATGGCTATATAATTAACCATTCCATGTGAAAATGAATGCAAGAGTATGCCATTTGCTATAAATGAATGGGTGATGAATGGCAGAAAGGCACTCTAAAATGGTTCTGTGATAATGGGTTTCATTGAAAGCAGAAATTGTGTTGTTGGCTCATTATTGCAATACGTATGTGTATTGGTTCTAATTATAAGATGTCACAGCACTGTAGTCTGCAGATTTGAGTCCAGTCTAATTTGGACATGGAGTTGGGTAAACACTTGGTGTGCCACAGTAGCCTGTTGGAGCATTCCAATGGAGTCACACATTCATAATGATGATGAGGAATCCTGCTGTATCAAACTTAGCTCTGTTTTCATTTATTGTATATAGCTATAGTCCTTACAGTATAATAATAATGATATAAAAAACAAATCATTTTATGAAGTTCAAGCATCTCATTCTGAACTTTAGTAGATCAAGATGGGCAGCCGTGTTTGTCTGTAGCAGTAGAAAAGAGCAAGAGTCCAGTAACACCTATAAGACTAACAAAATTTGTGGTAGGGTATGAGCTTTTGTGAGTCACAGCTCACAAAAATTTATTCACAAAGTGAGCTGTGACTCACAAAAGCTCATAGCCTACCACAAATTTTGTTAGTCATATAGGTACTACTGAACTTTAGCAGCAAACCCACAAATAAGCAACTTTGCATGGTATACAGAAATGTAAGTTTAAATAGCAAGGCTCACCAACCATGATCCCCCTGCAAAGCCTCCTAAAGTAATCTAAGCAAATGGTAGAAAATATTTTCAGCTTTATAGCCTATAAGGACAAATTCAGACAGCCAATGTGGTGTAGTGCTTAAAGCATTACTCTAGGCCCGGGGAAGTCCATATTCAAATCCCCATTTGGCTATGAAGTTCAGTGGATGATCTGGTCCTCCCACCAAGTCTAATCTAACTCATAGGATTGTTGTGAGAACAAAATGGGAGTGACTTGTCCTAAGTTTCTCAGAGGAAGAACAGCATATAATTAACAGATTAAACAATCTTATTGTGAGGCATCATTATATCAATTAACTTTTACTGCTGACTTCAGGAATCTTCTTGGAATTCTATATTGGCAAGTCTACTTTTAAAAAAGAATTTTAGCTCTCAAAAGCCTTTGCCTCAACAAAAAGTCCTCTGAAAAAACACATTTTGTCAACATTTTGGGATCTCAACCAGCCAGGAAGTCATCCAGTTCAGGATTCTTGATCAGTACTGAGATCCAGATGTTTTTGAATTTTTTAAAACAAAAACCATTAATGGAGCCATCAGTCCCTTGCTGTTGATGCTAGGCTTTAGATATTTGAGCTATTGGGGATACATTGAACATTATGAAGGATTTTCTACATATCATTAGACTTGTGCATTTTTTTCATTATTAATTCATATAATTATGAAAACATGGTTGTGATGGACTGTACTTAACAGCAGGTTTCTGAAGTGCAGCAAAATCAGAGAGCTGGAAGGGTGTAGAGTTAACTATTCCCTAGAATGGAGAGCTTGAGTGACAGGTTGCTCCCCTTCAGAACCAGTCTGATGGTAGTCAGGTTGTTTTCTGACAGGATTTGGAGCCAGACTTTGTAATTCTAGTAATTAATATGAAAATGAAACAAATTCCCTATCTAAACAGTCTATAACAAAAAAAAACCCACATGATTTTCTTTCGTTTTATTTGAGCAACTTTTGTGTCTCTCTGTCCTCGCCTCCTGTCTCCTCTCTCTGCTGTGTCTCCAATTCTTTCTGAAGCATTTTTTTCCATTTGGATTTGCTCCCCCACTTCCTCCCTGCTTTTTTGGAAGAGGGAGAGGAAGGGGTGATTTTGAAAAAGCAGCAGCAGCCAACAGTAGTAGCAGTCTACTTGGAACTGGAAGTCCCTCCCAAAGCTCAAGCTACTGTTCTTCAAGCTAAGTGGCTGCAGTGCCAATTCCTCAAGCTGCTTTATGTGTTACTGTTTCCTATCAATTCTCCCACAGACTTTAATGTTAAGCATGGGCACATTCCATTGCCTCAGAAAGGGGGACCCTTTTCTACATGTCTAAGCCTGGAGACAGGAAAAAAAAATCTGTAAAAATCAATTGGGTGCAAAGTAAGAAAAAAGTAAATTAATCTACAGGGTTTCCCTCCACATTTCATTACTAGTTGTGTGGGAATTTGGGTCATGTGGTTCTGATAAGAGGGGTAGGAGTTGCAGTAATGAGGGTCAATTTGGAATTCGTGTTATCTTGAGAAGTTGGTCCTTTTTTTCTTACTCACTTCAGCACAGAAATTTCAATTGCTCTGATAGAACTGGAATTTTCTTGAATATTTGAGAATAGGCGCCAGCGTTCCATAGGCACTGGTCATCACCATGATTTTTTTCTGAGGTGATATCAGTGGACTACAAGGCAAGCTAGGTGTCTAGATGGCAGAATGCACTTTTGCTCAACTTCAGTTTCATTTCTGGTCAGATGTGTAGTACTACTGTTGAACTGGTCTTATATTCATACCTACTCTGACACAGGATGCATTTTTATTAAAATATTGAATAGATACAACAATAGTTATAAAATAAAAGCAACCTGGGCCTAATAGCCTATTTCAAACCAGCAGGGCTTAAAAAGAAGGCTTTTCTACATAAAACAGTTTTTACACTATTGAATTTCTAGATGTATGGAACTCCTTAGGAATTGTTATATTTTGGGTTTTGTATGGTTTTGTTTTAAGTTACTGTGTAATAAATTTATTTATTTATTTTTTAAAAGCCTGTTTCCTGCTTCCAATAAAGATGTTTACTATTAAAAGCAAAACAAAACAGTTTTTACACATCATTATGCAGAAACCAGGAGGGAAGAGACATTCCAGAGGTAGTCTGCTCCAAAGCACTGGGTCAGTCACTGAAACAGCCCTGGAAAGGGACACCATTGTCTGCATTTTGTCCAGTTCAGACAGAAAACCAGAAAAAATAAAGGGGAGGGTACTTCAATTGAAACCAATGGGAAATGGTAACAAAATAAAATTATGTAAATGAAGAAACAATAATGAAACAAAACCATATGAAACAACCCAATAACAAAAGAGTACCTTTGGGAATTAATAAGAAAAACGAAAGAAATAGAACAAACTTCCAGGTACAAGTCTACATATCGTGCATAATCTATGAAGAAGAGATGCTGCATTCACAAATAATGCTATATCATGTCCTTGTTTGCATTAGCATGATAAAGAGTGTCAGGTTCAGAATGCTCTCATGTATGTTCTTGCCTAACCGACTCCATTTTTAATCTTTTCAGTGTTTAAGTGCTTTCTTCACAGGTGCCAAGGTTCCTAAGCAGCTATCTCACAGAGAAGGATTGTTTTGGCTACTGCTGTTCCACCAAGAACCAGCCTTGAAGGACTTTCGCTTTCCTAGCTTCAAAGGGATTGTTTTGAGAACTATGGGGGGAGGTTGGGCCTGCTGGGATCTGTTACTTTGTACCTCATGCTTTGCCTGTCATTGGTAACAATTCACATGTACCATCCTGAATATTGTGTTCAGGCTCGTGGACTATAATGAACTCTTTCTTCAGTAAACTCTTTAAAAACAACGGGCCTTTGTCTGATTGCAGAAGGTAGTCTGGAGTAAGGACATTATCTAGCCACAGTTCTGACAAAGAGAACACTTTGAAAATCACCTCAGTGGCACAGAAGGATTCGAGTCCAGGGGCACCTTAGAGAGTCAAGGCTCCGCCCTGAAAATCTTGTGATCTCTAAGGTGTCACTGGATTCACATCCTGCTGTTCAACTGCAGACCAACACAGCTACCCATTTTAAACTACCTCAGTGACAGACACTTAAGCCTTCCAAAATGCCTCTCTTTCAGCCTCTAAAAAAGGCTGATACTAAAATGCCTGTTAATTTTCACCTTACCCGTTACTCTTTTAAAATTTATAAACGTATATTACTTACATAAGTGTAAGTATGCTGAGTTGGGTAAAATTTGCTTAATAATTTTATTTTAACAAATCTGAATGTATTATAAAATGGAAAAAATGCAACTTATATTTACAAAAAGGGGGAGATCCATTTCCCCCAAAACAATATTTTATGCTTCATTAAATTGTCTCTTTTCATTTGTTTGCCAGAAGCCATATGATGCACTTTTGATTGTCCCATGCTAAAATTGAAGGTTTTTTCCTTCACTGATGTTATCAGCAGTTTAAAATTATGTTTCTCTGACAAATTCTTATTTTTTCTCCTTCTTTATCCCCAAGAGAATAAATAACTTATAAGAAAAAATACATTTTTGTCCATCAAATAAGCCTGCGTTCTTCAGATACAGAAGCTTTTCTCCATGCAAATTGCACTGGTGACAGTAATAATTGCCTAAAGCTTTTTCTTTTTTTCCTTTTTTGGCTTTTTCTCCATGGACAAGAGACCTAGCCAAGAAAATAAACAAATGAGCCATCCTTTTTTAGCAAAAACCATTATGCATAGGGAAGCAATAATCATTTAGATATGCACATAAAAGGGAATAGGTTGTAGCAACAGTATAATTGCTTAATTTATATTATGTGGGAGGATTATCTCTTTGCATTGACAAAATAAGCTTTTACTTTTAGGCCAGCCGGTTACTGATTAGCAGTAGGCAAATCACTTCCAAATAGAAGGTAGGTAGGAAAAATGACCTTCTGTTGGTCTGGATACTTCATTATATTCCAAGTATTGGCCTACTGTTGTAGTGTAGCGACAGTTTCAAACCTAAGAGCACGTGGGAAGGAGAGATTGATTCCTCTTAGCAAAGAACTTTCATGTGCATCAGAATAATTAATTAATTAAGCTTTATGGCCACCTGGTGAGGTGTCATCCTATTTAGAGATGTTAACTAAGGGGAAGATATGAAAAGTAATCTTGTGTGATACATTTGTGACAAAAATGCCACACAGGAGTCACAACATTAGGTGCACAACCAGCTACATCTTGTGATTAAACAAGTTCTGGTTGTGTGCATTTCGGAAATACAGGGTGAAAAACAGATAGCTGCCTGCTGGACCAGAAGGACTTGGCCTTTGCGTTGATTGTTCTTTGGATTACTGTAATGGAGTCAATGAAAGGCCTATGTTGCCAGCCCTCCCCATTTTCACTTGCACCTCCCCCAAATGTACTTTTGAAGATAAAGACTTTGCAGAAGAAACTGTGAAGCAGGACTTGTCATGAGGCAGCCAGGTCTCAGCAACAGTGAAGACTCCTCAGAGGAGGAGGGGCCCTGCAAAGAGTAGACAGGAGCTGACCAGCAGGAAAATGAGGTGCCAAAGCAAAAGCTGGTTTAGAATCAGCTCCACCCTCCAGCTCTAATTCAGCAGGTGAAGGCCATTTAGCTGCTCCCAACCCTCCTGGATCACCTGTACCTTTGAAATACTGCAGAAGAAGGCTGAGAGCAGTGTTACAGGTGAGGAGGCAAAGTGCACATCTTTTGGCTTGATGCCAGCCGCCTGTTGCTAGTGAAGGTGAGTCTTCTTTACAGGACTGTTCCTGAGAAGCTGGGTGGGTGATGTGTGGGCATGCAGGCTATAAAACCTCCAGAGAGAGACTTCTGGGCATGGATGCAACATGTATTGCCAGAAAACCTGACCCCTTTGGCCTTGTTATCTTGAGAAACTGAAAGAGATGCTGTAACCTGATACTGGAAGCAGGCAAACAAGTACAGGACTAATGAAATCAAACCCCATCGGTTTGAAAGACAAAGGAACTTCTCTCTGTATTGTCTGGCACATGGTATGAAATTGCTGATCAATAATGTTATCTGGACAAGTGGTCTGTGACAGCTTGGGATCCCCAATTCAAATCTTCCCATTGTTCCCAAACTTACTGCCACAGGAATGACTCAGTGGCCATTTCCACACACGTTGAATAATGCACTTTCAATGCACTTTAGCAATCCTTTGGAAGTGGATTTTTTGTTCCACACATGGAAAAGCAGTTCCAAATGTTCACTAAAGAGTATTGAAAGTGGATTATCCAACGTGTGTGGAAGCAGCCAGTGTCAAACTTTCAGTGAACCCCTGGCATTCTGAAAGGACTTTCTATTCTGAACTCTGGCTAGTTTTACTTGTTTCCTCAACCAGACATTTTGCTAAAAGATTTTCTGTGTGATTTTTTATTGTGTGTTGTTTGCACATTTATGATTGGTTGTGAAGGCACACCTGATGATTCTTTGATAAGCTAATAAGAGTTTAAGAGTAAGTTAAATGGTTTTAGTTGTACAAATAATTTTAGAATTATTTTTGTGAAGGTCTAACCAGCTTTGGGGAGGAATCCTCTGCTCTTACTCCTGTCTGTCTGTCTGTCTGTCTCTAACAAGAGTGAAGGCCACCTCTCCCTCACAGCACTAAGCACCTCTGATTATTTCCCTGCAAACCAGGGCTGAATCCACATTACCTCCACGCGTCCCGGTGTTGCACTAAATGTTCGCTAAACACATCTTTTCTTGAAAGACGCTATACTTCCGGGTGTTTAGTGAACATTTATTGCAACACCGGGACGCGCGGAGGTAATGTGGATTCAGCCCAGGTTATCCCAAACTGTACTTAAAAGTTAAGATCAGAAATAGCTGGGCAATAATTTTCCAGGGCCATCAAGGAATTTGCTTTACAATGCATAGTTCCTTAAGCTAATTAATCCTAAGGAAGACTGGAACATCAGCCATCTCCTGGGTTTTGTTAAGTCAATCAAGCCAATCGAGTCTTCATTCAACAGGCTTAAGCTGACCACCTGTCAGAAAACTAGTCATGTCCATATTTGGAATTCTCTCTACTTTCCATCCCCCCCAAATTCAAATCTTCCAATCAGATTCTAGCCTGGACCCAATCCAGTCACACTTTCCTCTCAACGTAACTAGAGGTGCATAAAAGCCACCTCTCGTCCCCCAGTCTTTGGTAGCTGGTTCCTGAATCCTAGCTGCTATCCCCACTCCATGGTTGGCTTGCCCTCACCTGGTCTCCTTTGGGTTTTCCAAGGACTGGAACAGACTTCCAGGGCCCTGTATCCTTCCTTCTTCGTGATTTCAGACTAAGACAGGTATATCTTTGTTCTCCATCTTTCATATATCTCCCCTTATTTTCCAGTTCACACTGCACCACATAAAAAGCTGGCATTCTGCTTCTTTCTGCTAGTTAAAAAAGATTAGACAGTTCTCTTCTGTCCTGTTTCCATTTCCCCCCACATTTTCACTTTAAGCCTAGAGGAAATTGATGCTGCAATTGAAATTGGAATAATTTTAGTTGATGTTTTCTGAGTATTGTTTGGAATGTGCTAATTGCGTGTGCTTTGTTTTTGCTAGTAGGATAAGTTCCTCCCCCTTTCCTAATATTGTACCCAGCCCCCCAATACACTCCATATTCCTTTTTACATCTTTAAAATCTGTTTCTGTTGTCCTTTTCCTGCTGAATCACACTCCTCACAGCTCCTCACACCCACCTCAATAGGCGGAGATTTCTGTTCCCACTCCCTGCACAATCAAGTAAGCTAATTCCCCATGCCAGTCTGAATATGCAAGTTCACATGTTTACAGGCCTGTGGTAACATAACTTGGTGGAGAATGCTGTTGGCACCTTGTGTCTTATCCATGTACGCCTGAACCAGTGTGCATGTGTTTACACATGTAGATGGTGTAGAGATAGCTGTAGTGTGATTTTGACATGGAAGAACAATTTTAAACCCCATTTCTGAGAGCAGGTGCATTCTTTCTCTCAATTCTTTTAGTTATAGCATTTAAAGACCCCTTAAAAGACTTCCCTCCACAATAAAACCAACCCCAGAGAACCCCCATTCTTTCTGAATTACCAATAATCCTGAAAATAGAGGTCCCGGGCCACAAAATTGGGAGTTGAAGCTTGTCAACTGTAACTTGCCATTAGGGCTAGAAACTGAAGCATATCCCAGCCCCCCCCCCACCGGCTAGCTGGTATCTTGGTAGTTTGGGCTTTGCAAGCCGCAGGACTTTCCGTGGGTCAGGGCAGGAGCAGGGAACTGAGGTTATTGATGCCAAAAACTAAGGAAGTGACTGTAAAAAGGATTTTGTGTAAGGAATTTTGTATTTGTGTGTATGGGGAGCTGCAATCTGTCTTCTCTCTGTGTGTATTTTTGAACTGTGTGTAAGTAGGGCACCTTGCTCCTCAGGGGCCCCTAGCTTCTTCAGGAGGGTTGTACTTTGTGGGCATTTCCTGGCTGGGTGGTGGGATGGCAAACAGCCCAAGATACAGTCTGTAACCTAGTGTTAACCCCTGGTACTGGGGGGACAGCAGTAATAGATGTGACATGTTCTGTGTATGAGTCGTGCACCATACTTATGTGCTGATTTACTCCCTCCAATCTCGACTTCTGACCAGTAGTAGATAGAGCATTGGACTAGGATCTGAGAGACCCAGCTTTGAATCCTCATCCTGCCAGGCAAACTTGCTGGGTGACCTTTGTCCAGTCACACACTCAGTTTGGTTGTGTGGATAAAGTGGAGGCAGTGGGCAAATCCACACGCCCTCAGAGCATTCCAGCATTGTGCTAAATGTTCACTAAGCTCCCAGAAGTATAGCATCTTTCTAGCATGATTTCTGAAATCGCGCTAGAAAGATGCTATACTTCTGGGCGTTTAGCAACCATTTAGCGCAATGCCAGGATGCGCCAAGGGCATGTGGATCTGCCCAGTGAGAGTGATATTGTAAGGCTCTTTGGGTTCCTGTAGACAGAAAAGTAGGGTATAGATTATCAAAATAAATAAACTTAACTGCTTGATCATTATGAATACATGGAGAGAGTCTTTGACATAACATGTTAACACTCTTTTAATAGCAGTGGATGATCCCCTGAATGGGACTTGTGTGTGTGTGTGTGTGTGTGTGTGTGTGTGTGAGAGAGAGAGAGAGAGAGAGAGAGAGAGAGAGAGAGAGAGAGAAAAGAACTTGGGGAATTTTTAAATGGATACTGCCAGAGAAAAACAGCTGAGAAGAAAACATATAGACTTTAACTTTAGAAAAGTTCTTCAGGAGTGTAGTTATCCAAGAGAATCACTGTGAAAAACTGTTAACATGAACCTCATATATCTTTCTATAACCGAGACAAATCAGCTGAGATGCAAGAATACTATAGGACACTTTTGACAATAAAAAAATCAGAGTTCTCATTAGTCTGTGCCTTCTTGATTAAGAACTTCTGAATTTGACTGTCCAACTATGATGCTTTTAGAACATGCTGGGTTTTGAATTTAAACTCAAATTTTGTTTTAGACTTAGGAAATGAGGATGTTGCCTGGCCAATTTGAGATAATCCTGAACATCACTGCCTTACATTAGCCTGCCAAAATTTTAATAACAGCTATGAAAACAACTCTGACATCTTGGAGATTCAAAATCAATGATCACTTATTAAAGCTGGCCCATGTCACTACCTATAAAGCATCCTGATTAATTTGGAAAAAAACTTCATTGGTTTCAATTGAACCTGTTCCCAAAACTATCTGTAGCCCAAATTCACCTTCCAGGCTGCCTCCCTTGAAACAGAATTCTAGATTGCACCCTCTCTTTCACTTTTTATATATAGGAATTTAAATAGATCCTTTCTTTATCTTGTTATCTTAGTGCCTAATGCAACCACTGCCTGCTTCAGTTCTTCTCAGCTTTTTAACAAGGTAAAGGAGGGCACAGCATGGGATAAATGTTGTCAATTGACTAAATGTCCTAGGGTTTGGTATATGAATACTCCTTGTGCACAGCAATTGCTCAGCACGAAAGCAAACCTATTACTGCCTTGCTTGCAAAAGTGGAAAAGAGACCCTTGCTGAAAATAGTTAAGGCATCAAATATAAAGGCGCTAACACTAAAAATCAATGGGAAAATCAATGGATATAATTTACTGAAGTTTGGCAAGCTAGAGCCTTCTGCAGGTGTCACCCTGCACATGGACAAAATCAACAGCTGTCCATACATGAGCATTCTCCGTGGTGGGCCCCACTTTATGGAATAGTTTGCCTGAAGAGGTTAGGAAAGCTCCCACTCTTCTGGTCTCCTGTAAATTCTGTAAATAATGTAAAACTGAATTGTTCAAGAGGGCTTTTTGCTCAGATGGGAGGGCTGTACTGTAAGGGAATGGTCTCAAGAGATCCATCAGTAAAATAAAGGGACAGAATCAAGAAGAGTCGAGTAGCACCTTTAAGACTAACCAACTTTATTGTAGCATAAGTTTTCGAGAATCACAGTTCTCTTTGTCAGATGCATGATTCTCTAAAGCTTATGCTACAATAAAGTTGGTTAGTCTTAAAGGTGCTACTCGACTCTTTTTGATTTTGCTACTACAGACTAACACAGCTAACTCCTCTGCATCTATGATAAAGGGACAGAGAACCCATCAGTAAAGGGATAAGGAGGGACCACAGATTTCACTACTATTGCTGTAAACAGTGAGGGGCCATAGACCTCACTATTATTACTATAAGTATGATCCTATTGGGTAATTCCTATGTTTAATATATAGCAGTCATGGAATTTGCTTCTGTTCTGTTTCAAATTTGTTCTTTCATTCCTTTGTTCTTTCATTCCTTCATTCTTTTGTTTTTCATTTTTTCATTCTTTCTTCTTGCAAAACTGCATATTACATGTATACTGAAATATCTTTGATATTGATTGTCTTGCCTCACACTGTAATCTGCCGTAAGTCTCAGTGAGAAAGGAGGACTATAAATGATAGACAAACATACAAACAACTCTGGCTCCACCTCATCCATTCCCTTTCAGGACTAGTGAGTTTCTACTTATGTTTCTGGCTAATGTTTACAAGGCCAACTAAATGAGAGATTTCAACTTTTGCCAGAGGAGAAGAGGCAGAGTCAATATGCATATGGATACATACCAATAAGTAATCCACTTTTTGTTTGTTTGTTTCAACTAGATGGCCAGTTAGACTGGAAAGAGACGCCCAGTATT
Source organism: Eublepharis macularius (assembly GCF_028583425.1). NCBI lineage: Eukaryota > Metazoa > Chordata > Lepidosauria > Squamata > Eublepharidae > Eublepharis > Eublepharis macularius. The sequence continues at coordinate 69,526,830 of NC_072795.1, forward strand.
TGCTGTGGTGCACGGTCATCATCACAGGCTTTTGCAGTGCTTCAGAAACTTGCACAACCTATTTGACTAGAGGAAATCTGATATACATTGCAGAAAACAAAGCTTTTATCACACCACCTTAATATCTCTTAAAAACGACTCTCCTTCTCCTGCTATAAAGGTCTTCATGAGGTAGGAATCCTGAGGATTGTGGTATGGGTATATAGGCAGGAGGCTTGAAGTTGAAAAGAACAGCATTTTTGCCTCCATCTTGGCTAAGCAGCAAGAAATGGAAGTTGGGATGCCAAATGCAAATCATCTCTTAGGTCTGGCACTGTGAATATCCAGTGAGTTTGGCAGTCCAGCTTAATTGCAGAAGATGCCTTAGGCAGCAATATTATTATATAGTAAATGCTCTGCTGGTGCATAACTAAAGCCTGAAACAAATATAAACAACAAATGCATTTGCAATGAGAATGTTTATTGGCCATCACATTTTGTACCTCCTCCATAATTATATCGCTATTCACCAGCTTTTCTTTTTGTCTCTGATTCTGAGCATGTCATACGGCAAGAGAAGCCTGCATTTTACAGTACAATCCTAAACAGAGTTCAGTGGATCAGAAGAGTGTATCTCAGGATTGCACTGAGAAAGATATTATGAAAGAAATAGGATGGTTGCAGGAGAATGCTTTTGTTTTCTTTTTCTAGGGATGTATCGGATACTGCTGAGAAAAATAATTCACAACCAGGGTTTGTGAATATTTGCACTTTTAGTTGCTTCTAACATAACTTTATGGAACCTGCCACTACACAGTAGTAGTGTGCTAGCTGGAGGATATATTCCATTTTCTGAAGACCCTGATTCAATATAAAGCAGTTCCAAGTATTCAGATGGCTAAAAATATCCCTAGAGCTTAAGTGTCCCTCTGATGATAGTCATGCACAACAAATGTGCATTTATTGTGCTAATAACAGATTGTGAGGTAAGGCCCTCAACCATTTCCAGTGAATGACAGTAAATACCACTTTCCAATATATACACCATATGTGGAGTACCACGGGCAATAATATGGCATTTGGCTGAAGCAATACAAAATATCTCTAGGTGAAGGAGGTTTGAGAAGAAGCAAAGCATGGCTAGCACCAGGAAAATAAGTAAAGGTGGAGCCAGAAGTTGGTGCCCAAAAGTAGTCATTTGTTGTTATATATAAATTTCTCAGTGTTTACATAGTAATATTCCTCAAGAACAAAGAATCATGTATTTTAGTTTAGAACATCACTTAAAACAGCCTGGGAACCACATACTTCAAGTACCATCTCTTCTGCATGAACCTGACTGAACCTGCCTCAGAGATCCTGTTGGAGGCACCTCCATTTACTGAAGTGAAGTGGGGGGGCCACAAGATAAAGAGTATTCTTTCTAACCTTAAGATCACTTAAATTTTCCTAAGATGAGGCCACAATTACTACTGATTTCCCCTCTTACTTCAGCGCCCTCCCCCCCATCATACCTTAGAGAGACTACTGACTCTTGGGAACAAAATTTGGTTGTGGTGGTGCTCTCAGAGTACTGCAATGGGAGGGAGGAATATGTAGAAATCATCACTCCATCTTAAAAAACCTTAAGGGCCCTTAAATCTTCAAAACTGTGTAGTTGGACCCAGGGCAGGGCCTTTCCATGGTGGCACCTAGTTTGTTGAATTCCCTTCTATCATTTTCATTTTGTGTCTTCTTTATCAAAGTTTAGATCAAGATAGGTAGCCATGTTAGTCTGTCTGTAGCAGTAGAAAAGAGGTTCAGGTTTCTAAAGAAGTGAGCTGTAGCTCATGAAAGCTTGCCAGCAGCACCAGGAACCTTGCTCCTGCTGACTGGCAGCCCACCAGTCAGCTGGAGCAAGGGGGATTTAAATGTTAAAGTGCTCCTGGCGCCACTTGTGAACAGTGCCGGGAGTGCTCTACCCCCACCCCCACTCCCTCCAGGGCCTGCCAATCAGCTGGATCAAGGGTGGGTTAAAGGTTAAAGCACTTCAGGCACCACTTGTCAGTGGTGCTAGGAGCACTTTAACCCCGCCTTTGCTCCAGCTGAGTGGCGGCCCCACAGTCAGCTGGAGCAAGGGGGATTTAAATATTAAAGCACTCCTGGCATCACTTGCAAATGGCACTGGGAGCATTCTAATCCCCCAGTCCTCCTGGGCCTGCCAATCAGCTGGAGCAAGGGGGATTTAAACATTAAAATGCTCCTGGCGCCGCTTGCCAGTCGGTCAGGGAGACTTTAACAGACCATGTGTCAGGTTCAGAATGTTTCCTCCTATGCTGTAACCAAAGAGACTCCGTTATAATTCTTTTAGTGTTCTGAGTGTTTCTTCTACAGGTGCCAAGACGTTCCCTAGCAGCTATCTCACAGAAGAGGAATGTTTTGACTACAGCTTTTCCAGCCTTGGGAAACTTTCACTTTCTCAGCCTCAAGTGGCTTGTTTTGAGAACTATGGGGGAGGTTGGGGCTTGCTGGGGTTTGATACTCTGTACCTTGTTCTTTGCCTATCATTCGTAACAATACATGTGTACCAGCCAAGATATTGCATCTGGACCAGTGGACTATAATGGTTGCCTTTTTCAGTAAATCTTTTGAAAACAACGGACTCTTGTCTGATTGCAGAAGGTAGTCTGGATTACAACTATTATTTAGCCACAGATCTGACATTTTGTTATGAATCACACCTGTTCCAATGCCTAAGCCGGGGCAGACGGATGCCAAAGCCGCTCCTGACAGGGACCCTTTGTCCCTGCCAAAGCCGCTCCTGACAGGGATCCTTATGCCTCCCCCGGTTTGGAAGGACTGGAACTTCAAGGACCCGTTCAAAGGGGAACGGGGTCTTCCGTTACTACGCTATATACCCTCGCTCCTAGTAGAACTGATACTCGACCCACAGCAGCAGCTGACCCACTGATATCCTTGCCGACGCCAACGCAGTGGGGATCGAGGCCAAGGGACGCGAGGGAAAGGAGACCGAGTACGATGTTCACGCAGCCCCCAATGGAAGGCCAACAGAGCTTGGGCGTGATAGCAGAGCACCCCAGTAGTCAACCTTGGTATCAATGGAACCGTGAGGCCGACCAGTTGGAGTGGGATCGAAGAGGTTCAGAGAGTACCCAAATATGGGAAACGTCCTGCCGCGATATGATGAGTTGGGACTAAGCGGAAGTCACTCCGTGGATGGGACAACGCGATCCAAATGAGCACATGTGGATACAATTACAAAGCCGAACCATAGCAGTAGATGCCGGAATCTCAGTGGTCACAGGATTAGCGAAAGGAATCCTGGCGGGGAGATCGAATGAAGAGCAAGGTACCGGAACCCAGGGCATGGGAGAAATAAGGCCTTGGCCTGGGGCAGCCACGTCCTATGCAGAATATTTAGAGACTACGCAAGTCCCTAATGAACCTCCCCATAAATATGCAGAAGCTGAGGCCACCGCGGTGGGCCCAGGTCGTGTACAGGTACTAGAAGAGAGACTGTCTAGTATGGAAGAGAGTTTGGCCCATGCAGTTCATTTGCTCTCCGTACTCGTGGTCAGAGGAACAGATGGGAACCAAGAGAGGGCTTCTGGCATACAGAGCATCAGTCAGAGTCTGTCAAATTTACAGAGAATTATTCCGGGGACAGGCACCGCTCTGCAAGAACAGCAGCTCCTGTTAGCAGATGATCAGCAACAACCCATACAGCCACCGAATCCACCACCGGGGCCAATTGGGGAGAAATTGGATGAAACAGAAGAAGAAGAAGAGGAAGAAGAAGAAGAAGAAGGAGAAGGGGAACAACCACGAGAGCAGCCTATAGAGACCCTGCCTCAGCCCAGGGGTACACCACAGCGGCCGCAGGAGGAAGCTCCGGTCCTCCCACCCACACCAGTTCAGCCGCAAGGACAGCCAATCCTCCAACCGCCACCAACCCAGCCGCGAGGACAGCCGTTCCTGCCGAGGCTTGTAGCACCGATTCCGCGGGGCACCACTCCTTGGCCAATACCGCAGCTGGGACCGAGATGACCCCCTCCACCAGTACAGCCTGTGCCGAGACCACAAGCACCCCTGATACCGAGACCCCAAGGAGTCCCTCAACCGAGGCCCCAACAACCTCCTGTGCAACCGAGGCCCCAGCAACCTCCTGTGCAACCTCCTCTGCAGTACCCTGATTTGAGACCTCGGCAAGTCCCAGTTCCAATACAATATTACTCACTGCCTGCTCCGATCGCCAGACCTCAAGAATTGCCGATGGGGTGGGTAAAACTGGAAGCCACTTTTGACAGGGACCCCTCCAAATTAGGATTTTTCCTAGTACAAGCTTTACAATTCTTTAATTGTTGGGGACATTTGTTCGGAGATGAAGCCAGCCAGATTGAACATTTGGGGTCTCGTTTACAAGGAAAAGCAGCAGAATGGTATGTAGCCCTTTACGAATTGGGGCCCCCCGAATTGAATTCATTGCAGGGTCTAGTAGATGCACTCCGAGCCCAATACGAAGACCCCCTAGAAGAAAGTAGAGCCAGAACAGAATTACAATCAATTAGACAAGGAAGCACATCGGCTAGAGTCTATGTTACAAAATTCCGACAGCTGGCCGCTAAATGTCCAAGGTGTGAGGAGTCCACCAAAATAATTCTGTTCAAACAGGGCATGAATCCCAGACTGTTGGACAGGGCTCTTATGCAAGATAATCCTCCCACACTTTTAGGGTGGATTCAATTAGCTTGTGGAGTTGAAAATCGTATGCAAGAAGTACGCTTGGTCAAACAGCAACAAACCGCTGGGCACCGGCGCTCTTCCGTACTTGTGAGAGGAAGTAGGGGTACTGGATATGCAACTAGAGGAGCGAGAGATGCTAGATGGCAACAAGGATTGTGTCTACAGTGTGGCCAAGGCGGTCACTTCGCGGCACAATGTCCGTTCCGGCCTGTGCAAAGAACTCCGTTCCCACCAAGGCGTCCAGCCCCCACCTCTCTGCCCACGCCGGCCCGCCCAACACCCGCTTCAAGAGCGACGAGAGGCAGAGGGACCTTCCGCAGAAATCCTCCTGAGAAAGGTTTAGAGCTAGAAGAAATTATGGACTATGATTCAACAGCTCTAATCGGCGAGGAAACCCCCGAAAGTCCTGCCTCGGGAAACGAGATGGATCTGTCGTAAAAGGACCCAAGCGGCAGATCAAAAATCAGTCAGTTCCAATTCCGGAAAGACCTCATGGGTGCATACTATTCATACCAGTTACGTTAGTCAATCCAGAAAGAAAAACACATATCCGTGTGCAAGCACTCATAGACTCAGGGTGCTCCAGAGACATTATTGCACCAGCTTTAGTGAATGGATTAGTACTCCCAATAAAAGATCTGGAAACTCCAGTCATTTTTGAACAAATGGATGGCACCAATATGAATCCAGTCACTACCGAAACAATACCTGTCATCACAGGTATGGGACAACATTGGGAGACGAGATCATTCGTAATTAGTACTACAGCCAAATACCCGTTAATTTTGGGAAGCAGATGGTTGTGGGATCACAACCCATATATAGACTGGACGGTCGGAAGCATTACCTTTTCACATGATAAATGTAAAAATCATCGTTGGGACCAGAATTGGGGTAACAACCCTACCCTCATTGAGCAAGCCCTGTTAACTCAGGAGGAACTTAACCAAATACCTAAATAGTACAGAGCCTATGTCCAAGCTTTCACCGAAGAAGAAGCCAACTCCTTACCTCCCCACCGGAGGACGGACTGTGCCGTGGAAATTTTACCGGGTTCATCTTTACCCAAGGGCAGACTGTATCCCATGAGCCCAAACGAGCGGGAGGAGCTCCGCAAGTTCATTGACACTAATCTACAAAGAGGGTTCATCTGACCCGCAAATAGCCCACATGCTGCTCCAGTGCTATTTGTCAAAAAAAAAGGATGGGGGATTGAGACTGTGCACGGACTTTAGAGGACTTAATGCAGTCTCCTCCAGCAACGCCTATCCCATACCACTCATCAGAGATCTACTCAACGTCGTGGCACAAGGTAAGATCATTACAAAATTGGATTTAAAAGATGCTTACTTCCACGTTCGTATAAGGGAAGGCGATGAATGGAAAACTGCGTTCAGTACGCCCCTCGGCCAGTACGAATACTTAGTTATGCCTTTTGGCCTGGCCGGGGCACCTTCGGTTTTCATGTCCATGATCAATGAAGTATTGCATGAATTTTTATATAAGGGAGTAGTTGTATATCTGGATGATGTCCTAATTTACTCAGAATCTGAAGAGGAACATATAGATCTTGTGAAAAAAGTCTTAACTACTCTGATGTGTAACAAACTGCCTATTAAACTGTCCAAATGTGAATTTCATAAGACAGAACTCACTTATTTGGGATATTGCATCTCCAAAGATGGCTTGAAAATGGACCTGAGCAAAGTGCAGGCTGTCCACGAATGGCAAACGCCCAGTACTTGTAAAGAACTACAATCTTTCCTAGGGTTTGCCAACTTTTATAGCTAACTTTGCTCAAATAACTCTTTCCCTTACTGAACTGCTAAAAACCAAAGACAAAGGGGAGCAAGCTAAAAAACCAAATGCTAAATTAACTTGGACACCGCAGTGCCAATCAGCATTTGATCAACTCAAAAAGCAATTTATTTCTGAACCAGTGCTGCAACACCCTGACGAAAATCGCCCATTTATCGTACAGGTGGACGCCAGCGATACTGCGATAGGGGGAGTCCTCTTGCAGTGTGGGGAGGATGGTGTGCTTAAACCCTGCGCCTTCCTGTCCCGAAAATTTTCTGAACCTGAAAGAAATTGGAACGTTTGGGAGAAGGAGGCTTTTGCTGTAAAAGCAGCGCTCTCCACCTGGAGACACTGATTAGAGGGAGCCCATCATCCGTTTGAAGTCTGGACGGATCACAAAAATTTAGAAGCCTTACGCAGCCCTGGAAGGTTAAATGCCAAGCAGCTTAGATGGGCAGAATACTTTTCTAAATTCAATTTCACTTTGAACTTCTTGCCCGGCAAAACTAACTTTCTTGCCAACGCCCTATCGCGCATGCCTCAACATAAAAGCAAAAGGGAGGAGACAATAGACACTGTCTTTTCACCTACGCAATTGGGAGGAGTGGTCACAACGCGCAGTCGCGCAGCCCAGCCTTCTCAACCAGATCAAGGGTGGAGACTAAAGCTGAAATCTGAAGTGGAAAAGGAGGGGGAGAAAGTACCCAGAGAAAAATTGCAGCAATCCGAGCAAGGAGAGTGGCTATGGGGGGATCGATTCTATGTACCCAACAGCTTAAGGAAAGAAGTGTTACAACATTTTCATGACGACCCCACGGCTGGCCACTATGGCTACTTAAAAACACTCCATCTAGTGCAATGGCAATTTTGGTGGCCAGGCATGCGCAAGGACATTTCACAATATATAGCGTCATGCCCCATTTGTCTCAGTGCCAAGTCACGCAAGGGCAAGCCACCCGGACTCTTGCAACCTTTGGAAATGCCAAGCAGACCATGGGAAATCATATCCATGGATTTTATCACAGATCTTCCCCCCTCCAAGGGCCACACTTGCATTTTGGTCGTAGTGGATTTGTTCTCCAAACAAGCTCATTTCATACCCTGCACCACTATACCTTCGGCCCCAAAACTAGCAGATATCTTCTTAAAACACATTGTTAAACTGCATTCTTTTCCGTCAAAGGTGATTTCGGACCACGGCGGGCAATTTGTTGCCAACTTCTGGCGGGAGCTTCTACAGCTTATGGGAATTGAGCAAGGTTTAAGTTCCAGCCATCATCCTCAAACCGACGGACAATCCAAAAAAACTAATCAAATATTAGAACAATTCCTCCTCTGTTTTATCAACTTTCAACAAGACAACTGGGTTGATTTACTACCCCTAGCAGAATTCTCGTACAATAACAGTGTGCATGCCTCCACAGGAGAAACCCCCTTCAAAGTGGTATATGGCTTCCACTTTAAGCCCTTCCCATTTGAAGCGCTCCCCCCTCCTACTTCAGCCTCCAGAGATGTTTCGGAATGGTGGGGGGAAGCAGCTCAGCAATGGACTCTAATTAAAAAACATCTCGACAAAGCCAAACAGGATTACAAAAAGTATGCTGATCGCCACCGTGTGGCCGAATGGGACTTACAACCAGGAGACTTAGTTTATCTGTCTACAAAGAATTTAAAAGTTACTCAAACCAGTCGGAAATTAGCATTGAAATTTCTAGGACCTTTTCCCATTCGTAAAGTAATCAATAAAGTGACTGGATTTACCAAAAAATCTGCGCCATGTGCATGATACGTTCCATGTCAGCCTTTTGAAAAAAGTTCCCCCAGCAAATCAATGGCACACCCGTGCCCCTCCTATCCCAACATTGATTGATGATCAGACCCATTATGAAGTGCAGCAAATCTTGGACTCTAAATTTAAAAGAAACCAGTTATTTTATCTTATCAGATGGAAGGACTTTGACTCTGGGTTTGATGAATGGGTGCACTCTGTACATGTTCATGCTCCTAGACTAGTTAAGGCATTCCATACTTGTTATCCGCATAAACCGGGGGGAGGAGCATTTTAGAGGGGGCAGAAATGTCAGGTTCAGAATGTTTCCTCCTATGTTGTAACCAAAGAGACTCCATTTTAATTCTTTTAGTGTTCTGAGTGTTTCTTCTACAGGTGCCAAGACGTTCCCTAGCAGCTATCTCACAGAAGAGGAATGTTTTGACTACAGCTTTTCCAGCCTTGGGAAACTTTCACTTTCTCAGCCTCAAGCGGCTTGTTTTGAGAACTATGGGGGAGGCTGGGGCTTGCTGGGGTTTGATACTCTGTACCTTGTTCTTTGCCTATCATTCGTAACAATACACGTGTACCAGCCAAGATATTGCATCTGGGCCAGTGGACTATAATGGTTGCCCTTTTCAGTAAATCTTTTGAAAACAACGGACTCTTGTCTGATTGCAGAAGGTAGTCTGGATTACAACTATTATTTAGCCACAGATCTGACACCATGGACCAATGGACCAGCGAAACATCCATGGGGTCCATGGAAAACTGGTATCCCATGACCCACCAGATTGTGAATGCTGGCCCGGCCCAGTCTGTATTAAATTTTGGTCTGTTTTCTGGTCCGTGCCAACCTCTAGTTATAATAATAAATTTCCTTTTGTGAAAGACCCTTTATGAGGGACCTGCCTTCACTCCTCTACACTGAGACAGATTTTCCCATTGAAATCTAAGTTCACTTGCTATGGCTGAGCAGCTCCAAGTAGTGTTTCTCTGTTTATGGTTATAAACTTCTTTTTGTCGCACCCTGATAAACAGTTATAGTTTTTGCTTTTTAGCCAAGCCCAGAAACTTGATAGAGGAAAAGCATGAGCCCTCTTCTTTGCATGAAGTGGCATTAGAGGTTAAATAACTCTCAAAAGAAACAGCAACTTTATTGAACAGATATGGATGGAATATGGGCATTCATGGGATGAAATTACTGAGGTAAAATTTGTTGGTAGAAGAGAATATTTTCAAAGTAAAGGTAAAATAGTTTTCTGGCAACTTAGTTTCAATGTTTACAATCCTTAAGAGTTAGAGGTGTTTTGTTTAATACGTTGGTTAAAGCAAAATTGTTTCTTCACAGATTTCACAACAAACCTGGGGCCCTCCTTAGAACCAAAGCCTCTTCTAGACACTGGGCAGGAATTATTCTTCTTCACTTAAGAAGACATAACCCTATTCACTTGGCTTGTATAGGAATCTCCACTTACTACCCACTCACTCTACTAAAAACACACACTCAGTTCTATCTTGGCTGGGTAAATGGGTTTCAACTTGTGCTGTCTTTTATACTTGGAATACTTACCTAAAAGTCTTCCTTAAGACAAGGTTGGTACAGTTAGGGCAAACAATTTCCTTTTCCTCACTTCAGAGGGGAATCTGTCTGACCCTCCTTGTCAGACTTTTTCACACACTCAACTGAACTAAAAAAAACCTGTCAGCACCAACTGTTATCCTGAGGGCTAGTTCTGAATGGCCAATTAGAGAGAGGAAGGAGCTGCCTGTCAATCAAGCTCTTATTCCATGCAGTTGTTAACTCTTTCCCTTCCATCTCTCTGAATGCTGCACTAAGGAAACCTTCATTAAAGTGAATTCTGTCACACCCTGTTTCATAGTGACATAAGAACAGAATATTGGTTCAGGGCATATTATTTTCACATGAAATAGTTGTAATGAGGAAATCTCGGATTCAGTATTAGAAAAACTGCTAGGTTTGAAGGGTTTCTTTTCCATCTGGGAACTTTGGAGATTTTGAAAGGGGAGGCAAAATCACACTTCTCAGAATTAAATGCACAAACTGACACTTGAGACCAATGTTTTGTTTTACTCCATATCACATATCCAGCATACTGTCCAAATCCAGATGTTCCTGGACACATACAGACAAGTATGTACTAACAATGCCTGGATTAGAAAAGTAAACCTCTTATACCAATGAAAGCAGCTCTTAATATTCTCAGAAATCTAAAGTGGCTACATTATTAAAGACTGCATGTGGTTGGTTTTTATGATCCAGGCAAACCCAGTAATTTTCTCTTGACCTATACATGGGCACAATGTGCTGGGAATTTCTCATGGGCAACAACCCATTTAACTGAAGGGAAGCTTGTTAGGGGATGATTCAGGAGCTATAAGTTCAAATCATTTTGCAAGCAAATCAGTTGGAACACAAGACATTCTGGAGAGGGTTCCAGCAAGTGCTGACATACTTGCTTTTATTCAATTATAAATATAGATTTTTCTTTCTTCCCCTTTACATTTCCTACAGTGGCTTTGAACTTGCCTTTCAAATTCTCCTGCTTACCTTGGCCCCTCTCTTGTAATAAAAAATTTAAAGATTTTTGAAAAAGAAAATTGCTCCAAATGGCTTACTTATTCCCAAGAGAATCACTAACTACCTAGAAGAACAACCCTGGAGCTGAAATGAGCCTTTTAGTACAAAAGAAGGAAGGGAAATTAAATATTGCCATGATTTGCAAAAATTCTGATCAAACTTACTGATCCTTAAAGATTAGGAGACGAAGAAAAACTGCAAAAGGACCTTAAAGTTATGAAGGCTTGAGTACAGGAAATACTTATATCATCAAATGTTCTGCCCTCATCATTTTTCTTGAGAGGTGAATTGAGTGGGAAAGACCTACGTGAGTGGCTCTCCCCATATAAATGTGATATGCTATTCAGTAAGAGAGAAGGGCATTGTCAAAAGAGGCTGTCTGAAAAGATGGCTGCTTCAGAATGTGGGGGAGGTATGTCCACTGAATATCCTGAAGGTTGAAAGCACAATGACGCTGGTATTGCTGCTGCCATGGGAGGTGTAGGTGAGGCTTCAGTAAGCAAGGTCTCATCTTATCAGGCCCTCCGTTTCCCTTGGTATTGGTTGTAGGTCAGCCATTCATTGGCCTTGAGGAAAGAACAATCTGTTCTTCTAGCTCTCCAGCTAGACAAAGACGAAGAGAACTGTGGTTCTCGAAAGCTTATGCTGCAGTAAAGCTGGTTAGTCTTAAAGGTGCTACTGGACTCTTTGCTATTTAGCTCTCCAGTAGCACTCAGTGTACTGGGTGCAGAGCAAAGGATATGGTTTTTGTCTGGTCTCCAAATGAGTTTCTGAATGGCTGCTGGAGTTCTTGGTCATTCACCATTGGGCTGCCAAGCTTATTGTGGCAGAAAAGGCAGGGAAAGAGTGGTTCTTTCTCTGGGCAATTCATCTTATTCCACCCAGTTCCTTCAGCCAGGCATGGGCGTTTACTGCCGTGATGCATGCTCAGGAGGAAGAGTGTTGTTGATGCTCAGCCACTCCTGTTCCAGTGCTACCTTTGACCCATGATCAGGATGCTTCAACTTTGACATGACTGTGCCAGTGGCTTGCTGTAGAGGCATTTCACCACAGCTGCTTAGTGAAACGAAGTTGCCTACTCCAAAGCTTGTAATGAACCCTACAGAACTAACTTTTATATTTGAAGGTCTTATTTGAAATATGTAAGTTTTATACATCTATTCAGAATTGTACAAAGAATATAAAACAGAGCAAGAGTCAGTATGCAGTTTTCATCTATGTTCAGTAATAAGGCCTATAAATAAGTTCACAGCAGGTCTGAAGCCTGATTGAAATGGGTCGTCATCATCATAGCCATAATCAAATAGCATCTGGAGACTGCATTTCTCCTAACTACTTAGTGATATGATGGCTAACTATCGATAATGAACCCTATAAAACTGGCTTATGTACATGGATCACTGTGGTATGTGTGTATACACGCACACACTCACGTGTACACTCACACAAATAACAACAACAACAACAACAACAACAATATAATAACATTCAATTTATATACTGCCCTTCAGGAGAACTTAATGTCCACTCAGCGCAGTTTACAAAGTATGTCATTATTATCCCCACAATAAAACACCCTGTGAGGTGTGTGGGGCTGAGAGAACTCCAGAGAGCCATGACTAGTCCAAAGTTCATAATAAGGATTTTATATACCCATTCAGGGTTATACAAAGAGCCTGCAGCAGAATATGAGTCAATATTCAGTTCTCATTTATGTTCAATGACAGGGTCTACAAATCTGTCTGTTAGTGAAGCTATCACAGCTAGCTGCATGTTCATTTCTGTAATATGTGAAGGCTAGGTTCCATTTTGGGTGGGACCTATATTGTCATAAGCCAGGAACACAGCTTTCAATAGTACTGGATTGGCATGCCTGCATGAGACCAAAGATGCACACTTGAGGTAGCAAAAGGGTACCTGCCGTGGGTGAATCAGGTCCATGGGGGACAGCTGGCCCACAGCAGCTGCTTCCCACCACCTACGCTGTCAGGGAGTTGTTCTCCCATGTGGTTCCTCCATTCCCTGAGTGAGTGATCAAACTGTCGTCATAGTGTAAGATGCTAAGTCCCATGATCATAGGGCTGACTGGCACAGCCCCATGCCATGCAATCTGACAGCTGGTCTGGCTGTGCATGGATGTATATTGTCCACTGGGTGCCAGCATTGGCCAGGGGTTGAGGGGGTCAGGGGTTTGCCCAGGGCCAAATGGTGCCTGCCACAGCAGTCATTTGCCTCCTGTGGTCCTCACGCCACTAGGATTTGGCAGCTGGTGCAGGGGTTGTCTTTCCTAGACTGTATGAGCAACTATAGGCTATGCCACAGGTTTTGTGGGTGTAACTCTATGCTGTTGCTCAGGGGACATTCCAGGGCTGGAATGGCTTAGGAATCTGACTAACTCCTGTCATGCCCCTGAGTTCACAGACTCTTATGCCAGCACAGGAGATTGCACCAGTGGTGCTGTGGTGGGATGTGAGTGTGGTGTTGTCACATTTGTACTTCGGATAGGTGTGGCATGGCTGGGGTGCTATGCTGATGTATCTCTGGGATGCCTGGTGTATCCCTGAGATACACAGGTGTAGCAGCTGGTAACTCAACCAAGAGGCTTCTAAAAGGGAGAGCGACTACAGCCAGAATAGATATAAATCAATATGTAACCAGTATATAAAGTACTCTGTGCTCAATATCAATATTACATCAAGGTATCAAAAATACAATCAATATATCAAGAACATTCAATGCAAACAATCAAAGCTGCCTGGAAACAACGAGAGAACAACGGGCTAGTGCAATAAGGAATGACTATTGAAACTCATATGGACTGTACTTTAAATTGATTACGGGATGCACCTCAGATATTGGGAAGGAATTGTATCTTTATTGATTATACTGAATTGGAGGGAGCTTTTGTTTCTATTGTAGCAGCTGGTAAGCCTTCTCCCTAAGAATCGCTCTGCTATTGTCTCATGTCTTCTCTAACTGAGGTATCTTGATCTGGCCTATGTCTTACTCTTTGTCTTCCTTTACTCTTTGCTTATGTACCTATCCTTCTAGACTGTAAACTTACAGGTGCTCCTCTGTTTGTATGGGTCTCATATTATAAAGTGCCTTGTTTTTAAACTCTTAATTATAATGATGATGATGTAGTGGCTACTTCAGACAAATTTCCTATAAATGCATGGCAAACCAGCTGCATTCTTTTTGTATTTCTTCAGGCTTGGGTGGTGGTGACTAGAGATGGGCATGAATAGGGAAAAAAACCAAACATGATGTTCATTGTTCTTTGCCATCCACGAACAGGGATTCACGAACATTGACAAACACAACCTGTTCACAAACATGTTCGTGGTTGGATGTTCATGGGGGCCAGAATGGCCCCCTTGGGACTTAGAGAGCCCATATTTGCAGGGAGTGTTCAGCAGGCTCTCCTCCAGCCATCATCCAAGTTTGGTCAAGATTGCAATACGGATCTCTGAGTTATACATTCCCAAAGCTGGTGCCCCCAGGAAACTCCCATTCAATACAATAGTACCCATCAGTTGACTTTGGCCCCATTTCAAGAGGTGGACCCCAGACCCCTGGTGGGCTCAGGGAGGTGGTGGCAGGCTGCCTCCCTATTGGGGTGGGGAGTTTGGCCGTGTGCTGGCAGCACCCCCCATGTGCTCGCCTGCCAAGCCTTGGAGAGACCACCCTTGCGAAGTCAGGGAGATGTCGGTGGCCACCCCACCTGGTGGGCTTGGGGAGGCGGTGGTGAGCCACCTCTCTTCTAGGGGGCAGGGGGTTGGCCGTGCACCAGCGGCATCCCCCATGTGTCTGCCCGCCAGGCCTCGGAGAGACCTTCATGGAAAGGATGGGAGTTGGGACCCATTCCCCCTGCTCAGAGGGGACAGCAGGTGCAACGGATAGGGAGCACCGTGCTGTACAACCTTACGAGGGACAGTAGCTGAGCTGTCCCTCGTGCCTAAATGCTGTGGCCGCAGACATCGCCCACATTCCTGCCTTCGCAGAAAAGATGGGATAGGCAGGACAGGTCGTTGGGAAGGTTCGGAGTGCTTCCAGAGAGGGAGAGGTTGAAAAAGGGACAGGGAAGTTGTCAGGGAGAGAAGAATGAAGTGTTACCAGCCGTGGTGCGGAGCAGGACCAGGTAGACCCCAACATTTGTGAGCCCTCATCCAAGGTACACACTGAGCTTGGCCCTGGACCTTGGAAGTGGCCCCGAGACCTGAGGGGGGCTAGAGCACTATCCCACCACTCACAGAAACCTGACCTGAGCAGGCATCAGGACAGGTACTGATATTAAAGAATAGTTTAGCCCCAGAGCCTGGCAGCAGCCCTGGAACCTGAGGGTGTAGAGCCCTACCCCACCACACAGAAAAAATTCAAGCTCCAATGTACTCTCTCTCTTTCTCTCAAATGCCAGCAACAGCTCTCTCCCACTCCACTGTCTGTTTGCTGAAACTGAAAGCCAGAGCTGGGAGCACGGTACCTTTTATAACCAGAGGTCCCATAGAGCAATACAGGAGGTCTATGGTTGGTGGTCAGAACTGGCTAACAGGGTTTGGAGGGATGAGATTGGTGTTCCCTTGGCTACAGAAGACCCCCTTCCCCCCTGCTCTTTGCTCCCATGTAACAAAACGGGAGCTTGGAAGGGAGAACTGCCTATCAATGTAAGTTAGGCTTAGATTGGGGCTTCCAGGACAACCAAAGGAGTTCAGACAGAGTTCAGACAGTCCCTGCCTAGGTTGCCAAGGGAATTGATTGAAGGTGCCAGACTGTCTGGCTTTACGAACGGCTGACGAATGCCACGAGCAGGGCTTTGAATGAACACATGTTCGTGGGGAATGAGGCCTCACAAACAGCTTGCTCGTGAACAGCTGATCGGTCTGTTCGTGGCTTTTTTTTGTTCATATTGCTGTTTGTGCTCATCTCTAAAATTTTATGCAAAATGCCCAAGGGCTTGAAACATTTGTAACAAATTCCTAAACATTTTAAAAACCTGATTGTACCCAACACTGTAGGGCATGATAATGATTTTTTGGGGAAAAAAATCAGGTAAGGTAGTCTCAAGGCTGTTGCATATTAAATGGCCACCATGTACATGTGGCTTTGAATGGCAGCCTTTGACAATGGCTGTCTCCATGTACAGAGCTGTATGTGTAATAGCTTACCATGGAGATGAGAATATTTAACATGATATATATCATGAAAGATGAGCCATGGAGGACAACGGACAGTAGTTTCTATACAGTGGTCATTTCATGTGCAACATACTTAATAGGATTAGATTCTTGGCAGGTGTATGTAAGCCCGGGGAAGTTTGCTTCAGCAGAAGTTCTTTTTACGAGCATGTAACCTGTCTGTAGTCAACTCTTGCTTCCTGCTGCTGTATCATATGAGCTTCTGTACTAAATAGGAGAAAATTCCACATGCAGCTTATCTTTCACAGCAGCATTATGATGTGGAAATTGAGTCTGATGAAACTTTGCTTTCTATGCTGTTCTTAAAGATTAAACCGGCTCAAGATGAAGCTTCTCAGGGTTTAGACCAAGCAACCCTAAGTGCAAATAAAAAAACACAACAGTTTGATGTTTATAATGTACAATAGGAATCAAAGGGGTACATTCAAACAAACAAACAGTCTCCCTTGATTTCAGACACTAAGGCAATCGTCTATTGTACTCTCACATCTTAATAGGCAGTTATCTCTATCTGACAAAGCTACAGTTGGAGTACTTTACATTTGTAAATCAGTTTGGCTTTGAGATTATGAAACACACTTGTTTCCAGAATGATGGTTCACAAATGAAAAAGACTTTTTATGGCCAATTTGCGCTAATAAAGAAAACTTGACTATACAGTGTATGTAGACAAAGGAAACCAAATTACTGGGAACAGAGTGATTCGCATGAGGGCAAAGTTGAGATCTGTAGTTGGAAAGAAGATTCAGTAACACAATGTCCTCTCCTCCACCAACAGAAGTATTATTTCACTAGTGTGTAGTTTGGCACTAGTGAAACAATGTCTTTGGATCCAGCCTAAGAAATGTATTGCATGAATCCATGTAAATTAATTAGCAATTAGATATCCTAAATAAGAAGATGAGAGCTTGGAGAGTGAGTGAGACTAAATTTAGCTCAAAGGCAAGGTGAATGCTAGACATGGCAATGTTCAATGCCATGCAGCTCAACCTATGGGGCCAAATATCTTCCTCTTTTCTTTAAAAAAATCCTGATTTAAAACTGTTAAATTTAGAAGAATAAAAAAACCATACACACTGAGATGCACTTTACTGATAAGCCCTTGCATTTCCCCCTGCTGTTTGAGAGGCAATTTTCTTCCTTACGTAACCACTTATCTGATTACGGCTGCCTAAAGAAGATGAAAAACTTTTGAGTTTTGCACACTCTGCTTTGTCTTCATTTCCCCCACGTTCTTGAATGAATGGGACCTCTATACCAGTAAGTTCCCTCTTCTAATTGAAGTTGTTGCTTCCTTAAACAGGAAAGAATTTGTTGATTGAAGAGTGAAAAGGAAGAAGAGAACTAGTGTAAAGTAGTTGTGCATGTAGGACAACAGTAGCATTTTAAAATATGTGTTAGTTATTTCTTAGTTATTCTGTAGAAGAGACTTTCATTTACTCTTTCACAAAGCATTTACAGAATTATGGAGGGGAAGTTCATGTGAAGTCTAAAATAAAGACAAAAAGGAGACCCTTGGACAGAATAGGACAGATAAGACTGTGCATTATTCCTGTTAAAATGGTGCCCTTTAGGTAATCTCTAAGCCAGTGTTTCCCAACCAGGGTTCTGCAGGATCCTGGGGTTTCCAAGGATATCAGCAGGAGTACTGCGAGAAATCGTGGAAGAAATAAAATAATAGAATTAATACAATTTTTGAAATACCATGAAAAATTCCAAATATCCCTCAAAAATCACCGTTATTAAGGTTATGTAAGTTAACACATACACGCATCTCCTTACAAATAAATTTTCTTGACAATATTTTAGAAGCAAGATTTGGGAAGGGAGGAGAAGAGAGCTCTGATTCTCAAAAGCTTACACTCTGAAAATCTTGTTAGTTTCTAAGGTGGCAGTGGACCCAAATCTTGCTGTTCTACTACAAACCAACATGGCTACCCACCTAAAATAATTTAGCAGTAATTGAATTGTGTTCTCTGCCATCAACTTTTTCTTACCTGTAAATATTCTCATAAGTAGGAGTTCCTTGGGATTTGAAAAATTAATTCAGGGGTTCCTCCTTGGAAAAAAGGTTGGGAAACACTGCTGTAAGCCATGTGGTGGTAGTAGCTTGTGTGTGACTGAGAGACCATTTGAATGGCTCATTTGGGTTGGTGAGATTCCACAGGAAAGAGCCATGTGACTGGGCCTTCTAAATGTTCTTCAGCTGCTCATGGGAGCAAATCACAGATAAACAGATTCCATTTGGCTGGGAAAATGCTGAAAGAGCACAAGAGTAGCACAAAAATGTGAGGCAGTGTCTATTCTAATACCATTAGAGGTTTAATAAGGGAACTTTGAAAGAAATAGATGAACTATAAATGTGGGAAAAGAAATGCAACTAGGGGTATGGCTGTCAGCCCTTGGCTGGCAATTGCTGAGAGCATTTGCCAGGGGAGGGGGGTGCAGACTGCTGGACATCACAGTGCTCTAGAAACTTACAAATCTCTATGGTTTTTACCATAGAATCTGAAAATTCCAAGTGCTTCATAACACTTCCTGTTTTGAAACAGAAAGTGCTGTCCCTGTATGATTCCCCCCTTCCACCACTTAATTGAGCAAGGACAGAGAATGGACAGTGTTGCCAGAAGGTCTCCTGCCTAAGCAAAGAATGCAGGCTTAGGCATTTCCCATTGTAGACACAGAGAAGGCATCTGTTGTTCCTTTTGCCCTTTCTTTCCCTAGTGCTGTTGTCTCCCTCCTCCCGCCCCTGGAATATTGTTTGCCAAAAAACTTAGTAGAAAGGATTTTGAATATTTTGTCCCTGATTTTTGATCCCCAAATCCCCATTTTTATTTGGCTTTCTTGTGCAGGTAAAATCTGTGACTCTTTATTTTGCTCCATTTTCTGTTTCTTTGCACCATTTCCTCATAAAATATCAATAAATATTTTATACATCTTACCTTTACATATTTACCACATAAAATAGGTACAAAAACACACAATATGCATGCATAATGCAATCAAAACTACTACACCAACAGCAAAAAGTGGTGAACTGAAAGAGTGACAAAAATATAAATGTAAAAAGTAATGAAAGATAGAACATCTCTTCATCTCTACAAGTAGGAAATGAAGACAGGTGACAGAATTGTGGAGGGGGCAGGTGGGAGGTCCCCAATTGCCTCCTCTACTGATGGACTATTTTAAGGTGTGTATTGAAATTGGCATGCCTAAAATCAAGCTAAACACCAACACAGATTATAATTATAGTTTGAACTATTGTTTAGTATTAATGGTTATATACTATGTACATCATGGCAATGCAGAAGTTTACCTTAGGTGTAGCTGATCATAATACTGCTTCTATGAATTTAAGCAAAAAGGATGTTTCCCAGAGATGGGTCTGTGACAACTCTCCATAGTTCTCCATTGTGTGCAGTAGGGTTGCCAGGTCTCCTTACTTTCCTGGTGGGAGAAGGGAGGGGACTAGGCACTCACCTTGCATGTGCACTCCCAACGGCGATGCAACGATGTCACTTCCAGGAGTGACATCATTGCAAAGGGCACAAGAGTGCTCCTGCGCTTCATGCCATGACAATCCTTAAAGAACTGGCCCATTTGGAGTCCAACTTGGCCCAGCATGAACTGCAGGAGCACTCCAGTGGCCATCACTCATGGAAGTGATGTCGTCATGCAGGGGTCATTTCCTCTGTGGGAGCTGTAACATTTGCCCTTTCACTATAAAAATTTCAGATGTTATCGATCCCAACACAAATAAACCATTATGGCTGATTCTGCACACGTTGGATAATGCACTTTCAATGCACTTTATCAATCATTTGAGGTGGATTTTTTGTTCCGCACACAAAAAAAAACCATTCCAAATTATCTATAAAGAGGATTGGAAGTGCATTATTCAATGTGTGCGGAATCACAATATTCGACTTCCTTTTCTACTTGTAAAACATCTCATATAATTTATTTGGTTCAGTGTAGTTGCCCTTTAATATATATAGGCAGTACAACCCGTCCATTGAAAGTGCGTATCCAGGAACATTTATCTCGCATAAGATACAGATAGTAGAAGCACCTTTGGTAGAACACTTCTTTCAACACCATGATTTACAGAAAGATTTTAAGGTTTCAGTTTTTGTAAGTGTTAGAGACAACGCAATATGTTAATGTTCAATGCAAACTGTTACAGCTTGAATCTCAGTGAACTTTTTGGTTAAATAGTCTTACACCCTATGGGCTTAATAATGCTTTAGATCTTATGAGTTATTTATAAAGATTGTTATGTATAGAGATGGATTGTGGATAAGGAAATATGGGCTGCTGTTCCCTTTAAGTCAGTGAGGATTTAAACGTCGTTTAGTAGAGGAACTGTTCACGGTGTCAGGCCGTCCTGGGAATGCCAACATGGTGGTGTGCTATTGATTGAAACATTTGCTGTAAGTAGGTTGACATTATTTTCTGAAAGAGTTTTTCATGCAATTTTTTGTGAATGGATAGTAGATGGAGTTGTGTTGTGTAACAGAAATTGAAGAAATGCCTATGAAGAAGTAAATGGACGAAACGGGATTGGAAAACATGCCGGCAAAACCTGTAGGCATGGCACTTTGAAGCTTCACGTCTTCACAGACATCTGCCGGCAATCGCATAACATTAGATGATTGACTTTATAGCTACTAGATGGATCTAGCTCAAATGCCAGTGTGCACTTTAGATGAATGAACTATTTTTGTATTGACTATGTATTGAATTTGTATTAAGTTTGAACATTGTATTTTTTATACCAGTTGGATATTGTGACAAACAGGCTTATTTATTGTTATATATTTATTGTAATTTTTTGATGAAATTGGATATATTTATTGTAACTTATTGATGAAACTGAGCACTTTTTGCACTTTATACACATATAAATTGATCAATATTGTTACTATTTTGACTGTGCACTCTGGGAAGGGTGGTGTTTTGTCAGTTCTTTTGAGTTTCCGGAGTAGCCCTTCATGGTATGTGTATTAATTTCGGAAGTTTGTATAGATCAGCTATGAATGAATAAGGAATGCAGGAGCAATTCTGATAGAAGTGCAAGAAGAAGGGGAGGGAACATATAGATAGCATTTTGAAGATGATGGACTATGTTCCAACATTGCCTAGACAAATGAGATTTGGGAGAAGTATTTGGGTATGGTAGATTTTGAGGAGGATGTGATGTCACCTTTAAGAATTTTTCTAGAAATTTTCTAGTAATTTCCCCTATCATCTATGATAAATACTATAGAGACGAGGGGAAATTCCATGAGCATCATTTTTTTCTCCCACTCTTGAGAGTGGAAGATTGAGGCTGGAGGCAGGGAATTCCCCACCAGGCCTGGGCAATTGGGAAGCCTACATGCCAGTGTGGCATATTTTATAGTGCCAAGGTTTGAGGATCAAACACCATTTTATCTATAAACCTGCTCCTTTAATAATTGTAGATTCTTGGATAAAATTTCAGAATTTTTAAATGTAGTCATTAACAATTATAAACATCAGTAAAGTAACTAAAGATTGTAATATTTTTTTAAAAAATAACCAAAGCAAAATGTCTATCTAGATCTACTTCTGAAACATGGGTACAAGTATTAGAACCAATCACAATAAAGCAAAACAGTGTGCAAGATTTCAAGTTCTTTAGAATTCTTCATCCAACTGAATTTTTTTTAAAAAGATTGTGGGGAGAGATGTCCAAACATGATTTTAAGGGTTAACAATCCATGTAGTTGGTTAATAGATGCTAAAGTTAGAATTGATACGTTCAGTGCAGGCATGCAAATGAGGGTGATTGCATGTGTGTGCTGACTAGGGGTGCCACTAACTCTTCCAGGAATGAATTTGCCTTTGGATTTACAATAATCAAAGGTAGTGAAACTGGTGAGCAGATCTTGGGATGACTTTATTAGAGTAGCAAAGGCCAGATCTCCTTGCCAACTTGCCCCTGCAAGCAGCATTTGCTGCTGAAGACAAGCGGGGTACAGAGCTGATGGTGCAACACTTCTTCTTGGTATAGCCAGCAAAGAGAATGAGGAGGGATAGCAGAGGGGTGAGGAAAGGGTGGTGGGCTATTGCTACGCAGGTGTAGGAGACATGCTACTGCTGCTTCTCCTTCAGTCTCCTCCACCTCCTCTTTTGGGGTCTGAGGAGAGGTAGGAGTAGATCTGGTACTGTTCTTGGTGCCGCCACAGCCCCACTCAACTCCACATTTCTTTTGTTGTATGGCTGCTTCTCCCCACGGACTCTAATGTCAGTGTCCATAGGCAGTTTCAGCCCCACCCCACTCTCCCAGCCAGTTATTATGTAGTGATGTGGTGATGATGGAGGTAGCTGGTAGTTGGATATGGAGGTAGCTGGATAGGAGAAGGAAGGGAAAGAAGGATGGTGGGCAGCAGCTTCTATTCATCCTCCAAAAGAATGAACATAGGAAAGAGGATACTCTTCTTGCCTTTTTCACACCCCTTAAAATCTGGTGACTTAAGGAGATTGCCTCGGTTTGCCTCGTAGTTGGACAAGCCTTACTCTCTTTGCAACACTTCCTCCTCCCATCTGTTGTGAATGTAAATGTATGACCAAACAGATGTGCATTTCATATTGTTACCCAAATATGCTATCTCCTTGGTTTTACTTTCTTCCTGTTTAAAATATGCTTTTGGAAGACTGGCTGCTTGCTTAAAATCGGGTGGGGAGGAATGGAGAATTCTATCCCTGCTTTTTTTAAAAAGCTGGTTGAAACATGTTGACAGGGTGTCTCTCTCTCTATTTGGAGAGGCAGGGATGGGTTAACCCCCCCTGCTCTAAGTGCATGTGTGTGTGTGAAAACGTCCCCTCCCTGAGAGGAGGCGGCTCGTCACTGGCCCCAGGGCCTGGCAGCAGCCCAGGCACCAGAAGGATGGAGGGACTAAAGCCCTAGCCCGCCACGCCCACAGACCTTAACAGATCAGGCACTAATAACACTGTGTGAGCCCTGAGTTGAGGTGCCCACTGAGCTTGTCCCCAGGGCCTGGCAGCAGCACTGGCACCAGAGAGAGGGAGGGACTAGAGCCCTAGCCCACCACTCCCACAAACCTGAACAGATCAGCTCTGATTAATAATAATGTGAACCCTCAGCCAAGGTACCCACCAAGCTTGGCCCCAGGGCCTGGCAGCAGCCCTGGCACCAGAGGGAGGGAGGGGCTAGAGCCCTAGCCCACCACTCCCACAGACCTGACCAGATCAGGCACTGATTAATAATAATGTGAGCCCTCAGGCGAGGTGCCCACCAAGCTTGGCCCCAGGGCCTGGCAGCAGCCCTGGCACCAGAGGGACGGAGGGACTAGAGCCCTAGCCAACCACTCCTACAGACCTGATCCGATCAGGCTCTGATCAATAATCAATGTGAGCCCTCAGCCGAGGTGCCCACTGAGCTTGGCCCCAGAGCCAGGCAGCAGCCCTGGAACCAGAGGAGATAGATCCCTATCCACCAAAGCCAAGATGAATTGCACTCTCAGTCTCTCTCCCCAAAGGCTAGCAAGTGGCAAGCAAGAGCTCTGTCCCACTCCACTGTTCGCAGAAAGTCAAACCCAGCCTGGGAGACCACGGCTATTTATAAGCATGGGTCCCACTCAGCAACACAGGAGGTCTGTGTTTGGCCATCAGAGCTGCCTATCAGGGTTTGCAGGGATGAGACTGGAGTGCCCATGGCTACAGAACACCCCCTTCCCCCTCCCTCCCCTGGGTGTCTTCTCCCAACTTGTAACAGCTTTGCAGCTCTGTGGTTGGAAGGAAGCCCTGCTGATCAAGGAAAGCTGGGCTTCCATTCAGGTTTCCAGGGCGACGGAGGACAAACAGAGCTCAGGCATCCCCCTGGCTCTGTTGCCAGGGGAATAGATTGCTGGCACCTGAGTGTCTGGCTTCCCAAACCGTGCCCGAACGCAATGAACCAGGCCTCTCCCGACCGCTGGCTCGTTGGCCGTGGACAATCATGAACCGCCAGGTCACAATCGCGCAATTGCCATTTTCATGGGTTTTGAGGTTCGTAATGTGGTCCATGCCCATCTCTAATCTTGACTATCTAACTAATGGGAATCGTTCTGGAAAAGCTGACCAAACTATTATTTAAATTGAAGTTGAACTATGTTGAAAGTTGGGGTAGAAATGTTTTACTAATAATGTTGATGGTGTTCATGATGCATTGGATATTAATGCTCCTGAACATCAGGCGATAAGTGGCCTACAAGTTTCGTTGACCTTTGCTAGGCAACTAGAGCAGGGCACTGGAAGGCTACTGGAAGGACAACCACAGAGAAAGAAATGGACATTGAAAAATAAGGCAATAATGGAGTGCTATTACCTAGCAAATCCACCAGCTCGAGGTCACGAAAAACTAATGTTTGCCATTTGGAGAGAAAAGTTCCCTGGCTCTGATGTAATGGAGCAGTGATTGTGTGACCAAAGATGCTATATAATGAGAAATAAGACTTTATCAGATATTGAACTTGAAGAACTACAAAAACATAAATGAAGAAATAGAAGAAGTTGAAGGTGAAACTATAGGAACTGGATAATGAGACCAATGATTCAGTGTCAAGCCAATATTCACAACATGATGGAAGAACATCTGGTTTTAACAGAGAAGCAAGAAGATTTAAGAAGGAGAATCCTTGAAACAATGGCTAATATGGAGGACTGAAGGCGTTTGCCAAGCTTGAAAGTTGTTGCAAAAAACAAATTAAAGGAAATTATCAACAATGTCAACCCCACTATTGCTGCAATACCAACAACAGCCTCCCAGCAAACAAACTAGTTGCTATACAGATCAGTCATTTATTTTTATTTTTATTTATATTTATTTATTCAATTTTATACTGCTTCTCTTCAGTTAAGATCTCGAAGGGGTTCACAACAATTACAACGGTTGAAAATAATACAAAAATATAATATTAAATAAAATCACAATAATATAGCTTAATACAAATAATTAAAAACCACTCTAGTCCTAACCCCAGCCTATAAAACTCTGCGAATAACATAAAAAATGCAGGTAGATAAAATTGCACAGTAATTTGTTCTGCCTCACAAAAGAATATTAGATAGCAAAGGCATGCCTTACAGAATTTCCAAAACATCAACAGGTCCTGCTGAGCATGAGTGCCTTCCTACAATGTATTTCAGAGGGAGGGCACCATAATTGTAAAGGCCCTCTTCCTGGTCATAATGTGAGGACTTGGGTATGACATTGACAAATCCACTAACATATTGAAAAAGAAGGCACCCAAATGGATGCTTTGCCTTCACCTAAAGCTTAACAAAACTTGGAGGGATGCAAGTTTCTTGAAAAGTTTGAAATATGGAAAATTAAAGAACAAAAAAAAATCAAAATAATGTTGGGAAAAAAAATACCTGCTGAAGTTGAGAACAATTCTGGAAGCGCTGAGAAATTGAAGCAGTAGATAATTGTTGTTGTGAAGATTTCCAGATACGCATAAGTCAGTACAGGCAGAATACTCAGTTTAGGTGTAATCAAAGACAATTCCATGAAACTCTGACTCATGGATGTATTAGCATCCTGTTTTGGCAAGGCATACGAGACAATCCAAAGAAGCAGTATTAATTATGAAAGCATGGATTGAAGTTCAGAAAACTTTAAGAAATATGCATGATTTGATTATTACCATGGAAATTGTGGCAAAGCAAGCAAAGAGAGTTAAAGACTGGACAGCCTCAGGAAAAGCCCCTGGACATCCCCAGGAAAAATGAATTACATGGATTTTGACTAAAAAATGTAACCAACTTACACTAAAGGTTAGCACCGCAGCTTAACATCATGCTGCAATCAGCTACAATTGATGACTGAATGACAATTTGTAGAATAGTGTTAATTATGAAAGATAAAGTTAATGGGGCAATCCCTAATACTTATCAACAGGACTTTTTTCAGCTGGAGCGCAGTGGAATGGAGTTCCGGAACCTCTTGAAAACGGTCACTTGGCTGGTGGCCCCGCCCCCTGATCTCCAGACAGAGGGGAGTTTAGATTGCCCTCCATGCCATGGCACGGAGGGCAATCTAAACTCCCCTCTGTCTGGAGATCAGGGAGCGGGGGCCACCAGCCATGTGACCATTTTCTCCAAGGGCAACCCACTGAGTTCCACCACCTCTTTTCCCAGAAAAAAAGCCCTGCTTATCAATCAATTACTTGCTTGTTTAACCTTTTAACTGGAATAATTGCTGCTGCAGTTCAACACCATCTAATTGAGAAAGACCTTTTATCAAAGGAACAGAAAGGAAACTGCCAAAAGTCTCATGGAAGAAAAGTTCAATTACTGATAAATAAAATGGTATTAAAAATTGCAAAAACAAATTTGCACATAGCCTGGATTGATTACAACAAGACATCTGACCCTCTGCTGCATTCATGGATTGAAAATTCTTGTCAGCAACAATGAGAAAAAGGTATACAATATGGCACGTCCTGGAGTGGAACCAGGATGTGTCAGTATCAGGTGTGGAATATTTCAAGGTGATTCCCTGTCAACTTTATTGTTTGTCTTTGCTATGATACTACTAACAATGATACTGAATAAAACACATTGCAGATATGCAGTTTTGAAGGAAATGGGAAAATATCTAATTTGCTATATATGGACTACCTTAAATTATATAGAAACTCTGAAGAGGAAATCAAGTATGAATCTTTAGCCAAGATATAGCTCTGGATTTTGGAATTGAAAAATATACAATGCTATCAATAAAACAAGGGAAGATTACTGAATCAGATGGGGTAAAACTTGTGAATGGAAACAGAATCAAAGGCTTAGATTATGAAGAAAACTACAAATATTTAGGTATATTGCAAACTAATGATATTCAGCATATAATAGTTAAAAAGACTTGTGCTAAATACATGAAAAGGGTCTGAAAAATATCTGAAATTAAACTGTGGCAATATAGTTCATGCTACAAACATCTGGGCCATCCCAATTATTTGATACTGTGCTGGAACTGTAGATTGGACATAAACTAAACTGGATGCATTAGATTGCAAAACAAGGAAAATCATTACAGCCAATCATCCTCTACATCCTTGAAGTAACATAGATTGACTATTTGCTTGGTAGTGGTAACTGCCCACTGCCTGAGAAATTTTATAGTTACTGAACTGATCATAAATTGGGGTTCACTTACTGCTACATCTAAGGATGACCAGAATGGAATGTATTACACAAAAATGAATTGTGGAGCCATGTTCTTAAGATCAGTTTTACTATCTTTATGAGCAATGGAACGATTCACTTTACCATTAGTGATAGGCAACGACCTTGACTTAAAAATGGCTGCATCTTTCTGAATACACCTGCTAACTACTCAAATATGCTTCCCCCCTTTGTCTATGAGGTGACTGTTTAAACATAGGACAGGCATCAAACAGGCATGTCTTTCCTGTAAAGTGTTCTTTCCAGTCTTCCCCAGCATGAGTTCTTTGCACTGACTGAGAACTATGTAAGAAGAAGGTTTAATTGTATATGGCCAAAGGCCGTCACAATACAAAGTTAAAAACAGTAAAATTAGAAATCTATCTTACAAGCATAAAATACAGTTATTAAAATAATAAAAATAGAATACAATTAAAATGGGACCTTAATAAATACCAGACAGTTATGAGAAAAGTTAGGTTTCTGAGGAAACAATCTTGGCCCTAATCTTTTTTGCAGCCAAGGCAAACAGGGATACTCTGCTAGTGACAAAAGAATCAGTATCAGATAACAAAAAAACTAATTTGTCAATATCAGAGGTAAAGTTACGCCCCACTAATAAGTTGGCAAGAAATTTAGCTTTAACCTCTGCATACATGGGACAAAATAAGGTGTAATGTAGAAGTATTGTCGAAGGCTTTCACGGCCGGAGAACGATGGTTGTTGTGGGTTTTCCGGGCTGTATTGCCGTGGTCTTGGCATTGTAGTTCCTGACGTTTCGCCAGCAGCTGTGGCTGGCATCTTCAGAGGTGTAGCACCAAAAGACAGAGATCTCTCAGTGTCACAGTGTGGAAAAGATGTAGGTCATTTGTATCTACTCAGGAGGGGGTGGGGTTGAGCTGAGTCATCCTGTAAGAGTTTCCCAGGGTGTGGAATGCTAATGGCGGGAGGCTTCACTGTATCCTGAGAAGGTTCTTTTGCATATGGATTGGTACTTGATGTGCTAATCTTCTCTGCAGGGCTATTGTCGGGGATAGAATGTTTTGTTAGCCTGGTGTTTTTCAGAACTGGAAACCACGCTCTGTTCATTCTTAAGGTTTCTTCTTTCCTGTTGAAGTTTTGCTTATGCTTGTGAATTTCAATGGCTTCCCTGTGCAGTCTGACAAAGTAGTTGGAAGTGTTGTCCAGTATTTTGGTGTCCTGGAATAAGATACTGTGCCCTGTTTGAGTTAGGCTATGTTCAGCCACTGCTGATTTTTCAGGTTGTCCAAGTCTGCAGTGTCTTTCATGTTCTTTTATTCTTGTCTGGATGCTACGCTTTGTGGTCCCGATGTAAACTTGTCCACAGCTGCAGGGTATACGGTATACTCCTGCAGAGGTGAGGGGGTCTCTACTCTCTTTTGCTGATCGTAGCATCTGTTGTATTTTTCGGGTGGGTCTGAATACTGCTTGAAGGTTATGCTTTTTCATAAGCTTTCCCATCTGATCAGTAATTCCTTTGATATATGGCAAAAACACTTTTCCTGTAGGAGACTGTTTTTCCTTGGTTGTTTGATTCATCCTGGGTTTGGTTGCTCTTCGGATTTCATTTCTGGAGTAGCCATTTGCCTGAAGTGCGTGGTTTAGATGATTAATTTCCTCATTGAGAAAGTGCGGCTCACATATCCGTCTTGCACGATCCACTAATGTTTTCATTATGCCTCTTTTCTGTCGGGGGTGGTGATTGGAGTTTTTGTGTAAGTACCGATCAGTGTGAGTTGGTTTCCTGTAGACCTTGTGACCTAACTGAAAGTTTGCTTTGCGGATGACCAAGGTATCCAGGAATGGGAGTTTTCCCTCGATTTCTTTCTCCATTGTGAATTGTATGTTCAGGTGGATGTTGTTGAGATGATTCAAAAACCCCATCAATTCTTCCTCCCCATGGCTCCAAATGATAAATGTATCATCCACAAACCGGAACCATACACTAGGTTTGTGGGGTGCTGATTCTAGAGCTGTTTTTTCAAAATGTTCCATGTAGAAGTTTGCTATAACTGGGCTGAGTGGGCTCCCCATGGCCACCCCATCCATCTGTTCATAGAATTCGTTATCCCATTGGAAGTAACTGGTTGTCAGACAATGGTGGAATAAGGCTGTTACATCCTCTGGGAAAATCGGATTAATAAGTGCAATAGTGTCTTTTACTGGAACCTTGGTAAACAGGGATACAACATCAAAACTGACAAGTATGTCTTGTGGATTGAGTTTCAAAGAACTGATTTTGTTGATGAAATCTGCTGAATCTTTGATGTAAGACGAGGTTTTCCCGATGTGGTCCTGCAGGAGATCTGCCAGATGTCTAGCTAATTCATATGTCGGTGAACCAATGGCACTCACAATGGGTCGGAGTGGGACTGAATCCTTATGTATTTTGGGGAGTCCATATAGTCTAGGTGGCTGTGCTTCAGTCTTGCATAGTTTTCTGTGCGTGTCGGGATGTAGTGAGGAATTCTTGATCAGCGCATTCTTGATCAGGTGGACCCCTCCACCTACAAAAAACTAAAACGAGATCCCACTTGCAAAATCACCAGGCTAACAAATGCGCTGATCAAGAATTCCTCACTACATCCCGACACGCACGGAAAACTATGCAAGACTGAAGCACAGCCACCTAGACTATATGGACTCCCCAAAATACATAAGGATTCAGTCCCACTCCGACCCATTGTGAGTGCCATTGGTTCACCGACATATGAATTAGCTAGACATCTGGCAGATCTCCTGCAGGACCACATCGGGAAAACCTCGTCTTACATCAAAGATTCAGCAGATTTCATCAACAAAATCAGTTCTTTGAAACTCAATCCACAAGACATACTTGTCAGTTTTGATGTTGTATCCCTGTTTACCAAGGTTCCAGTAAAAGACACTATTGCACTTATTAATCCGATTTTCCCAGAGGATGTAACAGCCTTATTCCACCATTGTCTGACAACCAGTTACTTCCAATGGGATAACGAATTCTATGAACAGATGGATGGGGTGGCCATGGGGAGCCCACTCAGCCCAGTTATAGCAAACTTCTACATGGAACATTTTGAAAAAACAGCTCTAGAATCAGCACCCCACAAACCTAGTGTATGGTTCCGGTTTGTGGATGATACATTTATCATTTGGAGCCATGGGGAGGAAGAATTGATGGGGTTTTTGAATCATCTCAACAACATCCACCTGAACATACAATTCACAATGGAGAAAGAAATCGAGGGAAAACTCCCATTCCTGGATACCTTGGTCATCCGCAAAGCAAACTTTCAGTTAGGTCACAAGGTCTACAGGAAACCAACTCACACTGATCGGTACTTACACAAAAACTCCAATCACCACCCCCGACAGAAAAGAGGCATAATGAAAACATTAGTGGATCGTGCAAGACGGATATGTGAGCCGCACTTTCTCAATGAGGAAATTAATCATCTAAACCACGCACTTCAGGCAAATGGCTACTCCAGAAATGAAATCCGAAGAGCAACCAAACCCAGGATGAATCAAACAACCAAGGAAAAACAGTCTCCTACAGGAAAAGTGTTTTTGCCATATATCAAAGGAATTACTGATCAGATGGGAAAGCTTATGAAAAAGCATAACCTTCAAGCAGTATTCAGACCCACCCGAAAAATACAACAGATGCTACGATCAGCAAAAGAGAGTAGAGACCCCCTCACCTCTGCAGGAGTATACCGTATACCCTGCAGCTGTGGACAAGTTTACATCGGGACCACAAAGCGTAGCATCCAGACAAGAATAAAAGAACATGAAAGACACTGCAGACTTGGACAACCTGAAAAATCAGCAGTGGCTGAACATAGCCTAACTCAAACAGGGCACAGTATCTTATTCCAGGACACCAAAATACTGGACAACACTTCCAACTACTTTGTCAGACTGCACAGGGAAGCCATTGAAATTCACAAGCATAAGCAAAACTTCAACAGGAAAGAAGAAACCTTAAGAATGAACAGAGCGTGGTTTCCAGTTCTGAAAAACACCAGGCTAACAAAACATTCTATCCCCGACAATAGCCCTGCAGAGAAGATTAGCACATCAAGTACCAATCCATATGCAAAAGAACCTCCTCAGGATACAGTGAAGCCTCCCGCCATTAGCATTCCACACCCTGGGAAACTCTTACAGGATGACTCAGCTCAACCCCACCCCCTCCTGAGTAGATACAAATGACCTACATCTTTTCCACACTGTGACACTGAGAGATCTCTGTCTTTTGGTGCTACACCTCTGAAGATGCCAGCCACAGCTGCTGGCGAAACGTCAGGAACTACAATGCCAAGACCACGGCAATACAGCCCGGAAAACCCACAACAACCATTGTAATGTAGAAGATCCTCAGGAACTGAGGCACCGCATATGCAGAAACGGAGAGCCATTGGGGTTTGATGGTATCTTCCTGTAAGTAAAGCTGTCAGCATTGTTTGAAAGCGCAGGGAGGTAAATGATTTTCTGAGATGTTGGGATGTGATATTCACTAAATAAGGAGATCTAACATGATCTCTTTTGATCAATTTAAACCAAGGGGAAGATCTGCACTGGGAAATTGTAAGACTGTCCAAAAAAGCATCACATCTGTAGACCCAATTTCGTAAGTTGGAGCCATTATTTAAGACCCCCAACAAATAATCTGGAATGGTATAATGAACAGGAATATTATTGTAGCAAGCTGCCCAGGGTGAGTCACTGTGTGTCATCAGCTGAAAGCATTGCTTGCTGAAAGTGTTGGTAATAACAGTATTACCCTTGCTCCAGAATTTAAGTATGGCCAAATGAACCCTAGCTCTAACTGAAGGCAGACCAAGTTCTGCCCTCATTAGGGCTGCAGGGGTCCCCCTGGGTAGGGCAAGCAATCGTCTAATGAAAAGATTTTGAATTGATTCCAGATGGGTTATGATATGTTCTTTCCAACCCCAGACTTCTATACCATAAAGGAGGTGGGGGATTGCCTTACATAAAAACAGTTTTATTGCAGGGTCTACAAGAGATCCACCCTTGGTATAATAAAATCTCAGAATTGCCTCTATTATTTTTAAAGTGGAGGATTTAACAATATCCAGATGTATATTCCAACTTAGGGTCTCGCTAAAGGTCACTCCCAAATACTTATAAGAGCTGCACTGTTCAATTGGAATTCCATGAATACTCCAGGTAGTCCTTCTGGGCCGCCTTCTAAACACCATGACCTTGGTCTCTGAGAACTATCTAAACCAGCTGCTTAATCCTAATCAAATGGTCCAAAAGAACTACAATCCTCATAAAACCGAACAATTCAGTAAGTTCTGAGTATGCAGTAAGAATGGCTACCAGACATCTGCCTATGTGGCGATGAATGCATATAGATGCAAATACACTTGAAATCTGTAAACAAATCAGCAATTTGAGAGTATGGGTGAATCAAGGGAAGGCACTACAAACTGGAAATTTGCAGCAGCACAGCATTATTATGGAATGTTGGATCATTATTCAAGGTTGTGTCTTGCCCCTCCATCCGCCAAACCCTTAGATTTCATTGCATTGGTAACTCACTCCTTTACTAATTGTTAAGCCACACACTGCTGGGGCTTACAAATTCTTGCTGAAATGACAGGATCCCTCATCACACCTTCTATTTTTTGCAATTAGATGCTTTTTTACCCTTAAAGCAGCCTTTGTCCCTAGATTTACTGAGCCCAATGCAATCATCTAGTTTCATAATTTTGTTGTAGAAGGCCTGCTGGCAAGTTTATTAAGTAATAAGGGATAACAGGTGGTGCATTTCTCGGTGGTTATAGCATGTCTTGGGTGGTGTTGATAAGGCACAAGGTCAAAGACTCGTAACTGTAATAACTCAAGAAGTGCACTCTGTCTTATTGGCCTAATGAAGCAGAATTGTAACATAAAGAAAAATGTTATAGTAAACTGTATGTTACCTCTCTGCTCAGCAGGAACGAGATGCTGGGAACACAGTATAAGCATCACACACTTAAATATAAACCATATCTCAGTGATTCCGCGTGTGTATCAGGGAATGGTTGTGGGTGAACCATGAAGGTGGTGGAAATAGGGTGATCAGGTATAATGAAGGAACACACTTCCATACCTTTTTAAAAAATCAATAAAAATTAATTTTAAAAAATATTGTTTTGGACTGTGTTGCTTGTCATAGGGCTGTGTAGAATAACAAAAAGCTTTGTCTGCTGAACTTCTCCCTTTTGAAAAACTATTAAAGATGCAGGAGCTTTGTATTTTGCTCTATCTGGTCACACAACGTAGCTGTTACCCTGATCTAGTAGCTCAGTGCACATATGCAATTCTGTGCATGAAATAGTTTGAAGCAACTCTGTGGCTGAAGTACATCATAATAACTCTCTCTGGCCCCTGGTTCCATTGGCTAAACAACAAGGTGGCACTGACCCTTACTAGTCAAGAGGAGGCTTCCCCAATCATTGCAGTTCCTTTGTGGCATACTGGGCCACTGAGGACTGGAGAAGGTGCCACTCTCCCCTGGGAGACCACTGCAGGCCTGCCACATAACTCGTCCTCATCAGCATCATCAACCAGCTCCTGGCGGTTTGCCATTCCCTGTTTGAAGCATGCCTTTTCGCAGCTGCATTCACATTGGCTTTGTTTGGGGCCTTTAGGGCTGGGGAGTTGGTGGCACCATGACACCTCTGGACATGCATTGGAGCAGGGGACGTGGCGGTGCAGGGGCCTCAAATCTACATCCAACTGGGGCTTTCCACCGTAGCGTATTCAAGTGGTGGGCAGGTGGAAGCTGGGTGTATACAAGGTCTACATACATCCTGATATCTCTCTCTCTCTCCTCCCCTTCTGTTTTGTAGTTCCTATGGGGAGACAGCAGTCAGTGTGGATCTTTGGGCATAACATTATCCATTGGGCCAGCTGCTATGTGGCAGAATCCGGTTGAGGGAAGCATTTGCAACTCCAGGGAGCCATCGGTGTAAAGTGTATTGGTGTTTGAGGGATGCACTTGGACTCCTTCCTCCCCACGGTGCTTTGACATGCACAGGACCCTGGGCCACCAGATGCCTTGGTGATCCAGCTGAGGGAGAATGACTTGGAACTTAACGCATGCCATCATCAAGGATTTGGGGATTCGGCATCGGCATTTTCTTAGGGTGAGGTTGTTATGGTCAGACTTACTTGAGAGATGCTCTTGGCTGGTTGCTGCATCACCTGGGAAGGTGGACTTCGCCAGGTGAAAGGTGGTGAAGGCTGTGGTGTGCTTAGTGGAAGTGGACGGGGGCCACGTTATCTACCATCTAGACATTTCCTTTTGGCTGGAGGCCATGTACCATCCCAATGGGGTGCAACTGTTCAGCTAGAGGCAAGACCTTTGGTTTCAGGATATCCAGGATGGGCTGTTTGGGTGGTTTCAGCTTTAGGGGCTTTGGCGGGAGTCATTATGGCTCTTGTGGCGGTTTGGCATTGGGCACAGATCCCTTTGGGGGAAACATGTGTTACCAGAACTGCTTTTTACAATGGGGAAATTAGCTTAGCAGACTGGAACTAAAATTAGCGCGGATCTAACCAACGTTTACGGAGGTCCCGATTCCAGACACTCTAGTGACAAAGAGGCAGACTACAAATAGATTCAATAAACACGTGTATTTACTAGTAGTGTGGCGTAAGCCTGAACTTGCACATACATAAAAGAAAGCTTACAAGGACTAAGGAATATAGAGTAAGAAATACAGAGATGGTCGCATTTGCAGGTACCCAACAATGACAAGGGAAATACTCACAATCCTGAAGTGGAGCAGAGACACAACAGCGAGGTGGTCCAATGCCAGCAATGGATCCATGGACAGACAGCAAGGGGTTCTGGATAGGAATGGCCTGAGCACCATGCGGTCTGAGAGACCAGCTTAAATACCCCAAAACGTACCCTGGTGCTGGTGCTGTACTTGGTGGTTCTCACAGATTAAAACAAAGACTCCAATGGGTTACTGAATGGCTTAGATGGGCCACTTTAGGAATCTGATTGTGATAAGTGACAACTCAGGAAGAGGGGACAAAAGAGGGAGGGGGAAATCCGAGTGGTCTGAAAGGATGTTCCAGCAGACAGGGCTTGTCCTGATGTCATCAGCTCTGGAATGCGGAGGTTTCTTTGAGATGCATTCTCTAAGTGCTTGGGATGTTCGGCACTTAGCTTCTTCTCCAGGGCGGCTCCTAAGATATGCAGAGCGGGGCGAGGTACTCTCGCTGCGGACATGGTGTGCCCGTTTCACCGAAATGTCTTCTCAAAGCAGTCTTTTCCTCTTGGTCTTCTGGCTGCCTAAGAGCATGGTTGCCGGCTGGGCATAGCTGGGGCTGGTTAGCAGGTTGCCCGGTAGCGAGGGCAAGCTCGGGGACCGACCCGCAGGAGGCTCCAGGCGGGAACTGACCAGGGAGTGCCTAGCCAGGCTCGCTAGAGGTTTCCCCGGCAGGCGCCCAGCTGCTAGCAGCGGCTTGGGCCGAGATGAGGCAGGCTTCCATGGAGGCAGGGGGAACAGCACGTAAAACACAGTCCAAAGCAGGGAGAAGGCACGGTCCGTGGCAGATGGCAATGAAGGCACGGTGCACACTTGTAATAAAGTCCAAACACACACTGGGAAGTCCAGATATAGGTCTGGGCAGGGCTGCCCAGGAAGAGAGTCCTTTGTGCAGTTATCCAGGCATGGTATCAGGAAACTAACAGTCTATTGCAGCAGCAAGCTAATTGACAAGCAGACAGGAAACTGACACGTGTACCAGAATGCACACGTGTAGGGCAATCTTTGGTGCAGTAAAGCAGCAATGCAGGAAACTTTAACACAGTCCATGGCAGGCCTTAAAGCAGGAGAGGGGGGCTACTTGGCAACACATGGGGGTCCCCGTATTCTTGGGGGCAATGTAGGGCAGCAACAAGCCCAGCTTGTTGCTGCCCTACAAGCCCAGATAACAAGGGTACCACACAGAAGTGTACACCCAGGTGGAGTCTCACTTACTGTCATCCCATGGTTCTCTCCCCTCAGCTGATGGTCTGAGAGAGTGAGGGGCTTATCAGCTGGCAGACAGGTCAGCCAATCCTGGATCCATGCTCCATACAGTGTCAAGGCTCCTTTAAGCTGTAAGCAATAGAACTGTGGCCTTTTAAACTCCGCCAGTGGTCTCTGTGTCTTGTTGCCTCTGATGCACACCCCCTCAAGCTGATTCTACAAACAAGCCTCCAAGAAATGGGACACATTCTGATGTAACTATTGTAGATGAATATTGGGTAGCATCCATGATGGGTAGCATTATTACCTACTCCCAATGCCCAAAGCAGTTTTGTAACTCATTTTTTAAAAATAGTACCTGAATCAATGCCTTAATTAAAATATGATAGATAAAAACTGTTTGTGATGAAAACAAGCACAAGTCTTTGAGCTTCTGCACCACACTCCTTTCCCCCCAGACGTGCAGCACTGAAACTGTAAACCAGGAAGTCTTCAATAAACTACAATTTGGTTGTTGTGGGTTTTCCAGGCTGTATTGCCGTGGTCTTGGCATTGTAGTTCCTGACGTTTCGCCAGCAGCTGTGGCTGGCATCTTCAGAGGTGTAGCACCAAAAGATAGAGATCTCTCACTGTCAGTGTCTCTCAGTGTGACACTGAGAGATCTCTATCTTTTGGTGCTACTCCTCTGAAGATGCCAGCCACAGCTGCTGGCGAAACGTCAGGAACTACAATGCCAAGACCACGGCAATACAGCCCGGAAAACCCACAACAACCATCGTTCTCCGGCCGTGAAAGCCTTCGACAATACATCAAACTACAATTTGTTGGGCACTTTAACAAATTTTTGCTTGCTAAACCAGAATTCTAAACCAGAATTTAATCTTAATTTGGAATCTTGGTTTCTAAGCAGGCAACAAACCACTCTTTGTTAAAGCACCTGATTTGGGCATCTCAACAAATTGTGGTTTATTGAAGACCTCCTGGTTGGCAATTTTTGCACCACCAGCAAGCGGGAGGGGAAGGAAAGAAGGGAGTGCTGAAACCTGACAACATCGGTGTAATGATTTGACGTGTGTGTGTGTGTGTTTAAGAATGGGGGGGGGATGAAAGAGAGGGGTGAGTGAATGAGGTGATTGGTTGCTGATTGAGAATATAGGCAGAGTTGAGAAGTGTGAGTGGAGTGATATCTGATTGGACAGTAGCAGTACTCTAGGGGTGGAGTGAACTGAAGGTTTTTTTAGTTACTGAGTGGAGAGAAAAGTTTTCATTCTGGGCAAAGTAGGCAACTTGTGTGGAAGCCTGAAAGGATTGTCATTCTAGTTCAATCAGGCAATCTGTGTGAAGCCTGAACTGTGTGTTTCTGAGAGAAAATATTTATTATGTCTATATCAAGCAAACTGTGTGTGATCCTGAAAGTGAAAGTCTGTGTATATCTGAGTGAGAGATTAATCTATCTAAATCAGGCAAGCTCTGTGGAAAGGCCTGAATGAATCTAAGTCTGTGCGGAGTTTATTCTCTTAAAGAAGACTTGTGTGGAAAATTATTTTGTGTGACTAAGCCTATGTAAAAAAACCTTTAAGAACAGATGACAATCTTTGAAACCACCAAGCTTAAGAAACAGTGTGAAACCAATATGCTTCATGTAATAATAAAGTTTTATTTTGTTTTTTTTGTTCACCCCTGAGTATATGTGATTTCTATATATCCCAGTTTTATCCTCAGGGCCACATAGTCCCATGAAGGAGCCTAATGTTTGGACACATTATTCAGAAAAAAATGTAATTAATTTGTTTGGAATTTAATTCCTGGTGGCAGCATTATCTACCAAGAGAGTGAAAGAACAAGAAGGTTGCCCCGAAGTGTCTGGTGCAGTCAGTTTTAGGAGTACATTGATGGAAATTGACTGCAATTGGAAATTAGGAAAACTGAGACTTCCTTCCCTCTCCTCCCAAGCAGTGAGATTCCCCCCCTCAGTTCTCGTTTTGAACAACCCTGATCCCTTCTGTAATGGATGGCATCACATTATTGCTGCTAGACTAGCATTATCACTTCTGCAGTACAAAGCATAAAAGACACTTCCTTGCTGATTGGGAAAGCCCCTTTTCTCTAAACATTAAATGTTTATATCATTATTGCTTCCCTGTGGATGTTATATCAGATGTTGAAAGATGTCATCTGTGCAATAAAGACAGTAAAATAGTCTAAGAAGCCAGCCTTGCTTAGCAATCAAAACACAGCTGGTGCTGTAAAAATGGTTAAATCTCAGTCTCTATAGAGAAAGAAATAATTAATGTATCTATACATAGCCTTGGAGACTGATAGCTGTAATTTAGCCCTGGCTGCTCAGCACTTCTATCAGAAATGACAAACTGTCTTGCAGAACTACCTGTTTCCTAATCAGTCACTCACTTGCTATTCAGGAGAGACAAGATCTATTATCTGAGAAGAGGAGATCCTAAAAGAAACTAGAGCAGCCAAAGCATATGGATGGCCATATGGGAAATACAACATCTGTATAAACCTTAGAAAGACTTGTTTGAGGAAGAAATTTCCCCATCTAATTCATTATGCAGGGAGATTAGATTAATTATGTAAATTGTATCTGTAGCAGAGCCAAAATGCACTTTCACAAACTTTCCATCAGCCCTAGAGTGGCACTGTAGAGGCCAATTTCATGCTATGTGTATTTGCCAAACATGCTAAGATGACAATTAAGTGGGAAGGTACCCAAAGATGTGCTGTGCTGTGGGAGACTGGAACCTGCAGAAAAATATTTTTTTACATAACACTGTGCAATTGTTGCTACAACAGAAATCAAAGTGGCTTCTACTCTTAATTTAATTTCTCTATTCAAGTTCCCCACAATACTTTCCCTACATGTATCTACTCACAGAACATTTGGCTCCTACAGTCATTACACTCATATGAATGTTGACTGGTTTTCTCTGATGGTCTTGCTGTACATCTCTGGAGGCTACAGTTCTCTTTTAGGTGGCTCAGAAAACTATGCAGTTCTCCACATAAAAAACATATCCATTTCCCCTTGTCCTCAGAAATTTCTTTCTTTCCTAACATAAATCTTCTCTTTCCTTCAGCCACCTCTAGCTTCCCCTCAGGGACAAAATCCCTTTGCCTCAAAAAATCTACTGAAGGGCCAAACAGAGAGAAATACATGACACTAGGGCAAATTTGGACATTATCTGTGTAAGGTAACAGCTGCTCAAACATCTTTTTGTATTGGGCCTCGTTCTATCAGCAATATAAACATGTGCCAATCACACTGGCTTCTCAGATTGCATTGGCAATTTATGCATCCTTTCACTGGTCTACTTCTTTCATGTAGCCAGCCATGGGGGGTGCATAGTAAATTATGTATAAGCCATGCCCAGCTTTCCACTTGATTTAGGCAAATTTTAACCACTCTTTGTTTCTGGGAAGTTGTATTGATATGGCAAACTATGGCCAGTTTTCCAGACTGTAATATTCTATAAGTCTCAACACAAAGCCATTAAATGGAAATAAAGTAGCGTTGCTAGCCTTCTGGTGAGGACAAGGCATTCTCTGCCTGCAACTCAGAGCAGCAGCTAGGGATTTTTTTTAATGGTCCTTGGGCTAATGGCGTGATGTGAAATCTAGGAAATTCTTGGAGGGAAAAAACCCAATGAGTGTTCAGTAGAGATGGGCACGGAACGAAAAAAACCCAAACCGCTCGGTTCGTGGTTCGTTAATTTCCATGGACCACAAACTTAACGAACGCACCCAATTTCTGAACTGGTTCGAGGTTCAGGATTCGGGAGGGAAGACTAGGATGGGGGGGGGGGGGGAGGAAAAAAGCACCCTTTCCCCAAACACCTCCCCAGTCCCCAGTCAGTAAGAAAAACAAGAAAGCAAGAGAAAAGAGGCTTTTCAGCCCCTTTTCCAGCAGCCAGAAGTGCAGGCTAAAGATCCAAGTTCCAATCCTAATCTCAACACCACAGCCAGCCACCAAGCCACCAAGCTCTCCTCCCTTTCCCACTCTAGAGAAACTGAAACCAGGAATCACACGGTTTCCCCTATTTATGGAAAAAGCCAAGCGATTGAACAACACAGGTGCACTCTGGTTGGCAGAAAAACCTGCCTAACATGGTTTTGGAAGGAAGAGATTGGTGTTACCGTGGCTGCTGAAGGCCCATCTCAGTTGCCTTGGAGATTCTAACCCCCCCCCTTTTCCTGGCTGGATAGGCCAGAGTGGGAGATCTCTAGTTTGCAGGGACAGCTGCCAATCAAGCCTGGAGGCCTCAGATTGGGGGCAAGCTAAAGACTGCCACTGTTGTCTCGGCAAGGGAGTATTTGGTGCCAAAAGTGTCTAAACCAGCAACCGAACGGTAAGAAAAGTTTCTTTGGTTCGGAAAAACGAGGTCCCATGGAACATGTGGTTCTTTGACTATTAACAGGCCATTCTGTACGGAATTTTGTTCCGTAGTTCGTTTTGTGCCCATCTCTAGTGTTCAACAACAGAGAGCGACGCAGTAAACAAGTATCAGTGCAAGAACAGAAATATTACCCGCGTACTCACTAATGTCTTCAAAATTTATTTTCCTATATATAACACATATGATCCCCTCAAATATATACTTAATTATAGGACCACACACACCGATAATACCCCTATCATCAGGTCAAAAACATTCATACAGGCGTCCTCAAACTTCTTTTCACAATTAATGAAGTGCTTTAGTGCTCAAAGTGCTTTCATAATTATTACTGCACCAGATAATAAAGTGCAAATGCAACGTAGCACCATACAAACACCAGTCCTTATAACGTTATTCAAAACCCTGAGCGCCTTGTATTCCGATCACGGGGATTGATGCAATTCCAGAAATTAGTCCAGTTGACTGTGAAGATCACAGAATATGAATAGTCCTTTGATATAAACCAATTTTTCTGTGATAACAATTCTTCTAACGGGTGGTCTAGATCCTTATCAAGCCCGTTTCAAGATATTCTTTTTCAAAGAATACAGTCATTGAAACACATCCAATCATATCTCTTGAGTACCCAATAATAAATCCATTTCCTATGCCGTTCGCTATTGAGGGGATCATACATGTTATATATAGGAAAATAAATTTTGAAGACATTAGTGAGTACGCGGGTAATATTTCTGTTCTTGCACATCTCTAGTGTTCAGCAATTCCTAGAGCGGACTGACATCACTTTTAGTAAAATTCCAGAAATTCCAAGAAAGGCATGACATCACTTCTGAGTTTTTCCTGGAAGTGATGTCACTCTGTTGTTGGACGCCACCCTCCAATTTCCTTGCCCCTGGACGGGCCTGGAAAACCTAAAATAAAGCTCCTGTATTGGGCACAAGTTTGGGTTCATTGTGTATAAATCTCAGATCCTTTTTATAGTTGTTTTCTCAGTTCAAGTAAGTAAGTCAGGTGATGCAAATCAATGTGGTTCTTTAAACTCCATTGGAATCAATGACTATTTATGCCATTTGAGGGTCTGTTTCACTTACTTTACATTTCTAAATGTAATTAACCAGGAAGTAGCTCTAAGACCAGAGATTTTCATACACCCTGGAGTCAAGCACATTGATTTTTAAACACTCCAGGCCAACTTCTCTTAAGTCAAAGCAGTTTGTTGAAGAAAAATTCTGATTTCTGTTCTTGAAGCATTTGATTCATAATTGATCTCCTGGGACTCATTTGCATGTTTCCTATGTTTACAAGAAAATCCATAATTGTTGCAACATCTGAGGACTACTGTGATGAACTTGGATGGTTGCTGGGAAAAAGGTGCCTTTTGTCAGGGTTTCCCAAGTGGTAGCAGGATGCAGATCAGAATGGAGTATGGAGTACTTACTGTGTTGCAAGAAGAGCAAAACAGTGGTCACATCTGTGTATATAAATATACACAAAGAAACTATATTTACGGTCCAGGCAAAGAAAGTGTTGATCTACTTTCTGTGTCATTTGGGTCCTAGTAGTCTTGTCAGGTGCCTACTTATGTCAGGCAATCATCCAGCAATTTACTGGTGCCATGGGTGCCAGCAGGAGAAACCGGGGAGGGGAAAAAGGGGGAAGGCCTGGCACACTGGCATCACACTGACATCATTTCCAGTTTATACTGGAAGTGACAAGTGACACCGTGGCATTTCTCAAAGACTCTATGGTAAAACCATATTGCTGATGTCTCCTCCAGGCCCACAGGGAGTAATATCAAGAGCATTTTTTGGTGATGTGCACATGTTGCCAGGGCTGTCATGTCAACACCAAGGTGCCCCCTCCCCCACAGCAGGGTATGTCTCCCGCTAGTTGCCAGGGAGGGGGCAGGGCTGGCAATCCAAGTCCTAGCACATTCCTGGGCACTGCAAAAGAATATAGCAAACTGGTTGAAACTGAAGTCACCATGGTTTTGCTGACTCATAGTGTTGCAAACTGCTGCAAAGCAGCCATAAAGTAAACGGAAAGTGCAGGAAGACACTGTAAAGGGGATCTCACATGAACACATGAAGCTGCGTTATACTGAATTAGACTAGTAAAGTCTACTTCAGCTGGCAGCGGCTCTTCAGGTCTCGGGATGAGGTCTTTCACATCACCAACAACCTGATCCTTTTAACTGGAGTGCTGGGGGGTTGAACCTGGGACCTTATGCATGCCAAGCAGATGCTTGTCCGCTGGGACACTGCCCCTCCCCACAATTTATCAAATGAGCAGTGGGGGAGGGGGCAGTCCACTACTTCCCTGTTAGTAAGGCCTCCTCAAATACCAGGAAGTTGGATATACTGATAGTGCTTGGCCAGATGTACTAAATGTCATACTGCTTGGCTTAGATGTATGGTAAATGGTTCATAAACTCCTGATAGTATAGATTTGACCCTCAGGTTCTGTACAATTACACTCTGCTGGATTGCAGCCGTTGGTTGTGCTGAAACATTATTGACTGAAGGCAAAATGCAGGTATTTATCTACCCACTTTTATATGTGGATACTTTATTGCCTGCTCTTGAAGTGATTGTTTTAAGTACTTTCCCATGAAGAACTGGCTTTTGCTGCCTCCAAAGAGGCCATCATTCCTCCCTTGCTCTTTCAGGATCAGGAAAACAAACAAAGGAAAAGAGAACTCAAGCAATCATTTAGAATAGAATTAACTGCTGTATCCTCTCCTATTTAGATACCAGAAAGAAGGAAAAAAAGGCCAACGCTATACTTGTAATGTCAGGCTTACACTGCCTCAGTGCAATCAAATGAAAATAATCTTGAGATTTTTATGATGCAAAATTAGGCTTGCCAGTCCCCTGGTGAGGGTAGGGGATCTCCCGCCCCCAGCCTCCACCCTCTGCCACCTCTCACCTAGCTGGTGGGGGAGGGGAGGTGTGGGAACATGGTGGGAGAGGCAAAGTGCACTCCTGGGTGCTCCGGAGCACCCCTGCATTGCACCAGGCATGACACCATGGAAGTAATCGGTTGCGCTGGAGCAGATTGAGTAAACATTGGTTCCAAATTTAGCGTTTGGGGCTCATCTTTACTCAGTTGGCCCTGGCACAACCTGTTACTTCCACATTGCACCAGGAATGATGTTGTTCTTGGTGGCACTCCAGAGCATACGTGTGAGGTAAGTGCTGCCCCAGCACAACCCCCCACAACCCCTCATCTCCTGCTTTCACCCCCCAGGGACCTGGCAACCCCACTGCAAAATAACCACTGGGTAAACCAGAGATTCCTGTCCATGGTAGAAATTGAAAAGATGTTTATGGTAAATTGTGGATATTGCTGGTAATTGGCAGTTTTCAAGTGAATCAAAACTGTATCTAGCACTCAGCTAGTTTAAAGGCAGAGTCCATAAAATTCCCACTTCCTTTTGATGCTGATTGTTTTGTGCTGCTTCTTTAAGAGAATAACCACATGGCCTCAGTGCAAGGAGGCATCTGGCTTCACTTTGCTTGCTGGTACCTGCAGGAGTGCTGGGCCTACACAAATGTTCAAAACCAGGCCATGCCTGTCCTACCCTAGATGAGCATAAAACGGAAAAGATTTTAGTTAAGTGTTATTATGCTTCCTTTTCACACCAAGTTCTACTCCCCAAAGTTTTCATTGTTAAAAAATAAAAAG
Source organism: Eublepharis macularius (assembly GCF_028583425.1). Lineage (NCBI taxonomy): Eukaryota > Metazoa > Chordata > Lepidosauria > Squamata > Eublepharidae > Eublepharis > Eublepharis macularius. The sequence continues at coordinate 69,571,220 of NC_072795.1, forward strand.
AAACTACTAAGTTAAGGAAGCTGGGTGTTAGCCGCTGTTCTACTGTGCAATTACTAACACAGAGAGGTTTTTACCTTTTAAAAAATCGCTTGGTTTTGTTCAAGATGGTAGTGAGACAAATAAGTAAATAATGCCTTTTGTCGAGTGCATGAACCATGATAGCAAGGAGTAAGGGGGAGGGGAGAATATTCCAAGCAATGAGCAGGTGTAGATGACTACGGACCAATAAGGTCTTGCAGGGCACTCACACCAGAGGTGGCATCTACCCAGTGAGTAATAGAACATTCACCACAGTACAGTATCTCTTTTGTAATCACTCTGTGGTAATACAATACATTGCTGTACTCACAGGAGCTGCTGAACGTAACACGGTTTAATTCTTAACCAACAATGAACTAACACAGAAAAGGAAAGTAAGAGAACAGTCTAGGGGGTGGGGGAGTTTTGCTCCAGACCATAATCAGGTTCCAGTTAACTCTTTACTATCCATTTTACTACATCCCTCCCCTTTATGTTTTTTTCTTCTTTAGTAATCACCCAAATATAGTCATTCAAATACCCAGGAGGTCTTATTGCTCTCACTGGATAGCAGTGCGCTTCCACCACATCCAGCAGCGGCGCCAAGTTTTTTGGCGCCTGTGGCCAGCTGGCGGGCCGGGCACCTGTACGCGCGTGCACGCACACACACACACGCACTGGCCTGCGTGATGATGTCAAGTGTGATGTCCTCATGGGTGTGTGCATGCCTCCGGCCTGATCGCTGCGGTGGGCTGCTGGGACGGCGCGCAGGTGGCCTCTGAGCAATCCTGCTTGGTTGCCCTGCACCACCACAGACGCCTGCCCGCTGCTGCTGCGCCTGGCTGGAGGCATGTGCTGGCAGCGGTGGCAGCATGAGGCAGAAGGGCTAGGAGGCTGCAGCTCCGTGGCGCGCGCTCCCACCCCCCGCGCCTTCTCCGGCGCCCCCTCTGGCACCCCACGCCCTGAGGCCACCACCTACCTGGCCTCAATGGGCATGCCGGCCCTTACCACATCATTATCCCTGGGTCTGGAAAGGTCAGTTTCTGCAGAAGCTTCCCTAACTAGTGACCTGGAAGGGGGCATCAAATTATAGGGGGCATCAGTCTCTGAAATTACACAGGGACTCTGGCTTTCTGGGCTCTGGCTTTCTGGGCATTCCTGTTCCTCTCCCGCTTTTTCTGACTCTTGCACATCAGTTCTCCTGTGGATGTGGTCTTGATGCTGATCTGATGACTCAGCCATCAGGTAAACTAATCTTAAAAGACAGAGGTCCCATCTGCGCTTAAATCCTACTGGGGATCCACACTGACCCTACTACTGGAATATTTTCCCCAGTGTATGTCTGCAATTTTACTTTTGCATTTCCCAAGACCTTGGAGCCTCTTTTATTCTGTTGATAAGTATTTTCATTAACCACGGTCACTCCTGTATCTATCTCCATGTGTACAGGTTCATTATTCAGTTCCACAGTGACTGTATAGGGTTCCACTATTTTTGCCTTTATAGAATACACTTTGAAGGCAAGGCCTTCTTCCCTCTCTGTCTCTTCTAAATAGCAAGCTTCCAGCTTCTTTCCTTTGTCTTTAGGAGGATGTGTGTCTTTCTCTGGGCTCTGTTGCACTCTCTGATAACTGGCTCTACATTTTCTGGCTAAATGTCCTACTTTTAAGCATTTATGGCACTGAGATCATTTTATGTTGACAAACCAAGGCCAAGTGACTTCCTCCACACCTGAAACATCCCTCTAGGGCTGGAGTAATTTGCTTCTGGTTTTAGATTTTATTTAAGGGGTTCACCTGAATGTCTTTGCTGCCTAGGTGTCAATCTTTAACATTTTTCTCTGCTGCCTCCATGGCTCTCGCCAGTTCTACAGTTTTGGTTCAAGTCAGGTTCCCTTCTGACAATAACTTCCTTTGAATGTTTTCATCTTGCATTCCGCACACAAATCTATCTCTTAACATATCCTCCAAAACATTTCCAAATGAACAGTATTCTGTAAGTTTTTTAAGCTCTGCTATATAGTATAATATAGATTCTCTTTCTTTCCTCATTCAGTTATGGAATTTAAAATGTTCCACAATGATATTATTGTATATTGAGATTAACAACTCTTTATTATAATAAACATCTTTATTGAAGACTGGAAGCAGACAGACTGAAGACTAGAGGTGGGCACGATCCAAAAAAAAATACCTATCAAGCTGTTCATGGATCTGCGCTGGCGACGATCCCAGATCACCGATCCACACCGAACAAGTCCCGTTTCCGATCGGGGATTGGGGATCAGGGAGGCCAAAGCGGAGGGGCGTGCCCCCCACACTTAGAGCAGAGGGGGGGGAGTTTTTAACCTGGCGACGAGCCGCCTCCCCTCAGGGAGGGGATGTTCTCTCTCTCTCTCTCTCTCTCTCTCTCTCTCTCTCTCTCTCTCACACACACACACACACACACACACATACACAGAGCAGAGGGGGAAAAAAGTTTTTAACCCAGCGATGAGCCGCTTCCCCTCAGGGAGGGGATGTTTTCACACACACGCACTTAGAGCAGGGGGGGGGAGTTTTTAACCCGTCCCTGCCTCTCCAAATAGAGAGAGAGAGACACCCCGTCAACATGTTTCAGCCAGCTTTTTAAAAAAAGCAGGGATAGAATCCTCCATTCCTCCCCACCCGATTTTAAAAGCAAGCAGCCAGTCTTCCAAAAGCATATTTTAAACAGGAAGAAAGTAAAACCAGGATCCACACGGATCCTCGCGGATCCTATGGTTTTTTAAATAGGAAAAACACAAATGAAACATCAAATCACATATCACAGCCAGGTCCACAGACTGAAATATAAAAAACACAGATCCAAAATTTTTTGGTGCTGCCACGGTGAAAAAACATGAGTCTGAGACATGGATCCTCATGAATTCATATGATTTTTACATTGAAACAAAAAAAGGCTGTCATATTGTAGATCTTTTGGTCCTGTTTGTGGCATTGGACATGATCTGGGACAGTATATTGGATTTTGGGTGGCCTCATGTAAAAATCAAGAGGATCCATGAGGATCCGTGCATTTGAACCATGTTTTTGCGCTGTGGCGCTGCCACAAAGCAGTGGATGAATGATTTTTTTGGTCCCATTTGTGGCAATGGACATGATCTGGTTTTGTATGGTGGATTTTGGGTGGCCCCATGTAAAAATCAAGAGGATCCATGAGGATCCATGCTTTTGAACCATGCTTTTGCACCGTGGCGCTGCCACAAAGCAGTGGATGAATGATTTTTTTGGTCCCATTTGTGGCAATTGACATGATCTGGGATTGTATGGTGGATTTTGGATGGCCCCATGTAAAAATCAAGAGGATCCATGAGGATCCGTGCTTTTGAACCATGTTTTTGTGCCATACCTCTGCCACAAAGCTGTGGATGAATGACTTTTTTGGTCCCATTTGTGGATATGGACATGATTGTCAGGTCTGACATAAGTTCCTTGTGTATTCTGACCAGAGAAATTCCATTTTAATCCTGTCAGTGTTTTAAGCTCTTCTTTTGCAGGTGACAAGCAGTCCAGTAACAGTTATCTCAAAGAAGAGGAATGTTTTGACTACAGTCTTTCCAGCCTTGGGAAAGTTTCACTCTCTCAGCTTCAAGCCGTTTGTTTTGAGAACTGTGGGGGGAGGATGGGATTTGCTGGGCTATGCTTTTCTGTACCTTAACCTTTACCTCCATTCGTAACAATACCCGTGTACCAACCAAGATATTGCATCTTGGCCAGTGGACTATAATGGTTGTTTATATTCAGTAAAATCTTTTGAAACCAATGGACTCATGTCTAATTGCAAGAGATAGTCTGGATTGCAACTTTTAATAAGCCACAGTCTGACATTTTGTTACGAATCACATCTGTTCCAATGCCTAAACCGGGGCAGACGGATACCAAGGCCGCTCCCAACAGGGACCCTTTGTTTGATCCTTATACCTCCTCTGGTTCGGAAGGACTGGAACCTCCAAGACCCATTCAGGGAGGAACGGAGTCCAGACGTACTGCGCTGATTACCCTGGAACCTGATAGAGCTGAAACTAGGCCCAGGGCAGCGGCTGAACCTCTGATATCCCTGCCTACGCCGAGGCAGTGGGGCTTGAGGCTGCGAGAGACGAGGGACAGGAGGGCGAGTACGGTGTTTACTCAGTCGCAAATGGACGGGAAACGAAGTATCGGCTCGATACCAGAGCATCCAAATAGCCAGCCATGGTATCACTGGAATCGAGAGGCCGATCAAATCAAGTGGAACCGAAGGGCTTCGGAAAGTACTCAGATGTGGGAAACCTCCCGTCGCAACGTGATGAGTTGGGATTACGCGGAAAGTACCCCGTGGATGGGGCAACGCGAGCCAACCGAACAGAGTTGGATAAAACTGCAGAGCCGAACTTTGGTGGTCGATGCTGGAATTTCGGTGGTGACCGGATTGGCCAAAGGAATATTGGCGGGGAGAATGGAAACAGAACAAGGTAACGGGGCTCAGGGCATGGGAGAAATTCGGCCTTGGCCTCAGGCGACGGCGTCCTATACGGAATATATGGAAACTACACAACTTCCCAAAGAAACTCCTCAAGAGTATGCTGAATCGGAGGGGGTCACGGCGGCCCCAGAACGTGTACAAATATTAGAAGAGAGACTTGGTAGTATGGAGGAGAGCTTAGCACATGCTGTTCACTTGCTCTCCGTACTTGTTGTAGGGGGATCAGAGGAAGGCCCCTCCAGTCGAGTTGTTGGGCAAAGTTTGGTGGCCCTGCAGGCTATGATCCCGAGGGAGCAACCGCTAATACCCGTTGATGATTAGCAAAAACCGGTACAACCACCAGAACAACCACAGGAGCCAGCAGATGAGAGATCGGAGGAACTTCCCCCTGATGAACCGGGAGGACCTCTGGAAGGGGAGGAAGAGGCACCGTTAGAGCAGCCTCAAGAACAACTGCAGGATCAGCTGCAAGAGCAGCCCCAAGGACAGCCGCTGCAGCCCCAAGAACAGCCGCTGGGGCAGCCACAAGAGCAGCCGATCCTTCTGGGAGGATTACCGTTACAGCTGCGAGATGAGGCTCCGGTACTCCCACCGCCGCCGCGGGGACAGCCGATTCTCCCACGACTTCCAGCGCCTAGGCTTCCGCCGCCGCTAAGACCGAGAGGTCCACCTCCACAAGGCCCGCCAGCTCCGTGACCGCAGAGACCACAGCCGAGGCTGCAAGGTCCTCCAATGCCGAGACCTCATGGGATCCCGCAACCCAGGCCCCAGTATCCTCCAATGCATCTGCTCCCGCGCCAACCCGACTGGCAGCCAAGGCAAGAACTGGTACCTGTACAATATTACCCACTCCCAGCACCGGTTGCCCGACCACAAGAGTTACCAATGGGATGGGTAAAATTGGAAGCTACTTTCGATAGAGATCCTTCGAAGTTGGGATTTTTTTTAGTACAAGCACTACTATTTTTCAATCGTTGGGGACACTTGTTCGGAGACGAAGCGAGTCAAATCGAGCATTTGGCATCACGTCTGCAAGGAAAAGCAGCGGAATGGTATGTAGCCTTGTACGATTTGGGGGCTCCAGAATTAGATTCCCTACAAGGTTTGGTAGATGCGCTCCGAGCGCAATACGAAGACCCACTAGAAGAAAGCAGAGCCCAAATGGAATTACAATCGATCAGGCAAGGTAGCATGTCGGCTAGGGACTATGTTACAAAATTCCGACAGCTAGCTGCCAAATGCCCAAGGTGTGAGGAAACCACCAAAATAATTATGTTCAAGCAAGGCATGAATCCCAGACTGTTGGATCAAGCCCTTATGCAAGATAATCCTCCCACACTCTTGGGTTGGATTCAACTAGCTTGTGAAGTAGAGAACCGAATGCAAGAAGTGCGCCTGGTTGAGCAACAGCAATCGGCTGGCCAACGGCGAACCTCCATAATTGTTAGAGGGGGCAGAGGGGCAGGATATGCAGCTAGAGGAGCGAGAGATGCTAGATGGCAACAAGGACTGTGTCTACATTGTGGCCAAAGCGGTCACTTCACAGCGCAATGTCCACTCCGGCCTGTGCAGAGAACTCCATTCCCGCCAAGGCGTCTGACCCCTGCCACCCTTCCCCAGCCGTCCCGCCCAACGCCTGCTCCGCAAACTTCACGAGGGAGAGGTATGTTCAGAAGAAATCCTCCCGAAAAGGGATTAGAGCTAGAGGAAATTATGGACTTTGACCCAACCGCACTAATCGGTGAAGAAGCACCAGAAAGTCCTAATTCGGGACACGAGATGGATCTGTCGTAAAAGGGCCCAAACGGCAGATCAAAACTCAGTCAGTTCCCATAGTGGATAGACCTCAAGGGTCCATACTATTCATGCCTGTTACATTAGTCAATCCTGAACGAAAGACTCATATTCAGGTGCAAGTGCTTATTGACTCTGGGTGCTCCAGAGATATAATTGCACCAGCTCTAGTGAACAGATTAGTGCTTCCAATAAAAGAACTTGAAACTCTGGTCATTTTTGAACAGATGGATGGCACTAATATGAATCCAGTCACTACTGAAACAGTACCTGTCATTACAGGCATGGGGCAACATTGGGAGACAAGATCATTTGTAATTAGCTCTACAGCAAAATACCCGTTAATTTTGGGAAGCAGATGGTTGTGGAACCACAACCCAGACATTAATTGGGCAGCTGGAAGCGTCACCTTCAAAACAGATAGCTGCAAAACCCATCGTTGGGACCAGACTTGGGGTAATAATCCTACCCTCATAGAACAAGCACTCCTGACCCAGGAGGAAATCAACCAAATACCTAAACAGTACAGAGCCTATTTACAAGCTTTCACCGAGGAAGAGGCCAACACCTTACCTCCCCATAGGAGAACTGATTGCGCAGTGGAACTCATCCCGGGGGCCACATTACCCAAAGGTAGACTTTATCCCATGAGCCCAAATGAAAGAGAGGAGCTTCGAAAATTCATTGACACTAATCTTCAAAGGGGATTCATCCGATCAGCAAACAGCCCCCATGCGGCACCAGTATTGTTTGTCAAAAAGAAGGATGGAGGATTGCGACTGTGCACTGACTTCAGAGGACTTAATGCAGTCTCCTCCACAAACGCCTATCCCATACCTCTCATTAGGGATCTACTCAACGTCGTGACCCAAGGTAAGATCTTCACAAAATTGGACTTGAAAGATGCTTATTTCCATGTTCGTATACGAGAGGAGGACGAGTGGAAAACCGTGTTCAATACGCCATTGGGACAATATGAATATTTAGTTATGCCTTTTGGCTTGGCCGGGGACCCTTCGGTTTTCATGTCCATGATCAATGAAGTACTGCACAAATTTTTGTATAAGGGAGTAGTTGTTTACCTAGATGATGTGTTAATTTACTCTGAATCTGAAGAAGAACATGTTCGCCTAATGCAACAAGTATTAACTACTCTCATGTGTAATAATTTGCCCATCAAATTGTCTAAATGTGAATTTCACAAAACTGAACTTACTTACTTGGGATATTGCATCTCAAAAGATGGGTTAAGAATGGATCCAGGCAAAGTGAAAGCCGTTCAAGACTGGCAAACCCCCACAAATCGTAAAGAACTGCAATCCTTCCAGGGGTTTGCCAATTTCTATAGAGAATTTATACAAAACTTTGCCCAAATAACTCTCCCCCTCACTGAACTCCTAAAGACGAAAGACAAAGGGGAGCAAGCTAAAAAACCAAAAGCCAAATTGAATTGGACACCACAATGCCAATTAGCCTTTAATCAATTAAAGCAGCAATTCATATCCGAACCAGTGCTGCAACACCCTGATGAAAATCGCCCATTCATTGTGCAGGTGGATGCCAGCGATACGGCGATTGGGGGTGTCCTTCTCCAGCGGGGGACAGACAATATCCTCAAGCCTTTCACATAAATTTTCTGAAGCGGAAAGGAATTGAAATGTTTGGGAGAAGGAGGCATTTGCTGTAAAAGCGGCACTCTCCACTTGGAGACATTGGCTAGAAGGGGCGCGCTGTCCGTTTGAGGTTTGGACAGATCACAAAAATTTAGAAGCGTTACGCAGTCCTCGAAGACTCAACGCCAAACAGCTAAGATGGGCGGAATACTTTTCAAAATTCAATTTTACTCTCCAATTCTTGCCTGGCAAAACTAACTTCCTGGCGGATGCCCTTTCGCGCATGCCCCAACATAAAAGCAAGCAGGAGGAGACAATAGACACAGTATTTTCGCCTACCCAATTGGGGTGTGTGGTTACTATGCGCAGTCGCACAGCACAACCCCCTCAGACAGACAATGGGTGTAGACAAAAACTGAAAAGCGAAGTCGAAAAGGAGGGGGACAATATGCCCAAAGAGAAATTAATTCAATCCGAACAAGGGGAATGGCTTTGGGGTAATCGATTTTATGTACCAAAGAGTTTAAGAAAAGAAGTGCTGCAACGCTGTCATGATGCGCCAACAGCCGGCCATTACGGATATTTAAAAACACTGATGGATATAGATTTGGAGGCTTTTTATATACTTATTTTTATATACTAAACCTATGCTTTTTCAGTATTACATGCTTTGCACTTTTTCTATGCTCAGGAGCCAAAGTAGTACGTAATGTAACCTGTAAGAATTTGACACTTGAAACAAGAAGACTTGAAACTCTGTAAGAACTGGTATACTGCTTTTAGGGCTGCACTTATATTATATGTTATATTATTCTATAGATTCCAATTGAAATCAGTACCAGAGAGCCTTTTGTAGAAAACTGATTTGATGCAGCAAGCTGGTTTTGGCCACCTGTGGTATTATCTTCCTTAAAGCTGATAAGAAACTGGGGAAAAGGGCACGAATAGGAAAACATCCCTTCCTATCCAACAGATTGAGATTCATTGGCGCCCTTGAAAGTATTATGCCAAGAAGAAAGTAGGTAAAAAGTTAGACAGTGTCCTTCCAAAATGAGGGCAGAGAAAAAAAAACTGTGAAGACTGGAATTCCCCCAAATAGAGGGGCCAGCCCAGAATTGCATCTTCAAATCAGAACTGACCCTAGATATGTTACGAGCCAATAAGATATCATATATTAGAATACTGTAATATTGTTATAATTATCTGAAAGTATTAATTGCCTGTGTTTCTATTGTAATTTTGATGAGCTCCGGACACAAGCAGACCACCTACTCCTGTGAAAATGGGCTCCTCCATTGTTTAAACAATCATATATTGCTTCATTCTACAGGACTCCGTAGTGTGTGTCTCTTATTGTGATTGGTGAGAGGGACACCTAAGGCACAAGTTTGTGCATAACAACACTTCATCTGGTCCAGAGACAATTTTGGTGGCCAGGCATGCGCAAAGACATTTCACAATATGTAGCTTCGTGTCCCATTTGCTTCAGCGCCAAAATGCGAAACGGTAAACCTCCTGGACTGTTGCAGTCCCTTGAAACTCCGAGTAGACCGTGGGAAGTTATTTCTATGGATTTCATCACAGATCTTCCCCCCTCAAAAAACCACACCTGTATTTTAGTAGTGGTGGATCTGTTTTCCAAGCAAGCCCACTTCATCCCTTGCACTACTATGCCTTTGGCAAAAAGATTGGCGGATATTTTTCTAAAATACATTGTAAAACTCCATTCTTTTCCATCAAAGGTAATATCCGACCGCGGCGGACAATTCGTTGCCAACTTCTGGCGGGAGCTTATGCAACTAATGGGAATTGAGCAAGGTTTAAGTTCTGCACACCATCCGCAAACCGACGGACAGTCCGAAAAAACTAATCAATTATTAGAACAGTTTCTCCGTTGCTACATTTATTTCCAACAAGACAATTGGATTGATTTATTACCCTTAGCAGAATTTTCTTACAACAATAGTGTACATGCGTCTACAGGAGAAACTCCGTTCAAAGTAGTTTATGGCTACCATTTTAAACCATTTCCTTTTGAAGCTCTTCCCCCTGCAACAGCCTCCAATGATGTTTCAGAAGAGCAGCTCAACAATGGACTCTTATTCAAAAACATCTTACCAAAGCTAAGCAGGACTATAAGAAATACGCTGATCACCATCCTGCGGCTGACTGGGAATTGCATCCAGGAGACCTTGTGTATTTGTCTACAAAAAATTTAAGAGTCGCCCAAACCAGCCGTAAACTGGCACTGAAATATTTGGGACCATTTCCAGTTCGTAAAATCATCAATAAAGTGACTGTAGCACTCGATTTGCCAAAGAACCTCCGTCACGTCCATCCGACTTTCCACATCAGCTTATTGAAAAGGGTCCCTCCAGCAAATCAATGGCATATCCGTGCTCCTCCCAGACCAACTCTGATTGATGACCAAGTCCATTATGAAGTACAACAAATTTTGGACTCTAAATTCAAACGTAATAAGTTGTATTATCTCATCAGGTGGAAGGACTTTGATTCTGGGTTTGATGAGTGGGTGGAGGACATTCATGTTCATGCTCCTAGATTAATTAAATCATTTCACAATCTCTACCCTCTCAAACCAGGGGGAAGGACATTTTAGAGGGGGCAGAAATGTCAGGTCTGACATAAGTTCCTTGTGTATTTTGACCAGAGAGACTCCATTTTAATCCTGTCAGTGTTTTAAGCTCTTCTTTCGCAGGTTACAAGCAGTCCAGTAACAGTTATCTCAAAGAAGAGGAATGTTTTGACTACAGTCTTTCCAGCCTTGGGAAAGTTTCACTCTCTCAGCTTCAAGCCGTTTGTTTTGAGAACTGTGGGGGGAGGATGGGATTTGCTGGGCTATGCTATTCTGTACTTTAACCTTTACCTCCATTCGTAACAATACCCGTGTACCAACCAAGATATTGCATCTTGGCCAGTGGACTATAATGGTTGTTTATATTCAGTAAAATCTTTTGAAACCAATGGACTCATGTCTAATTGCAAGAGATAGTCTGGATTGCAACTTTTAATAAGCCACAGTCTGACAATGATCTGGTTTTGTATGGTGGATTTTGGGTGGCCCCATGTAAAGATCACGAGGATCCATGCTTTTAGACCATGTTTTTGCGCTGTGGGAGTGCCACAAAGCAGTGGATGGCTGAATTTTTGGGTCCCATTTGTGGCAATGGACATGATCTGGGATTGTGTGGTGGATTTGGGGTGGTCCCATGTAAAAACCTAGAGGATCCATGCGGATCTGTGCTTTTTTAGCATGTTTTTGTGCCGTGGCAGCGCCACGGATTAGTGGATGCATGATTGTTTTGTTGCTGACTGTAGACTAGGACATGATCTATAATATGACAGCCATTTTGTTTTGTTTTGTTTCAATATAAAAATCATATGAATTCATGAGGATCCATTTAAAAGCATCTGGATCCAGCTTTTACCCACTCCCTTTTAAACACACACACAGAGCCGTGAATGCCCCAGGAATAGATTACTGGCGCCCGAGTGTCTGCAATCCCGAACAGAAACCGATCAATCCAATCAAGCCCCAAACAAGCAAACCTCCAATCGCTGGATCGGTTGCCGTGGACAGCACCGATTAGCTGAGTCCCAATGGCGCAATCGCCATTATCGGGTTTTTTTTTCAAATCGTAATGCTGATCGTGCCCATCTCTACTGAAGACTCAGGCTTCAACAGTAACCAATTTATACTTGTAGAAACCACTCCCACTTTTACAACAACCAATACAAGCAGCCAGAATTCCTTGAGGCTTTGTAGGCCTCAAGGAATCTTCATTCTACACAAGCAATACATAATAGACATTAGGTTTAGGAGTGTAATATTCAGTCAAAACCTTTTGCAACTCCATTAAATTTTTGTCTCCAGACTTCTCAGGATGCAGTAGGCCTCACAAGAGTACAGAAGTTTTGCAGCCTCAGACACTGAGAAATACTGCTTTCTGCTTAGCTGCCTCTGTGATCTCATTTACCTGAAAATAGTGGTCCGGAGCCTTTCAATGTATTGCTGCTAATCTAGATTAAACTCCCCAATTTTTCCTTACAAGGCCATGCTTTGAATCCCCTCCTCATCACCAATTCTTTCTACAATAAATCACTGTACTCACAGGAGCTGCTGAATGTAACACTGCTTTATTCTCAACCAACAATGAACTAACACCGAAAAGTAAGTAAGAGAACAGTCTAGGGGGTGGTTTTTTGCTCCAGCCCAAAATCAGATTCTAGTTAACTCTTTACGATCCATTTTACTTTTTTTACCACAATCTCCTTTTCTTGCAACAATCAAAATGAATGCTACTGCTGAGTACATGCCATCTAAATCTGTGTCTGTCTAAACAGCCTTGTGAAGGGGTCACCAGACTCAGGCACACCGTGGGCCTTCCATGGATGCCTAATACTTGAGCCACGACATCTCTGTCAAAAAGCCTGAGGCTCAAGTTGCTTTACTAACTTTTTGCTTGTTATATCTCTTCCCACTGTGATTGGTCGTTACCCTTTCCTTATATCAACATCTCTTTCTGCTAGCCAACTTCAATATAGCAAAGCACCTGCTGTGCACAGCTGACAGCATCTCCTCTTTGCCTGTTTCGGCTTTGCTCTGTGGCTCTGCAAGCATTCCTGTTACCTGCTTCTCTCCCTATAGCTGCCTCATCTGTCTAGACTGCCTTCCCAGAATCAACTTCTAGTTGTTTTTCTAATCTACACTTTAATGTTACCCATTTTTGGTCAGCCTGCTTTGTGGAAAAATCCCAGCCTGTGGAGATGAAAGTCTTCTTTCTTTCCCCTTGGAAGCTTTTAACCTTGGAGGAGGGGGGGCATAGGATCCTTCTAATGTGTAATATCTTGATGCTGATCTGAAATATATAGTGGGTACAAAATAATGCCAACAGGTGACCTGCGGAGGTGAATGTCAGTGGACTATTCAGAAAAAAGCAGGCAGGGATGGGATCCAGACAAGTCTCGCATATGTGGACCAAAGTGCTTGGAATTAAATGGGCCTAAACACCAGCATTATGTGCTGGCTTGTATGAGCATGTGGTCTCTGTTTCTTACCCTTGGCAGCTTAGCATCTTTCAGTAGCACTACATTCCCTTTGCAAAAGACTGGCTGCCTGCCACTTCCTACAGGTTGTAAAATGAAATGACTCTTCTGACAAAGAAGAGCAGCAAAGAAATGAGTGCAGGTGTTCGAAGGGCTGCAACCTGCTTCAGTTCCTTGTCTCTGCCAAGGAGAGCAGGTGCAGAGTGTTGCAAATTCAGAGTAAAGGGAATGAGAGCAAAACATCTTTGGAGTATTGCATAAATCTATGTGACATTCCTAAAACCTACAATAACCATGGAAAGTGTGCATGTCCATTTGTCACTGAGCATTTTTCACTTTTGCTTCACCATATCTGGCCATGTTTATTAACACCTTTTGTGTGTTTCTGTTTCAAGCTGCTAGGTTAGATGACAAATCTTTGAGGAAATCATCTTGCTAATTGGCAGGGACAAGTTTTGCAAATCTCTTCTCTGAAGATGATTATTTCAGTGCCTGCACAACCTGATCTAATAGATGTAACACTTATTCACCAGTAAATTAGAAGCCTATTGATGGAAGGGGAAAAGATCTGCAAATCACCAGATATTAGGGGCCTGGATGAAGAGATGAATGAGAGGGGAGGGGGCAATGGTATAAATGGTCCTGGATGGAGAAGAGCAGGAAAAGGCTATGGAGTTTGGGCAGACATTTATCTCACATTCATCTTTGGACTTTAAGTATAATATAAAATGTAATATGAGGGGAGTTCCAGACAAATGTTCACTTTGCATTCCTCACTGAAGAGTAAGGGTAAGAAATTTATACTTTGTTTGCAGCCTTCCATACTTGCAGGTATGAACAGCTTTTCAATTTTGGCTGGTTCTACATTACTGGGTGTAATTCAGTAAATATGGCTCTCCTGCTATTCAATTAAATGTTGATGCTGTGGATTTCCCCCCCCCCCTCTTTTGCACATACAGTGTGTCATCTGTAAGTTGAGGATTGTCAGATATTTCTTACTTTAACTTAATAGATGATCTTGGAGATCTAGCCATGTATTTCTCAAGATACAAAGTGTACTTTAACAGACGGGCAGTGCAATTCTATGCAGAGTTACTCCAATCTATCCACTGAAATGAATTGATTTGAACTGGACAGGTATCTGGAGAGGTAGCATATAATGTTAATAAATACATTGTGATTAGGTGATTGAAGCAGAAACTGGGATTAGGGGATTGAAATCCCAGTTCAGCCACATGTGTTCACCCATCCAGAGACCTGACACAGGCCTTGATGCCCCAAGTTCTAAATCCCATCACACTAGATAACTTCTGCCAGAATGTCAAGATGGAGGTGGTGGTGGATAGGGACAAAATTCTGGGGACCTGATCATTCTGGGGGCCCAGGTGTTATCCACATAGATGGTCTCCTAATTAGTTGGGGGAATTAGCTTAAAGGAAACAAGTGAGATGAGGTAACTGGGATTATCCACCTATGTTTATGGGGATTATTCCTTTAAAGCAGGCAGATGTTCAACCTGAAAGATTTTTTTTAATATTAAAAGAGAAATAAAAGGGAAAACATACAGAAAAATCAAACACAGCACACATCCAAGGCAAACGAAGAAAATCAGGGAGGAAAAGGGGAGAAAGCAGTTTCGGGAAGGCAATATTTGCCAGTCTCGAAGACAGAGGACTGCGTAAAGTAGCAGCAAAATGACCAGCATCATTTTGAGAAAAGGCCCAAACAAATTTGGAGACATGTAGACAGATCCAGAACATACACACTCACTGGTGGCTGGAGAGTCCAATTATAGGGCAAAATGCTCCCTGAGACAAGCTGATGTCACTAGAGGTGGAGCTGAGAGAGGCTTAATAGATCTACCTGAGGTACACTATAGGTGAAAAAGGTGCCTGATGACCCTTTGAGTACCAGATGGGAAAAGCTACCAGGTTTGCTGAATAGCTTGGGTGTTGCTTGATTAGGGTAAATAGATGAGGGGAGGTAAGGTTGGGTGTTGACGAGATGAGTCAGAAACTTCCTGATAGCCTCATTATCCTAAGTTATGCATCCTTCCAGGGCACAGAGGGGGTGTTAGTCAGCCAGCCGCTCTGACTCTCCTTTTAATATATTTTTTCTAGGCCCTTTTACCTGGCTGGCATAGTTCAGGCCAGGCAGTGCCTTGCACTTATGATATATGAAGAAGGGTGTTTATGATTTCATATCTACCAACTGTCCTGCAGTGAGAGGAGAAGTCTAACTCCTAACACATGGGGACAGGCACAAGATGCAATTTGATGCTAGCTTTAGGTCTGGGTTGTAGTAGTGAGCACACACAGGGAATCTTAGTCTGGAGGACCATGGTAGCCCTGCTCCTCTCTAAATAGTGAAGCAGTACCTAGGTATAGGGAAGATGAACCTAAGAAGCTGCCTTGTATTGAGTCAGGCCACTTGTCAGTCCAGTACTATGTACTCCCAGCTAGCAGAATCTCTCCAAGGTCTCAAGCAGAATTTCCCCCCCTGTCCAGTGATTCTTTCAGTAGGAGCATATAAATTCACAGAATGCCATCTTCCACAGAGCAGCACTCTTTCTCTCAGTATTTTTTCTTAGAGATACGCTGAGCAATGGATGGTCATGACAAAGCTGAAGTTGGTTCCCAGTTCCCAGTTCCTTAATCGAAGTTCCTTATTCCTTATTCGCAAAGCCAAAGAAAAATATTGTGGGAAAACCGAAAACCAAAATGAAGTTTGCAGGGGCACATATTATACACCTCCATATTCAGAAGACTCAGCACTCTAAGTGGACCTATACTGGGTCATCCTACAAAACCCAGATCTTGAGTAAACAGTTTCAAAATAGGATGCCCCCAGAACATTTCAATAAGAAAGGGGCGGCAGTTGCAGCAGAAAAAAACTTTGGACCACTCCAAATCACACAGATCTGAACTCCAGAGACTGTTCCCTACAAGAGGACATGTGCTGGTGCTGATCCAGTCTCTGGTTCTGGACCTAAGGCCTCCTATGTGGCCTGCCTGGAAAAAATTGTATTAGGCATTGCTGTGAATGAGGAAGTGGGGAATTATAAGCCCTCTGAAACCCAGAAAAATCTTCGGATCACCCCAAATCACACACCCCTGCACACCAGAGAGTGTCCCCTACAAGAGGACATGTGCTGGTGAGGATCCAGTCTCTGGTTCTGGACCTAAGGCCTCAAATGTGGCCTGACACCAAGCACCCTGTATTAGACATGGCTTTGAATAAGGAAGTGGTGAAAATATAAGCCCCATGCAACCCAAAAAAATCTTTGGATCACCCCAAATCACACACCCTTGAACTCCAGAGACTGTCTCCTACAAGAGGACATGTGCTTGTGCTGATCCAGCTCTGGTTCTGGACCTAAGGCCTGGAATGTGGCCTCACTCCAAGCACGCTGTATTAGACATGGCTTTGAATAAGGAAGTGGTGAAAATATAAGACCTCTGAAACCCAAAAAAATCTTTGGATCACCCCAAATCACACACCGCTCTACTCCAGAGACTGTCCCCTACAAGAGGACATGTGCTGGTGCTGATCCAGTCTCTGGTTCTGGACCTAAGGCCTGAAATGTAGCCTCCCTCCAAGCACCCTGTATTAGACATGAATTTGAATAAATAAGTGAAAATATAAGCCCTCTGAAATACAAAACAATCTTTAGATCACCCCAAATCACACACCCCTGAACTCCAGAGACTGTCCCCGACAAGAGGACATGTGCTGGTGAGGATCCAGTCTCTGGTTCTGGACCTAAGGCCTGGAATGTGGCCTGACACCAAGCACCCTGTATTAGACATGGCTTTGAATAAGGAAGTGGTGAAAATATAAGCCCCATGCAACCCAAAAAAATCTTTGGATCACCCCAAATCACACACCCTTGAACTCCAGAGACTGTCTCCTACAAGAGGACATGTGCTTGTGCTGATCCAGCTCTGGTTCTGGACCTAAGGCCTGGAATGTGGCCTCACTCCAAGCACGCTGTATTAGACATGGCTTTGAATAAGGAAGTGGTGAAAATATAAGACCTCTGAAACCCAAAAAAATCTTTGGATCACCCCAAATCACACACCGCTCTACTCCAGAGACTGTCCCCTACAAGAGGACATGTGCTGGTGCTGATCCAGTCTCTGGTTCGGGACCTAAGGCCTGGAATGTAGCCTCCCTCCAAGCACCCTGTATTAGACATGAATTTGAATAAAAAAGTGAAAATATAAGCCCTCTGAAATACAAAACAATCTTTAGATCACCCCAAATCACACACCCCTGAACTCCAGAGACTGTCCCCTACAAGAGGACATGTGCTGGTGAGGATCCAGTCTCTGGTTCTGGACCTAAGGCCTGGAATGTGGCCTGACACCAAGCACCCTGTATTAGACATGGCTTTGAATAAGGAAGTGGTGAAAATATAAGCCCCATGCAACCCAAAAAAATCTTTGGAGCACCCCAAATCACACACCCTTGAACTCCAGAGACTGTCTCCTACAAGAGGACATGTGCTTGTGCTGATCCAGTCTCTGGTTCTGGACCTAAGGCCTGGAATGTGGCCTCACTCCAAGCACGCTGTATTAGACATGGCTTTGAATAAGGAAGTGGTGAAAATATAAGACCTCTGAAACCCAAAAAAATCTTTGGATCACCCCAAATCACACACCGCTCTACTCCAGAGACTGTCCCCTACAAGAGGACATGTGCTGGTGCTGATCCAGTCTCTGGTTCTGGACCTAAGGCCTCCTATGTGGCCTGCCGGGAAAACAATTGTATTAGGCATTGCTGTGAATAAGGAAGTGGGGAACTATAAGTACTCTGAAACCCAAAACAGTCTTTAGATCACCCCAAATCACACACCCCTGAACTCCAGAGACTGTCCCCGACAAGAGGACATGTGCTGGTGCTGATCCAGTCTCTGGTTCTGGACCTAAGGCCTGGAGTGTGGCCTGACACCAAGCACCCTGTATTAAACATGGCTTTGAATAAGGAAGTGGTGAAAATATAAGCCCCCTGCAACCCAAAACAATCTTTGGATCACCCCAAATCACACACCCTTGAACTCCAGAGACTGTCCCCTACAAGAGGACATGTGCCGGTGCTGATCCAGTCTCTGGTTCTGGACCTAAGGCCTGGAATGTGGCCTCACTCCAAGCACACAGTATTAGACATGAATTTGAATAAAGAAGTGAAAATATAAGCCCTCTGAAACACAAAACAATCTTTGGATCACTCCACATCACACACCCCTGAACTCCAGAGACTGTCCCCTACAAGACGACATGTGCTGGTGCGGATCCAGTCTCTGGTTCTGGACCTAAGGCCTGGAATGTGGCCTCACTCCAAGCACACATTATTAGACATGAATTTGAATAAAGATGTGAAAATATAAGCCCTCTGAAACACAAAACAATCTTTGGATCACTCCACATCACACACCCCTGAACTCCAGAGACTGTCCCCTACAAGAGGACATGTGCTGGTGCTGATCCATTCTCTGGTTCTGGACCTAAGGCCTGAAATGTGGCCTCCCTACAAGCACCCTGTATTAGACAGAGCTTAGAATAAGGAAGTGGTGAAAATATAAACCCTCTGAAATAAAAAACAATCTTTGGATCACCCCAAATCACACACCTCTGAACTCCAGAGACTGTCCCCTACAAGAGGACATGTGCTGGTGCTGATCCAGTCGCTGGTTCTGGACCTAAGGCCTCCTATGTGGCCTGCCGGGAAAACAATTGTATTAGGCATTGCTGTGAATAAGGAAGTGGGGAACTATAAGCACTCTGAAACCCAAAAGAGATTTAGATCACCCCAAATCACACACCCCTGCACACCAGAGACTGCCCCCTACAAGAGGACATGTGCTCGTGCTGATCCAGTCTCTGGTTCTGGACCTAAGGCCTCGAATTTGGCCTGTCTCCAAGCACACAGTATTAGACATGAATTTGAATAAAGAAGTGAAGATATAAGCCCTCTGAAAAACAAAACAATCTTTAGTTCACCCCAAATCACACACCCCTGAACTCCAGAGACTGTCCCCTACAAGAGGACATCTGCTGGTGCTGATCCAGTCTCTGGTTCTGGACCTAAGGCCTGGAATGCGGCCTGACACCAAGCACCCTGTATTAAACATGGCTTTGAATAAGGAAGTGGTGAAAATATAAGCCCCCTGCAACCCAAAACAATCTTTGGATCACCCCAAATCACACACCCTTGAACTCCAGAGACTGTCCCCTACAAGAGGACATGTGCTGGTGAGGATCCAGTCTCTGGTTCTGGACCTAAGGCCTGGAATGTGGCCTCACTCCAAGCACACAGTATTAGACATGAATTTGAATAAAGAAGTGAAAATATAAGCCCTCTGAAACACAAAACAATCTTTGGATCACTCCACATCACACACCCCTGAACTCCAGAGACTGTCCCCTACAAGAGGACATGTGCTGGTGCGGATCCAGTCTCTGGTTCTGGACCTAAGGCCTGGAATGTGACCTGACACCAAGCACCCTGTATTAGACATGGCTTTGAATAAGGAAGTGGTGAAAATATAAGCCCTCTGAAACACAAAACAATCTTTGGATCACTCCACATCACACACCCCTGAACTCCAGAGACTGTCCCCTACAAGAGGACATGTGCTGGTGTTGATCCAGTCTCTGGTTCTGGACCTAAGGCCTCCTATGTGGCCTGCCTGGAAAAAATTGTATTAGGCATTGCTGTGAATGAGGAAGTGGGGAATTATAAGCCCTCTGAAACCCAGAAAAATCTTTGGATCACCCAAAATCACAAACCCCTGCACACCAGAGACTGTCCGCTACAAGAGGACATGTGCTGGTGCTGATCCAGTCTCTGGTTCTGGACCTAAGGCCTCGAATGTGGCCTGTCTCAAAGCACGATGTATTAGACATGGCTTTGAATAAGGAAGTGGTGAAAATATAAGCCCCCTTCAACGGAAAACAATCTTTGGATCACTCCAAATCACACAGCCCTGAACTCCAGAGACTGTCCCCTAGAAGAGGACATGTGCTGGTGCTGATCCAGTCTCTGGTTCTGGACCTAAGGTTTGGAATGTGGCCTTCTTCCAAGCATCCTGTATTAGACATGGCTTTAAATAAGGAAGTGGTGAAAATATAAGCCCTCTGAAACACAAACCAATCTTTGGATCACTCCAAATCACACACCCCTGAACTCCAGAGACTGTCCCCTACAAGAGGACATGTGCTGGTGTTGGTCCAGTTTCTGTTTCTGGACCTAAGGCCTGAAATGTGGCCTGCCACCAAGCACCCTGTATTAGACAGGGCTTTGAATAAGGAAGTGGTGAAACTATAAGCCCTCTGAAAAACAAAACAATCTTTGGATCACCCCAAATCACACACCCCTGAACTCCAGAGACTGTCCCCTACAAGAGGACATGTGCTGGTTCGTATCGAGTCTCTGGTTCTGGACCTAAGGCCTCCATTGTGGCCTGCCTCCAAACACGATGAATTAGACATGGCTTTGAATAAGGAAGTGGTGAAAATATAAGCCCCCTGCAACCCAAACCACTCTTTGGATCACCCCAAATCACACACCCCTGAACACCCGAGACTATCCCCTACAAGAGGACATGTGCTAGTGCTGATCCAGTCTATGGTTCTGGACCTAAGGCCTGGAATGTGGTCTCACTCCAAGCACACAGTATTAGACATGAATTTGAATAAAGAAGTGAAAATATAAGCCCTCTGAAACACAAAACAATCTTTGGATCACTCCACATCACACACCCCTGAACTCCAGAGACTGTCCCCTACAAGAGGACATGTGCTGGTGCTGATCCAGTCTCTGGTTCTGGACCTAAGGCCTGGAATGTGGCCTTCTTCCAAGCACCCTGTATTAGACATGGCTTTGAATAAGGAAGTGGTGAAAATATAAGCCCTCTGAAACCCAAAACAATCTTTGGATCACTCCAAATCACACACCCCTGAACTCCAGAGACTGTCCCCTACAAGAGGACATGTGCTGGTGCTGATCCAGTCTCTGGTTCTGGACCTAAGGCCTCCTATGTGGCCTGCCTGGAAAAAATTGTATTAGGCATTGCTGTGAATGAGGAAGTGGGGAATTATAAGCCCTCTGAAACCCAGAAAAATCTTTGGATCACCCCAAATCACACACCCCTGAACTCCAGAGACTGTCCCCTACAAGAGGACATGTGCTGGTGAGGATCCAGTCTCTGGTTCTGGACCTAAGGCCTGGAATGTGGCCTGACGCCAAGCACCCTGTATGAGACATGGCTTTGAATAAGGAAGTGGTGAAAATATAAGCCCCCTTCAACGGAAAACAATCTTTGGATCACCCCAAATCACACACCCCTGAACTCCAGAGACTGTCCCCTACAAGAGGACATGTGCTGGTGCTGATCCAGTCTCTGGTTCTGGACCTAAAGCCTGGAATGTGGCCTTCTTCCAAGCACCCTGTATTAGACATGGCTTTGAATAAGGAAGTGGTGAAAACATAAGCGCTCTGAAACCCAAAACAATCTTTGGATCACTCCAAATCACACACCCCTGAACTCCAGAGACTGTTCCCTACAAGAGGACATGTGCTGGTGCTGATCCAGTCTCTAGTTTTGAACCTAAGGCCGGGAATGTGGCCTTCTTACAAGCACCCTGTATTAGACATGGCTTTGAATAAGGGAGTGGTGAAAATATAATCCCGCTGAAACCCAAAACAGTCTTTGGAGCACCCCAAATCACACACCCCTGAACTCAAGAGACTGTCCCCTACAAGAGGACATGTGCTGGTGCTGATCCAGTCTCTGGTTCTGGACCGAAGGCCTGGAATGTGGCCTCACTCCAAGCACACAGTATTAGACATGAATTTGAATAAAGAAGTGAAAATATAAGCCCTCTGAAACCCAAAACAATCTTTGGATCACCCCAAATCACACACCCCTGAACTCCAGAGACTGTCCCCTACAAGAGGACATGTGCTGGTGCTGATCCAGTCTCTGGTTCTGGACCTAAGGCCTGGAATGTGGCCTTCTTCCAAGCACCCTGTATTAGACATGGCTTTGAATAAGGAAGTGGTGAAAACATAAGCCCTCTGAAACCCAAAACAATCTTTGGATCACTCCAAATCACACACCCCTGAACTCCAGAGACGGTCCCCTACAAGAGAACATGTGCTGGTGCTGATCCAGTCTCTGGTTCTGGACCTAAGGCCTGGAATGTGGCCTTCTTCCAAGCATCCTGTATTAGACATGGCTTTGAATAAGGAAGTGGTGAAAATATAAGACCTCTGAAACACAAACCAATCTTTGGATCACACCCCTGAACTCCAGAGACCGTCCCCTATAAGAGGACATGTGCTAGTACTGACATGGCTTAGAATAAGGGAGTGGTGAAAATATAAGCCCTCTGAAATACAAAACAATTTTGGATCACCCCAAATCACACACCCCTGAACTGCAGAGACTGTTCCCTACAAGAGGACATGTGCTGGTGCTGATCCAGTCTCTGGTTCTGGACCTAAGGCCTCCTATGTGGCCTGCCTGGAAAAAATTGTATTAGGCATTGCTTTGAATGAGGAAGTGGGGAATTATAAGCCCTCTGAAACCCAGAAAAATTTTTGGATCACCCCAAATCACACACCCCTGCACACCAGAGAGTGTCCCCTACAAGAGGACATGTGCTGGTGCTGATCCAGTCTCTGGTTCTGGACCTAAGGCCTCCATTGTGGACTGTCTCCAAGCACGATGTATTAGACATGGCTTTAAATAAGGAAGTGGTGAAAATATAAGCCCCCTTCAATGGAAAACAATCTTTGGATCACTCCAAATCACACACCCCTGAACTCGAGAGACTGTCCCCTACAAGAGGACATGTTCTGGTGCTGATCCAGTCTCTGGTTCTGGACCTAAGGCCTGGAATGTGGCCTTCTTCCAAGCATCCTGTATTAGACATGGCTTTGAATAAGGAAGTGGTGAAAACATAAGCCCTCTGAAACCCAAAACAATCTTTGGATCACTCCAAATTACACACCCCTGAACTCCAGAGACTGTCCCCTACAAGAGGACATGTGCTGGTGCTGATCCAGTCTCTGGTTTTGGACCTAAGGCCTGGAATGTGGCTTTCTTCCAAGCACCCTGTATTAGACATGGCTTTGAATAAGGGAGTGGTGAAAATATAAGCCCTCTGAAACCCAAAACAATCTTTGGATCACCCCAAATCAAACACCCCTGAACTCCAGAGACTGTCCCCTACAAGAGGACATGTGCTGGTGCTGATCCAGTCTCTGGTTCTGGACCTAAGGCCTGGAATGTGGCCTTCTTCCAAGCACACTGTATTAGACATGGCTTTGAATAAGGAAGTGGTGAAAATATAATCCCGCTGAAACCCAAAACAATCTTTGGAGCACCCCAAATCACACACCCGTGAACTCCAGAGACTGTCCCCTACAAGAGGACATGTGCTGGTGCTGATCCAGTCTCTGGTTCTGGACCTAAGGCCTGGAATGTTGCCTCACTCCAGGCACACAGTATTAGACATGAATTTGAATAAAGAAGTGAAAATATAAGCCCACTGAAACCCAAAACAATCTTTGGATCACTCCACATCACACACCCCTGAAGTCCAGAGACTGTCCTCTACAAGAGGACATGTGCTGGTGCTGATCCAGTCTCTGGTTCTGGACCTAAGGCCTGGAATGTGGCCTCACTCCAAGCACACAGTATTAGACATGAATTTGAATAAAGAAGTGAAAATATAATCCCTCTGAAACCCAAAACAATCTTTGGATCACCCCAAATCACACACCCCTGAACTCCAGAGACTGTCCCCTACAAGAGGACATGTGCTGGTGCTGATCCAGTCTCTGGTTCTGGACCTAAGGCCTGGAATGTGGCCTTCTTCCAAGCACCCTGTATTAGACATGGCTATGAATAAGGAAGTGGTGAAAATATAATCCCTCTGAAACCCAAAACAATCTTTGGATCACCCCAAATCACACACCCCTGAACTCCAGAGACTGTCCCCTACAAGAGGACATGTGCTGGTGCTGATCCAGTCTCTAGTTCTGGACCTAAGGCCTCCTAGGTGGCCTTCCTGGAAAAAATTGTATTAGGCATTGCTGTGAATGAGGAAGTGGGGAATTATAAGCCCTCTGAAACCAAGAAAAATCTTTGGATCACCCCAAATCACACACCCCTGCACAGCAGTGAGTGTCCCCTACAAGAGGACATGTGCTGGTGCTGATCCAGTCTCTGGTTCTGGACCTAAGGCCTCCATCGTGGACTGTCTCCAAGCACGATGTATTAGACATGGCTTTGAATAAGGAAGTGGTGAAAATATAAGCCCCCTTCAACGGAAAACAATCTTTGGATCACTCCAAATCACACACCCCTGAACTCCAGAGACTGTCCCCTACAAGAGGACATGTGCTGGTGCAGATCCAGTCTCTGGTTCTGGACCTAAGGCCTCCATCGTGGACTGTCTCCAAGCACGATGTATTAGACATGGCTTTGAATAAGGGAGTGGTGAAAATATAAGCCCTCTGAAACCCAAAACAATCTTTGGATCACCCCAAATCAAACACCCCTGAACTCCAGAGACTGTCCCCTACAAGAGGACATGTGCTGGTGCTGATCCAGTCTCTGGTTCTGGACCTAAGGCCTGGAATGTGGCCTTCTTCCAAGCACCCTGTATTAGACATGGCTTTGAATAAGGAAGTGGTGAAAATATAATCCCGCTGAAACCCAAAACAATCTTTGGAGCACCCCAAATCACACACCCGTGAACTCCAGAGACTGTCCCCTACAAGAGGACATGTGCTGGTGCTGATCCAGTCTCTGGTTCTGGACCTAAGGCCTGGAATGTGGCCTCACTCCAGGCACACTGTATTAGACATGAATTTGAATAAATAAGTGAAAATATAAGCCCTCTGAAACCCAAAACAATCTTTGGATCACCCCAAATCACACACCCTTGAACTCCAGAGACTGTCCCCTACAAGAGGACATGTGCTGGTGCTGATCCAGTCTCAGGTTCTGGACCTAAGGCCTGGAATGTGGCCTTCTTCCAAGCACCCTGTATTAGACATGGCTATGAATAAGGAAGTGGTGAAAATATAATCCCTCTGAAACCCAAAACAATCTTTGGATCACCCCAAATCACACACCCCTGAACACCAGACACTGTCCCCTACAAGACAACATGTGCTGGTGCTGATCCAGTCTCTGGTTCTGGACCTAAGGTTTGGAATGTGGCCTTCTTCCAAGCATCCTGTATTAGACATGGCTTTGAATTAGGAAGTGGTGAAAATATAAGCCCCCTTCAACGGAAAACAATCTTTGGATCACTCCAAATCACACACCCCTGAACTCCAGAGACTGTCCCCTACAAGAGAACATGTGCTGGTGCTGATCCAGTTTCTGGTTCTGGACCTAAGGCCTGGAATGTGGCCTGACACCAAGCACCCTGTATTAGACAGGGCTTTGAATAAGGAAGTGGTGAAAATTTAAGCCCTCTGAAAAACAAAACAATCTTTGGATCACCCCAAATCACACACCCTTGAACTCCAGAGACTGTCCCCTACAAGAGGACATGTGCTGGTGCTGATCCAGTCTCTGGTTCTGGACCTAAGGCCTCCATTGTGGCCTGCCTCCAAACACGATGTATTAGACTTGGCTTTGAATAAGGAAGTGGTGAAAATATAAGCCCCCTGCAACATAAAACAATCTTTGGATCACCCCAAATCACACACCCCTGCACACCCGAGACTGTCCCCTACAAGAGGACATGTGCTAGTGCTGATCCAGTCTCTGGTTCTGGACCTAAGGCCTGGAATGTGGCCTCACTCTAAGCACACAGTATTAGACATGTATTTGAATAAAGAAGTGAAAATATAAGCCCTCTGAAACACAAAACAATCTTTGGAGCACTCCACATCACACACCCCTGAACTCCAGAGACTGTCCCCTACAAGAGGACATGTGCTGGTGCTGATCCAGTCTCTGGTTCTGCACCTAAGGCCTGGAATGTGGCCTTCTTCCAAGCACCCTGTATTAGACATGGCTTTGAATAAGGAATTGGTAAAAATATAAGCCCTCTGAAACCCAAAACAATCTTTGGATCACTCCAACTCACACACCCCTGAACTCCAGAGACTGTCCCCTACAAGAGGACATGTGCTGGTGCTGATCCATTGTCTGGTTCTGGACCTAAGGCCTGAAATGTGGCCTCCCTTCAAGCACCCTGTATTAGACATGGCTTAGAATAAGGGAGTGGTGAAAATATAAGCCCTCTGAAATACAAAACAATTTTGGATCACCCCAAATCACACACCCCTGAACTCCAGAGACTGTTCCCTACAAGAGGACATGTGCTGGTGCTGATCCAGTCTCTGGTTCTGGACCTAAGGCCTCCTATGTGGCCTGCCTGGAAAAAATTGTATTAGGCACTGCTGTGAATGAGGAAGTGGGGAATTATAAGCCCTCTGGAACCCAGAAAAATCTTTGGATCACCCCAAATCACACACCCCTGCACACCAGAGACTGTCCCCTACAAGTGGACATGTGCTGGTGCTGATCCAGTCTCTGGTTCTGGACCTAAGGCCTCCTAAGTGGCCTGCGTGGAAACAACTTGTATTAGAAATGGCTTTGAATAAGGAAGTGGTGAAAATATAAGCCCCCTTCAACGGAAAACAATCTTTGGATCACTCCAAATCACACACCCCTGAACTCCAGAGACTGTCCCCTACAAGAGGACATGTGCTGGTGCTGATCCAGTCTCTGGTATTGGACCTAAGGCCTGGAATGTGGCTTTCTTCAAAGCACCCTGTATTAGACATGGCTTTGAATAAGGGAGTGCTGAAAATATAAGCCCTCTGAAACCCAAAACAATCTTTGGAGCACCCCAAATCACACACCCCTGAACTCCAGAGACTGTCCCGTAAAAGAGGACATGTGCTTGTGCTGATCCAGCTCTGGTTCTGGACCTAAGGCCTGGAATGTGGCCTCACTCCAAGCACGCTGTATTAGACATGGCTTTGAATAAGGTTGTGGTGAAAATATAAGACCTCTGAAACCCAAAAAAATCTTTGGATCACCCCAAATCACACACCGCTCTACTCCAGAGACTGTCCCCTACAAGAGGACATGTGCTGGTGCTGATCCAGTCTCTTGTTCGGGACCTAAGGCCTGGAATGTAGCCTCCCTCCAAGCACCCTGTATTAGACATGAATTTGAATAAAAAAGTGAAAATATAAGCCCTCTGAAACCCAAAACAATCTTTGGATCACTCCACATCACACACCCCTGAACTCCAGAGACTGTCCTCTACAAGAGGACATGTGCTGGTGCTGATCCAGTCTCTGGTTCTGGACCTAAGGCCTGGAATGTGGCCTCACTCCAAGCACACAGTATTAGACATGAATTTGAATAAAGAAGTGAAAATATAAGCCCTCTGAAACCCAAAACAATCTTTGGATCACCCCAAATCACACACCCCTGAACTTCAGAGACTGTCCCCTACAAGAGGACATGTGCTGGTGCTGATCCAGTCTCTGGTTCTGGACCTAAGGCCTGGAATGTGGCCTTCTTCCAAGCACCCTGTATTAGACATGGCTTTGAATAAGGAAGTGGTGAAAACATAAGCCCTCTGAAACCCAAAACAATCTTTGGATCACTCCAAATCACACACCCCTGAACTCCAGAGACGGTCCCCTACAAGAGAACATGTGCTGGTGCTGATCCAGTCTCTGGTTCTGGACCTAAGGCCTGGAATTTGGCCTTCTTCCAAGCATCCTGTATTAGACATGGCTTAGAATAAGGGAGTGGTGAAAATATAAGCCCTCTGAAATACAAAACAATTTTGGATCACCCCAAATCACACACCCCTGAACTCCAGAGACTGTTCCCTACAAGAGGACATGTGCTGGTGCTGATCCAGTCTCTGGTTCTGGACCTAAGTCCTCCTATGTGGCCTGCCTGGAAAAAATTGTATTAGGCATTGCTGTGAATGAGGAAGTGGGGAATTATAAGCCCTCTGAAACCCAGAAAAATCTTTGGATCACCCCAAATCACACACCCCTGCACACCAGAGAGTGTCCCCTACAAGAGGACATGTGCTGGTGCTGATCCAGTCTCTGGTTCTGGACCTAAGGCCTCCATCGTGGACTGTCTCCAAGCACGATGTATTAGACATGGCTTTGAATAAGGAAGTGGCGAAAATATAAGCCCCCTTCAATGGAAAACAATCTTTGGATCACTCCAAATCACACACCCCTGAACTCGAGAGACTGTCCCCTACAAGAGGACATGTGCTGGTGCTGATCCAGTCTCTGGTTCTGGACCTAAGGCCTGGAATGTGGCCTTCTTCCAAGCACCCTGTATTAGACATGGCTTTGAATAAGGAAGTGGTGAAAACATAAGCCCTCTGAAACCCAAAACAATCTTTGGATCACTCCAAATTACACACCCCTGAACTCCAGAGACTGTCCCCTACAAGAGGACATGTGCTGGTGCTGATCCAGTCTCTGGTATTGGACCTAAGGCCTGGAATGTGGCTTTCTTCAAAGCACCCTGTATTAGACATGGCTTTGAATAAGGGAGTGCTGAAAATATAAGCCCTCTGAAACCCAAAACAATCTTTGGAGCACCCCAAATCACACACCCCTGAACTCCAGAGACTGTCCCGTAAAAGAGGACATGTGCTTGTGCTGATCCAGCTCTGGTTCTGGACCTAAGGCCTGGAATGTGGCCTCACTCCAAGCACGCTGTATTAGACATGGCTTTGAATAAGGTTGTGGTGAAAATATAAGACCTCTGAAACCCAAAAAAATCTTTGGATCACCCCAAATCACACACCGCTCTACTCCAGAGACTGTCCCCTACAAGAGGACATGTGCTGGTGCTGATCCAGTCTCTTGTTCGGGACCTAAGGCCTGGAATGTAGCCTCCCTCCAAGCACCCTGTATTAGACATGAATTTGAATAAAAAAGTGAAAATATAAGCCCTCTGAAACCCAAAACAATCTTTGGATCACTCCACATCACACACCCCTGAACTCCAGAGACTGTCCTCTACAAGAGGACATGTGCTGGTGCTGATCCAGTCTCTGGTTCTGGACCTAAGGCCTGGAATGTGGCCTCACTCCAAGCACACAGTATTAGACATGAATTTGAATAAAGAAGTGAAAATATAAGCCCTCTGAAACCCAAAACAATCTTTGGATCACCCCAAATCACACACCCCTGAACTTCAGAGACTGTCCCCTACAAGAGGACATGTGCTGGTGCTGATCCAGTCTCTGGTTCTGGACCTAAGGCCTGGAATGTGGCCTTCTTCCAAGCACCCTGTATTAGACATGGCTTTGAATAAGGAAGTGGTGAAAACATAAGCCCTCTGAAACCCAAAACAATCTTTGGATCACTCCAAATCACACACCCCTGAACTCCAGAGACGGTCCCCTACAAGAGAACATGTGCTGGTGCTGATCCAGTCTCTGGTTCTGGACCTAAGGCCTGGAATTTGGCCTTCTTCCAAGCATCCTGTATTAGACATGGCTTAGAATAAGGGAGTGGTGAAAATATAAGCCCTCTGAAATTCAAAACAATTTTGGATCACCCCAAATCACACACCCCTGAACTCCAGAGACTGTTCCCTACAAGAGGACATGTGCTGGTGCTGATCCAGTCTCTGGTTCTGGACCTAAGTCCTCCTATGTGGCCTGCCTGGAAAAAATTGTATTAGGCATTGCTGTGAATGAGGAAGTGGGGAATTATAAGCCCTCTGAAACCCAGAAAAATCTTTGGATCACCCCAAATCACACACCCCTGCACACCAGAGAGTGTCCCCTACAAGAGGACATGTGCTGGTGCTGATCCAGTCTCTGGTTCTGGACCTAAGGCCTCCATCGTGGACTGTCTCCAAGCACGATGTATTAGACATGGCTTTGAATAAGGAAGTGGTGAAAATATAAGCCCCCTTCAATGGAAAACAATCTTTGGATCACTCCAAATCACACACCCCTGAACTCGAGAGACTGTCCCCTACAAGAGGACATGTGCTGGTGCTGATCCAGTCTCTGGTTCTGGACCTAAGGCCTGGAATGTGGCCTTCTTCCAAGCACCCTGTATTAGACATGGCTTTGAATAAGGAAGTGGTGAAAACATAAGCCCTCTGAAACCCAAAACAATCTTTGGATCACTCCAAATTACACACCCCTGAACTCCAGAGACTGTCCCCTACAAGAGGACATGTGCTGGTGCTGATCCAGTCTCTGGTTTTGGACCTAAGGCCTGGAATGTGGCTTTCTTCCAAGCACTGTGTATTAGACATGGCTTTGAATAAGGGAGTGGTGAAAATATAAGCCCTCTGAAACCCAAAACAATCTTTGGATCACCCCAAATCAAACACCCCTGAACTCCAGAGACTGTCCCCTACAAGAGGACATGTGCTGGTGCTGATCCAGTCTCTGGTTCTGGTCCTAAGGCCTGGAATGTGGCCTTCTTCCAAGCACCCTGTATTAGACATGGCTTTGAATAAGGAAGTGGTGAAAATATAATCCCGCTGAAACCCAAAACAATCTTTGGAGCACCCCAAATCACACACCCGTGAACTCCAGAGACTGTCCCCTACAAGAGGACATGTGCTGGTGCTGTTTCAGTCGCTGGTTCTGGACCTAAGGCCTGGAATGTGGCCTCACTCCAGGCACACAGTATTAGACATGAATTTGAATAAAGAAGTGAAAATATAAGCCCACTGAAACCCAAAACAATCTTTGGATCGCTCCACATCACACACCCCTGAAGTCCAGAGACTGTCCTCTACAAGAGGACATGTGCTGGTGCTGATCCAGTCTCTGGTTCTGGACCTAAGGCCTGGAATGTGGCCTCACTCCAAGAACACAGTATTAGACATGAATTTGAATAAAGAAGTGAAAATATAATCCCTCTGAAACCCAAAACAATCTTTGGATCACCCCAAATCACACACCGCTCTACTCCAGAGACTGTCCCCTACAAGAGGACATGTGCTGGTGCTGATCCAGTCTCTGGTTCTGGACCTAAGGCCTGGAATGTGGCCTTCTTCCAAGCACCCTGTATTAGACATGGCTTTGAATAAGGAAGTGGTGAAAACATAAGCCCTCTGAAACCCAAAACAATCTTTGGATCACTCCAAATCTCACACCCCTGAACTCCAGAGACGGTCCCCTACAAGAGAACATGTGCTGGTGCTGATCCAGTCTCTGGTTCTGGACCTAAGGCCTGGAATGTGGCCTTCTTCCAAGCATCCTGTATTAGACATGGCTTTGAATAAGGAAGTGGTGAAAATATAAGCCCTCTGAAACCCAAAACAATCTTTGGATCACCCCAAATCACACACCCCTGAACTCCAGAGACTGTCCCCTACAAGAGAACATGTGCTGCTGCTGATCCAGTCTCTGGTTCTGGACCTAAGGCCTGGAATGTGGCCTTCTTCCAAGCATCCTGTATTAGACATGGCTTTGAATAAGGAAGTGGTGAAAATATAAGCCCTCTGAAACACAAACCAATCTTTGGATCACCCCCCTGAACTCCAGAGACTGTCCCCTACAAGAGGACATGTGCTGGTGCTGATCCAGTCTCTGGTTCTGGACCTAATGCCTCCTAGGTGGCCTGCCTGGAAAAAATTGTATTAGGCATTGCTGTGAATGAGGAAGTGGGGAATTATAAGCCCTCTGAAACCCAGAAAAATCTTTGGATCACCCCAAATCACACACCCCTGCACACCAGAGAGTATCCCCTACAAGAGGACATGTGGTGGTGCTGATCCAGTCTCTGGTTCTGGACCTAAGGCCTCCATCGTGGACTTTCTCCAAGCACGATGTATTAGACATGGCTTTGAATAAGGAAGTGGTGAAAATATAAGCCCCCTTCAACGGAAAACAATCTTTGGATCACTCCAAATCACACACCCCTGAACTCCAGAGACTGTCCCGTACAAGAGGACATGTACTGGTGCTGATCCAGTCTCTGGTTTTGGACCTAAGGCCTGGAATGTGGCTTTCTTCCAAGCACCCTGTATTAGACATGGCTTTGAATAAGGGAGTGGTGAAAATATAAGCCCTCTGAAACCCAAAACAATCTTTGGATCACCCCAAATCAAACACCCCTGAACTCCATAGACTGTCCCCGACAAGAGGACATGTGCTGGTGCTGATCCAGTCTCTGGTTCTGGACCTAAGGCCTAGAATGTGGCCTTCTTCCAAGCACCCTGTATTAGACATGGCTTTGAATAAGGAAGTGGTGAAAATATAATCCCGCTGAAACCCAAAACAATCTTTGGAGCACCCCAAATCACACACCCGTGAACTCCAGAGACTGTCCCCTACAAGAGGACATGTGCTGGTGCTGATCCAGTCTCTGGTTCTGGACCTAAGGCCTGGAATGTGGCCTCACTCCAGGCACACAATATTAGACATGAATTTGAATAAAGAAGTGAAAATATAAGCCCTCTGAAACCCAAAAAAATCTTTGGATCACCCCAAATCACACATCCTTGAACTCCAGAGACTGTCCCCTACAAGAGGACATGTGCTGGTGCTGATCCAGTCTCTGGTTCTGGACCTAAGGCCTGGAATGTGGCCTCACTCTAAGCACACAGTATTAGACATGAATTTGAATAAAGAAGTGAAAATATAAGCCCTCTGAAACACAAAACAATCTTTGGATCACTCCACATCACACACCCCTGAACTCCAGAGACTGTCCCCTACAAGAGGACATGTGCTGGTGCTGATCCAGTCTCTGGTTCTGCACCTAAGGCCTGGAATGTGGCCTTCTTCCAAGCACCCTGTATTAGACATGGCTTTGAATAAGGAAGTGGTAAAAATATAAGCCCTCTGAAACCCAAAACAATCTTTGGATCACTCCAACTCACACACCCCTGAACTCCAGAGACTGTTCCCTACAAGTGGACATGTGCTGGTGCTGATCCATTCTCTGGTTCTGGACCTAAGGCCTGAAATGTGGCCTCCCTTCAAGCACCCTGTATTAGACATGGCTTAGAATAAGGGAGTGGTGAAAATATAAGCCCTCTGAAATACAAAACAATTTTGGATCACCCCAAATCACACACCCCTGAACTCCAGAGACTGTTCCCTACAAGAGGACATGTGCTGGTGCTGATCCAGTCTCTGGTTCTGGACCTAAGGCCTCCTATGTGGCGTGCCTGGAAAAAATTGTATTAGGCACTGCTGTGAATGAGAAGTGGGGAATTATAAGCCCTCTGAAACCCAGAAAAATCTTTGGATCACCCCAAATCACACACCCCTGCACACCAGAGACTGTCCCCTACAAGTGGACATGTGCTGGTGCTGATCCAGTCTCTGGTTCTGGACCTAAGGCCTCCATCGTGGACTGTCTCCAAGCACGATGTATTAGACATGGCTTTGAATAAGGAAGTGGTGAAAATATAAGCCCCCTTCAACGGAAAACAATCTTTGGATCACTCCAAATCACACACCCCTGAACTCCAGAGACTTTCCCGTACAAGAGGACATGTACTGGTGCTGATCCAGTCTCTGGTTTTGGACCTAAGGCCTGGAATGTGGCTTTCTTCCAAGCACCCTGTATTAGACATGGCTTTGAATAAGGGAGTGGTGAAAATATAAGCCCTCTGAAACCCAAAACAATCTTTGGATCACCCCAAATCAAACACCCCTGAACTCCAGAGACTGTCCCCGACAAGAGGACATGTGCTGGTGCTGATCCAGTCTCTGGTTCTGGACCTAAGGCCTAGAATGTGGCCTTCTTCCAAGCACCCTGTATTAGACATGGCTTTGAATAAGGAAGTGGTGAAAATATAATCCCGCTGAAACCCAAAACAATCTTTGGAGCACCCCAAATCACACACCCGTGAACTCCAGAGACTGTCCCCTACAAGAGGACATGTGCTGGTGCTGATCCAGTCTCTGGTTCTGGACCTAAGGCCTGGAATGTGGCCTCACTCCAGGCACACAATATTAGACATGAATTTGAATAAAGAAGTGAAAATATAAGCCCTCTGAAACCCAAAAAAATCTTTGGATCACCCCAAATCACACATCCTTGAACTCCAGAGACTGTCCCCTACAAGAGGACATGTGCTGGTGCTGATCCAGTCTCTGGTTCTGGACCTAAGGCCTGGAATGTGGCCTCACTCTAAGCACACAGTATTAGACATGAATTTGAAGAAAGAAGTGAAAATATAAGCCCTCTGAAACACAAAACAATCTTTGGATCACTCCACATCACACACCCCTGAACTCCAGAGACTGTCCCCTACAAGAGGACATGTGCTGGTGCTGATCCAGTCTCTGGTTCTGCACCTAAGGCCTGGAATGTGGCCTTCTTCCAAGCACCCTGTATTAGACATGGCTTTGAATAAGGAAGTGGTAAAAATATAAGCCCTCTGAAACCCAAAACAATCTTTGGATCACTCCAACTCACACACCCCTGAACTCCAGAGACTGTTCCCTACAAGTGGACATGTGCTGGTGCTGATCCATTCTCTGGTTCTGGACCTAAGGCCTGAAATGTGGCCTCCCTTCAAGCACCCTGTATTAGACATGGCTTAGAATAAGGGAGTGGTGAAAATATAAGCCCTCTGAAATACAAAACAATTTTGGATCACCCCAAATCACACACCCCTGAACTCCAGAGACTGTTCCCTACAAGAGGACATGTGCTGGTGCTGATCCAGTCTCTGGTTCTGGACCTAAGGCCTCCTATGTGGCGTGCCTGGAAAAAATTGTATTAGGCACTGCTGTGAATGAGAAGTGGGGAATTATAAGCCCTCTGAAACCCAGAAAAATCTTTGGATCACCCCAAATCACACACCCCTGCACACCAGAGACTGTCCCCTACAAGTGGACATGTGCTGGTGCTGATCCAGTCTCTGGTTCTGGACCTAAGGCCTCCATCGTGGACTGTCTCCAAGCACGATGTATTAGACATGGCTTTGAATAAGGAAGTGGTGAAAATATAAGCCCCCTTCAACGGAAAACAATCTTTGGATCACTCCAAATCACACACCCCTGAACTCCAGAGACTGTCCCCTACAAGAGGACATGTGCTGGTGCTGATCCAGTCTCTGGTATTGGACCTAAGGGCTGGAATGTGGCTTTCTTCAAAGCACCCTGTATTAGACATGGCTTTGAATACGGGAGTGCTGAAAATATAAGCCCTCTGAAACCCAAAACAATCTTTGGATCACCCCAAATCACACACCCCTGAACTCCAGAGACTGTCCCGTACAAGAGGACATGTGCTGGTGCTGATCCAGTCTCTGTTTCTGGACCTAAGGCCTGGAATGTGGCCTCACTCCAAGCACACAGTATTATACATGAATTTGAATAAAGAAGTGAAAATATAAGCCCTCTGAAACCCAAAACAACCTTTAGATCACCCCAAATCACACACGCCTGAACTCCAGAGACTTTCCCCTACAAGAGGACATGTGCTGGTGCTGATCCAGTCTCTGGTTCTGGACCTAAGGCTTGGAATGTGGCCTTCTTCCAAGCACCCTGTATTAGACCTGGCTATGAATAAGGAAGTGGTGAAAATATAATCCCTCTGAAACCCAAAACAATCTTTGGATCACCCCAAATCACACACCCCTGAACTCCAGAGACTGTCCCCTACAAGAGGACATGTGCTGGTGCTGATCCAGTCTCTGGTTCTGGACCTAAGGCCTCCATTGTGGCCTGCCTCCAAACACGATGTATTAGACTTGGCTTTGAATAAGGAAGTGGTGAAAATATAAGCCCCCTGCAACACAAAACAATCTTTGGATCACCCCAAATCACACACCCTTGAACTCCAGAGACTGTCCCCTACAAGAGGACATGTGCTGGTGCTGATCCAGTCTCTGGTTCTGGACCTAAGGCCTGGAATGTGGCCTCACTCCAAGCACCCTGTATTAGACATGAATTTGAATAAAGAAGTGAAAATATAAGCCCTCTGAAACACAAAACAATCTTTGGATCACTCCACATCACACACCCCTGAACTCCAGAGACTGCCCCCGACAAGAGGACATGTGCTGGTGCTGATCCAGTCTCTGGTTCTGGACCTAAGGCCTGGAATGTGGCCTCCCTCCAAGCACCCTGTATTAGACATGGCTTTGAATAAGGAAGTGGTGAAAATATAAGCCCTCTGAAACACAAACCAATCTTTGGATCACCCCAAAGCACACACCCCTGAACTCCAGAGACTGTCCCCTACAAGAGGACATGTGCTGGTACTGATCCAGTCTCTGGTTCTGGACCTAAGGCCTGGAATGTGGCCTTCTTCCAAGCACCCTGTATTAGACATGGCTTTGAATAAGGAAGTGGTGAAAATATAAGCCCTATGAAACACAAACCAATCTTTGGATCACCCCAAAGCACACACCCCTGAACTCCAGAGACTGTCCCCTACAAGAGGACATGTGCTGGTGCTGATCCAGTCTCTGGTTCTGGACTTAAGGCCACGAATGTGGCCTTCTTCCAAGCACCCTGTATTAGACATGGCTTTGAATAAGGAAGTGGTGAAAACATAATCCCTCTGAAACCCAAAACAATCTTTGGATCACCCCAAATCACACACTCCTGAACTCCAGAGACTGTCCCCTACAAGAGGACATGTGCTGGTGCTGATCCAATCTCTAGTTCTGGACCTAAGGCCTCCATTGTGGCCTGCCTCCAAACACGATGTATTAGACTTGGCTTTGAATAAGGAAGTGGTGAAAATATAAGCCCCCTGCAACCCAAAACAATCTTTGGATCACCCCAAATCACACACCCTTGAACTCCAGAGACTGTCCCCTACAGGAGGACATATGCTGGTGCTGATCCAGTCTCTGGTTCTGGACCTAAGGCCTGGAATGTGGCCTCACTCCAAGCACACAGTATTAGACATGAATTTGAATAAAGAAGTGAAAATATAAGCCCTCTGAAACACAAAACAATCTTTGGATCACTCCACATCACACACCCCTGAACTCCAGAGACTGTCCTCTACAAGAGGACATGTGCTGGTGCTGATCCAGTCTCTGGTTCTGGGCCTAAGGCCTGGAATGTGGCCTTCTTCCAAGCACCCTGTATTAGACATGGCTTTGAATAAGGAAGTGGTGAAAACATAAGCCCTCTGAAACCCAAAACAATCTTTGGATCACTCCAAATCTCACACCCCTGAACTCCAGAGACGGTCCCCTACAAGAGAACATGTGCTGGTGCGGATCCAGTATCTGGTTCTGGACTTAAGGCCTCGAATGTGGCCTTCTTCCAAGCACCCTGTATTAGACATAGCTTTGAATAAGGGAGTGGTGAAAATATAAGCCCTCTGAAACACAAAACAATCTTTGGATCACTCCACATCACACACCCCTGAACTCCAGAGACTGTTCCCTACAAGAGGACATGTGCTGGTGCTGATCCAGTCTCTGGTTCTGGACCTAAGGCCTCCATTGTGGCCTGCCTCCAAACACGATGTATTAGACACGGCTTTGAATAAGGAAGTGGTGAAAATATAAGCCCCCTGAAACCCAAAACAAGAGGACATGTGCTGGTGCTGATCCAGTCTCTGGTTCTGGACCTAAGGCCTCCTATGTGGCGTGCCTGGAAAAAATTGTATTAGGCACTGCTGTGAATGAGAAGTGGGGAATTATAAGCCCTCTGAAACCCAGAAAAATCTTTGGATCACCCCAAATCACACACCCCTGCACACCAGAGACTGTCCCCTACAAGTGGACATGTGCTGGTGCTGATCCAGTCTCTGGTTCTGGACCTAAGGCCTCCATCGTGGACTGTCTCCAAGCACGATGTATTAGACATGGCTTTGAATAAGGAAGTGGTGAAAATATAAGCCCCCTTCAACGGAAAACAATCTTTGGATCACTCCAAATCACACACCCCTGAACTCCAGAGACTGTCCCCTACAAGAGGACATGTGCTGGTGCTGATCAAGTCTCTGGTATTGGACCTAAGGCCTGGAATGTGGCTTTCTTCAAAGCAC
Organism: Eublepharis macularius; assembly: GCF_028583425.1. Classification (NCBI taxonomy): domain Eukaryota; kingdom Metazoa; phylum Chordata; class Lepidosauria; order Squamata; family Eublepharidae; genus Eublepharis; species Eublepharis macularius. Next base: position 69,609,208 of record NC_072795.1, read on the forward strand.
CCTGTATTAGACATGGCTTTGAATACGGGAGTGCTGAAAATATAAGCCCTCTGAAACCCAAAACAATCTTTGGATCACCCCAAATCACACACCGCTGAACTCCAGAGACTGTCCCCTACAAGAGGACATGTGCTGGTGCTGATCCAGTCTCTGGTTCTGGACCTAAGGCCTCCATTGTGGACTGTCTCCAAGCACGATGTATTAGACATGGCTTTGAATAAGGAAGTGGTGAAAATATAAGCCCCCTGCAATCCAAAACAATCTTTGGATCACTCCAAATCACACACCCCTGAACTCCAGAGACTGTCCCCTACAAGAGGACATGTGCTGGTGCTGATCCACTCTCTGTTTTCTGCACCTAAGGCCTCCATTGTGGCCTGCCTCCAAACACGATGTATTAGACATGGCTTTGAATAAGGGAGTGGTGAAAATATAAGCCCTCTGAAACACAAAACAATCTTTGGATCACTCCACATCACACACCCCTGAACTCCAGAGACTGTCCCCTACAAGAGGACATGTGCTGGTGCTGATCCAGGCCGTCGTCACACGGGCTTAAAATTACCGCGAAAATTGCGCAATCTACCGCAAAATTCCCACCTTATTCTGGCACTGTTGCGAGTCTGAGATTTCTCCTCTGGTCTCAATTTTCGCACTATAATCTGCTTCCGTGTGACCATCCGGCATCGATTTCTATCCCATAATGACGGAATTTTCCCTTTCTTATCTTGATCCGTTATCCCAGACGCCCTTTCGCGCTATCCTGCAGCGAGCTCCTTTTTTTTTTAAAAAAAAAAACGTCCTTATATCGCTATAACGTCATAATATTATAAAAATACAAAGCAATGAAAGAGTGTTCTTTCTATGCTGCTCGAGCAGCATAGACCGAAAAAGTCTTTCCGCTGCCCTTCGCCTCCGACGGAGGGATCGCAGGTGTGCATGGCACAGAGTGAACGTGCTCTGAACCATCAAAACAACCAGTTGGGCCACCAGAACTACAAGTTCACTCGGTGGAGCCATGGTTCAGTCTTCGGCGATGGGGATCACGTCAGACAGGGGCTTTTCTCAGAACAAGAGTATATTTATGGATGTTCAAATTAGGAAGAAAAACAATCTTAGCCAATGTTCAAGCTGCTTCCAGGGCGGGAAAACTTGGCCAACCTATCCTGCTCTTTTGGGGTTGGTCTAACGTTTGGTTATAACGATGTAATGTCGTTATAACGCAATAAAGCGGAAAAAAATTTAAAAAAAGGGGGGAGGAGTTTTTTCTGTGCCCGTTCAAAATGACGGCACAGAGCGCTACGGTGTGAACAACTCGAAGCGGGAGGAGACGGTATTTGACAAAAGATTGCATCATAGCGCCGATAGGAACGATAGCGCCACATAATGGAAATTTGACGGAATAAACGCCCGTGTGACGACGGCCCCAGTCTCTGGTTCTGGACCTAAGGCCTGGAATGTGGCCTCCCTCCAAGCACCTTGTATTAGACATGGCTTTGAATAAGGAAGTGGTGAAAATATAATCCCTCTGAAACACAAACCAATCTTTGGATCACCCCAAATCACACACCCCTGAACTCCAGAGACTGTCCCAGACAAGAGGACATGTGCTGGTGCTGATCCAGTCTCTGGTTCTGGACCTAAGGCCTGGAATGTGGCTTTCTTCAAAGCACCCTGTATTAGACAGGGCTTTGATTAAGGAAGTGGTGAAAATATAAGCCCTCTGAAACCCAAAACAATCTTTGGATCACCCCAAATCACACACCCATGAACTCCAGAGACTGTTCCCTACAAGAGGACATGTGCTGGTGCTGATCCAGTCTCTGGTTCTGGACCTAAGGCCTCCTATGTGGCCTGCCTGGAAAAAATTGTTTTAGGCATTGCTATGAATGAGGAAGTGGGGAAATATAAGCCCTCTGAAACCCAAAACAATCTTTGGATCACCCCAAATCACACACCCATGCAAACCAGAGAGTGTCCCCTACAAGAGGACATGTGCTGGTGCTGATCCAGTCTCTGGTTCTGGACCTAAGGCCTCCATTGTGGACTGTCTCCAAGCACGATGTATTAGACATGGCTTTGAATAAGGAAGTGGTGAAAATATAAGCCCCCTGCAATCCAAAACAATCTTTGGATCACTCCAAATCACACACCCCTGAACTCCAGAGACTGTCCCCTACAAGAGGACATGTGCTGGTGCTGATCCAGTCTCTGGTTCTGGACCTAAGGCCTGGAATGTGGCCTCACTCCAAGCACACAATATTAGACATGAATTTGAATAAAGAAGTGAAAATATAAGCCCTCTGAAACACAAAACAATCTTTGGATCACTCCACATCACACACCCCTGAACTCCAGAGACTGTCCCCTACAAGAGGACATGTGCTGGTGCTGATCCAGTCTCTGGTTCTGGACCTAAGGCCTGAAATGTGGCCTTCTTCCAAGCATCCTGTATTAGACATGGCTTTGAATAAGGAAGTGGTGAAAATATAATCCCTCTGAAACACAAACCAATCTTTCGATCACTCCAAATCACACACCCCTGAACTCCAGAGACTGTCCCCTACAAGAGGACATGTGCTGGTGCTGATCCAGTTTCTGTTTCTGGACCTAAGGCCTGGAATGTGGCCTGACACCAAGCACCCTGTATTAGACAGGGCTTTGAATAAGGAAGTGGTGAAAATATAAGCCCTCTGAAAAACAAAACAATCTTTGGATCACACCAAATCACACACCCCTGAACTCCAGAGACTGTCCCCTACAAGAGGACACGTGCTGGTGCTGATCCAGTCTCTGGTTCTGGACCTAAGGCCTGGAATGTGGCCTCACTCTAAGCACACAGTATTAGACACGAATTTGAATAAAGAAGTGAAAATATAAGCCCTCTGAAACACAAAACAATCTTTGGATCACTCCACATCACACACCCCTGAACTCCAGAGACTGTCCCCTACAAGAGGACATGTGCTGGTGCTGATCCAGTCTCTGGTTCTGGACCTAAGTCCTGGAATGTGGCCTTCTTCCAAGCACCCTGTATTAGACATGGCTTTGAATACGGAAGTCGTGAAAATATAAGCCGTCTGAAACACAAACCAATCTTTGGATCACCCCAAATCACACACCGCTGAACTCCAGAGACTGTCCCCTACAAGAGGACATGTGCTGGTGCTGATCCAGTCTCTGGTTCTGGACCTAAGGCCTCCATTGTGGACTGTCTCCAAGCACGATGTATTAGACATGGCTTTGAATAAGGAAGTGGTGAAAATATAAGCCCCCTGCAATCCAAAACAATCTTTGGATCACTCCAAATCACACACCCCTGAACTCCAGAGACTGTCCCCTACAAGAGGACATGTGCTGGTGCTGATCCAGTCTCTGGTTCTGGACCTAAGGCCTGGAATGTGGTCTCACTCCAAGCACACAATATTAGACATGAATTTGAATAAAGAAGTGAAAATATAAGCCCTCTGAAACACAAAACAATCTTTGGATCACTCCACATCACACACCCCTGAACTCCAGAGACTGTCCCCTACAAGAGGACATGTGCTGGTGCTGATCCAGTCTCTGGTTCTGGACCTAAGGCCTGAAATGTGGCCTTCTTCCAAGCATCCTGTATTAGACATGGCTTTGAATAAGGAAGTGGTGAAAATATAATCCCTCTGAAACACAAACCAATCTTTCGATCACTCCAAATCACACACCCCTGAACTCCAGAGACTGTCCCCTACAAGAGGACATGTGCTGGTGCTGATCCAGTTTCTGTTTCTGGACCTAAGGCCTGGAATGTGGCCTGACACCAAGCACCCTGTATTAGACAGGGCTTTGAATAAGGAAGTGGTGAAAATATAAGCCCTCTGAAAAACAAAACGATCTTTGGATCACCCCAAATCACACACCCCTGAACTCCAGAGACTGTCCCCTACAAGAGGACACGTGCTGGTGCTGATCCAGTCTCTGGTTCTGGACCTAAGGCCTGGAATGTGGCCTCACTCTAAGCACACAGTATTAGACATGAATTTGAATAAAGAAGTGAAAATATAAGCCCTCTGAAACACAAAACAATCTTTGGATCACTCCACATCACACACCCCTGAACTCCAGAGACTGTCCCCTACAAGAGGACATGTGCTGGTGCTGATCCAGTCTCTGGTTCTGGACCTAAGTCCTGGAATGTGGCCTTCTTCCAAACACCCTGTATTAGACATGGCTTTGAATACGTAAGTGGTGAAAATATAAGCCCTCTGAAACACAAACCAATCTTTGGATCACCCCAAATCACACACCGCTGAACTCCAGAGACTGTCCCCTACAAGAGGACATGTGCTGGTGCTGATCCAGTCTCTGGTTCTGGACCTAAGGCCTCCTAAGTTGCCTGCGTGGAAACAACTTGTATTAGACATGGCTTTGAATAAGGAAGTAAGGAAGTATAAGCCCTCTGATACCCAGAACAATCTTTGGATCACCCCAAATCACACACCGCTGCTCTCCAGAGACTGTCCCCTACAAGAGGATATGTGCTGGCGCTGATCCAGTCTCTGGTTCTGGACATAAGTCCTGGAATGTGGCCTTCTTCCAAGCACCCTGTATTAGACATGGCTTTTAATAAGGAAGTGGTGAAAATATAATCCCTCTGAAAAACAAAACAATCTTTGGATCACCCGAAATCACACACCCCTGAACTCCAGAGACTGTCCCCTACAAGAGGACAAGTGCTGGTGCTGATCCAGTCTGTGGTTCTGGACCTAAGGCCTGGAATGTGGCCTCCCTCCAAGCACCCTGTATTAGACATGGCTTTGAATAAGGAAGTGGTGAAAATATAATCCCTCTGAAAAACAAAACAATCTTTGGATCACCCCAGATCACACACCCCTGAACTCCAGAGACTGTCCCCTACAAGAGGACATGTGCTGGTGCTGATCCAGTCTCTGGTTCTGGACCTAAGGCATGGAATGTGTCCTCAATCTAAGCACACAGTATTAGACATGAATTTGAATAAAGAAGTGAAAATATAAGCCCTCTGAAACACAAAACAATCTTTGGATCACTGCATATCACACACCCCTGAACTCCAGAGACTGTTCCCTACAAGTGGACATGTGCTGGTGCTCATCCAGTCTCTGGTTCTGGACCTAAGGCCTGGAATGTGGCCTCCCTCCAAGCACCCTGTATTAGACATGGCTTTGAATAAGGAAGTGGTGAAAATATAATTCCTCTGAAATCCAGAAAAATCTTTGGATCACCCCAAATCACAAATCACACCCCCCTGAACTCCAGAGACTGTTCCCTACAAGAGGACATGTGCTGGTGCTGATCCAGTCTCTGGTTCTGGACCTAAGGCCTGGAATGTGGCCTCCCTCCAAGCACCCTGTATTAGACATGGCTTTGAATGAGGAAGTGGTGAAAATATAATCCCTCTGAAACCCAAAACAATCTTTGGAGAACCCCAAATCACACACCCTTGAACTCCAGAGACTGTCCCCTACAAGAGGACTTGTGCTGGTGCTGATCCAGTCTCTGGTTCTGGACCTAAGGCCTGGAATGTGGCCTCACTCCAAGCACACAGTATTAGACATGATTGTGAATAAAGAAGTGAAAATATAAGCCCTCTGAAACACAAAACAATCTTTGGATCACTCCACATAACACACCCCTGAACTCCAGAGCCTGTCCTCTGCAAGAGGACATGTGCTGGTGCTGATCCAGTTTCTGGTTCTGGACCTAAGGCCTGGAATGTGGCCTCCCTCCAAGCACCCTGTATTAGACATGGCTTTGAATAAGGAAGTGGTGAAAATATAAGCCCTCTGAAACACAAACCAATCTTTGGATCACCCCAAATCACACACCCCTGAACCCCAGAGACTGTCCCCGACAAGAGGACATGTGCTGGTGCTGATCCAGTCTCTGGTTCTGGACCTAAGTCCTGGAATGTGCCCTTCTTCCAAGCACCCTGTATTAGACATGGCTTTGAATACGGAAGTGGTGAAAATATAAGCCCTCTGAAACCCAAAACAATCTTTGGATCACCCCAAATCACACACCCCTGAACTCCAGAGACTGTCCCCTACAAGAGGACATGTGCTGGTGCTGATCCAGTCTCTGGTTCTGGACCTAAGGCTTCCATTGTGGCCTGCCTCCAAACACGATGTATTAGACATGGCTCTGAATAAGGAAGTGGTGAAAATATAAGCCCCCTGCAACCCAAAACAATCTTTGGATCACTCCAAATCACACATCTTTGAACTCGAGAGACTGTCCCCTACAAGAGCACATGTGCTGGTGCGGATCCAGTCTCTGGTTCTGGACCTACGGCCTCGAATGTGGCCTTCTTCCAAGCACCCTGTATTAGACATGGCTTTGAATAAGGGAGTGGTGAAAATATAAGCACTCTGAAACACAAAACAATCTTTGGATCACCCCAAATCACACACCCGTGAACTCCAGAGACTGTCCCCTACAAGAGGACAAGTGCTGGTGCTGATCCAGTCTCTGGTTCTGGACCTAAGGCCTGGAATGTGGTCTCACTCCAAGCACACAGTATTAGACATGAATTTGAATAAAGAAGTGAAAATATAAGCCCTCTGAAACACAAAACAATCTTTGGATCACCCCAGATCACACACCCCTGAACTCCAGAGACTGTCCCCGACAAGAGGACATGTGCTGGTACTGATCCAGTCTCTGGTTCTGGACCTAAGTCCTGGAATGTGGCCTTCTTCCAAGCACCCTGTATTAGACACGGCTTTGAATAAGGAAGTGGTGAAAATATAAGCCCTCTGAAACCCAAAACAATCTTTGGATCACCCCAAATCACACACCCCTGAACTTCAGAGACTGTTCCCTACAAGAGGAAATGTGCTGGTGCTGATCCAGTCTCTGGTTCTGGACCTAAGGCCTCCTATGTGGCCTGCCTGGAAAAAATTGTATTAGGCATTGCTGTGAATGAGGAAGTGGGGAATTATAAGCCCTCTGAAACCCAGAAAAATCTTTGGATCACCCCAAATCACACACCCCTGCACACCAGAGAGTGTCCCCTACAAGAGGACATGTGCTGGTGCTGATCCAGTCTCTGGTTCTGGACCTAAGGCCTGGAATGTGCCTTTCTTCCAAGCACCCTGTATTAGACATGCCTTTTAATAAGGAAGTTGTGAAAATATAATCCCTCTGAAACCCAAAACAATCTTTGGATCACCCCAAATCACACACCCCTGAACTCCAGAGACTGTCCCCTACAAGAGGACATGTGCTGGTGCTGATCCAGTCTCTGGTTCTGGACCTAAGGCCTGATATGTGGCCTCCCTCTAAGCACCCTGTATTAGACATGGCTTTGAATAAGGAAGTGGTGAAAATATAATCCCTCTGAAAAACAAAACAATGTTTGGATCACCCCAAATCACACACCCCTGAACTCCAGAGACTGTCCCCTACAAGAGGACATGTGCTGGTGCTGATCCAGTCTCTGGTTCTGGACTGAAGGCCTGGAATGTGGCCTCAATCCAAGCACACAGTATTAGACATGAATTTGAATAAAGAAGTGAAAATATAAGCCCTCTGAAACACAAAACAATCTTTGGATCACTGCACATCACACACCCCTGAACTCCAGAGACTGTTCCCTACAAGTGGACATGTGCTGGTGCTCATCCAGTCTCTGGTTCTGGACCTAAGGCCTGGAATGTGGCCTCCCTCCAAGCACCCTGTATTAGACATGGCTTTGAATAAGGAAGTGGTGAAAATATAATTCCTCTGAAACCTAGAAAAATCTTTGGATCACCCCAAATCACACACCCCTGAACTCCAGACTGTTCCCTACAAGAGGACATGTGCTGGTGCTGATCCAGTCTCTGGTTCTGGACCTAAGGCCTCCTATGTGGCCTGCCTGGAAAAAATTGTATTAGGCATTGCTGTGAATGAGGAAGTGGGGAATTATAAGCCCTCTGAAACCCAGAAAAATCTTTGGATCACCACAAATCACACACCCCTGCAGACCAGAGACTGTCCCCTACAAGAGGACATGTGCTGGTGCTGATCCAATCTCTGGTTCTGGACCTAAGGCCTGGAATGCGGCCTTCTTCCAAGCACTCTGTATTAGACATGGCTTTGAATAAGGAAGTCGTGAAAATATAAGCCCTCTGAAACACAAACCAATCTTTGGATCACCACAAATCACACATCGCTGAACTCCAGAGACTGTCCCCTACAAGAGGACATGTGCTGGTGCTGATCCAGTCTCTGGTTCTGGACCTAAGGCCTCCTAAGTGGCCTGCGTGGAAACAACTTGTATTAGACATGGCTTTGAATAAGGAAGTAAGGAAGTATAAGCCCTCTGATACCCAGAACAATCTTTGGATCACCCCAAATCACACACCCCTGCTCTCCAGAGACTGTCCCCTACAAGAGGATATGTGCTGGCGCTGATCCAGTCTCTGGTTCTGGACATAAGTCCTGGAATGTGGCCTTCTTCCAAGCACCCTGTATTAGACATGGCTTTTAATAAGGAAGTGGTGAAAATATAATCCCTCTGAAAAACAAAACAATCTTTGGATCACCCCAAATCACACACCCCTGAACTCCAGAGACTGTCCCCTACAAGAGGACATGTGCTGGTGCTGATCCAGTCTCTGGTTCTGGACCTAAGGCCTGGAATGTGGCCTCCCTCCAAGCACCCTGTATTAGACATGGCTTTGAATAAGGAAGTGGTGAAAATATAATCCCTCTGAAACCCAGAAAAATCTTTGGATCACCCCAAATCACACACCGCTGAACTCCAGAGACTGTTCCCTACAAGAGGACATGTGCTGGTGCTGATCCAGTCTCTGGTTCTGGACCTAAGGCCTCCTATGTGGCCTGCCTGGAAAAAATTGTATTAGGCATTGCTGTGAATGAGGAAGTGGGGAATTATAAGCCCTCTGAAACCCAGAAAAATCTTCGGATCACCCTAAATCACACACCCCTGCAGACCAGAGACTGTCCCCTACAAGAGGACATGTGCTGGTGCTGATCCAATCTCTCGTTCTGGACCTAAGGTCTGGAATGCGGCCTTCTTCCAAGCACCCTGTATTAGACATGGCTTTGAATAAGGAAGTGGTGAAAATATAAGCCCTCTGAAACACAAACCAATCTTTGGATCACCCCAAATCACACACCGCTGAACTCCAGAGACTGTCCCCTACAAGAGGACATGTGCTGGTGCTGATCCAGTCTCTGGTTCTGGACCTAAGGCCTCCTAAGTGGCCTGCGTGGAAACAACTTGTATTAGACATGGCTTTGAATAAGGAAGTAACGAAGTATAAGCCCTCTGAAACTCAGAACAATCTTTGGATCACCCCAAATCACACACCCCTGCTCTCCAGAGACTGTCTCCTACAAGAGGATATGTGCTGGTGCTGATCCAGTCTCTGGTTCTGGACCTAAGGCTTGGAATGTGGCCTTCTTCCAAGCACCCTGTATTAGACATGGCTTTTAATAAGGAAGTGGTGAAAATATAATCCCTCTGAAACCCAAAACAATCTTTGGATCACCCCAAATCAAACACCCCTGCACTCCAGAGACTGTCCCCTACAAGAGGATATGTGCTGGTGCTGATCCAGTCTCTGGTTCTAGACCTAATGTCTCCTATGTGGCCTGCCTGGAAAAAACTTGTATTATACATTGCTGTGAGTAAGGAAGTGGGAAAGTATAAGCTCTCTGAAACCCACAACAATCTTTGGATCACCCCAAATCACACACCCCTGGAATCCAGAGACTGTCCGCTACAAAAGGACATGTGCTGGTATTACAGTATATCTGAATTGGAATAATAGGAAAGGGTATAAAAATCAACACTCTAGTCCAGGCTCCAAATCTGAGCGGACCCGAGACCAGGGCTGCTTTGAGAGAGAAACTTTTCCGAATTCAAGCTTCTCGGAGGCAGCTCAAAAGGGAGCTCACAGCACCAGAACCACTCTGGGGGGCAGAGTGCTTATATTTCCCCCACTTTCCCCCACTTTCTTATTCAAAGCAATATCTAATACAAGTTTTTTTCCAGGCAGGCCACATAGGAGGCCTTAGGTCCAGAGCCAGAGACTGGATCAGAACCAGCACATGTCCTCTTGTAGGGGACAGTCTCTGGAGTTCAGGGGTGTCTGATTTGGGGTGATCCAAAGATTATTTGGGGTGCAGGGGGGCTTATATTTTCGCCACTTCCGTATTCAAAGCAATGTCTAATACAAGGTTCTTGCAGGCAGGCCTCTGGAGTTCAGGTCTGTGAGATTTGGGGTGATCCAAAGATTATTTGGGGATGCAGAGGGCTTTTATGTTTCTCACTTCCTTATTGACAGCAATGTCTAATATAAGGTTCAGGGAGAAAGGTGAAATAGTAGGCCTCAGCTCCAGAAGTAGAGACTGGATCAGAACCAGCACATATTTGTTTGCAGAGGGCAGTCTCTGGAGTTCGAGTCTGTGTGAGATGGGGTGATCCAAAGATTATTTTTGGGTGCAGGGGGGCTTATATTTTCACCACTTCCTTATTCAAAGCCATGTCTAATATTGGGTGCTTGGAGACAGGCCACATTCGAGGCCTTAGGTCCAGAACCAGAGACTGGAACAGCACCAGCACATGTCCTCTTGTAGGGGACAGTCTCTGGAGTTCAGGGGTGTGTGATTTGGGGTGATCCAAAGATTATTTGGGGTTGCAGGGGGCTTATATTTTCACCACTTCCTTATTCAAAGCCATGTCTAGTACTGGGTACTTGGAGGCAGGCCACATTCGAGACCTTAGGTCCAGAACCGGAGACTGGATCAGCACCAGCACATGTCCTCTTTTAGGGGACAGTCTCTGGAATTCAGATCTGTGTGATTTGGAGTGATCCAAAGATTGTTTTGGGTTTCAGAGGGCTTATAGTTCCCCACTTCCTTATTCACAGCAATGCCCAATACAAGTTTTTTCCATGCAGGCCACATAGGAGGCCTTAGGTCCAGAACCAGAGACTGGATCAGCACCAGCCTATGTCCTCTTGTAGGGGACAATCTCTGGAGTTCAGATCTGTGTGATTTGGGGTGATCCAAAGTTTTTTTCTGCTTCAGCTGCCGCCCCTTTCTTCTTATTCAATTGTTCTGGGGGCATCCTATTTTGAAGCTGTTTACTCAAGATCTGGGTTTTGTAGGATGACCTAGTATAGGTCCACTTAGAGTGCTGAGTCTTCTGAATATGGAGGTGTATAATATGTGCCCCTGCAAACTTCATTTTGGAGTTTAGAGCTTTTCAGTTTTCCCACAATATTTTTCTTTGGCTTTGCGAATAACGAATAAGGAATAAGGAACTGCGAATAAGAAACTGGGAACCAACTTCAGCTTCTAGGTTAACGATAAGTTTAAGGATTGGGACAAGTTAAATTTGTCCTGGGCTGAAAAAATACTGCTAGTCAAATCCATGATTTTACCTCTTTTCTTATTTAACTTTTGTATGCTGCCTATTCATCTCACGGATCAAGATATCCAGTCATGGCAAAGTCTCATAAATAAATTTATCTGGGCTAACAAACGCCCTAGAATCAACTTCTCAACCATGAAACGTGCCTCCAATAGAGGTGGATTGGCTATACCTGATTTAAAACATTATTACATGGCTGCTCAATTAGCTAATATAGTGCTTTTGTTAAATCCTACAGAAAATTTAGACTGGAGCTATGCTGAAACGACACACATTTCCCCACATGACATAAAAGATATAATCTGGACAGATCATAAAAGCAGACCAGTTCAAACATTTACCAATCCTTTTCTGAAATCTACTCTAATAACTTGGGACAGGGTAAGGCAGTATCTAGCCCCCACTCCTTCTCCGTTATCATCCTTCCTGGACCAATCTTGGTTTCCACCTGGAAAGGATTTAATCTCATTCCAGAAATGGAAGATACTTAAGAAAAGTAGAATTATGGATATAACCAAACAAGGGGCCATCCTAAGTAAAGAGCAAATTGAAAAAGATGCAGCTGATACCTTGCCATGGTACCAATACTTACAACTGTCACACCTTATAAACAGCCAACCAATTGCAAATGCTTTGAAACGTGAGCTAACAGACTTTGAGTTCCTGCTAAAACAAATATCATCTCAACATAAGGGACTTATAGCAAGAATTTATTCCATTTTAAACCTAAAAAAATAACATCCACCCTTAAAATACCAAATGAAATGGAATAGGGATTGCAAGAACATACTAACGGACAACCAATGGTCCCTGATTTGGTCAGGCAGACACCTAAAAACTAAAGCAATCAATATTAAAATGTCATCTTTTAAAATAATGTCGAGATGGTACGTGACACCTAGTTCCCTCCATCACCTTAATCCTACTATAGCCCCGCTTTGTTGGAAGCAATGCGGCCAAATTGGAGATTATATTCATCTCTGGTGGACGTGCCCTAAAATCCAGTCATTCTGGGACTTAATCTTGAGGTCTGTTACAGAAATCACAGGGTATGATGTACCTAAAAATTCTGAGACAATCCTGCTGGGTCTCTGGGAAGACCCAACAGTACCAACGATCAGGAGAAACTGAATACTCTTGTTATTAGCTGCAGCGAAAATGCTTCTTGTGTTATACTGGAAACAAGACAGACTTCCAAAATTGCAGCAGTGGTACCAGAAAGTGTGGGATATCTTCACCATGGAGAAAATAGCGGATTATCTTCACTCTACTGATAATCCACTGCATCATTCAACGTTCTTTACACAATGGATACCTTTTTTGAACCATCTTTATGCTACCAATAAACTGCCGGATGCAGATATGAACACTTTCAGCTTTTTGGCAATCTTATGGGTCTTCTCTAGTATTGTACCTTCTCTAACAATAATGTACTTTTCAGTGATAGCTGATCTCTTATTGACTGTTCCAAGGTTCACTGTTTATGTTTTTTGCATGTTATGTGTAAAATTTTTGTTTAAATTGTTATGTATTCCAGAAAATCAGAAAATAAAAAGTTCAAAAAAAAGAAAAGAAAAAAAGAACAGCAGACAGCAGGGTTTTCTGCAGTGGCTCAGGGCTTTATGTGCACCCAGATCAGGTTTTCAAACCCCCTCCCCATTGTCTGGAGTTAGCCTGGGGCTTAAAATATGTCTCCAAGCCAATACCGGTTACCTGGCTGGAGGCTCCAACAAACAATCAAAAAGAGATGTCCTATCTATCTATCTATCTATCTATCTATCTATCTATCTATCTATCTATCTATCTATCTATCTATCTATCTATCTATCTATCTATCTATCTATCTATCTATCTATCTATCTATCTATCTATCTATCTATCTATCTAAAGACAAGTGTCCTGACTGACTCATCAATGCCCAGCCCAAACCCCTGAACCTAAAAGCATGAAATTTGGGGAGAATGTTCCTTTTGTGGTGTAGAGGCTCACTAAGAAGGGATTTTAAGAAATTTGGCCCCTAAGGAGGTAAAAAGGGGTAAAATGTGTTTTCCCATAGGGATACAGCTTCCCTGTGTGGCTGGGAGGCTGCTCATCCCACTCCCCCTGCCAACTGCCAACTCAGCTGCTGTGCCCTGAGGTCATTTGCATATGTGGCCCTGATTGGTCATCATCCCAACATTCTAAACAGTACTTAGGACACATTCAATGACTCCCTGTGGATTTCCTCAACATGCTCAACCCTCCTGACTTCCAAGCCCACAAGCTTCTCCTCAAAGTGGGGGCTCCAAAGTGGGAGAAAACCACCCGTGAGGTTTATAAAGAGGTCCTTCAGTAGAAAAATAAGGTTGTGCGTATTTTTCACTTTATTTCTTGCACTACAATCTTTTCCATTTAAAAAATCTCTTCAATAAATGTTACATTTCGAAATTCACTTCATCAGTTTTAGGCATCAACACCCTTCGCTTTATTCAAACACTTTTGTGAAGCTCGGGTACTAAGCTATTATACTACAAAACCAACTCAACCCGCCCCCCCCCTCCAACCAAAAACGTTACTTACCCATAAATATTATAACTGGATTTTAAGTAGTTAAATACCATAGCGAAGCACAGGCATCAAGCTAGTTAATATATATAATCAACCAAACAAAGGAAACTGCTTCCCCATAGATCAATTCAGTCAGTGGGTCAAAATGAAGGTGAATGCAACAATAATGGAAAGGGGCTGTGTGTGAACATTGAACAGTGGATGAATGTGAACAAAACTTGGCGACATGTCGGTCAGAAAGCTGCACAAAGCATGGGTATTTGGAGAGGGATTTGACTAAAGCGTCAGTAAGTGCATGGAGAGATGATTCAAGCATATAGAGGAGAACAGCAGAGCTGATTTGAATAGCGGGAGACTGGATAAGATTGTCAACCTCCAGATGGGGCCTAGAGTTCTCCTTGAATTACAGCTGATCTTGAGGTTCAGATGGAACGTAAGTTAAATATGAGCAGCCAGTGTGATGCAGTGACAAAATTTTTTATATTGGAACAGATATTAAACACGTCTGTATGCAAGCATCTAATGGACAACATAGTGATATGCGGAAGTCAGCATGGATTTGTCCTCAATGAGTCCTGCTAGACCAACCTCATCTCCTTCTATGATTAAGTGACAGGCTTACTGGATCGTGAGAATTGATGTAGTTTATCTGGATTTCAGTAAAGCTTTTGGCAAGGTTCCTCATGATGTTCTGATGGGTAAACTAGAGGACTGTGGACTGGACTCTAGGATAGTTAGGTGGATAGGGAACTGGTTGGAGAACCGCACTCAAAGAGTAGATGTCAATGCATTTCATCTGAATGGAGGAAGGTGCCCAGTGGGGTGCCACAGGGCTCAGTCCTGGGCCTGGTACTTTTCAATATTTTTATAAATGATCTGGATGAGGGTGTGGAGGGGCTATGCATTAAATTTGCAGATGACATCGAATTGGGACAAGCAGCAAACAAAATCAGTAGATAGGGATAGAATTCAATGAGATCGGAACACATTGGAAAAGTGGGTGGATGTGAACAAGATGCAATTTAACAAGGATAAGTGCCAAGTTCTACATCTGGGTAGCAAAAATGAGGAACACACATACTGGATGGGGGATACACTTCTGGTTAGCAGTGTGTGTGAACAAGATCTTGGGGTTCAGATGGAACGTAAGTTAAATATGAGCAGCCAGTGTGATGAAGTGACAAAAATGGTGAGTGCGATCTTGGGGTCTATCAACAGAGGCATAACATCCAAATTGCATGATGTCATAGGAGGACATGATTGCTCTCTTTAAGTATTTGAAGGGCTGTCACTTAGAGGAGGGCAGGGAGCTGTTCCTGTTGGCAGCAGAGGATAGGTTTTAAATTATGGGCCAGATGATACCAGCTGGATATTAGGAAGCACAGTAAGATGGGCTTCGGAGGGGTATAATGCCACAGGCACTGACCTCCAATGACACCATTGTCTCCAAGAGAGATAACGTCACCATATGGAGTTCAGTTGTAACGGAAACAGATCTCCAGGCGGGTTGGGAACTACTGTAAAGAGGTGCTTCAGACACCCCAGTTGCCAATACCCAATACCACCATTGTCTCCAATTTAGGTAAAATAGGACATACGGAGTTCAGCTGAAATGGAAGGAGATCTCCAGGTATGGCAATCATAATATGGAGGGTCCTCAGTGGGGTATAATTCCACAGAAGCCACACTCCAAAGCCACCATTCTGTTTGAGATAATTAAAACTTGTCATTTGAAAGTCATTTGTAACTCTCGGAGTTCTCTAGGTGGGTTGGCATCAATTGTCAGGTAGTACCTATGTGGGGTATAATTCCACATAGGCCAGCCTAAGAAGCCTCCATGTCTCGGAGAATGTTAAAATCTGTCATTTGGAGATCAGTTGTAATTTGTGGGGATCTCCAGGAGGGTTGGCAACCACAGTGTCATCAAGCCAGGCGGCCTTAGCATGGACCTGCCTGCTGCCAGACCTGCCACTGTCTCCCAAAGAACCCCAGGAGCAGCAAAGGCTGAGGGTAAGGGCAGAGGCATGGACCAAGCACAGGAGCGCATGCCTGGCAGCCCACGGCCTTCCCCCTGCTGAGGAAATGTCAGGAGAGCCAGTACAGGATCTGATCTACTCCTCCTGAGTAGCAGAGATGAGCCAGCTTGGAGAAAGAAGCTTAATGAACCCAGCCTCACCTGCAGGAGAAACTCCCTTTATAAGGCCGCAGCTAGCATGGGATTAGCTAGTCACAATTGTGATATTCGGGACTTGGCTGTTGGTGAGCTCTTAGGCTCTGGCTGCCTGAGCCTTGGTGGGTCACAGTCTTTGATTTTGGAATCTGTTACTTGACCATGGAGTTTGACCTGAGAATCTTTGTTGTTGGCCCTGTTGTCGTCAGAACTTGCCTCCAACCTAGTGAGTAGGATACTTTTAATCCTTCTATTTTTTGCTCTCCATTATACTCTTAGATTATGTTGCTGCTGTTTCTGTGGGTTTGTCATGAAAATATGGTTTAGAGCACATTATACTAAGTGATACATGTGTATTCTAATGAACTTTGTTTTAGAATGTCATTAGGCTGTCTTGGTTTGGGGCATAAATTGAGCCAAATGTGTAAGTTTGGTTTTCTATAGTGCCTTTAATAAATATGACTCTGCCTTTCAGATCTCTTAGTGTATCTTTATGTTGGAAGGGTAAATATT
The DNA here is from genome assembly GCF_028583425.1 of Eublepharis macularius. Lineage (NCBI taxonomy): Eukaryota > Metazoa > Chordata > Lepidosauria > Squamata > Eublepharidae > Eublepharis > Eublepharis macularius. The sequence continues at coordinate 69,625,848 of NC_072795.1, forward strand.
TTTACTTTACCCTTCCAACATAAATTTTAAATTTCAGGCATGGGAGAGACAGAGCTCTTTCAATGTGCTATCATTCTCTTCAACACCGACACCACACCCTCTGCTTTTCTCCATTTCTCAGCTTCTTCTGGTGGTAGCTAGGATAATTCATCCCATGAAGTAGGTTCAGGTATTTCTGCTGTTCTTAGTGCAGAGGTAGTCAAGTCAAGTTTATTATTACAGTCTGTGACCAATACATATAAAACCATTTGCAAATCAGTTTAAAAACAGTTGAGATTGGATACAGGGGAAGAACGATGAATAAATATAAGAGTAAAAAAATAAGATCATCATAAATTAGTTCTTTAAAAGGTTAAAATACATTCAGTCTGCCTTATGCGATTTACGTTGCTTGTAGACCTGGCCACAGAATCTTGCTACTTGATGTGTTGTCTGGTGATTCCGATCAGACAAAAGATAATCAAGTTTGATTTTATTTGAACTTCCAGGGAATCTTTCTACTGATGGTTTCCGCTCTAATTTTACTGTGACTTGGGCAGTTAAAGAAGATGTGCTCCATTGAGTCAGTTTCTGTTAGGGGATAGGAGCAAAGCCTAAGAGAGTAAGGGACAGCTTTAAACTTTCCTTCCAGAATGGCAGAGGGTGGAGTGGAACTCCTAGCTAAAGTAAATGCCCTTCTGGAGTTACTGGATTCAAGAAAGTAAAAATAGGCTGCAGGAGCGGCAATATATTTAGTAGTATCTGAAGAAATAAAACCTGGTGCTCTAAGTAAATCTGTTTGTCTTTCAATGTCTGTCACTCTCTGCTTAATGAGTGATTTTGCTCGGTCTAACCCCATGACCAGCAAACTTTGAGGGGAAAGACCCAATTTTCCCAGGGATTTCAGTCGCCTTTTGCCAATTAGACTGAAATTTGTCTTGGAATAACAGAAGGAGCAGACCTTGCGGGTTTAGACGTCCTGACAGCCATTTGAAAATGGAAAGGATGGTGATTCTGGCCTCTACCCTTAACATTCCTGTTTCCAGTCTAACCCATGAGTTAGGCATGCATTTGGGCACTTGTAATAGGGCTCTAAGGAATTTGGACTGCACTCTCTCAAGTTGAGAGAAAGAGGAGGATGGCAGGCCCAAGAATGATCCGTATACTAATTGGGCCAATGGTTTGGCCTTAAACAATCTGAGTGCAGCCGGTACATACTGCCCCCCTTGTGATTGATAGAATTTCAGTATACCGTGTGCTGTTTTTTCTCCCACATCAGCAATGAAGCTGCTATGTGTTGTTTTGGTACCTGAGGCTTGCAAAACTACACCCAAATATTTGAAGCTGGTAACTTGTTCTAACTGATGCCTCTGAAGCTCCCATCGTCTGATCTTTGGATTTTTACCAAAAGCCAGGATCTTAGTTTTTTGGTAATTAGTTAGAAGGTGTTCAGTATCACAGAATTGGGAGAATTTTTTTAAGGCTCGTTTCAGCCCTATGGGGGTCCTAGAAAGTAATACAGCATCATCTGCATACAGCAGTACGTGAATGTGCCTATTTGCTAATTTGGGAGGGTGCAATCCAGGGTCATTCAAAAGGTTTAGCAAATTGTTGATGTAGAAGATAAACAGAAAGGGGGCTAGAAGGCACACCTGCTTGTAAGTTTGTTTGTTTTTTATAATTTTTTTTATTTTTTAATTTCTAACATAAACTACAAAAAACTACAGAAATATAAAGGGGGACTGGGGAAAAGGGAAGAGCAACATATAAACAGAAAACACACACTACGTCTACATGTCTTGTATTCCCTTCATACTGTAATTTTTCTTTAAAGTTAACTTTCTAATATGCTATCAGATTGGTAGATCTTATAAAATACAGACTACATTCAGGATCAGTTCTTCTTCCCCCCCACCCCTCGCGTCTCGGTCTCAGTTCTCTCTGTGCAGCTACAATAGCTGCGCTCGTTCCCCCCCCCCCCCACTCTCCCGTTCAGACTTTGGACTTTCTTCTTGCTGAAACTCCTGATGGTTAAACAAAAAGTCTCTCAGCTGTACTTCTGATATTATCTTGTAGGTTTGATCTTTGTATCTGAACCAGATGCCTTCCAGAAACAACCATTTGTATTTTACATCACATTTCCTCAGGAAAGCCGCAAGTCTTTTATACTTAAATCTTCTTTTACGAGCCAAAAATGGAACGCCCTTCAATAACTTAACCTTATTGCCCAGATAGTCCAAGTCCACATTATACGAATTATATAAGATGGTGTCCCGAGTCTTCTTAGATGAAAAGTCAATAATAATCTTGCGAAGCAGCTGACGCTTCATTGCATATTTTGAAGATGTCCGATGGACTTCCAAAATATCGCTTTTTAACTCTTCTTTAGTTGCCTTTGGGAATGACGCCAAAAGTTCCGACACCAAATCTTTTAGATTTTCACTTTGCTCCTCTTTTACATTCTGGAGATGCAGTACCGTTTGGGCACGGTCCACTTGTAATCCTATTATTTGATTCTCCAAGAGCTTCACTTCTTTACTTGTTGCTTTCATGAGTACTACGTTTTCGCGTGCAGACTGCTCTGCTCCAGATGCTGTTTCTTTAATGGTTTTCACTTCGCTTTCCACTGAATCAACCTTTTGCCCCATTTCATTTAACTTCGCCACAAAGGGCTGCATAGCTTCAAAGACTGCTCGTCTGACCATCTCTTCCAAGGTTTCCCCCTTCCCCTGTAACATCGCCATCACCGATTTACTCATCGCAGGGCTCTGCTTTTTCGTCGCCATCTTGGGGGGGGGGGCACCAGCTAAGTTCCGAAACTCCATGAAGGGGAAGAAATCCGCGCCTTCTTAGCTTCAACTCCCACCAATCCTTCGCATACGCTTAAAAATCGGAAGGGATTCGCTTACTTACAGGTTTTCACCTTAAATCTGCTTATTGCCGTTCTCCATGGCCCGGCAGCACGCGAAGTGCTGCGCAAGTCTGCCGGCCTCTGTTGGAGCAAACGGGCAATTTATCCCCTGCATTGCTTTCAGGGGGTTCTTCCCGCCGCGCTCCGGACCCTGCCTCCCTCACTGGGAGTCCTGGGGGTTAACCCTTGCAGGTCAACCGCCCGGTCAGGCTGCTCGGACGTTTCCTCCCGGACCTGCGGAGAGGAGCGTCCGACATGGCCGGGAAAACGAAACCAAATCCACCTGCCTGTAAGTTTGAATGGGGTCAGTCAAATGCCCAATTTGGCTGCTCCTTACTCAGGGCAGTTTGGTTGTGCGTAGCCCCAAAAAGGAACAGCAGTTGCCTATCAGTAGAGGAGGCCTGCAGTTTCCTCCAAAGTCTATTTCTAGAGACTGTGTCAAAAGCTGCTTTTAAATCAACAAATGCCCGGTAAAGTGATGCTTGGTCTCCTGTAGCGTATTTCTCTACAAGTTGTTGCATTACTAGGCAGTGATCTGTTGTTGACCTGCCAGCTCTAAACCCAGCTTGCTCATCAGCAATTATATCCTCCTGTTCTAGCCAGTCTAAAAATTTCTCCAGCAGATATTTTGTAGACAACTTGCTTACAATGCTTAGTAAGCTGATTGGTCTATAATTGGATGGATCCTCCTTCTTTCCCTTCTTATGGAAGGGGACTACTATAGCCATTCCCCAATCATTGGGGATGTAGCCGGTTTCATCAATATAAGTAAATAGGGAGGCTAGGAAAGTTGCCCACCAGTCCTTATTTGTTTTTAGTAATTCTGGAGATATTCCATCAAGCCTAGGGGCTTTTGCAATCTTTAACTGGCTAATATAAGCTTTTACCTCTTCGGCATGAACTGGGGGGCATTTGGCCAGATTTTCTATTGTTAGGGCAGGAGGGGATTAAATAGGATCATCATACATTTTTTGGAAAAAAGAAGTCCATTTATCTGGGGGGATACAGGAAGCCAAGGAGGAGACGGGGCTGTGGAGGCGTGGTTTGATACTAGTTTCCAGAACACCACTGAGTTTTTGCTCGTAGCTGCTTCAATTATATTGGCCCACAGTTTTCTGGTATGTTCTTTCTTACAGCAGGCAACCAGTGATTTATCTTTCTTTTTAAAAAATGAAAGAGAACGATATGCATCCTGTCTGGTCTTTTCATCAGCTCTCAGCGCTAGCTTATAGGCATAGATTAAAGCATTTTTAGCACAAATACAGCTTTGATCAAACTAAGGTTTAGATGACAAATTGGTCTTGACCAGTTTTCCCTCTCGAGCACCTACCAAAAGTGGCCTTAAGGATTGGATGAGGTCATCATAACTCTTTAAAGGATTTTCAGATTTTGAGGAAACCATAAAAGCTTGACTATATAGTTGTAGGTTCTAGTGCAGATGTATTTTTCCCTGCACTTGTTCCTCTGCAGCAAGTATGCTCTGCGCATTGCTACAGTAGAATTTCTCTACTTTCTTCCCTTTTATTGCAGCCATGAAGCTGACTTTCTGCCCATTTCTTTCCAGACACAGCAGAATAGCTGTGAAGATTTTAGTGTTTTCCACTCTGCCTCTTCTCTTGGTGTTCCTGGGATACAGTTTGCTCTATGAAGTGGGTTTTTTCCTTAGCTCTGGAGGCAGTTTCCCACCTTTTCCCTTTTGTTTTCCTTCTCACTTCTTGCTTGGCTTCCTCAAGTTGCTGAAAAGTTTCTTTTTGTAGCATTGGAAGCTATTTCCCCACCTTTTTCCTGGCTGGCACAACAGAGTGTCTTCTACCTCCACCACCTTCTCATGTTTGCTGTGAGACAATGAGAGAGAGAATTATGTTGTACTTGAAAAGGAGATATTTTTGTCTGCAGTTAGTTTGTTTGTTTGCTTTCTTCTTTTTAGCTGGCTCTCTGGAGAGCTAAAAAGGAGTAGTTTCAGTAAGGATTGTTCCTCTCAAGTTGACTGAGACTTCTGAGATAACTTTGAGTCTGCTAGACTATTTTGAGATGCAGCAATGAGTGGCAGTATTATCTGAAAGCAGGATGATATAACTCATAAGGTCTGCTTTTTTCAAGAGTTAATGATCTCATATTGCCTATCCAAAGCCATACCATACTGCTGTTATTCAAAGAACAATATACACGAATCGCTAGCATCTTTTTCACCTTAATAATTACTTCAACTGGTCCACTTTGTTGGGGAAAAAGGTTAAAAAATAGCTTTTCTTCAGAGGTGCAATGGATCTTGAATCAATAGAGAGTCAGCACACGAGTTTAGCTTTTAAAATAATTTACTTCTAAAGGAAAAAAGGTTAACAGGATTGCCTACAAAATAACAAATGCCTGGAGCTACATTCTCACTACTGGTTACAAACAAAGAGCTGGGATAACTGAATGGATAATCTTCTTCTTGACCCTGAAAGAAAATCACCTGACCTGTTGACCAATAACAGTTTACAAACACTCTCAAGTTTCCCGGGCTTGCAGATTATTGGCTTTGAGCCAGGTTCCCCTTCCAGGTCAATCTAAACAATAGCATGGTAGGTAAACACATTAACCCCATAATGACTGAATCTCAGACCTTGCAACACACATATATTCCAACACATTTATGGTACAGGTTTCTCATACTTGTTTTACATATTGGTAAATGTCTTGTTGGGGTAGTGGTGCTCATTCGAGAGTCTTTCTCCATCAGGCTGCTCCCCTTGCCAAAGATTGCTGGCATTGATTGTGTGGGCCTGGTGTGGGATGCCGAGGAGAGTATAGCCATCTGTCTGGTGTACCGATCGCCCAGCGCACCAGCAGATGCTGTGCCTGGCCTGTTAGAGGCGGTGGCTTGCTGGGCCTTAGAGTACCCCAGGCTTCTGGTCTTAGGGGACATCAATGTCCATGCCGATGATGCTACCTCCTCACAGGCCATGGACATGATAGCCTCCATGGCAGCATTAGGACTCTTCCAGTTTGTATCAATGCCCACACATCGAGGAGGACACACACTGGATTTGATCTTTGGGTTCAGGATACAGGTGGATCTGGATGAAGCTATAGCTGTGCCATGGTCAGACCACCTCATCCTGAGGGCTTGTCTGGGCACCATGACCCCCTCCTGCTTGGGCAACGAGCTGATTTATGCTCGCCCGTGGAGTCAAATGGATCCAATTGAATTGCAGAACGCTCTGCAGGATTCGATGCCCCCTGGTGGCTCATTGGATGAGCTGATAGAGGACTGGAATGCCCGTTTCTCTGAAGCTATTGATGAGATTGCTCCCCGTCGCTCTCTCCGCCCCCGAACTAGAGTCGCTCCTTGGTATACTGATGAGCTACGACAAATCAAATGGGAGCTGAGACGGCTAGAGCAGGTGTGGCGGTGACTCCATGATGAAGTGACAAGAACATCTTATAGGATGTTTATGAAGGCCTATGAGATGGCACTGAAAGCTGCAAAAAGAGACTACTATGCAGCTTCCACTGCGTCCACTAGTTCTCGCCCAGCACAACTTTCCAGAGTGATTTGGTCTTTAACATCCCTCACACATGGGACAAATAAAAATGTAAATTCGGTAATAAGCTGTAAGGCTTTTGGAGACTATTTTGCGGATCAGATCTTGTCACTCCGCCGGGATCTGTCCACCACAGTTGATGCAGTATGTGTACTGGAGGCCCCTTGGTTGTCCTCAGGGTTGATATTAGATCAATTCAGGCCACTCTCCCAGGAGGAGGTGGGCAGGGTCCTGCATGCTGTGAAACCTACTACGTGCCCATTGGACCCATGCCCATCATGGCTGGTGAAAAGTGGTGGTGATGGGATTTGGGCACCATTAGCTGACATCATTAATCATTCTCTGAGTTCTGTTTTTTTTCCAGACTCACTGAAAGAGGCAGTGGTGCGGTCCTTATTAAAGAAACCATCACTGGATCCTGCTGATCCAGCCAATTATCGCCCAGTTTTGAATATTCCGTTCCTGGGTAAGGTAATTGAGAGGGTGGTAGCGGAACAGCTGCAGGTATACCTGGATGATGCCTCTATCCTGGATCCATTCTAGTCCAGCTTCAGGCCTGGCCATGGTACAGAGACGGCTCTGGTTGCCCTCACAGATGATCTGTGGCGACACCTGGACTGGAGTGTGTCGGCACTGCTGATACTTTTAGATCTTACAGCAGCATTTGACATGGTCAATCATAATCTTCTGACCCACTGCCTTGCTGATGTGGGGATTCGTGGAACAGCCCTGCAATGGCTGAACTCCTTCCTTCACAATCTAGGAAAGAGGGTGGCACTCGGGGAAGTCTGCTTACCATTCTTTGGTATGTGGCATCCCTCAGGGGGCGATTCTTTCCCCGATGCTATTTAACATCTATATGTGCCCCCTTGCCGGGTTAGCCCGCAGCTTTGGGCTAGGTTGTCACCGGTAGGCGGATGACACTCAGCTCTATCTGCTGATGGATGGTGTTATGACCTTTACTTTCTCTAGGGTAGATTTTTCTTTTAATCTATCCCTTAACCCTCTGGGTAGTCTGCTGCCACCAGGAATATTTTATTCCAAGATATTTTATTTAAATTTTCCCTTTGGTAACGTTCCTAAGCGTCAGGCTCCTTTGTGGTTCTATGTGGCCCTGAAGATAGGAATGGGATATAGCAATGACAGCTACACTGGGATATAACAAAACAAAAATAAACTTTTATTTAGTCAAGAAGTGTATCGGTTTCATAAACGTAGTTCTCGGTTCTTAAAGTTACTTCATTTACTCTCATTCACACAGCTGGCCTCTCTTTCCCTGACTGAATGTCCTTTCACAAACATGCTCAGTTCAGGTTCCACACAGGTTATATTTCTCTCATAAACACTTCAACATATTCAGGCAGCACACAGCTAGCCTGCTTTCTTCTGACTAAAATTTTTCTCTCTACTCTCAGTCTCAAACTGCATTCACTCCACCCACCCTCTCAGTCCTCAACCAATCATATCACTCACTCATCCATCTCCTTCACCCCCCACTCTTCACCTATCTCATCAAGCATTTAAAGATACATGCACACATTTACTTGGAATCATTACAGATGGTCAGTCCGATCTTGCTTTGGATTCCTTGGTCAAGGGTCTTGAGGCTGTGATGGTATGGTTACATCAGAGTCGCCTGAAATTGAATCCCCTGAAGACAGAGGTTCTGTGTCTGGATCATGGGGCAATCGAGCTGGGAACCGGCTCCCAGCCCTCAATGGGGTACAATTCAAACCTTCCCTGATGGTGAGGAGTCTGGGTGTGACCTTGGATGCCACACTTTCAATGGAGGCCCAGGTCATGACTGTTGCCAGGTCTGCCTTTTTTCATCTTCGACAGGGCAGGCAACTGGCGTCCCATCTTTCACCCCAGGACCTGGCCACAGTAATCCATGCAACGGTCACCTCCAGGCTAGACTACTGCAACTCACTCTATCCTGGACTGCCCTTGGGTCTGACCCGGAAGTTACAGCTGATCCAGAATGCAGCGGCACGCATCCTTACTGGAACGCCCATCGAAGCGCACATTCATCATGTGCTGTGCCAGCTGCACTGGCTTCCAGTGGAGTTCCAGATCTGGTTCAAGGTGTTAACCTTGGTATTTAAAGCCCTTCATGGACTGGGACCTCCATACCTGCGGGACCGCCTCTTCCATTATGTCCCCTGCAGGGTGTTGCGCTCTGCAGACAAGCAACTCCTGTTGGTCCCTGGCCCAAAGGACATCCATCTGGCCTCAACCAGGGCGAGGGCTTTTTCTGCCCTGGCCCTGGCCTGGTGGAATGCTCTCCCCACTGGAGATCTGGGCCCTGTGGGACCTGTTACAGTTTTGCAGGGCTTGTAAAACGGAGATGTTCTGCTGGGCCTTTGGCTGAGTGCCAGCGAGTGTCCTTCTTCTTCCATCTAAGACCACCATTTCTTCCAGAGCTGCCCTCAGCCATCTGCCATGCCTGTATATGGACTCCCAATATTTGTTTAAATAGCCTGCTCCTGGAGTATTTTAATCATTAAAAAAATATTATTGATTGTATGTTTCTGTGATTTTAATGTATTTTTTAATGTTGTTAGCCACCCTTAGCCCATCTGTGGGGAGGGCAGGGTATAAATCAAATAAAATAAAATAAATAAATAAATAAATAAATGTTACGGTGAGCTTTTGAGCTGCTTCATGTCTGTGGACAGGACCATTTAGGGGGTGCTCAATAGGTTTTCTTAGTTGCATTTTTTTCAAGAAAGTAATCTGTATAAAACTATGCCCCTCTTGAGGTCTGTGCCCAAGGCGGCTGCCTAGTTGGTCTAATGGTAGCACTGGCCCTGTCTATAGTTATGGCAAACAGAGATGGGGAAAGGGGACAGCCTTGTCTAGTTCCCCTTGCTATATGGATATCTATCGAATGTACATTGTTAGTCCTAACTGTAGCTTTTGGAGAAAGATAAAGAGCATTAATGGCATTTTAGAATTGGTCACCAAAACCCATTTTTTGAAGTAAAAGTTTTAGATACGGTATTTCCACTTAATCAAATGCTTTCTCTATATCAAAGGCCAGAAGTAATGCAGGGGTTTTGTATGCTTCACAGAAATTAATTATAGTTAAAGTGTTATGTGTATTGTCAAAAAGATTCCTTATTGGCATAAAGCCAGTCTGGTCAAGGTGAATGTAGTTGGTTATTTAAATTTAGAAAATCTTTTGGCAAATATGCTTGTAAAGATCTTTTGGTCTTGATTCAGTAACGGTATTGGTTGAAAAGATTTAGTATTTGTAATATCGTTGTCCTTTTTTGGAGTAACTACTATTTCAGCCTCTGACCAAAATAGAGGGATGCTACCTCCTATCATAACAGAGTTGCACGTAGCATTTAGTGGAGTTGAAAGTAGGTGAATGTATTTTTTTGTAAAAATTTGGCAGGGAATCCATCCCTGTCTGAAGCTTTATTATTTTTTTCAAGGTTTTGATAGTGACTGTAACATCTTCTGTTGTGAATGGTTGGTCCAGATATTGTTTATGTTCTTGTGAGTTTTTTTCCAAATAATTTCCTGTGATGATAAATAATTTAAAATATGATTAGTGTCAGGATTGTCTGATGTACAAGTGGTTTGGTAGTATTCAGCAAATACATCGGCTAATTTTACAGAATTAGTTTGAGTTTTTCCTGGGTGCCTTTAATAGCTTGTATAGAATGTGAGGAGGTTTTTTCCTTTAATTTTCAAGCAAGTAAGTTTATAGATTGGGCAGCCTTTTTTGTGTTCATCTTCTAGTTTTCTTATTCTAGATATCATTTCATTTCTAATGTTTTCTTTTTGCTCTTCATGACAGGAGGCAATGGAGATTAATTTCCCTCTAAGTACCACTTCCATAGCATCCTACACGTGGATTTGAGGAATGCCACATAGTTTATTTGTTTCTATTGTTTAATTTCTAAAGAGACTTCAGAAGAAGTTTTTGTTAAATAAAAGTGATTTATTTAGTTTCCAATTTGTTTTATGTCATTTATTCTCAGTGTACATTCTGTCCAAGCATAGTCTGTCGACAACTTGTCACAAATCCTTGATGTAAAGAGTTTGACTAATTAATTTAGGAGATAAGAATATGTCATTTAAATATGTAATTTAGAAGATAAGAATATGTAATCAATCCTTGTGTATATATTGTGGATAGAAGAGAAGTATGTATAGTCTGTTACCAGTGGGTTTTGAAGATGTCACTAGATCAATAGATAAAGCCTAAGAGCCATTAATTAGCCGTCTGTAATTAGTGCTTCCAAGCGACCCGGTTAGCCCAACAACAAAAACACTGGAGCCAAGACGTTGTGATAAAGTGCAGATGGTGTATTTACAAGTCCATATATTACAGGTACAAAAGGTGCTCAGCATACATACATACAGAATGAGAGAGCAAAAACCAGAGTCCAGTCCTTAGGTCAATATCCAGAAGTATCCAAGTTCGTATAGAGCGACAAAGGTTTGCACCAGGCACCAAGCTGAGCAGATCAGCAGCGTACAGACCTTTGGCTGGACCTTTAATTGTCCACTAGCCTATAGGGTGAAGTGGAGTCAGCCAATCAGCACACGGCTGATGCAATCTTGCTGCAACACCAGCTTAATTGACCAGGTGTGAACCTGTCAGAAAAACTGCGGACTCACCCTATGTTAAAGGGCACAACAGCCTCTACACATGTGCAAGTGAGTTTATATTCTGACACTCCTGCTAAACTCCTAGTCACATATCATTTATACACGTTACACAGTTTATTATTAGTTTGTTTTGTGGCAACTGCTGACCTTACACATTTACACCATTAAACAACTGTTCAGTGAATATGTTATATTTTACCACATCCAATCCTTTGGTAAATATGTCAGCTATATTTTGTTCAGTGTTGCTGTTTTGCAGGTCCAACAACCCTTTATCAACAGCTGCTTTTACGTTTTGGTACCTGATCCCTATGTGCTTGGAGCGATTTTTGAAGTTCTGCTCCTTAGCTAACTGAATAGCAGCCGTGTTGTCACAGTGTACAATTACCTTGTTTTGGGCTATACCAAAATCATGGCATAGCGAGGTAAACCACTCCAATTCTGTGACACAGGAACTTAAAGCACCAAATTCTGCTTCTGCAGAACTTAGGGATACAAACGTTTGTTTTACTGCTTTCCACTGAACCAGGGCGCCACCCAAATAAATAGCTATACCGGTGGTGGATTTTCTTTGTTCCCTGTCTCCCCAACTGGAGTCTGAAAAAGCAAACAGGTTTGTATGGCTGGCTGCCAGAGTTAGTTTCCTGTTGCTAGTGCCATTGAGAAACCTGAAGACTCGCTTGGCTGCCACCCAGTCAGATTGCCTGGGACTGGCATTCCTCTGGCAAAGACGGTGTACAGCATATGCGATGTCAGGCCGAACCCAGGAGGACAGATATAGGAGAGATCCCACCAATGATTGATATAGCGTTTTGTGAGGAAAAAGCTCACCTTCTTCATCACTGTTATTTATGATAATTGGAGTGTTTATTGGCTTGGCTTCTGCCATGCCAAATTTGTCCAGGAGCTGCAGGATTTTTCCTTCTTGGGACAAAACATAGGTTCCGTTTGAGTGCCTGGTCACATCCACCCCTAGGTGCCTTAAGGGCCCAGGTATTTTAGTTGGAACCTTTCTTGCAGCTTACCCTGGAACTAAGTTAGATGCTGCTCATGCTCTGTTATGAGACACAGGTCATCTACATAAACCAGTAAATGCACCCATTTACCTGCCCTTTGTAAAGTATACAAACATGAGTCAGCGTTGCTCTGCTTAAAACCCAGAGCTTTTAGTGCCTGATCCAGGCATTGGTTCCATTGCCGGGCACTCTGTTTCAGCCCATACAAAGCCTTGTGCAGTTTTAAATGCATATCTTTTTCTCCCATGGGGAAACCTGGAATTTGATCCAGGTATAGGCTTTCTTCAAGATCTGCATTGAGGTAGGCAGTTTTTACATCAAAGTGGAAAGCTTTCCACCCTTTGAAACCGGCTACTGCCAAAGCAGTTCTAAAGGTCTCGGTTTTGACTGTTGGGGAAAATACTTGATCATAATGTATCTGATTGATTTGAGAAAATCCCCTGGCAACCAGTCTTGCTTTGTATTTATTAGAACCATCCTCCAGTGGTTTCCTTTTAAAAATCCACCGGCACCCAATTACCTTCTCACCCTTGGGTAACCACATTGGTGGCACGACCTCATGGGTAATGAGTGACCGGTATTCCTCTTGCATGGCGGCCTTCCAGGCCTCTTGTTCTTTTGGTGGCAGTTGTTGAACCTGCCAAAAATCCTCTGGCTCAGAGGTGTAAACATAATTTATGGCCTGTGAATAGCCCAACCGGTCTGGCGGCACACCTTTGTTTTCCCTCTGTGACCTCCTTGGCACAGCCTGCATTTGAGCAGGGCTGGAGGAGGGAGAGGAACTGTTTGTTTCTGCAGGAGGGGGAGATCGGCTGACAGCCGACTCACCCTCCTCTTGCTTCACAGAAGCATGCCGTTTCTTCGGGCTGGGAGTTTTTGGAGTGATAACGTTCTCCTCCTGCTGTGGAGGGGCCAGCGGCAATAGCAATTGTGAGTGGTTGCTGTCACCTAGCCTCTCCCAGCCAGAATTTTCCTTAAACCCCACGGAACGGCTGAAGATCACCTCATTTCTATCACCCAGGAACCTGTAGGCTTTTGAACCTGACTGATAGCCAAGAAAAACCAGCTCCCTGGCTTTCTTGGACAGGGTCTGTCTCTTTCCCAAAGGGACATTTACAAAGGCTTTGCTCCCAAAGACCCTGAGGTGATTTATGTTAGGGTATTTTTTATACAGGGCATGGTATGGAATGTCCTGTATTGAAGAAGTCCAAGTCCTGTTGGCCAAATAGCTGTCAACCTTCATAGCTTCAGCCCAGAAGTGTTGCTTCATACCGCTATCAGCCAGAAGGGCTTCCATAATAGTTTTGAGAGTTTGTATCCACCTCTCAGCCACACCATTCTCCTGAGGAGACATAGTGTTGGTAAGCCTCTGTTCAACCCCTTGCTTCTGCAACCATGCTTTCAATTGGTTTGAACAGAACTCACCCCCCCCTATCCGACTGGATTGATACCACAGCAGTGTCCAGCTGTCTCTGAACTCTGCTCATCCAGTACTTAAGTGTACTAAAAGCCTCTGATTTGTGTTTCATGGGATACACCCAACAAAACCTTGTACAGTCATCAACTATCACAAGTACATATTGGTTCTTGGAAACACTTTGGGGAAAGGGGCCAGCCACATCCATATGAACCAGCTGAAGAGGCTTGGCTGACTGCCTCTGGCTGTGTTTGGCTACTGGGGCTGCCCTGCTTTTTACTTCCTTGCAGATATTGCAGTCTAGGAAAGCATTGCAAAGCATTGCAAGGCTTCACCTTTACCCCTAGCAGTCCCAAAGTTTTTTCCAAAGCCCCAAAAGAAGCATGCCCAAACCTACGATGGAGAAAGTGTATACACCCATCGTGGTAAGGGCGGTTACTCACATGGCTAATGGTGGGAGAGTTCTTACCATGTAAACATTGTTAGTCCGTGGTCCAGACAGCAGCTCAACTCCATCCCTGGAAATTGTACACTCTCCGTTAGCAAAGCAAACAGCAAAGCCTGCTTTGTCAAGGTCAGCCACAGAGAGTAAGTTATTTTGCAGGGATGGGACACAAAGCACCCCCTCCAGGGAGTGCTTTATTGAAGGAAAAGAAATCTCCCCTTGACTGACCGTTGATGCAGCTTTGCTGTCTGCAAGGGAGACATGGCTGAGCCTGGGCTCCGTTTCAGTGATCAACAAATCACGCTCACAACAAAAAGATTGTGTCGCGCCGGAATCGACTAGCCAGATACTCCCACCAGACACAGAGGGTCCAGCAGACACCAGTGCTGTTTGAGTGCGCTGGGTCACACCACCACTTACGACTCCTGCTGACGTCTGGTGTTTTTTCTTCCTCCGGCTGGACGGGCAGGCGTTCTTTAGATGCTGTGTAGAACTACAGCAAAGCAATGACGGACACGCAGTGCAGTTTCCTCGCTGGAAGCTTTCTCCGGCAGGTGCTGGGACACTCCTCCGCATTGTTTGTTGATTGCACAGCTCTTTAAGGTCGTAACAGTTTTCGCTTCTTGCTGCCTTGATTCCTCCTCAAGCAGCAACCCAGAGACGAGGCCCATCATTAAACTGTCCACGTCTCTTGCCTCCAAGGCTGTAATGAGGCTATCAAACCTGGCATCCAGAGAGCTGAGCAGGGCAAACACTTTGTCCTGTTCAGGCAGGATTTTTCCTCTCTGAGCCAGCTGTTGGAAAAAGCCCTCCATCCGAGTCAAGTGAAAAGACATCGACTCCCCTGGCTGTAGATAGCACCGGTAAAGCCTTCTTGTTAGAGTAATGAGTGAGCCCGCTCCTTGCCTCACATATAGCCTTTTCAAAGCGTCCCATGCAGCTTTGGCAGAAGCAGCACCCATCACATGGACAAGCTGAGTCTTATCCACACTCAAAACGATGGTGGCCAGGACTTTTTCAATGTTAGTCTGATCTGCAGGCGTGGGAGCAGTGGGAGGGTTGCTTACAGCAGTCCACAGCCCTTCCCTTTTTAGATAATGTTCCATCCATACTGCCCACGTAAAATAGTTATCGGCTCCCAGCCTTTCAGCCGGCATGAGAGCCATTTGTGCCATGGTTGTTATCTTGCACTCTGCAGGACTCCCACTCACTCACCGCACTCACAGCTGCCTTAATGGGTCCAGGCGCCGGCTTGTAACCAGTCAGCGTCTGTTCCAACCCTTGAGCTGCCACACAACAATCCAAACGACGCTCCAGCAAACCAACAGGTTCAGTTGCAGGCGGTGGGTACACTGGCGCAGTGGAAGCGTGCTGGGCCCATAACCCTGACGGAATAACCGTCTGTAATTAGTGCTTCCAAGTGACCCGCTTAGCCCAACAACAAAAACACTGGAGCCAAGACGTTGTGATAAAGTGCAGATGGTGTATTTACAAGTCCATATATTACAGGTGCAAAAGGTGCTCAGCATACATACAGACAGAATGAGAGAGCAAAAACCAGAGTCCAGTCCTTAGGTCAATATCCAGAAGTATCCAAGTTCGTATAGAGCGACAAAGGTTTGCACCAGGCACCAAGCTGAGCAGATCAGCAGCGTACAGACCTTTGGCTGGACCTTTAATTGTCCACTAGCCTATAGGGTGAAGTGGAGTCAGCCAATCAGCACACGGCTGATGCAATCTTGCTGCAACACCAGCTTAATTGACCAGGTGTGAACCTGTCAGAAAAACTGCGGACTCACCCTATGTTAAAGGGCACAACAGCCTCTACACATGTGCAAGTGAGTTTATATTCTGACACTTAGTAACTGTATTGTTAATTTTAATTGCTTTGACACGATAGCCAGTACAATTTAAAAGGTCATTCAGAGAGGAGTGATACAAATGTTTACTGCTGACACATTGATTTACCCATGCTGAACGAAAGCAGAATTGAAAGCCAAGAGAATCAAGTGCACTCTGCATGAAGACAGCTCGTCAGGTTGTTTTGATCTACAAGCAGCTCTCCACACTGAAAGCAGTGAAAGCAGCTTTCTCAGTAATCATGCTTTGCGGTATTATCCAATACAATTTTAAAAGTTTGTATATGTACAGTCACACATTATGCAATGCATTTATATTTTGTATCACTTTCATATTTATCAAAATACTTAATTTCACAGGTCAAGGGATGGTGTCATGGAAATATAAATAATAATAATAACTGTGCTTATATACCACTCTTCTACACGTACTAGTGCCTCACGCAGAGCAGTGAACAAGTTAGTGTTATTCTTATCCCCACAATGGAGCTGGGGCTGAGAGGAGTGGCTGACCCAAGGCCACCTACTGAGCTCATGTCAGTAGTGGGATTCAAACCAGTAGACTGCTGATTATGGTTTAGAACACATACTTAGTGAAACATATGCATTCTAAATAACATTGTATGAACTTCACTGTAGTTCTTTTTCTAGTATGGTGTATAACTGGTGCTTCTTTATCTTTGACAGCCAATTAAAAATAGTGAAAAGTATCAGATAAATGTTCTGTAATTGTTAGCAGAGACCAAGGATGATCTGGTCATGTAACTTTTCCTGTCATTTTTACTATCCATCGCTCTTATCTTGCAGCTGGGCACAGTGCTACTTTTGGCTAGGTAGAATGTCACATGATTGGAAATAGTAAAAAAGAATTATATTATGATTGGTTTGATATTTATCTATGTTATCATATGAAAAGATCTTAGATTTCTGCATAAGATAACATATAAAAATGGTAATCCAAATAGCAGATCAGGGTTTTAGCCAAAAGAAATCTCATGAAGATCTAGGCAAGAAAGTTACCCTTGTAATATGTGCTACGGTAACTTTAATGCATTTCATCGTTAATCTGACTGAGTTAGATTTCATTAAGAAATGTTAGGAAACTTAATTCTTGTTGTGTTCATCTGTTCTATTTTTCTGTTTTATTTAAATAAAAATTTATATTTTGATACCTCACTTAATGAAAAAGACTAGCGTTTGTTAATGAAAGAAGCCATTAAACTCTTAGGAGGAGTCTGTCTCCTGGTTGGGAGAGTGCAACAAAAACATCCATCCCGTTTATTTTGTACTGACAAACAGTTTCTCTAAAACAGAGAAACGTGTTTTAAGTTCTCACTTGAAGGTTTCAAGCTGCTCAGGATTTAAGATAAAACCTTCAACCCATCTCTACTGAGTATTTAATGCTTTTTACTTAATGTTTAAAAGTTATGTTTAATATTCATGCCTAATATGATTATAGAAGCTATACTGTTTGAATTATCTATATACTTATTTGAGTTGGATTGTCAGTAAACGTACAATTTTATGACATTGTAACCATTTTATAACATTACAACTTTGTACCACAAAAGTTTCAAGTTTTGCATGTAGAAGAGGTTGCCAAAAATAAATACCCGCACCCCCCCACCCCACCAGGGCGGAGGGCGGAGGGCGGAGGGCGGAGGACGGAGGACGGAGACAAAGACAAAGACAAAGACAAAGACAAAGACAAAGACAGCCAGGCCCCCCGGGGGTCGCGGCTGCGCCGCTCCCCCCGACGCCCCCCGCCCCGCCTCCGGCGGGCCGGGGGCCCCCGGGGGTCACGGCTGCTAAGTTATTGGCTTCTAAGTTATTTCATGTTTTTTCTCTGTCTTTTTCCTTCACACTGATAATTTAATAGAAATAAAATAGATCCAGTTGCTCTACTGAAATATTTTCTGTTGGACACAGTTTTGTAGATGGGAATGAAGTCCACTTCTACTTTAAATTGTATATGTTCCTTCTTTAATGGGTTTCTTTCCTGAAAAAGTATCCCTAACCCACTCCCATTATATCTTTAGTGCCCTGTCTCCTGGTTAAAGCAAATCCTATTCTGGATTTCCCTGTTTTGAGCCAAGGGGGAAAGCACACATAATTTATTTATGTTGCTTTGGTTCCAATTGTGCATAATGTCAAAGTTCTGTGGACTGGAAGACATGACTATGTATTTGTTTTCCATTGTGTATGAGGTCTGTGAGTCCTGGAGGCAGCACACAACAGGGATCAGCTGGTGCAGTGGAGATGAACAAATGTATTCTGACAATGTAAGTGAAGATTAAACTGTGAAGAGAATGTGTCTTCAGATATCGTTCATTAGATTAACAGCTTGCATGTAAGCAATCAGTTTAAAGCTGTGCTCATCATGTATCTTAACAAAAGCTTGACTCCGCAAGTTGTTGTGTGTAGCCAAAAAGGGTTGAAAGTCAATAGAAATTGTGTGATGGTGCAAAGTGAAAATAAAGCATTAATGAACTCGTCCTTTCCTAAAAACATAGGAAGTGAGAGAAACATCCTCTCTGATTAGATGTGACAGTTGCTATAAAATGTGCACTTTCTTCTTACAAAATGCTTTGAAAAGCAGCTACATCTAAACACCAATTTTGTTTTTTGTGTATTTTATACTTCCCCTTCCTTCAGTGCTGAGAAGCATAATTTTAGCCTCCTCTCCCTCCACTAATAGAACTTAACACAGGAAATTCCAAGTCCTTTAATTTACAAATTCATTTCTTAGTCAAATCCAAACAATAGTCTCCATATTCCAAACACTCTTGCAAGTAGGAGTGACTACCAAATATGCATGTCCGTGGAAGGAATATTTGTAAGAGACATGGCAGAACTTGAACAAACTTCAACAGGTGTGAGAGGACCTGACCTCCTAACAGTGCTAGACTCACTTGGGGGGGGGCAGTTATCTGTCAGTCTGGTTGCTCATTATTGTGCACTGTGCAGTTGATGTTCCTCAGGTTTGACTGGAAAATGGCTTGGTACATTTACTTGCCTTTTGCTTGACTCAACAGGGTTGCTTGTCTCAGTCATCTCCACCTATGACACTTTTATCCTGCTCTTCCTCCAGGGTGTTCAGAATATGTTTCTCTCCTCCGTATTACTCCGTGAGTAACTTTTCTTAGGATTGCACTGTAAAACTCAGAAATTGCAAAATAATCTGACAGCCCTAAAGATGCATTGTAGAATCAGCATTAAGAGGATAAACTTTGCCCTTTGTCCTGTTCAGTTAAGTATCCTGAGCCTGGGGAAAATTAGAAGCATGTGAAAATACTACATTCCTTGTGAGCAGTCCGTGATATTTCATGATGCATGTACAAAATTTGTGATGTTCCCTTTATAGAATGCAGAATGTTCTAAATTAGGGATGAATTCATCAAATTTCTAGCTTGATTCTGCAAAGAATGCTGTAAAATAGTTACTAGTAGATAACAGTGGACTTGGGAGTCTGGAATCTGGTCTATTGATTGGAGTTTTTTGGATGAAATTCTCTAAGCAAAGAAATCTTTTGCTGGATTAAAATCTTTGTACACCCTTTTAGTCTTTGCTTCTGAAGCAGCACTCAGCAGCTGTGTATAACCATGTCCCCCTTTCTCTCCCTTGGGGGTTATTCCAAGTCCCATCTCACCACTTGCTTAACTGGTAACACTGTGCTTGCAGAAGAGGTCATTTGCCGTAGAAAGAAGAAAAAAGACATTTTGTGAAAGTTGCTTTGTAAAGGGCAAGCCCACATTCATCCCAGAGAGAAAATGCCAGAGTAATTTGTATCATTCGCTAGACTGCCATGCCACTTCTGTTGCTTTTTGGTAGATCAGTGCCCTAAATCAGTATTTTCCTTTCATGTAAAGCAGAGTGACAGAACATATCATCAAACTGGAGGGAGTTCAGAGACAAGATGAAGAAGTAATGAACGGGATGGAGCCGGGAAGTTGGAAGGTAGGGAGGAAAGAAAGAGCTAAGTGACAGCAGGGTGTCCACATTTTTGCCCAAGGTGTGTGTGCATGTGAGTGTAGAGCAGGGATCCATTATGCCATGTGTTCAGTATCATTGTAGTGGAGAGATGCTTACACAGATATCAGTGACAAGCATATTTCCACCTGTAATCGTTGGGGTTTTTTTTGTATTCCAATCAGTGGGATGCTGTTCTCATCAGGGATTGTATCCCTCACCCAAGAGATGCTTCCTCCCAACATTCAGGCAGGTAGAAGAAACTTTCCCCATTTCAGATGCAGTTAAAGTGCTCACTTGCAGACTGTATTGCGAGAAAAAAAAATGTTTGAAGCAGCCAAGTGCTCAGAGCAGTCAGGTAAGGTGTATGGGGGACGCACCTCCCCTCCCCCATGTGTTCTGATTTATAGTAGCAAAGTCTGCTGCCTTAGACATGTGGATTTATGCATGATCGGGTCCCTCCAGGGCTGCTTTTAGACAAGGGAAAGCTCTCACACAGGAAGATCTGATCCCTTCTCTCGCCTTGTCCTTTTTGTGTACTGTTAGAGGGTGGAAGCCTTAACCTCTGTAATAATGCAAATGGGCTATCACCTGAGCTTGAATAGTTCCAGCAAGGTTGCCCCTGCCAGTGACCTAGCAATGTGATTCAGGAAACGGAATCAGGGATGACACTGTGAAGCAAGAATATGTGCTAAGTATTCCGGTAGGATAGCATGTATGCGAAGTACGTGTCTGCTGTTTAGTCTCTCCTCTTGCTGCTGCCAGGAAATGGAAACTTAAAGACAGTACAGGGAAATAAAACCTGAAAGCAGAGACATTGCAGTATGCTAGAAGAACAGCCAGATCTGGCCTAGCTGGTTGGAGGAAATTTAATTTGGATTGGTTACTCTTCTGAGGTTTGTATAAATGGAGTCTGTTCAGTTCAGATTTTGAGTAAATATGCTTGGAATGCACATTCGTAGTGTGTATAGAGTAGAATAAGAGCGGGGGGGGGGAGAATGGTAATGTTACAGACCATCTTGTTCTGAAATCTTGCTGGTAACTAGTACTCAGCTTCTATAAAAGGCATAATGTGTGACATGAAAATCAGGCAAATATCTGTTCACTAGGCATATGGAAGACCTAGCTTGTGGAACAGACACAGGAATGTCCTTGAGATTTCATGGTACTTTTATGCATCTTATTATCTAGATTGTAAACACTGAGAATTTTGCAGAGGACATCTGCTTACAGCTTTCGACTATTCTTCAGTATGAGTTTAAACCTTTTACTTCAGGTTCCTCCTCTTAGAATTGTCTGACAGCCAAACTACAAATGACAGTTTCTCCCCCTGCACCTTTTCAATGGGCGGGGTGGGGGTGGGGGGCTGTTGTGACACCTGAAAAGGCATGGGAGGGGGCAAGAGCTTCTGGGGCTGCCACACCACACGCTCTGGATCAGGGCTTTGTGGCAATTTTAAAAGAACTACAAATGCTTCTAAAATGGTGATGGTGGCCAGGGGAAGGACCCGTGGATGCTGTCACTTGTAGGGGGCACCTGGCCTGAGAGCATGTGCATAAGGAACCTCAAGTTTCTTCTCATTACCATTTTCTGCGGCATTTCTGTGCTTTTAGATTTGTCTTACCATTCAAGACTAAGCTGGCTTGGTTTGGGTGTGTTTTCCTACACGCCTCCTAATGATAGGCCAGGGAGGAGACCAGACATCACCTTTTTGGTAAGTAAATGGTCCTACTTTGGCTATTTCTAAAACTGCAAAGTAAAGATACTGCTCTTGACTGGCTGTTCATTTCCCATGTGTATCTAGAGGTCTGATACAGTAAGGCTATGCTTAATGTTCATGGGTAGCTAGTTGAGTTTCTTGACTTCTGTGGTGGTAAAGAATGGTCCACTTGGATTTTCATTCACTCCTCACATTTGACACAGGAGCTTGGAAGCAACAGTCATTTCAGTTCTCTACTCCTGTAAAAGAATATTTTGTCACTCAAACAGGTATGTTTGAACTTGAAGCCCAGTGCCTAATAGCTTTGTGTATAGCATGGGAATGATAGTGTTGTTTGGAGCTGGCAGTGTGCATCTCATGAACTTAAAAGTGGCTATTAAAAAAAAGATGATATTGAAAATCAATTCTCTCCTTGCAGGGACTGAACAATTTTATAAGGTATAATAAGATGAGCAATCTAATTCTAGCAGTGAAAAAATAGATGCCAAGCTATAATTTCCTTTCCTCAGAAAGTGCTGCTGAAAGGGTTACTTTGTACAGCAGAGGAAAGAAGCACCTGTGCCGAGGTTGAAGCCTGGAGTCTTCTTGAGGCTGTCTTTGACTTTTCTCGGTGGCTGTAGTTTTCCAGTGTCTCCTAATGTTCAATCAATCTTGACTGGGGAAAGATCTAAAAATGGGCCCCGTTTCAGAAAACCGAGAGCTCCACAATGGGCCCATGCAGAACTGTCGTTTGGCTTTATTATGGCAACTTGTGAATCTCTGTTGGGCATAATTATTAGAAAATAATATAGGGCAAAGTCTTCCATGATAGGTGATGATATCCTTTACTGCATATTGTCATGCTCTATATGAAACAGTCTACTGCAGGAACTGATGCCAGGTGAACACACTGTTGTAGTTCAGCTGACTTCATGAACTGCAGATTTGTTATCCCAACTGTTTTAAGTTCATTTTTAATTACATTCTTGAATAAGGTTTTGTGGAAATGGGGTCAGTAATTAGTTACTTATCAGCCATCATTATGGTCTTCACCAAATTCAATAGATTTCCAGATTTATGTCATTTGTCATGAATTAAGTTAACCAGTCATACCGATGCATTGTGACAATTCTTATTAACAATCTTGGGCATCAGGCGTTTGTATATGTTTTTAAAAGGCTTAATTTCACCACTGTCTGTAGTATTTTTAATCAGCACATTTAAGCTCCGGTTCAGGAATATCTGGATTGCACTCACTCAGTTTCTGTTAGTTGTACTTTGTTCCAAATGCATTCCTCCTTGATGAACCTCCTAACTTGTGTAAAAGTGAATGAGAATTTTAAAAATGGTCATGTTTAATAATGGAAATGGCTTGTTTTTATATTAGATTGTAATGCTCATTCTCTCTGTGGGTTGCTCTCACCAGCATTATTTTGAAACAGAATTTGGTATTACAAGCCACATAAGAAATGCAAGAACAGAACCTCTTAAACCTGCTTTGAGAAATTGCTTTTCTCATCACAAAGAGTTTCAAGCTGCTGGAAACATCCTCTCATTATTGGGAACTGATGTAAAAGCTGGTGAACTTTTATTATGGGTCTATTACTCCAGTAGCTTGAATACTCCTTCTTAGCCCTCCCTGCCAATCATGTGCACTGCCCTGGGGATATGTTTAGTATTCAGTTTGGGGCTTTTGGTCTGACTTCAGCCTCTGAAAGGCAGCTGCTTGCTCCAAGGTGTCTTGGAACCTAAGAGTTCATCAGTTCTCATTTGCCTGCTTCCCTCTCTTTCCTTGTACCACTGAAAGCATTTTAGAAAGAAAGGAACTAATGAGACTTTTGTCCCGCCACAAATGATGAGCTGGTCTTGAATTTCTGCCTCAGCAGGTGATGCCAGGAGGGGTTAAACTGTAAAGTGTGTGTCTGTTAAGGTAGAAAGACAGAAATTGCTGTGAGCATATCCAGGTGATCATTTATGGCAACTTGCTGTGATGGATAAACAACCAGGTGGGCAGCCAGTCGTGTGTAGCACATGCCCAGCTGGAGCTTCGTCAGAACTCCAACCAAGGGCAGTTGTTGGGTCTCCATGTCACTAAGATGACTAGAGGCAGAGGAATTCTGTGCCTTTATGAGTTGTGAAGGGCAATGACCTTCAGCCCATGAGTTGCTGAGCCCCACCTGCAGGGGCCACTACAGAGCAACTATTTTTTTGCTGCTTTGTGGAAGGACCTGCTGGTAGTGCAGGTGCATCAAGAGTGAGGGTGCCATGCTTTCTGCCTCTCTTTGTTGAAAGAAGTAGCAGGATGGTGAGGAAAAGACTCCTCCATGGCTCTTACCCGTGGCTTGTTCCTCTTTATAGTACAGTTCTGGGTACTAAGCTTGCATTTTCTGTCCCCAGCTCTTTAGGTGTGCTGCTCCTCTTCCTAGCATTGGACTATGATGTTATGCTTAAATGATCTGTCAGTGAGGGATTTACTCAGTTGGCCCATGACTCAAGCTGCTAGACCCCAATGAAGAGTCCACCCCTCCACCTGTATCCCAGTCATTTCATTTCACAAATAGGGGTTTCTCTCTGCTACCACCTGCAGGCCATTAGTTGAATTGCAGTCTGATGGCTTGCAATCAGACTCTTTTTTTAAAAAAATAGTTTTTATTGAATTCAAATACAGAAGATAAAGATTGTAGTTTGTCATTTACAGAAAATTCTAGATTAAAATACTGTACAATAAAAAGTAATAAATTATAACAATTGCTTGTGTCAGAAGGCGAATGAATTCTGTGCTACACACCAACATGCATAAAAAAACCAGACTCTTAAAAAATCTGGATATACTCTTTAATTCAACAAACATGGAGGTGGGGGGAAATTCTTGAAAACACCCTTGTTAGAGATGTTCTCAGCTAGGCAGGCCGTGATAAGCATGAGCCAAAGCATGAGGGGTTTGGAGGGTTCGGAGGGGAGACTCCAATTTCAGAAAAAAATTATCATAAAGAATATATGCAAATGATACGAGTAAAAGCACAGTTGAACAGCAAAAGACTATGAAAATATGAGTGTGGGAAAATCAAACAGGAATAAACACATACCTCTTTTGTTGTTCCACGTTTGTTGTTCAGTTTTATTTATTTATTTAACAAGATTTTTACTCTGCCTTTCTGCCCTTAGAAGGCCATCAAGGTGGATAACAAATCAAAACATACAAATTAAAACCCCATTTTAAAATCATTAAAGCCAACACACAAATATATGATTAAAACAATTTGAAACCAGACCTCAAAATAAATACAATAGATTAAAAAAAGACAGTCAAAACATTGTAGAGGGAGGAGAGATTACTGAGGGAACACTAAGTGAAAAGTGAAACGTCTTCACCTACTGGCAGAAGATGGCAACAGAAGGGGCAGGTGAATCTCCCTGATGAGAGTTCCAGACTTTGGTGCCACTATTGAGAAGGCCTGCTTCCAGAATGCCGCCCACCTACTCTCAGAAGGTGGGGGCACCCAAGGCAGGGCCTCCAAAGATCAGAGTAGTGGTTAAATGGATTCATAAGGGTGTAGACAGCCCTTCAGGTATGTCGGTCCCAAACCATATAGGGCTTTAAATGTCAGCTCCAGCACCTTGAATTGTGCCTGGAATCCAATTGGAAGCCAGTGTAGATGGGCCAAGACTAGAATGATATGTACCCTGCGACCCACTCCAGTCAACATCCTGGCTGCAGCATTCTGCATCAACTGAAGTTTCTGAACACTTTTCAAGGGCTACTTCACATACTGCACATTGCAGTAATTAATCTAGATGTCACTGAGACATGCGCCACAATTGTCAGATCTTTTCTGCCCAGGAAATGCTGCAGCTGGTTAGCCAGTCAGTGCTGGTAAAAGGTACCTCCACTGGCTGCAACTACTACCTGCCTCTCCAGCAGTAGGCCTAGGTCAAAGAGCGCTCCCAAACTGTTCTTTCAAGGAGAGTGCAACCCCATCCAGAATGGGTGACACCTTAAATCCTGGGGCAGAGTGTAACCTCACCAATAGCACTTCCAACTTATCTTCTCCATCTGCCTAATCAGACCTTCAGACCTTGTGCCAGTCCCCACAAATTCTGTAGCATGTCTTTGTGTATCTTAAGCAAGTCTGCCCCTCTCTAAGAATGGCAGCTTGGGAATGACCTTTACCCACAGACTCTTAAAACCACTCCCCTGTAATTTCCTCAGGGAGAGCAAAGGAGATTAGAATCTTTTGGTCGCTTTAAACCTGAAGGATCTCTCTATTGCTTACATGCTGTCACAGCATGTGCCACAGGTAAGCGGGAACGAGGAGTGGTGGGTGGGAGCAGGAGATCCCCAGCCCCAGGTAGGGGAATGGCACCCCTATCCAGGTGCATGCATGAGGTGCAAAAAAAAAAAAAGGTGAGGGCTGGGTCCACTGACAACTCTAATTGTAATGGCTTTACAGCCACCGAACTCTGCAGCTTAGAATTCAGAAGGAATGTAGAAAGAGGTTGAAGAGAGGTAGCTAGGTCTTTCTTTTAACCGGACTACCTGTACAGCAGTTTGAGCGTAACCCCCGAGCTTTCACCGAGTGTAAATTCAACATTCACAAAGCAAGCAGAAAATTCTTAGGTGAAGTGCCATATCATCGCAGGTGTCACATGCCTTCTTGAGAAGAACCTGTAATTTTATGTGGTTTCCTGGTTCATGCTTGCTGCTCAGAGGGCCCCATGCTGCCACCTAGTCCCTGGAAGTTAAAGCTGTGTTCTGGGTGTGGAAAGTTTGAACACCACTGATTTAGGAAATGGCGTATGAGCAAGTGTGGTTCATCATGCAGAGAAGGCAAAAGGATCACTTGCAGAAATTTTCTATTTTACTAAAAGAGGAGTCGTACCCTTGTTGGTCTTACAGGATTTTACTTTGGATAAAGTATAACCCCACTGACTGTGTTAAGACTACATAAACAGTAGATCTCACACAATTAATGTTTCACTCACAAAAATAACGATGCCTTGGCATGGAAAACACCTGACTTGGCTCTCACATGTGCATATTTCACCCACCCACCCACAAGAACGAAGATAGTTTGGCTGGAAAGGTTAAAATAATACGAGGATACAATTTGGCACTGAAAGTTCGAGATACATGAGTGTGTATAATACTCCATCACAATAGGTGCCTTGCAAGTGAATTTGAGAAAAGTCCCCTATCCAGCTCTTGAATGAGGGAGGTATTGCCTTGGCCCTTGGGGGGAGGGGACATATGGCAATGTGCAATGTCCATTGCCTTTAAAAGCAAACATGCCTTAGTGTGTGGCTGCATGCAGCATGGTGAGGAGTGGCAGGCAGGATTTAGGCCTCTGCATGCACAACTTCTCCATCTTTTTCTCCTGGCAAATGTGACTAAGTTACATACATTTTTACCGCCAAGTGAGATGTTTTCAATCCATTCTCCAGATTGCCTAGGAGTGCAGAGGATTTATCTTCCAGAGGTTTTACATGGCATAGTCCACAAACCTGCACAGAGATTTAAGTCACAGGAGCTTTTAGGTCTGCTGTGAAGCTGGCAAAACTTGAAGCTAGGGGGCAGTCTAATAAGAATGTTGTCAGGATGAATTGCTGCCCTAAAGCATATATTAGAAAGAGCAGGGGAAGGGGGCAGGGCTTGGTTTGTAGGGGTGACGTATTATAGACTGTACTGCTCCCAAACACTGTGGTGGTGATGGTGGGGCTTTGGGTGTACTTATCATTTCCACTGGGAGGGAATGCATGCCTTTCAGGCTCACCTTTCACCACAAAGATAGTGGAGGTTGGTGGGGATTACAGTTCAGGACAATGCATTTGGGCTTAATTGGCAGGACAGGGCCAAGCTACAAGTGACGAATGACACTTGAACGGCATGTGATCATGTGGAGCACAAGTGGAGCACAAGTGAACAGGGAGGGATACATGTGAGTCTGTTCACTTGCCGTTCAAGTGTCATTCATCACTTGTAGCTTGGCCCTCAGTTACATCCCAACACTGTTAAAACTGATTATCCCAATAGACTCAGGAGGCACCTTCCTTTCCTCAGGGCAATACAGATGGGTAAGGACTGAGCTAAGCTCAAGTCCTTTAATAAAATTTCATCTTGTGTTGTGTGGTTCTTCTTGCGTTCTGAGGCAAGCATAATAGGTTGTTGAACAAACACCAGGGGTTTTTTGACATATGTAACCAAAACTCCTGGGAACCAGAGTTATGAAACCACAGTATTTGATCTGAAGACCATTTTTTTGGAAGGAGGACAATATTGTTAGCAAGTCTAGGGAAATGTTGTGAGATAAATCAAGCTAAAGACAAGAAAATAGCTGAATAGTTATCCAAGAAACACTACTACTTTGTTTTCTAGCTAGCTAAATCCAGTTGATATGTAAATATGGTGCTCTGAGACTCACTTTTATTGTCTAGAGATTTAAATCACAACCAGAAAGTGAAAACATAACAGGCAAAATAGGTACTCCAGTCATACCCACAGAACAATTCTCCATAGGTGACTATTTGCTTTGTTGTGTTTACCCTCTTCTGGTTAAGCTGTTCCGAAGACTCTCACTCTATCTCTGTCTCTAATCTGTTTGTGGTAAAGCACTCATTTGCCTTTTGTGTTCAACAAGATAATAACTAATAATTCAGGATTCTTAACCTCTTGGGTTGCTGTCTTGTTTGTAGAAAAAGAAAGTAAAGGTCTTGCATTGAAACAGAGGGATCAAGAGAGACCCGATGTAATTACCAACCACTGGATAAAGAGCAGGGCTTTTTCTTCAAATGCCAAGCCGGTTGTATAATTAGCTGATAAAATACAAATGAATAATTTTATAACTGCAGAAAGGGAGGGGATATTCCAGCTGAAAGCTTCTCCCTTCTTTCTATCCATACTTTTTTGTTCCTTTCTATCAACAATGCTCCATACAATCATTTCATTAAAAATGCTGGCCCTTATTGTGAAGGCTGTACCTAATGTCTGAGGTAGGCAGGGAGTTACTCTTTGGTAGACATGGGCACGAAATGGAAAAAGCCTGAAACAAGAGTTTCGTGTTTTGTCGCGATCCATGAATCATGAATCACAAAATTGACACGTTTGCCGAAATGATTTGTTAGTTTCGTGATTTGTTAGAACCCAGGGAATTTCAATAGCCCCCTTCATACCTGGAGATGCCAGACTCGCAGGGAGACTTCAGCTGGTTCTCCTCTACCCACCCTTCCAGTTTGCAATAAATTGACCGGGAAGGTCAATGGGGATGGGTGGGAACGGAAGTGTTGCCAGAGTGCATGACTGAAACGGGGACCGGGAGTTGCTGGATCAGAGGAGGATGAAGGACCGGCCATGGTGTGGAGCTGGGCCGGGAAGACAGAGTGAGGGGTGGATGGCAGGAAGAGACAGTCCCAAGAGTTTGGGATGTGGAGAATGAGCTGGATGTTTCTCCAAAACCCTGCCATTCATCCCGAGAACAGGAGGTCTGTGGTTAGCTGACAGACCTGCCTAACAGGGTTTGGAGGGGTGAGATTGGTGTGCCCATGGCTACAGAAGGCCCACCTCCTTGGTTGCCTAGGGGATTGACCCCCAGCTCCTGGCTGTATAGGACGGATTGGAAACTCTCCAGATGGCTAGGAGAGCTGCCAATCAAGGGTAAGTGGGCTATGATTGGGGTCTGGGCCCATTGTTGCCTAGGGAATCAATGGATCGGCGCGAGCCTGTCTGCAAGTACAAATCGTTCACGAAGCTAACGAAACAGGCCAAAAGTCATGAATTTCATGATAATTTCGTCATAACCATGGCCTCACAAAATGTGGTTTCGTGACACATGAAACAGCCCATTTTGTGATGAAATTTGCTTCGTATTCCGATTCATGCCCATGTCTACTCTTTGGTCTTGGTAGGAGGGGGGAAATCCTGCTTTCCACATCAACTGATGCCCGATGTCTTTTGGCTGATTGGCATCTCTTCCAAACTTTATTTGGCTGTGTTTGTGTGTGTTCAAATCCCATACTTGGGACCAAGAAACAAGTTCGGGGAATTTCTGACGCAGAGGAATGCAGGTTAGGGGCCATTTGCAAAGACTTCTTGTCTTGGCTGAGAAGAAGACTAGTGGGGATCTTTGGTGCAGAATTCAAGTCTTGTACAGTCCCATATATTGGTCAGTTCTGCTGTCATCAACCCATCAGAGACCAAAGAAATCCTCCACAAGAGGAATTTATATCCAAACCTCAGCCTCTTCCAGCTTATTATTCAAGAACATGTCCATCACTGCAAATCTTTGAAGATATTTTCACCCTGAATGCAATGCATTACTGTGGTTTGGGGAACCATGCTACAGTACCAGTGATATCTATTAGTTGCAAATTGAAGAAAGTGCTACTAGATGACTTCCAAGATCCCATACAACTCTAACACGCTATGATTCTGCTTCAATAAAGCATTTACAAGGTGCCAGAATTTTTTAAAAAAATATGAGGGCAATGATTTTTTTCAAAGATCTGCTTCTCCAGAAGTCTAATGCCCGCATATAAAAATGATTGAGCAATATTTTAGAAATCTGTCTCTTACTGAATTATCAGTAACACCAAACACTGCAAAGCGTTCCAAAACCCCACCTCATTGTTAACACAAAGTGATCAGATCAGAGTGTGATTAGGCCTGGCTGCGAGCATTATGTGCTCCCTCGCAGGCAACCATAAACGTTCATAAAGGAAAGTAAAATAAAAATCTCTCCCCACATTTCCTGGAATACTTTTGTATGTAAAAAAACACGTTGTTCACAGTCCGCTTTTATCCTCAGGGTTCTGCCTCCTTGTCTAGGGTCTCAGTTTCTTGAATAATAGAGAACAGAAGGAAGAAAGATCCCCCAACCTCCTAAACTTCCTATCAAGGAAGCAAGGCTCCGTCTTGCTTCACATACATCCATTACCATATGAAAAAGTAGCAAATTGGAGGCCAATTCATTGATACAGGAGGAGAGTTAACTGTGTGAAGTTTTATTACAAAACCTCCCACAACTTTTGAAGTGTGTCCAATTAAGGTGCAGAGGAGATCCAATTTTATCCAATTCTAATGGCATTGCTAATATTCAGCATGGAATAAAATGTCCTTCTAGGAAGACTGCATAGTTTAAGGATGAAGATACAGTCTATTTCAGAGATAGTGGCTGTGCCCTTAACTATGTGCAAGTGTGTATGGCATGGCATCACAGACTTCTCTTGCTTTCTTGGAGTACGTTTGTTCATTTTCTTTGGAAATAGGGCAGATAGCTGTACTGGAAATAGGATTCGCAGTCTCTTGAGACCTCTGTTGAATTTGGACATAGTATATGGCTGTGAATGTAACTCTATGAGAGTTGCTAGAGCCAAGTTTAAATCAGAAGACTCAGTCATTGATTTATAGTAAGAATGGCCAGTATGTTCTAGAGTCAGAACAAAGAGAGATCTCATAATAACAGAAAGCTGGCAGGCTTAGTAGGTCAGTGTGGTGAAAAGAAAGAGCCCTTATTATTTTCTGCTTCAGATGCTTAAGCATGCTATGAAAATGATCCTTTGGAGTTTGATTGCACAGACAAAGGTAGCATCAGTCAACCTGAAAAAGATGGAATTGCTTTAAAAGGACAGTGTGTGTGTATGTTTTATGAGAGAAGTGGAAAGCACTGTACAATGAAAGCTGAAAGAAACATCAGCTATCTAGACAGAAATGCTAGAACATTGGGGAGCACTAGAGGTCTTCAATAAATTAAGGCAGAGGTGTGTGATACAGATCAAGGGTTGATCCTAACGTCAGTGGAGTGACTGATTTGCTCTTGTTCTTTGTTGGCATGAGAGCCAGTTTGGGTCAGTTTTGCTGATTTTCAGAAGACTCTAGTCTGTGCAGTATAATGAAAGATGGTAGATTTCCATTCTGCAACCCACCCATTGTTTGTACTGCACTTTCCCCCAAGCATTTGACCTTTCTCTCTCACTCACAAACACAATTTGTGTCACAGAGAGAGAGAGAGAGAGAGAGAGAGAGAGAGAGAGAGAGAGAGAGAGAGAGAGAGAGAGCGCATTCACTCATATATTTCTTGGGTTCGTGTAACCTTTCTGTCCAGTTTTGTGGTGAGGGAAAAGCCTTAAGTGTGTTTTGGTTTTTAAACCCTATCTTATTTTAGACCATTCCAGCTGGGATTTGTAGCCACTATGACATAATTAATTCCCCACACAGTGCCTTTCCTCCTGACAGCCCTTATCTTCTAGGTCTCTTAGTCCCAGCTCTGGGATCTGAGCACAATCAAGATGTAAAAGATCACCTGTGAGGATTAAAGTCCAGAATGATTTCCTGTCAGTCCAAACCTGGAGCAGCTTTCAAAACTAGGCCCCATGAGGATGAATGGCTGCACGGTATTAGATTAGTTTAATCTGAAGCCCTCAGTCAGCAGACATGAATCTTGGAGCACAAGCCTCCTGAGGGCCACAGAGCTAGCTTACAGATTGTGTATCATGCATCATAACTGGAGGCTCCACTCTGGCTGTCACAACAGTTTTCCAGGTTGGTTTTCTATTACTAGATCCCCTCAGGACACAAGAACATATGTTTCTTGTCTAAATGGCCATTTCTACCCCACTGTCCCATCTTGAGACAGTAGCCAGATGTGCGCAAGAAGAATATGAGGATATTTCCACAGTCTGTGGTTTTCCTGGTGTTTTTGAGGCTCCAATACAGTGGTGCAGCTTGAAGTGTCTGCCATTGTGAGAGAGCCATGTGATAGTCAGTGAAGACTGCTGGTGTGTATATGTTGGTATAGAATCCTCCTGTGCCATATTGTTAGTCTTTAATGAGGTATAAAGTACCCTCTGAAGTAGCAACAGTTAGGGATGCCTAGAAGCAGTTAAGAGAGCACTCTAATGTTTGCCAATAATTTTACAGCACCCTTTCTAAACAGATATATATCCTTCTTGACTCAGGGCTGCCACATCTGGTGTTTCCTTTTATCCATGCAACACTTAAAACTTCAGATTCATGTCAGTGTCCCTTCTGAAGGATTCCAGGAGAATGAATCTGCCATAGAATGTGCATACACGTAACCAGTCAAATAGTACTCCGTATTAAATTTAATTTTTGGGCTGTTGTTTTATGCACTTTAATGTCCTGGCTTGATTTTAAAAGGTTTCTTTTATGGCTTATTTATTACTGAAAAAAATTATGCTGTGTTTATGATTTCATTGTGTTGTTTTTACCTTGTGAGCTTCCTTGAGCAGGTCTGTGGAGAGGCAACATATCAATTTTATAAATAAACGGAGAAGCAGCTCATGGGAGCAGGACACTGAATCATTCCCCAATTGCTCTCCCTTGCCCCCCAGCCTCTTGATCCCCAGCTACTTTTCTTCCAACAGGTCTCCAAGCTGGAAATATAGGGAGAAGTTGTGAGTAGGGATGGGCACGAACTGCATTATGAACTTCAAAAACCCACAAAATTGGTGATTGTGTGATTGCGATCCAGCAGTTCGTGATTGTCCATGGCCAATGAACCAGCGTTCGGGAGACACCTGGTTCGGTGCGTTCGGCCGCGGTTCGGGAAGCCAGACACTCAGGCGCCAGCAATCAATTTCCCTGGCAACGAAGCCGGGGGAATGCCTGAACTCTGTCTGCGCTCCTTCTGTCGTCCTGGAAACCCGAATGGAAGCCCAGCTTACCTTGATCGGCAAGTCTTCCTTCCAACCACGGAGCTGCAAAGCGGTTACAAGTTGGGAGAAGACACCCAGGGGAGGGAGGGGGAAGGGGGGTGTTCTGTAGCCATGAGCACTCCAATCTCATCCCTGCAAACCCTGATAGGCAGCTCTGACGGCCAAACACAGACCTCTTGCGTTGCTCAATGGGACCTGTGCTTATAAATAGCAGTGGGCTCCCAGGCTGGGTTTCACTTTCAGCAAGTAGTGGAGTGGGACAGAGCTCTTGCTTGCCACTTGTTAGCCTTTGGGGAGAGAGACTGAGAGTATAATTGAGCTTGGATTTTTGTGGGAGTTTCCTGGGGGCCTTGGATTGGAGAGGGTATAACTCCAAAATCCCTTTTGCAATCTTGTCCAAACTTGGGTGATGGCTGTAGGAGAGCTTGCAAAACACTCCCTGGGAATATGGGCTCTCTAAGTGCCACAGGGGCC
This sequence comes from Eublepharis macularius, assembly GCF_028583425.1. NCBI lineage: Eukaryota > Metazoa > Chordata > Lepidosauria > Squamata > Eublepharidae > Eublepharis > Eublepharis macularius. Next base: position 69,659,440 of record NC_072795.1, read on the forward strand.
GTTCCGTGCCCCAAGAACTGTGAACCGCGAACCGGTTCGGCAATGGAAAATGTTCGTTGCGGTTCGTGATCTCGGGATCATCAGTGGCACCAAACCGCAAACCGCTGGTTCATTAAATTTTTTTGGTTCGTGCCCACGTCTAGTTGTGAGTAGTAAAGGAAAAATTCAGAACCACTTTGTTTTAAAAATAGGATCTCAGAAAGACCCCTATATACTGAGTGTCAAACAGATATGATTAAGATTATTAATATCCTCCTGTCTCTGTAAAGCTTCAGTTTGCTTCAATGATATGCATGGAAGGAAAATGAGAATTAATGCTTCAACTTACTTAATTTCACTAATTGAAACTGGGTTCCTCACTCTTAGTATGTTAAAGCAGGAAAATACATAAAACACACAATAGTAGTTCAGGGGCACTGTTTTTGATTATTGAAACTGAGTGGATACTGAAAGGTTGAATGTTTTCTCTTCTCCACATAGGATTGAGGCAAATTGAGGCAGCATGTGCCTGCAATTTGCATTTTCTAGATAGAGGGTGATGTCAGATCTTCATCATGACTGTCTGAGAACTGAGATTATGAAAAAATATTACTAATCAGGGAAGGCAATATTGGGTTAGATGAACCAACAGTTTGCCTCTGTATAGTGTGCCTTCGTATCTTCTGCCACTCACACGTAGTTATGGCTGAAGGTCACACAGTAAAGCAACCTTGCTGAAGCCAGACCTCCAGTGCCTCAAGACCTCCTGGGAACCCTGTGTGTTCTGCCTTGAGTTCCATGGTGGAAGAAAAGGAGAATGACCATTCAATGAAACAATTAATATAAATAATGTACTTGAAGCTCAGCAAGAGCATTACTTCAGACTGATTTCTGTCCCAAGCCTTGTTTCCTCAGTAACAAATTTGTTTCTTAACCTTAGGGTTGGTATATCTTCTATTTTTGCAAGGCTTGTGGAATATGAAGATAGAGTAAAAGGCTGTTTTTAAACCTATCTTCCCAGGTGCTTGATCTTGTTTCAGTAGGAGCACAGAGGGCAGTCAAGTTCTTCTTTGGGTTGGATTCATTCCAGCTGTTTACACACATCAAATTTCCTCATGTACTAGACTGGATATTGATTTAATCAATTAATAACAGCATGGGGGCATGCTTTCCTGTAAATGTGTGCTGTTGTTGACATTTTAAAGGCTGGAGGATACACATGGAACAACAAACCAACCTTGTCTCCAAAGCCACTTCTGTTTCCCTTTTCACTCTCTTCTAATTACTTGCTGTAAGTATCATGTTGAAAGTTTCCTCACTGAAGAGGACTCACCATCTCACCCATTTAGTGGGTTACGCAGCCGCCCAAGGGTAATTTATATCAGGAGCAGTTTATTCTGCTTGGATTCCCTCCCCATAGCAGCTGCATTGTTCCAGTTCTCAGCCCCATTCTCACTTTGTTCCTTTGGGGAAGCACTAAATGTTGTAACAGTTCCAGATCGTATTGGTTATAACAAATAAAAATTGACATCTAACTAACTAAAGTGTGCAGCAAAAAACAGATGGCTGCTTTTGTTAGAGAAAAACATCTTTGGGGTAGGGGAGGAGGGGAGGATTTAGATTGGTGAAACAGCCAAGGGGAGGACAGTTTAACAAACTGCCTTATACTGAGGCAGAATATTTGTCCACCTAGTGCAGTGTTGATTACTGTGGCTTTCCATGGTCTCAGACAAAAGACACCTTCTCTACACACCTGCTAACTTTTAATGGAATGTGCCATAGATTGAACTTGGGACCTTCTACACTCAGTCAGAACATATGCTCTGCCATTGACCCATGACCCTTTCCCATGAGGTTCAAGTTATGAGTGTGAAAGAAGCTGGAGAGGGGGTAATGCACTGGACATCATAGTCTTGCAGTGGACTTTCCCAGCATAGCTAAGTGCAACATATTGTGGTTTTGCGATCATGGGCAAATGCAAGCTCTCTCCATTTTGTGAAACATGAATGTAAAGTTTTGTGCCACTGAAATTCTGGATCTCCCAGGGAGAGTCACCTGTCTCTGCCATTGTTTTCTGTCAGTGGGTGAAGACTTTTTTGTTTCATTTGGCATACCCCCCAGTATACTCTTATTGGCCTTCTCCATGATTATGTGTGTTTGTTTATATATCTATGTTTTTATTGTATTTAAATATACATTTAAATGTTATTTTAATGTTTTGATTATCTGTTATTTGCTGCCTCGGGGACTCTGTTTTGGGTGGAAAGGCGGCATATAAATGTTTTGGATAAAAATTAAAATAAAAAATGTATGATATTTGTCCTGTGCTCCTCCTCCAGAAGCTTGTGTTCCTCTTGACTCTTGTGCACCATTGGTGGCTTTGAGTAGGTCCAGAGTTTGTAGCCAAACAGGCTATTGTCCACCTTGTTACCAGGTATAGCTGGTTTCCTGGCTGCTTTGAGAGAAGGATGGCAGGCTGGGGTCTAAGGAAAGAAATCTGGATTGTATATATAGAGGCTGTTTTCACCAAAGAAAGCCATTTCCAAGTGGGGTCCCCACCCCCATGAAAATGCTGCATTTAAAAACTGACCTTCCTTTTTTGAGTCTGACGCCCTAAAATACAGGATGTGAATTCTGTCTGGGATGATTTTTTTATTCTTTTATTTTGCCTTGTTTGGTTATTTCTATGTTTTGCATTGGGTTATGTCTAAAGCAGGTCTCTAGCATCTCACAAATACAGCTCTGAAAATTTTATTTCACATGTAAATAAAAACATGATTTTTCTTTTCTCTCTATCCCTTCCTCTTTTAACTACAATGATGACTTGTTATCCCCTCTGTTTTCACACTGTTTCTATTTATTTCTTGTAGGGATGCACTGAATAATAGATAGTTCCCAGCAGAATATAGGGCAGAGTTTTGTTGTCATAAAAGCTGCCAAGAATCCTGAGATTAAATTATACAGTTAGGGCCAAAGCCATAGGGAGCCATATCCTTGATTTCTGGCAGTTTGCTCAAGAAAATAGTAAATTTACTTACAGTCTCATCCTATGTTTGTTTATACAGAAATGTTTAACGGGACTTACTACCAGGGAAGCGTGCATGGAGTTGCAGTCTTAAGCCTATTAAAACTCAGCTGTCACCTTTTCCTGTTTCTTTTAAATGGATGGCTGTCATCCAGAGAATGGAAGAAACCATTCTGAAAAGGAAGAGGATCTTGAGTTGAAGATAGGCAGTTAGACTCCTTACTTTCCAAACACAGAAGCAAATCAATAAGTAGGATTATATAACAGATATTGGAATAGGAGGTCCTATATCTTATTGCATTTTTCAGCCATGTGCAGCTTTACAGAATGGCAGTAATTCAGCAATAAATGCAGTACACGCTAGCAGAAGCTAATGCTGTTTTCAGCTTATATATTTAGAATATTTCTGCGGTGCCTCTTCAGAGTCCTGCTCAAGGCAGCTTACAATTAAAAACCACAGTATATAAAGCAAGCCATTAGACATAAGCAGCATAAGAAACTATCCAAAAAACAAAAACACACCAAAAAGCTGATAAAGTAAAATAGGAGGATCAAAATACAAGCTGTACTAAGGGCTTAAGTAGACGAGACACTAGTTCTGTGACCAAAGCTTCCAAGCATTTTGCTTTGTAAATAGCAGCTGTGTATGGCCCCAGTTCACTTTGGGGTCACAGTGGAGAGGTGTGGCACTTTCACCCTTCTTCCTATGCTGTTGTTTCAAGCTGAAATGACCTTGCATAGCTGCTATTTACCACACTGGGAAAAATGTAAGGCCCCCATATATTGCCTGTATGTTTTCCACAATAGCATATCTGTGTACGGTTACTAAGTCTCTTTACCCTCCCGATGGGAGGGGTGCGAACCTGTCACTTACCTGGTAGTTGTTTTTGTGTGTACGCAAAGTGCACGGGTGCTTCTGGCGAGCACAATGATGTTACTTCTGGAAGTGACATCATCGTGCCTGGTGGTGGGCATGCTAATGCACTTTGCCCAACGCTAGGTGCAACGTCACTTAAGATAGTGACATCATCATGGTTGGTTGGAGTGCTGTGTGCTGACCCGGGAGGTTTTTTGCCTGTTCCCTGGGGCTTCCCCCCCCCCCTGCTGGTAGGGTTGCCATTCCCCTGGCGGGAGCGGGAGATCCTGCCACCACTCACCTGGCCAGTGGGGGAAAGGCTTGGGAACAGGCCTCTCTGTTGCACTCCTGAGGTGTTGCAATGATGTCATCGTGCTGCCCTGAGAGCATTCCCACACTTCACAGTGGGTCAATTTGGGCCCCAAACTGGCTGGATTGGACCCAAGCTCTCCAGGGTCTATCATTGGGGCTACATTTCCTCAGGAAGTTACTAAGAGGGCAGCACATGGAGCATCATAGGGCTTGTGGTCCAGCTATCCAGTTTTCACAAGGCTCATTGCCTTGGCATAATAGACTAGGGCTAATAGACTTCATTTCCCAGAGGGCACTATGGCAGCCCCAGTACACTCTGGGAGGGGGAAGGAGGAACAGGTAGCTGAGCAAGAGCAATCGAGCAAGGAAAGGATGATAGATGGTGGAGCAAGGGATTTGGTTCCCACATGGCAGCGACCAGCCCTTGCAGAGAGACACTGCCCAGACTGAAACTGCCTCCTGATAGCAGGCCATCTTAGCATGCCCTGGCCATGTTTGTGCTGCTGCGATGGAGCCCACATGGACACCTGAGGTGAGCTGGGCTGCCCTCCCACTGGCTGGGTTATGAGAATGGAGGAGATGGGCTGCTCTCCTGCTTTGCAGCTGGCCAAACTAGGCCTGTTGTGGGGGAGGGGGGAGGGAACTGGCCCATTACAAAGCATGCACATTCCCAGGCCTGTGCAGCAATGTCAGTTCCGGGAAGTGACATCATTGTGACACTTAGGAGCATGCATGCACGCTTCTCATGCACACAGAAGGAAAATTAAGGTGAGGAGACCTAAGGGAACCTGGCACCCATACACGCTGGCCAGGTGAGTGATGGCAGGGGCAGGGGCTGGGAGTGGGGGATCTCCCGCCCTCACTGGGGACCTGGCAGCCCTAGATCTGTGAGGCCATTTTGAGTTGCTGTAGTCCTGAATTTCGTCAAGGCCCTATGTTGTTGCTATTTACAAATAAACAATAGTGGAAGAATATGATCACAGCTCTCCTAGGACCTAACCTATGTTGTTATTTGACAGCATTTGTGTAAGTTTGTCCTGTACAAGCACAGAATTGTGTCTGCTGTTCCTTGTAAAAGAAGTTTTAGTATTAGCAGTGTTTCAGAATAAGATGCCATGAACAGATGCTGTGTGCTTTTCAAATTATCAGATAGATTTGACACTAGTTCTGCGTCATAGTTCTAGGATCTTTGCCCTTGAAGATCTGTATGTATAAAGTGTGCTGTTCCCTCTGCCTGCTTCATTCCAAACAGTTTTGCTTTCAAAACAGAACCAATAACCAATTGGAAATACTTCTGCCAGGTTCAGGAGAATCAGCGTAACAACTCTATAAGGAGGAACCCTCAGGACTTGGGTTGTTGAATGGCAGCAATATAAAACATGGCCCTGTCAAGGCAAATGTGGTCCTACAACTAAGCTGCCTTGAGAGCTGTCTCACGTTCTAAGAACTTACCTTAAAGCGCTGTTGGAATAGAGCTTTGAATTGTTAAGCTTGAGTGAGTTCTTGAGTGGCCATGTCAAGGAAATTCAACAGTACTGCCATACAGGGCCTGCTCTTCATCTGCCATGGAAACAGCCTAAACCAGCTTCTTTCTAATTGTGTAGCTGGAAGGAATTTTGATACATTTCCCCTGAGATTTCCACAGTATAATTTTCTATTTGGCTTTCTCTTAAGAGAGTAAACATTCAATGAACTAACCAGAGAACAGTCCTATGGAAAGTTTAAAAAATTACAATTAAAAAACCCACCATGGGAAATACAGCTAGAGTTGTCAACTCTGGGTTGGGAAATTCCTGGAGATTTGGGAGTGGAGCCTAGGGAGGGTGGTATTTGGGGAGGGACCTCAGCAGGCTATAATTCCATAGACTCCACTCTCCAAATTGGACATTTTCTTCAGGGGAACTAATCTCTGTCATCTGGAGGTCAGCTGTAATTCTAGAAGATCTCCAGATCTCATCTGGAGATTGGTAACCCTATATATTGCAGGTTTCCATTAGATGCCAATCGGCTTGCCAATGTCAGCCATCTTGTGGACTTTTCCTTGTGAATTTCCTAGTCTTAAATCAAACAATGGGCACGAACCCCATGAAGCCAATAACACGTGATAGGGCTGTGTTGTAAGGAAATGATTCAGAGAGTGCTGTAAGAAATGGTTTTGAGAGATGCATTAGTAAAGAATAAATATACTACTGGGTACTGTCTGTAATATACTACTAGGTGTTGCCTGTTGCTGCAAGTATGATCCTACTGGATAGTTCCATGGTACTTAATATGTCATATCAATCTGTTTATGCTTTGTTTCAGCATTTCCCCCAACCTCAGCATCAGATTTCTGCTTATTTTCAGATTTCTGCAGTCCTTACCCTAATTGGAATCCCATTCCTCTGTGGGGGCGGGTGATCCCCCACTTTTACCCTCCACCCCCTGCCTCCAGTTACCTGGCTGGTGAGGGAGGAAGGCATGGGAACGGGCCTCTCGGGCACACTCCCAGGGCTGTACAATGGCATTATTCATGTCATCAAGCCACCCTGAGAGCACTCCCGTGCTTTGCCGCAGGCTGATTTGGGCCCCAAATTGGTCAAATTGGGCTTGTCTGAGGCCCAAATTGGCCTGCTGTGAAGAGCACATGCACTCCTACACCTGTGTGGTGACATCACTGGGAATGATGTCATCACGGAGCCATGGGAGTAAAACATAACGGGAAAGAAGGAGGTAAGGGCCAAGTCTTCCCCCCTCTGGCTGGGAGGGTAAGGGGACCTGGCATCCCTATACCCTATTCTCTTGTTTACTGAATGTCACTGATTATATTGACTTATACTGTGTAATCTATCTTGAGTCTCAGTGAGAAAGATGGACTATAAATAACATAATAAACAATCAAATAAATACTCTTGCATTTGATATAGGCATTTTTACAAGGCGTATCTTTTTCTGCCACCGCAATCCATGACATCAAAAGCTGCAGTGAGACATGTTTTTACATCATAGGATAAAAGCTGAGCAGATGAGACACAGATTTTCCTCCCTCAGCTGTTGGATCTGGTCCAGAAGTATAAATCACAAATGAGTTCCCACCATTTGTAAATCAGGCCTTTATACTAACAGTAGGAACAGATTGGTTGCCATACAAGCTGAAAGATTAATTATATGTAATTTCATAATGGCAGCTGTATAAAAAAGGCCTCAGGCAGCCAAGGGCAAACTTCTCATTCTGTCCAGTAGGGGGTATTTTCTACATACAGCTCTGTTAACCAGTATCTTCTAAAGTAACAATCAAACTCCATGCATTTTTGAGGTCAGAAAAGTATCTAGGGAATACTTCCATGAGTACTTAACCTGGCTGCTAAGCCCCTAATTGGTGCGGAAGTTTCACCTTGCAGTTGTGCCACAAGAATAATACATGAGCACACAGAAATTTTGTGGCCCAGATGCCTTACTGGTGACAGGTGTCACTGGGTTTTCGCCTTCAATTGTATTTGTAGAATTGCAGGCAATATCTTACAGCTTAGTTTTCAAAATTGCGGTGTTCTCAAAATATGGCATCTGTCAGGCCAGATGAGCCAGGCAGTTTACACAGCCTCTTGACAGTGGTTAAAGAATAACAGCAGTTTAAAACTTTTTGTTAAGGAGACTCATCAGAGAAGTTGCTCTTTGTTCATAATGTAGTTTTAGGTGGCTAGCCATGCTGGTCTACAGTAAAAGAGCAAGAGGTCAAGTCTGTAAGCACCTTGAAGACCAAAAAGATCTCCAAGGTTTAAGCCTTTGAGAGTCAAGCTTATATGTCCTTTGGGACCTTGACTTTTAAAAACTTATACCCTTGAAATCTCAAGAATGTACAGTTTGTCCCATGCCTCGATTCAAAAGTTGTGGACCCCATTTGCTTTTGTGCCTGACTATTGGGACTTCACACACGTTCCCTGATTTCCACCAGGAGATCAGCCTGGGAAGTTCTCACAGCTTAGCGATGATGGACAAAAGAACAATTTATAATCTTCTGAAGCAGGCGACTAACTGATGGGCAATGATGGAGGTTGTTCTCAGTAAACAGTGAGAAGACCAGTTGAAAAAGAAGCAGCATACATTACTGTGGGGATCCTGTAGTCCTTTGACTATGTCTAACCATACCAGTGTCCTGTTACTGTGCTTCTTAATGCCTAACCTCATATTCATTTGAAATTTCTTGATAAAGGAAAGTTCATACAGAATGCCACTGCTGGATCTGCTGCCCAAAGCAATTTCTTCTTCTTACTTCATGCTAAGGCTGGCCTTTATAGGATTTGTATTTTCTTCATCCAAGTGTTGCTGTTATCAACTTCCTTCTGAAACTGTAGTTCTGGGCTTACCAATCAGCCTGTAATTTAATGGACTGTTCTTTATTCTAGAGAATCTCAGCTTCTCAGATGAGAAAATATGTCTGATAAGCTGTCATTTTGAAATGCTTATTATCTGTGGTGACCAAGGCTCTAGCTGTGACCTTCCCAGCAATAAATAGAGTGGAACAGTTTTTTCTTGGGGGCTCAGTTTTGCTGCTTCATTTGATGCATCCAAAAATGGCAACTAACCTTTTATCTCAGCGATTGCCTCACACTATTGGATTGTATTTCAATCATAGTGGGTCATTAATACCCTCATAATCATTTTGTAATTATCCTTCACCCAAAACACATACTGAAAATACTCTCATGATGCACTTAGATAGGCCATTTATTTCCCTTCATGATTATTGCCCTGGTGAATTGGACTGACTTCATTTTCCAGGTTCTGAAGCTTGTTTTGCCTTGATCCATAAGGTAAAAATGGCCATTTATTGTCTAACATTTTTGGGTAGCTGTTTACTGACTATTCAATTAACTACTGGCATTTTTATTTCTTGGTGAGATTGCGATAAAGCACTTCAGGTTGTACATTTGTGAAAAAATGGGTGCTCTTTCTTCAGAGCAAATTTTCCACCATCCTCATATCTGTGTAGCATACAGGGCCAGTGCCAGGATTTCTGGCGCCTGAGGTGAGATACCTACTTGCGCCCCTCCCCCAACCAATTTTAAAAAACATAAGAAATGTATGAAAAATGAAAAGCACAAAACTTGAAACTTTTTACATTTTAAATTTAATTTTTTATTTCTTAATTTAAATTTTAAATTTTAATTTTTTTAATGTGTGAGAATAACAACAATCTTTGTTTTTCTTATTGTGAGCCAAAAATCTATTTTGTGAGCAGAAACAGCAACTTGCATTGAAGTTTTGAGCACACCTCCTTTTGTGTGTGTGTGTGTGTGTGTGTGTGTAAAAAAGTTTCCCTCTCTCTTTCTTCCCACCTCTCTCTGAACCCAGATACTCTTAAAATATTGATCACCTTTGTCAGCGATCCCTTTTGAGAACTACCATCCGTGCTCATCCTTCTCCCCCACCCTTGGGTTTGAAGTGAACGGCAACTGACAGCTAAGCATGTGGTGTATAAATATTGAAATAAACTATTGGGGGAGAGCGGGAAGGTGAGCTGATATATTGTTACCAGAACTGCTTTTTATAATGGGGAAATTAGCTTAGCAGTCTGGAACTAAAAATAGCACGGATCTAACCAACGTTTACGGAGGTCCCAATTCCAGACACTCTAGTGACAAAGAGGCAGACTACAAATAGGTTCAATAAACACGTGTATTTACTAATAGTGTGGCGTAAGCCTGAACTTGCACATACACACAAGAAAGCATACAAGGACTAAGAAATATAGAGTAAGAAATACAGAGACAGTCGCATTTGCAGGTACCCAACGATGATAGGGGAAATACTCTCAATCCTGAAGCGGAACAGAGACACAACAACGAGGTGGTCCAATGCCAGCAATGGATCCACAGACAGACAGCAAGGGGTTCTGGATAGGAATGGCCTGAGCACCATGCGGTCTGAGAGACCAGCTTAAATACCCCAAAACGTACCCTGGGGCTGGTGCTGTATTTGGTGGTTCTCACAGATTAAAACAAAGGCTCTAATGGGTTACTGAATGGCTTAGATGGGCCACTTTAGGAATCTGATTGTGATAAGTGACAACTCAGGAAGAGGGGACAAAAGCGGGAGGGGGAAATCCGAGTGGGCTGAATAGATGTTCCAGCAGACAGGGCTTGTCCTGATGTCATCAGCTCTGGAATGCGGAGGTTTCTTTGAGATGCATTCTCTAAGTGCTTGGGATGGTCGGCACTTAGCTTCTTCTCCGGGGCGGCTCCTAAGATATGCAGAGCGGGGCGAGGTACTCTCGCTGCGGATGTGGTGTGCCCGCTTCGCCGAAATGGCTTCTCAAAGCAGTCTTTTCCTCTTGGTCTTCTGGCTGCCTAAGAACATGGTTGCCGGCAGGGCATGGCGGAGGCTGGTTCTCAGGTTGCCCAGTAGTGAGGGCAAGCTCGGGAACCGGCCCGCGGGAGGCTCCAGACGGGAACTGACCAGGGAGCGCCTAGCCAGGCTCGCTGGAGGTTTCCCGGCAGGCACCCGGCTGCTAGCAGCGGCTTGGGCCCAGCTGAGGCGGCTTCCATGGAGGCAGGGGGAACAGCACGTAGAACACAGTCCATAGCAGGGAACAGGCACAGTCCGTGGCGGATGGCAATGCAGGCACGGGGCACACTTGTAATAAAGTCCAAACACACACTGGGAGGTCCAGGTCCAGGTCTGGGCAGGGTTGCCCAGGAAGAGAGTTATTTGTGCAGTTATCCAGGCATGGTGTCTGGAAACTAACACAATCTATTGCAGCAGCAAGGTAATCAACAAGCAGGCAGGAAACTGACACGTGTATTAGAGCACACACGTGCAGGGCAATTTGGTGTAGCAGTAAAGCAGCAATGCAGGAAACTTTAACACAGTCCATGGCAGGCCTTAAAGCAGGAGAGGGGGCCTACTTGGCAACAATATGTAAACTAGGGAATGACAGAAGGAAGGTGATAAAGAGGGGGTGCAGTGCGGGGCGCTGCTCTGCTGGAGTGAAGGGGGAGCAGCATTGTGATCGGAGAATAGCAAGGGAGAGGGAGAACAAAAGGGAGAAGGGGGGAGGAAAGTAATAGAATTTAAAACAACAACTTTAAACCCAACAACAGTGACTTGCTACTACCTGTATGGGGACTGAAAGGGAATTGTGTGTGTCTTACTTCACTTCCTCCTTTCTCTGTGGTGGTGCACACACAAGCCACTCTTTTCACCTAAAGCACCCCCCCCCCCCGCAAAAAGCCTGAGGAAAGGTGAGAAGTAGAACTGATGCCAGCTGAGGAGGGGGAAAGGGATGTACTAAAAGGAATGACAGGATTGCCCACTGGAAATAATGGAAGAGGCTTGAAGGCTCATTGGCGAAAATGGGAGCCAGGAATGCCAATTTACTTGCATGGGCTCCATTGAAATGCATTACAACACAAAAAAGTCCAAGAGTCCAATAGTGAAGCTGTGGCTCATGAAAGCTCATACCCTACCACAAATTTTGTTAGTATTATAGGTGCTACTGGACTCTTGCTTTTTTCTACTGCTACAAACATGGGTACCCATCTTGATCTATCAACACAGGCCCCAGAGTGGAATGACAGTCCCTGGGAGAAGAATCAGTGGACTAGGACTGGAATGGCAGTGGGTGTGGAATGACAGGGGGTGTAATTCCAGTCCCAAAGCCCTGACCCTATTCCCAGGAGCAGTTGTTCCACTCTTTGACCTGTCACTCCAGTCCCTGAGCACAAATTCTATTCCTAGGGGCTGTCATTCCACTCTGGGGCTGTCATTCCAGTCCAAGAAAACTTCTACTACTCCCAGGGGCTGTCATTCCATTGTGCTGCCTGTAATTCCACTCCAAGAATGCTTCTCTACTACCAGGGGCTGTCATTCCACTGTGCAACCTGTCATTCCTTCCCAGAGCACAGATTCTGCTCTGAGGAGCTGTCATTGCACTCTGGGAGTTGTCATTCCAGTCCTAGAACACTTCTGCTCCTCCCAGTGTCTGTCATTCCAGTCTGGTGCCTGTCATTCCAGTCCCAGAACGCTTCTTCTACTCCCAGGGGCTGTCATTGCACTGCACTCTGGGGGCTGTCCTTCCAGTCCCAGAGCACTGAGCCTATGCCAAAGACTGTCATCCCACTCTGAAACCTGTCCTTCTGGTCCTGGAGCACAAACTCTACAGCTAGGGAACGTCATTGCACTCTGGGGGCATCTGGTGTTCCATCTGGTCCCAGAGACCTTTATGGAAAATCCTTTCCACATTTTCTTCGCAACTTTTTTTGTGTTGTGATGCATTTCAATGGAGCCCTGCTCCCATTATCTCCAATGGGCCTTCAAACCTCTCCTATTATTTCCAATGGGTAATTCCCCCCCCCCGTCATTCCTTTTAATACGTGGTGGGGGGGAAGCAAGAAAGAAAGGAGGGAACAAGGGGGACAAAAGGTCAGATGGGAGCTTGCTGCTCCCCAGCCAGCTAGAGTGTCTCTTGCTCCTGGAAACTTCGTCCAAGGCTTAAATTGAGAGGGGCGGGGGGGAGGCAGAGAGAGAAATGTCCCTGGTGCATTCTACATGGCTGAAATTTGTTTTTTAGCACATTCATCCTTTTGTACAGCAGGAATGCAAGGGAAAATATGAAGGAAGGATGGAAATCCCACACATCTTGTATTGTTCCACCTGTACGAGTTTCCAGAAATGCTTTACAAGCTGTTTATTACATCAGGAGCAGAATCATTCTGCTAGTTCAATCCTGGGCTGCAAAACAGACAGACAATAAGCTTTCCAAATACGTGCACACTGTGCTGTATCTGATCCCCACGCCAGGCCCCTCAATGCGAGCAGGTCACGTCTCTTGCAGAAATTCACCTGCAGCCTTTCCCTGCCCAACCTTGGCGCCTCGTGCTGCTGATCAGCACAATAGGCCAGCGCATGGTTCTGCTTGGAGCGAGGCTGTGAGCCTGCGGCTGCGCCCCAGAACTTCTGCCGGCCTGCATGCACATCAGGACGCACGGCCTCCTGTGTGCCAATGAGAGCGGGGCGGGGTGGGGCGGGGCGGGGCTCCAGTGTGTACGCAGACATCATGTGGAGGGCCAGGGAGGGGATTGGCGCTGGTGCCAGCCAGGGAGAGCTGAGGGGCGGCACGAAGCAACAGGCACAGCCTGCTTGCTTCTGCGCCGTGCAGCCCGTCACTCACTGCTGCTCTGGTGCTGGGTTGGGCTGAGGTGTCGTTGGAGGTGGGGCCAGGGCCGGCACACAGCGCCTCCTTTGGAAAGCAGCGCCTGCGGCAGCCACTTACCTTGCCTCTATTGTAGTGCCGGCTGTGGTAGCATATTTGCTTGGCAGGGTTTTCTGAGTAAATGAAGCATTCGTCTGAACTCCATGAGTGCCCCAGAACATAACCTTAGTTCCAGGAAAATCAGTGAATGGAGGGAGGAGGGAGGTCATGGCCATTGGCTCCACTACCAACTTCTATTGGTTGATTGGGTCTTATGCAGGCAGATCAAGAAGTATCTAGCGGACACAGTTCTTTTCTTCCACGTATAGAATATCTCAGAATGAAGGCCATGTGCACAGCTGTGTTACATCTTTTCACAGTTTTCTCAACTCGTGCATATATTTCTTTGCAGCACCAAAGCAGATAATACTCAGTGTGGCTGGTGTGATTATAGTAGGCGCTCCAACATTTCACAGATGAAACCAGGGTTCAATCTGTCCTCATGCCAAAGACCACAGCCTGAGCACCGTAATCATTCCCTTACATCTTCATCCAGCACACTGTTATACTTCTTAGCCTGATGTATACTGTGTTAGTAAGATGTCTGAAATGCACTGACAAATTTAATGTTCCAAAAGTTTTTTTCTTAGTTTTTTTTTTAAAAAAAACTTTTAGAACATTTAATTTTTCAATGTATCTGGCTGTTGCTAGACATACATTTAGCATCATTTACTTGGTACAGAAACAAAAAAGGTAGTCTCTGATAAAAAGGGGAAAGGTTGGTTTTGGGGTCAATTTAAATAGGGCATTAAAGACTTCTAGTCCTATGAAGAAGGCAGAGTGGGGGTGGGGCTAATGTGCTGGGAATTGGAAGGGGGGACAAGAAAGAATAAACATTGCCTTTTGAAAAAATGCTGTAGAGGACCTTACGGTCAAAAAACCAGAATGTAAATCTAGAGAACAAATACATATTTTACATGTATGTGAATGGTTAATTGCTCTCCAGTGCTCTGCCACTATACCTGTTCTTCTTCTAGCTTTGCATGTCCAAGGAAAGAATACAGTGAATGAAGACTGCTAAGAACAAGGGGCGGAACATCTCTTTTCCAATCATTGGGGTTTGTAAACAGTATAGTTCAGCAGCAAACTTTAAACAGAGAAAAGGGTAGCAGACAATAATTCAAATAATGCATCTAAATTATAAATAGAGACAAAGACCAATCAAACAGTAGATGTGGGGGGGAAATCTGAGTATAAAAATCTGGTAATGAGGGTAGTTTTATCAGTGTGCCTATAATGGGAAAAAAATACAACAAAAAGATTGTAATGGTAAGCGCTACTTTGAAAAAAAATCTGGGTTTTTTTGTGTTTGATTGTATGGAAACTTGGGCTGTTTTCACACACGTGTAAACGCCTCCAGAAAATGGTGCAAAACTTGTGGCACAATGGCATCTTCATAGCACAATTTCCCGTTTAATGGTGCTATGATGTCAGAAATCATGTCATTGAACAGGAAATTGCACTATGAAGATGCTGTTGTGTCGTGAGTTTTGCGTGATTTTCCAAAGGTTACAGGCGTGTGAAAAAGGCCTTGAATTCCAACAGTTCAGTTCCAAAAGTTATAATAAAATGACAGTCACATAAACCATGTTTTCCAAGAGATAGCCAGCAAAACCCTAACACAACAGCAGTACCTTATCCAGAAAAGGCCTGATTGAACAATTTGTTCTTAAAGGCCCATTTAAGTCAGCAGAGTTCTGGATTTCACAAATCATGATGTGTATTTGGTTCCACATTCTGGGGGTCACCCCCAAAACTCTCCATGTTGTAGCAGCTGAATTTAAGGTGGGATCAACAACAAATTACAAAAGGCTAATCTTGATTAGTAGGAAGAATGGGACTCTGTGGCCATGTGGTTTAACAGAAAGCTTATTTTCTATTAAATCCTGGCTAGGGTTTTATGTTACCCACCTGTCAAAGTTGTCCTGTCCCAAGCTTGGTTTGACTGCTAGGTGTGACCCAGCTTGAATGCTCTTATCAAAAGCTCTGAGGTTTACTCTTTGGAGCAATGGCAGCATGTCTTTTTTCTGTGGAAGGACTCTTGGTTGGATCATATGACTATAATCTGCATATGCTTGTGAGGAAGAGCTGCATCTTTGTAAAGCTTTCAACTTTTTGAAGTTTTTCTATTTTTATTAATAATGGCATAGATAGGCTTTTAATCATATATTAATATGGATTGTATATGAAATATGAAGCTACCCTATACTAATTCAAACCATTGGCCCATCTAGCTCAGTGTATCTACTCTGACTCTTCATGGTCTCAAGCAGAGGAAGGCATTTTCTTACATCTGCTGCCTGGGATTCTTTGAGCTAAAGGTCCTCAGGAATTAACCTGGGCCCTTCCACATGCAAAGCAGGTGCTCCACCATTATGACATTTTTGTGATACACATTCAGGGTTGGTGTGTTCTGTGATGGAGCACTATGGTAGCTAGTGGGTCTCCAAACCCAATTTTGTACTACAAAGCTGGATGTTGTTCGAATTGTTTTCTTTGCCAGCATGGTGGACTTTAAAAAAAAGAAAATAATATATTAACACTGGCAAGTGGCATAAGAATGACCTGGCTGTCTTTTCTGTAGCAAAACGGGTGGGTTTTCCTGTCACACAAGACTTTTCTTACTGTCACCAGTCAGTCTTTTGCCTAAAGACAACATTGTAGCTTAGGCACTCAGAGCACCTAGACCATAAGCCCAGGTTGAAAGGAAGATAGTGAAATATTTAATACCACACTTCCCTTAGCAAGGAAACTTTCCTGTGGAAAACACCTCTTATTCCCATGGTTTGTCCATGCCTGCTCTTTGCTGGCTGTGCAACCTGACTGCTTGTTGCATACAAATAACAAGATCTATTTATGCCTCATGCCCTCGTCTTATTATCCTGCATAAAAATGTCTGCTGTGCCATTATTTTTCTTTAGTGCATTTTATAAGCTTCATGCAACGGAGAGCTCAGCAGAAAATGCCTTTAATCAAACTCAAAGGAGTAAAAAATGAATTGAATTCCAATGCTGAGCTTCCCAAGCAACTTTAGAGAAGCTGCAAAGTTGCATAATGCCTTTTGGACTGTAACCTTCCCATATGAAGTTACAAGTCCACTTGGAACAATAACTGATAATGGAATAGTAATTGAGGCTTATTATTTTCTTAAGAAAACCATTAATATAAAATAAATATATGTTATGAAGATCCTTAAAATCCAGATGTAGGTTTATGATCTTAAGGTAAATCCACATATACATCAGATCACTTGTTATCAGTTGATAAAGCATCATTTGATGACTCGCAGTTGAATATGTGAATGGACACCTTTGGATAGTGTAGGTGACAGTAGGTGAAGTGAATGTTCTCTCTGTGGTGTTACACCTGAAATGGTTCATTCACATGTGCAAGTCAACATTTGTTTCTGTAGTGATCAAGTGATGCGCCTGAAAATGTAAACTAGAACATGTGTGTGGAGGTTCAAAGATGCATACACTGAATGTGCATAGTAGGGAATAGGATCACACCTGTTTGTCCTGTCCTCCAGTATCTATACATTCAGACAAACATCTGAAAAGAACCCTACATGCACAGAAGTGTACATAGCTATTTCATGCAGCTTACACTCTGCTTTTTGCAGCATTCCTGATGACATGGAAGAGTCCATAGATGTCCAAAGAGTCTTTATGGACATTTGGATGAATGAGTATTGGAGTAGGGCTGGTGGATATGATCTTGTTCCCCTTTCAGTGCCCACTATATAAGCACCTTTGAACATCAGCACTGCCTTAACAAGTTTGGAAAGAAATTGGTATAAACAATCCATTTGTTCATAACATGCATGCCAGGCCTTCTGGTATCAAGACTGTTATGGGTACATCTAAGTGCTATACTTCTCAGTACCCTCCTGTGTGAATCTAAGAACCCAGGTCCTTTAAGGTCTTTTTGTTAAATCTTTATCTACTCAAAATCCCACATTGGAATCAGATTAAGTTGATATATTTTAAATAAACCATATCTCCAGGTAAATGCCATATCAATGACCTAGAGTCAATACACTTAAACTGAAAAAGTTGTTTTCCTGTTCCTGTCCTATAGAGACTTCAAATGCACTTCTTGTTACACTTGCCACATATACACAGAGTTTTATAGCATTGCAGCCAAGGTGAGCCGGAATCCCTACAGATAAGGATGTATGTCTAGTCAGTTTTAAAGTTTTACAGAAGGAAAGAGGGTTATTTGGTGAAGGAGAATTGTGGTCAGAATGAGAACAATTTTTTAGATGAGATACTAAATTCCATTTAAAAAAACCTCCGGGACTTAATACTAAATCCCATCAGGGTCAGGACTAGGGATGGGCACGGAGCGGAAGAAAACCGAACCGCTTGGTTCGTGGTTCATTCATTTTCATGGAACATGAACCACGAGCTTCCGAACCACAACTGGTTCCTGAACTGGTTCAAGGTTCGGGGTTCGTCTGAGCCCAGGGCAGCCCCCTTCACACTCAGAGAGCCTAAACTCGCAGGGAGTTTTCAGCAGGCTCTCCTCCATCCCCTGTGCCTGCCCACCGGCAGACAGTAAAGCTACCCGTGCAGTTGTGAGTCAGCGGATAGCCCCCAAAACCACCTCTCCCCAGACACTGCCCACAGCTGGAAAGGGTCTCAAAATAAAATAAAACAGTGTGTGCACTGATGGTGTGCGTGTGCACAGCAAAAGTGAGCTGTACTAGAGAAGCGTGCAAGTGGGGAGCCTGATGGTGTGCGCAGCAGAGACAGTTGAGCAACCCCGTGCAGATGTGAGTCAGCACACCAGAGGCACGAGCCCAGTGGCACTGGCTGGAGAGGCGCTCCAAATAAAAGTCAAGGGCACTGGAGGAGTGTGGAGAAAAGAGGAAAACTGCACTACACTACACAAGTGCACACAAGTGCACACACAGGGAGCCAGCCTACAGAAAAGTGAGGCTCCTGGGAAGGGCACCCAAAACAGAAGACAGACCCTCTAAAAAGCAGAGAAAGAAAGAAAAGCAAATAAGAGAAGTGCTTCTTGGGGAAGGGGGGCCCACAAACCATCAGAAACCAAACCAGAAGATTGGAGCTCCAAAAAGCAGAGGGGAAGAAACAGAAAAAGCAAATAAAACTCACTTAGAAAAGCAAGAACCCAGCGCTACTCAAAGGCCTAGGACTAGGCTGGGGAGGGGGGGAAGGTGAAAAGCTAAGACTGGGATGGGGTGGGGGAAGAAAGGAAAAAAAGCACCCTTTCCCCAAAACTTCTCCAGTCCCCAGTAAGAAAAGACAGAAAGAGAAAAGAAGGTTTTCAGTGTCTTTCCAAGAAGCAAGAAGGGCACTGCAGGCCAAAGATCCCTCCCAAGTCCCTCTCCTAGCAATACAGCCAGCCAGCAAGCTTTTTACTCCCTAACTCACTCTGGAGAAAATGAAACCAGGTCACATGGCTTTCTCTATTTATGGAAAAAGATTGAAGAACACAGTGACAGGAGCACTCTGGTAGGCAGAAAGAACTGCCTAACATGGTTTGGGAGGAAGAGATTGGTGTTACCATGGTTGCTGAAGGCCCATCTCCTCAGTTGCCTTAGAGATCCTAACTCTACCCCCCCCCCTCCATTTTCCTGGCTGAATTGGCCAGAAATGGGAGCTCTCTACTTGGCAAGGACAGCTGCCAATCAAGCGTGGAGGCCTCAGATTGGGGGCAACCTAAAGACTGCAACCGTTGCCTGGGCGATGGAGTGAATGGTGCCAAAGTGTCTGGCTTCCCAGAAAAGCAGAAACAGAACAGTAGGTAAATTTGTTTGTTCTGTAAAAATGTGGAGCCACGGAACACGTTTCTTTGCAAACAAACCAGCCATTCCGTTCGGAATTTTGTTCCGTGTTCTGTTTCGTGCCCATCTCTAGTCAGGACTTGTATATTGTTTATTATGTTCTAAGGAACTCAGGGCAGCATACATAGGATTATCTCTTTTTGGAACTCTTTGTAGAATGTTAGGCTGAGAGATGGTTGCACTAGTTTCAACCCACTGGGGCACTGGACAGCTTTGGAAAATGATTACTGCTGGACCTATCCCTAAGAGCTGGTAGCTTAGATCTTACACTCAGTTACAGGAATACACCGAGTCTAGATAGTGATTACTGTCTGAATCAGGACAAATTCAGACTGCTGCATTCAAACAGAAAAAGATATATCCGTGGTCTTATCTTCCTCCAGAAGATTTTTTCTTTATTTAGACTATAAACAATAACATAAAAGCTATAGACAGTAAACATAGAAGATAAAAACCACAACATTCTAAAAAAAAGACACACTAACAATACATAAACAAATAAAAGAAGAAAAAACAAACCTAAAACTAAACTACAAATTGAGTTCCGATTTTCTCCACAACAAATATACATCATTTTCAAAGTCTCACTTATTCTAAGTTAAACATAACAGCTCTTTTTTTTCTATTGTTCATGATTCTTAATCCATAAATCCAAATGTCATCAAGTCCTTATCTATTTCATGTAAAGTCTAGAAACGGTTTCCATTCCGTCAAAAATGTAACTAATGTTTTTTCTCTAATCAGTGAAGTAAATTTTGCCATTGACACAAACTCCAAAACTTTATCCACCATTCCTCCACTGTAGGACAATGTTGAAGTTTTCCACATTTGTGCATAGAGTACGCTTGCTGCCATGATCAAATATAAAAACAAAGTTCCAAAGCTTCTTTCCAACTGGCTATCCATCATTCCCAACAAAAAAGTCTCTGATTTCAACTGGATTTTAATTTTCAAAATCTTCTGGATCCGTGATTGTATCTGCAACCAGAAACTCTTTGCTTTCTTACATGTCCACCACATATGATAAAACGTCCCTTCTTGTTTAGCAAATTTCCAACATACATTTGAAGCATCCTTATAGATTCTAGCCAATTTTTCAGGAGTCACATACCAATGGTACATCATCTTATAGATATTTTCCTTGATACTAGAGCTTAACGTAAATGTCAACCCCCTTGTCCACATATTTTCCCATTGCTCTATTAATATGTCATGACCACAGTTGTTTGCCCATTTAATCATACATTCTTTTACTTGTTCTTCTTCTGTCTCAAACCTCAACAAAAGTTTGTACATTTTAGAAATAACATGTTCATCATTTGTACAGAGGGCAATTTCAAATTCTGTTTTAGATTGCTCAAAGTCATAATGTCTCTTGTCTTATTTACATTTCTCCGAGACTTGGATATAGGAAAACCATTGGCAAACATGCCCTTCTGCTGCTAAATCTTCTCTTGATTTAATTTTAACTTGACCTTGAGAAAATTCCAACAAGTCATGATAATTGTCGAAGGCTTTCACGGCCGGAGAACGATGGTTGTTGTGGGTTTTCCGGGCTGTATTGCCGTGGTCTTGGCATTGTAGTTCCTGAACTACAATGCCAAGACCAGGGCAATACAGCCCGGAAAACCCACAACAACCAAAGTCATGATAAGTTAACCATTTAGTTAGACTCACTATTTCCCTTCTTAAATGAGTTTCTTGCAATGATAACCAGAGAAGTATTTTCAAACAAAACCTAGGTTTGTATTTATTCCATACTCTCAAAATGGCACACCTTACATAATGATTATTAAACTCTGCATTGGCCTTAACTTTGTCATACCATAGATACCCATGCCACCCAAATTTTAAGTCGTGCCCTTCAAGGTCTAATAGTCTTCTATTTTTTAACAGTATCAATTCCTTCATCCAAACCAGACAGCCGCAAAATATAATCTCAAATCTGATAGACCCAAACCTCCTCTTTCCTTTGCATCCAGTAGAACCTTAAATTTACCCTTGGTTTTTTGCCTTGCTGTATAAATTTCGATATAGCCTTCTGCCATTGCTTAAATGGCAGAAGGAATTGGAATTGTCTGAAATAGGAATAACATTCTAGGTGCAACATTCATTTTAATTGTAGCTATTCTTCCCAACTACCATAATTGAATGTTATCCCATCTTAACATATCCCTTTTAATTTCGTTCCAGGTCTTAATATAATTATTTTGGAATAACATACAGTTCATATTTGACAAAATAATACCCAAATATTTTACCTTTTTCTCAATTTTAAACCCTGTTTTGCTCTCCAATTTCATTTGATCCTGTATTTTCATATTTTTAGTTAACACTTTGGTCTTCTGCTTATTAATCTTAAAACCAGCCACTACACCAAATTCTTTTGACATTAAGGTCTCATTTCCCTTTAAAGGGTCCTCCAACACCAACACCAAATCATCTGCAAAGGCTCTTAACTTGTAAGTCTCCTTTTCACCTTTAAACCTCAAATTCTTTCATTTTGTCTAATGTCCCTGTTCAGGACTTCAAGCACCAGAATAAATAACAAGGGAGACAATGTGCAACCTTGTCTTGTACCTCTTTGTATTCCACAGGTCTTATCTTACTGTGTAGACACACATTGGGGACTGCATAGGTGAATACCTGCTGTGGAGAGATATGTCAAGCTCTAGGAATCTGCGGAGGGGGATGCTCCCTCCCACGGCGCATGCACGCTTCTTTTCTCACCTAAACAACGTGAGTCCTAAGCCGGGATGTCCCTCTCTTCCCTTGGCTCTTCTTTTGCTGCCATCAAGAGAGGTTCTTCCCTTACCTTCTTGCATTTTTGCCTTTTCCCATCTCACTCTACATTATGAGTTCTCTTTTTTTTGTTGTTTAGATTTTAAATATTTAAATTCCTGCCTGCAGTATTAGAAATAAAAACAATTGCACTTGTGCATGAAAAATTGAATGCAATGGGAGGTTCAAAATTAAACATGACATGCTAAAATATTCATGGCCGGTGTATGCAAATTAGGCACCAAACTCATTCAAAGATAATTTGGTTTGGGAAAGTTTCAAGTGTGGTGGCTTTGCACGTGTGAACTCAGTGGGTTCAACACAGCTGCCTTGAGTCCTAAGTCATACATATGAGAGCCAGGGTGGTATAGTCATTAGAGTGTTGGAATGAGATTTGGGAGAACCAGGTTGGAATCCCCGCTCTACTATGGAAGCTTGCTGGGTCAGCCTAACCTACCTTGCTTGGTTGATGTAAAGATAAAATGCAGGAGAGAAGAATGATGAAAGCTGCTTTGGGTTCCCTTTGGGTCAAATGGTGGGGCATAAATGAAGTCAATAGATAAAAACATAATTAAAACACGATATATATCAGGTTAAAGTTGTAACTCCTGTAGCGTGTGACACATAATTACATTTAAAGCATATAATTGCAACCATTTAATTACTGAGAGAGGACCCATATGTGATATGGAACTGGCAACAGAGAGCAAGCAAATGACTTGTGCAATTTCTTCACATACTTTGGGACAGGTGCACACTGTTCTCTCATCCAGAACACATGCATCTCCCAGTGCAGAAGATGTGTGATCTTTCCCTTCACATGAGACCATAGAAATATGGAAAAAGGATGCATGCATTGATCATTCAGGGTCTAGTATTGCTGCCACATAATATATAGTGTGGATGTGGAAAGATGGCATTTTAATCCTTAAAGACATTATCACTGGAAAAGCATAAAAACTGTATTTCTATATTTCTGTGAGTGAGCGGTCCTTGTAAGACTTGATACAGCAAGATATGATAGATTCCACATATGCGTTTTCATTTCATTTTCTTTTTAACACAATTTTTATGCAGCTTGTGTATTATGTACCATTTATAAGTCAAAATAATGCACGAATTTCAACGGGGAAGGTTTACCACAAGGAAACAGAAAATGGTGCAAAAATAAAAGACTTTTATTTATACAAAAGAGATACTGAATTGGAAACAGGGATCATTTGGATTGAAATAGCAAGACTGCAAATACTTGCAGGTAGCATCTTATTTCCCCACCCCCATTATTTCTTTATTCCCTTCTCTGAAAGCCCCCATTGCCCTTCCCCTTTTTCACCTTCCATCTACCCTTACCACCCACCAGCCAATTTACCTTTATCTGCCCCTATGTCTTCATTTCTGGCACAACATGTAAGTGATGGATCATGCCAGGGGTCAATTGAAGGTAAAAATTGGCCCCAATCTAGTACTGGGAGTGGATTTTTACCCAATTAGCCCTTGGTGTGATGCCACGCTTCTGTGTCTCATCTGAAATGATGTCATTCCTGGAGTGATGCGAAAGTGATCTACAGCTTGTGAGCATGCTCCATTCCCCACCCTACTGACCAGGTGAGAGGTGGCAGGGGGCAGAGGCTGGGAGCAGAGGATCTCCTGCCCCCACCGGAGGAATGGGATCCCTATTAATGGCCAATCTACCCCTGCCTGTGAGGTAAATTAGGCTGAGAATGTGTAACTTGCTCAAGATCACCCTGTGTGTTTCCATGGAAGAATGGGGATTCAAGGTCTTTGTCTGACACTTGATCTGCTAAACCATAGTGGCTTTTGTGAGGTGGCTGCTGTTGAACAGTATCAAGCAGCTGGGCCAGGGTGAGTCAGGCAAGCTGAGTGGCAGCAAGTTGCCTGGTAGTTGCTCCTGACAAGTCCTCCCATAAAGGCCAAAACAGTTCTGGAAAGGCTCCTGCCCTCTCCCCCTGCTGTTTACTGACAGAAACCAAGCCTGGAATGCTGTCAAAATTGTTGTGGTTGGCTAGCAATGGCCACTGAAGGCATCCATTTCTTAAAGCTACAAGCTCATCCTTTTATAATTTTGTGGTATTTTGAGCCACCATTTTTTTTTAAAGAGTTCTGATTTTTCTGCAAACCTGGGGCATTTTTCCAGTGTGTAGAAATGTGTCTTGTCCATTCATGGCTTCAGTCTCCAGATTTAAGTATCCTCAGATTCAGCAGGGTTGAAAATTAGATGTATTGATGATATAATCTGCATATCTTTCAATTCCTTTAGTTTGTTTGTGTTCTTTTTCTCTTTAACATGACCTGCGCACACTGTTTTATTTTAAAAAAAATGCTATTCATGATCTGATCATGTGTGTGTTTTTTAACTGATACACATGTACTCATGGCTAAAATACCACACAAGAATCTTGTGTGGCATTTTAGCAATGTATGGTATTTTCTGCTTGTGCAAATCACATCAAAAATGTTTTTTTGCAGTTTTTTATACACAAGGACATATGTGTATTTATAAAATGCTGCACAAAAAGGATCTTGCGTTATTTGTATATGCAATTACACCAAGACTGCTTTGTTATAGTGATGTATCAATTTGCACATACACATAACTAAAGGATGGAGTGGAAGACATTAATGAAGAAAGGAACTGGGTACTGTAGCAAATTGGAGCGGCACAGTCTTCTATAGGAAAAAATACTGAACAATGCAAAATTCTTAATGTTTTTAAGTCATTTTGTATTTTGCATTCCAAAATCTGAGTAGGGATTAATTGGACAATTTTGGAACCGTTCCTGACGAAAAGATCAAGGAAATGCCAGCTCCTTTCACGGTCAAATGTTGTATGTGTTCATGGTGCTGGTGATGGGAAAAACAGCATATGTTAAATTTCTCCATTTCATACAACTGCACAGGATCCACTATTGGGAGGAGTTAGTAACTCCAAGCAAGTAGCTATAACCACTGATGACAGAACAAGGGAGCTGGTGAAGGGCTCGGGATCAGGAATAACAGTTCCTGAAGTGGATTATTGCTCTGTTGAGGAATTGACTGCTGCTCTTTAAAATTTACAGAGGAAAAGAGCCAAACAAGGTATGTATCACTGTGGACTTCCTTGCCGCGGGTGTTATTTTAGAACTCAGAACGAATGTCCTCCTGGTAACCCCTTTTGTATGTTGTACTTGGATGGAGCTTTTAAAAGCAGACGTGGAAAGACAAACTTTTTCCTCAGTAGGGTTGCCAACATTTGTATTGGCCTGGATGCTGTAAAGCTTGATATATAGACCTGAAGCAGGCAGGTAACGCTTTCCATATCACTTTTCTCCACACACGAAAAAGTCTAATGTGCTACATGTCCCTGTAGAAGGGTTCTGAAAAAACAAATTTAAAAAGTAGCAGCCCCACTTCTTTGCCTCCATCTCTGCTGGCTCTGTGTCTAGAGGGAAATGGATCTAGAGCTATACTTGTTAGAATCCCAACACCTTGGGTATTGACACCATTTTTAGATGGGCAGTTTACACTTTCTGCTCTCTCAAAAAATGACTGTTTCTCAGTCAGTTAGTTCAGGTACGGATGGTTGGCTTTATAGCGCAAGTTGTAAAGATTTCTGCCATATGAGTCTAAGGTCCCGGATGTGGTGGTTTGTGTGTGTGTGCAAAACACTCAGATCTCTGCTGCCTTTTGATCTGGTTCCTTTTCTGAATACAACAGTATTTTGTTTTTAGCTCTTTTATTGGCAGAACTTTGCAATGATTTACAATTATTAGTTGTAGTCAAGTTAATGCACATCTTTGAAGTGGTCTTATATTGTACTAAGCATTTAAAATCAATTCACATACATATTCTATTTCAGTTATATTATTTTTAATATTAAGTAACTCATGCTACATTTAAACAGGACAAAAGTTTTAACATCTCAGATATGAAGTGAGAATTGTATTCTGTCATGTAAACATAGAAAGTACAGCATCCTATGCTTCAAAAACCTGATTACAATCTCCTCATGTGGCTTTGAGCAGCTCAAACTTCAAATGAAGAATCATATTAGAAACAAACATACCAATTTTCATTCTTCTTTTTCAGTCTGCAAGGCATGTATCACCTTGCAGTGTATTCTGCCTCTTTTTTGGGTTACCTTGTAAAGAGGTGATCAAGACAAGGTTTCGTCTTCAAAAGGAGAATGTTGCTCTCAACTTTGGCTTCAACTTTTGTTGCAATGGCTTAACCTTTAGGGCAGAATTTTTCATAATTGGGGTTTTTTTCACCGCTGAGAAGAGTATGAAAGTATCATGCTAGTATATGAACTTGAACTGTAGATTGTGTCTTGAACATGTGTACCAAATTTAATATTAGTATCTCAACATTCAGGAGAGCTACCATGTTACAAACACACAAAATGCCAACACACTAAGCAAACAAAAGGCCAAGTTTATTTAGCCAGTTAATGTAGGGAATTGGGGAGGGGGAGCGGATGTTGGAACTTGAACCATCCAAATAATAAAAGTATTCAGTGGCCAGCATTTACTGCACATTGTCACAAGTGAGAAGGAAGATTTAATTGTGGTTGTTGGGGGTTTTCCGGGCTGTATTGCCGTGGTCTTGGCATTGTAGTTCCTGACGTTTCGCCAGCAGCTGTGGCTGGCATCTTCAGAGGTGTAGCACCAAAAGACAGAGATCTCTCAGTGTCACAGTGTGGAAAAGATGTAGGTCATTTGTATCTACTCAGGGGGGTGGGGTTGAGCTGAGTCATTCTGTAAGAGTTTCCCAGGGTGTGGAATGCTAATGGCGGGAGGCTTCACTGTATCCTGAGGAGGTTCTTTTGCATATGGATTGGTGCTTGATGTGCTAATCTTCTCTGCAGGGCTATTGTCGGGTGTGGAGTGTTTTGTTGGCCTGGTGTTTTTCAGAACTGGAGCCCATGCTCTGTTCATTCTTAAGGTTTCTTCTTTCCTGTTGAAGTTTTGCTTATGCTTGTGAATTTCAATGGCTTCCCTGTGCAGTCTGACAAAGTAGTTGGAAGTGTTGTCCAGTATTCTGGTGTCCTGGAATAAGATACTGTGCCCTGTTTGAGTTAGGCTATGTTCAGCCACTGCTGATTTTTCAGGCTGTCCAAGTCTGCAGTGTCTTTCATGTTCTTTTATTCTTGTCTGGATGCTACGCTTTGTGGTCCCGATGTAAACTTGTCCACAGCTGCAGGGTATACGGTATACTCCTGCAGAGGTGAGGGGGTCTCTGCTGTCTTTTGCTGATCGTAGCATCTGTTGTATTTTTCGGGTGGGTCTGAATACTGCTTGAAGGTTATGCTTTTCCATAAGCTTTCCCATCTGATCAGTAATTCCTTTGATATATGGCAAAAACACTTTTCCTGTAGGTGACTGTTTTTCCTTGGTTGTTTGATTCATCCTGGGTTTGATTGCTCTTCGGATTTCATTTCTGGAGTAGCCATTTGCCTGAAGTGCGTGGTTTAGATGATTAATTTCCTCATTGAGAAAGCGCGGCTCACATATCCGTCTTGCACGATCCACTAATGTTTTCATTATGCCTCTTTTCTGTCGGGGGTGGTGATTGGAGTTTTTGTGTAAGTACCGATCAGTGTGAGTTGGTTTCCTGTAGACCTTGTGACCTAACTGAAAGTTTGCTTTGCGGATGACCAAGGTATCCAGGAATGAGAGTTTTCCCTCACTTTCTTTCTCCATTGTGAATTGTATGTTCAGGTGGATGTTGTTGAGATGATTCAAAAACTCCCTCAATTCTTCCTCCCCATGGCTCCAAATGATGAATGTATCATCCACAAACCGGAACCATACACTGGGTTTGTGCGGTGCTGATTCTAGAGCTGTTTTTTCAAAATGTTCCATGTAGAAGTTTGCTATAACTGGGCTGAGTGGGCTCCCCATGGCCACCCCATCCATCTGTTCATAGAATTCGTTGTCCCATTGGAAGTAACTGGTTGTCAGACAATGATGGAATAAGGCTGTTACATCCTCTGGGAAAATCTGATTAATCAGTGCAATAGTGTCTTTTACTGGAACCTTGGTAAACAGGGATACAACATCAAAACTGACAAGTATGTCTTGTGGATTGAGTTTCAGAGAACTGATTTTGTTGATGAAATCTGCTGAATCTTTGATGTAAGACGAGGTTTTCCCGATGTGGTCCTGCAGGAGATCTGCCAGATGTCTAGCTAATTCATATGTCGGTGAACCAATGGCACTCACAATGGGTCGGAGTGGGACTGAATCTTTATGTATTTTGGGGAGTCCATATAGTCTAGGTGGCTGTGCTTCAGTCTTGCATAGTTTTCTGTGCGTGTCGGGATGTAGTGAGGAATTCTTGATCAGCGCATTTGTTAGCCTGGTGATTTTGCAAGTGGGATCTCGTTTTAGTTTTTTGTAGGTGGAGGGGTCCAGGAGTTCCTTAATCTTCTTTTTGTATTCCTCCGTTTTCATGATCACTGTAGCATTGCCTTTATCAGCTGGTAGAATGATGATGTCTGGATCTGCATTGAGGGTCTTGATGGCATTTCTCTCCTTGCGTGTTATATTGCTGGTGGGAAGCTTTGCCTTTCGTAGAATCCTGGCTGTCTCTCCTCTTATTTCCTCAGCTTCCTCTTCAGGTAGATGACGGATGGCAGCTTCTACATTTGCAATGATGTCTTCCACAGGAATTCTGGTGGGGGTGACTGCAAAGTTTCCTCCCTTTGCCAAGATGGAGGTTTCTTCTGGTGAGAGTTGACGGTCTGTCAGATTGATGACAATGCGTGCATTGTCGAGCATTGGGCTTGTCTGTCTTTTTTCCTGTAGTTTGTTAAACTTCTGCTTCTGTCTGGATGTGTGGTTGGTAAACACTTGTTCCATCTTCCTGTAGGTGAGATTATCGACCTTGTCCCAATCCTGACTTCTCATTTTATGGCTGGTGTTGATATGCAAGCAAAATAGCTCCTTGTCTGTGGCAGCAAGTTCTCTGCGGGTAGTGTGGATTCTCTCACGTAAGAGGGCCTGTTCTAGACGGTCATAAATGCGGTTCGCCTGTGTGGTTTTGAAGATTCTTTTAGTTGTGAGAAAAGATGGAATGGTTCTTGTGTCCCTGCAGCGTAGAAGAAAGGTCAAAGAACAGAGTAGATGTGCTTTCTTGTTCCGAAGTGTTTCCAATCTTCGGGTCTGTTGGAATGTTTCCTCCCCGTAGAGGTGTTCGATGTATTGTCGAAGGCTATATGGACTCCCCAAAATACATAAAGATTCAGTCCCACTCCGACCCATTGTGAGTGCCATTGGTTCACCGACATATGAATTAGCTAGACATCTGGCAGATCTCCTGCAGGACCACATCGGGAAAACCTCGTCTTACATCAAAGATTCAGCAGATTTCATCAACAAAATCAGTTCTCTGAAACTCAATCCACAAGACATACTTGTCAGTTTTGATGTTGTATCCCTGTTTACCAAGGTTCCAGTAAAAGACACTATTGCACTGATTAATCAGATTTTCCCAGAGGATGTAACAGCCTTATTCCATCATTGTCTGACAACCAGTTACTTCCAATGGGACAACGAATTCTATGAACAGATGGATGGGGTGGCCATGGGGAGCCCACTCAGCCCAGTTATAGCAAACTTCTACATGGAACATTTTGAAAAAACAGCTCTAGAATCAGCACCGCACAAACCCAGTGTATGGTTCCGGTTTGTGGATGATACATTCATCATTTGGAGCCATGGGGAGGAAGAATTGAGGGAGTTTTTGAATCATCTCAACAACATCCACCTGAACATACAATTCACAATGGAGAAAGAAAGTGAGGGAAAACTCTCATTCCTGGATACCTTGGTCATCCGCAAAGCAAACTTTCAGTTAGGTCACAAGGTCTACAGGAAACCAACTCACACTGATCGGTACTTACACAAAAACTCCAATCACCACCCCCGACAGAAAAGAGGCATAATGAAAACATTAGTGGATCGTGCAAGACGGATATGTGAGCCGCGCTTTCTCAATGAGGAAATTAATCATCTAAACCACGCACTTCAGGCAAATGGCTACTCCAGAAATGAAATCCGAAGAGCAATCAAACCCAGGATGAATCAAACAACCAAGGAAAAACAGTCACCTACAGGAAAAGTGTTTTTGCCATATATCAAAGGAATTACTGATCAGATGGGAAAGCTTATGGAAAAGCATAACCTTCAAGCAGTATTCAGACCCACCCGAAAAATACAACAGATGCTACGATCAGCAAAAGACAGCAGAGACCCCCTCACCTCTGCAGGAGTATACCGTATACCCTGCAGCTGTGGACAAGTTTACATCGGGACCACAAAGCGTAGCATCCAGACAAGAATAAAAGAACATGAAAGACACTGCAGACTTGGACAGCCTGAAAAATCAGCAGTGGCTGAACATAGCCTAACTCAAACAGGGCACAGTATCTTATTCCAGGACACCAGAATACTGGACAACACTTCCAACTACTTTGTCAGACTGCACAGGGAAGCCATTGAAATTCACAAGCATAAGCAAAACTTCAACAGGAAAGAAGAAACCTTAAGAATGAACAGAGCATGGGCTCCAGTTCTGAAAAACACCAGGCCAACAAAACACTCCACACCCGACAATAGCCCTGCAGAGAAGATTAGCACATCAAGCACCAATCCATATGCAAAAGAACCTCCTCAGGATACAGTGAAGCCTCCCGCCATTAGCATTCCACACCCTGGGAAACTCTTACAGAATGACTCAGCTCAACCCCACCCCTCCTGAGTAGATACAAATGACCTACATCTTTTCCACACTGTGACACTGAGAGATCTCTGTCTTTTGGTGCTACACCTCTGAAGATGCCAGCCACAGCTGCTGGCGAAACGTCAGGAACTACAATGCCAAGACCACGGCAATACAGCCCGGAAAACCCCCAACAACCATCGTTCTCCGGCCGTGAAAGCCTTCGACAATACATCGAAGATTTAATTATTGTTTACTGGCAGGGGGACTTGTGTTCTGTTGTCTTATGAGGAAATGACTGCCATTTTATGGCTGATTGGATTTAATTTTATTTGGTGTTGCTCATGGAACTATGCCTTGCATTTACACTTTTGATATTGAGTTGATTTCCATAATTATAGAGATTTATCATTTATAATGATTTAAAGAAAAACAAGTTAAGGGACAAATCACGTTAATAGTACTTAGCACTTTTACAGCATTTATTTCCAACCATTTTTTTTAAAAAAATATGGAACTAAAGGCAGCATATTTAAGGTCCCCAGCAGTTCTCTCATGTAAGCAGTGATCTGACCCATAGCTTTAGCAAGGATCCTATGGTATGTGCCCACCATCTATACTGTGGGACTTTCATGTGTTCAAATTATACCTGCATTAATCTCAATAATTACAACTCCATCTTTAGTAGTGGCTGTAATATTTCCATCAGTTACTGGGCTCAATTCAAGATTTTCATGGCCTTGGTTCCTCATACTGCTAGTCTCCCAGTGCCCTGCTATGGCAGCTTCACTCATCTGAACAGGGCTTTCTCTAAGTGCCATCCTGAATATGTGCAAAATCAACAGCAACCTATCCATGTACATTCACTGTGGTGACCCCTATCTTACTGAATGGTCTGCTTGAAGAGGTTAAGTAAGCTTCCACTGTCCTGGTTTTCCATAAACTATGCAAAACTGAATTATCTGGGAAGGCTTTTTTATACTCACAATAGGACTGTGGTGTAAGGAAATGGTTCAGAAAATGCTTTGATGAAGAGATAGGGGCTGTAGACTACACTACTGTATACTATCTGTTGTTGTAAGTATAGTCCTGCTGAATAGTTTCTGTGTCTTGTAACATGTCAAGTCAATTTGCTTATATTTCGTTTCAGTGTTGTTTTCAACTCTGTATCAGATTTCTGATTATGTTTTTCTGCAATCCTTACCCTATTGTGTTGTTTATTGAATGTTCCAGCCATTGATCATATTATTGATCTACACTGTGTAATCTATGTTGAGTCTCAGTGAGAAAGGCAAACTATAAATAATATAAGTAAATAAATAAATATTACATCTGATATAGAGATACAGATGTGAGATTGATAATAACAAGAACCATTAATTGAGTTATTTATTTACATCATTTGTAGCCTATCTTTCTCCCCTGTGAGGACCCAAAGTAGCTTACACCACTCTTCTCTCTTCTATTTTACCCTTGCAACAATCCTGTGAGGTAGATTAGGCCGAGATTGTGTGACTGGCCCAAGGTGTGTGATTGACCCACTGAGCTACCATGGCAGATAGGAAATGTGAGCCAAAGACTTTCTGAGTCGTAGCTCAGTCTCTTGTCCAGGATGTTACACTAGATCTAGAGGCACATAGATGGGGAAGCAATTAGTTTCAATAGTTACTAGAGATGGGCACGAACCAGGAAAAAAACGAACAGTGCAGTTTGTGGTTCGTCGCATTTCACAAACCATGAACCACAAACTTTCATGAACCTGCCCCGGTTGGCAAACTGGTTTGTTTGGTTCGTGAAAACATCACTTCCAGGTCAACAGACTGTCACTTCTGGGTCAACAGAAGGTCACTTCTGGGACAGCAGAAGCTCTGCAGAAAGCCCATCCCTCATTGCCTAGGAAACTGATTGATTGGTGCCAGGCTGTCTGCAGTGACAAACTGAAAAACAAACCAAACAAACTGGCCTAAAATTAGTGGTGGTTTGTCAGAAATGGGCTCTGACGAACTGCCGGTTTGCAAACCACAAACCGGCATGGTTCATGCCAAACTTTGGTTCGTATTATGGTTTGTGCCCATCTCTAATAGTTACCACATAAAGCTTTCCAGGAATAACTCCTCCTCCACCAGATTACCATTGTCCTGGTGGGTTTTTATCAATCTTAATCTAAGATATGCTGGTCTGTGTGACCTCCAGAAACCAAGTTTCAAAGCAGGACTGGGGAAACCTGGAATCAAATTATTGGGGGGCATTCAAATAGTCATAATTCTCTTTCCGCTTAATATTTGTTTGTTTACATTATTTATAGTCTGCCTTCCTCACTGCGATTTGAGGTGGAGTGCACAACGTAGGTCAATACAATCAACAGCTAGGACATCCAATAAACAATGCAATAGGATTTGGATTGTGGAAATTTGAAATCAAGCAGAAGTCTGATACAGAGCTGAAACAAAACATAAGCAGTTAAACATGATGTTAAAGAATGTAGAATTTTCCTAGTAGAAGCATATTTACATAAAGAGACAGCACACAATAGTATAGTCTACAGTCTCTATCCCTTTACCAAAGCATAATCCGCTTCACAGGGTAGTTGTGAGGATAAAATGGAGGAGGGGAGAACCATGTATATAGTACTGAGTTAATTTGAGAAAGGATGGGATAAAATATAGTTAAATAGGATGCCCATCTAAAGCACTGTATGCACTAATAGTATTTAATGTTAGAGTGCAATTATTCTAGATAGTCAAGTTATTTATAAAGCATTTTTAAAAAGTAGTAGGAACACCTGCAAGTGTTAAGGCACTTCCAACCATTTAAAATGCCTACAGTCCTCCCTAAAGAGCTCATTTGATCTTGCTGCCTTTATCGGTCTTCCTTTTCTCTCCTTGCTAACTAGATATGAACACAAGGGAGCACCAGAGAGTTTCCTATTGCTTTCAAGAACTTTTGAGAGAAATTCACATTAGATACTGTTAATAATCAGCAAGGGGGAGAAGAAAAACCCTTTCTTATTAAGAAAGCTGCTCTCTCTGTCTGAAAATCTGAAGATGAACTGGGGAATGACAACGACAGAATCCAGTGTGTATTTTCCAGTCAGGCTCAGCGGCCTTATTCTTACTATATGGGAGTAGTTCATGCAAAACTACTTGCATGAGAAAACTTCCTGAGACGTTTTACAGTGATGGCCATTTTCTCTAGCTTTACCCTAAATGCAGCAGGTTTCCAGTGGTTCCAGTGGCCCTGTCTCTGGTTGTTACACCTCTCACCTCTGCAGACAGGGGCACAGAGGGTAGGGCTTGTGAGGAGGATCTTAGCAGATGGGCTAGACGGCATGGCAGAAAGGAGCTCTTCAAGTGACAAAACACCATCAGGATCCCTAGCCAAACTGGCCAGAGGAAAATTTCTTCCTGACCCCAAAGTGGCGATTGGCATTATCCTGGGCATGTAAGAAGAGGCCATGAGAACTAAGCACTGATGTAACCCTTCCTGCCCTCCTTCTCATCATGACCTGCCTAGGTTCGCAGAAACAGCATTGCTGTCAGATGACCATTTAGCCTGTGCTTAAAAACGTTCAAAAGGGAAAGTCCACCACCTCCTGAGAAAGTCTGTTTCAATGAGGGACTGCTCTAACTGTCAGGAAGTTCTTCCTAATGTTTAGCCAAAAAGTCTTTTGATTTAATTTCAACCTGTTGGTTCTGGTCTGACCTTCTGGGGCAACGGAAAACAACTCCACATCATCCTCTATATGACAGTCCTTCAAGTGTCACCTCTCAGTCATCTCCTCTCAAGGCTAAACATACCAAGCTCCTTCAACCTTTCCTCATAGAACTTGATCTCCAGACCCGTCACCATCTTTGTTGCCCTCCCCTGGACACATTCCAGCTTGTTTATATCTTTCTTAAATTGTGCTGCCCAGAACAGAACACAGTACTCTAGGTGAGGTCTGACCAGAGCAGAGTAGAGCAATACCATCACTTTGTGTGATCTGGACACTATAGTTGTGTTGATATAGCCCAAATTCACATTTGCCTTTTTAGTTACCACATCACAATGCTGATTCATGTTCAGTGTATGGTCTACTAAGACCCCTAGATCCTTTTCACACATACTACTGCCAAGACAAGTCTCCCCCATCCTATAATTATGCATTTGATTTTCCCTTCCTAAATGCAGAACTTTACATTTATCACCGTTGAAATTCATTTTATTTGTTTTAGCCCAGTTTTCCAGCCTGTCAAGATCATCCTGTATCCTGACTGTCTTCTACCATGTTTGTTACCCCTCCCATTTTAGTATTGTCTGCAAGTTTAATAAGCATTCCCTGTATTCCATCATTGAAATCATTTATAAAAATTTTGAACAGAACAGGTCCCAGGACTGATCCCTGAGGCACTCTACTTGTCACTCTTCTCCAAGAGGATAAGGAACCATTAACAAGCACTCTTTGGGTGCAATCTGCCAACCAATTACAGATCCACCTGACAGTAATAGGATCCAAACCACATTTACCAAGTTGTCAACAAGGAAATTATATGGAACCTTATCAAAAGCATTACTGAAATCGAGATAAACTATGTCTACAGCATTCCCCTGATCCAGCAAGGTAGTAACTTTCTCAAAAAAAGAGATAAGATTGGTCTGACATGACTTTCTCTTGAAAAACTCATGTGGGCTCTTAGTAATCACAGCCATCCTTTCTAAATGCTCAAGGACTGACTGTTTGATGTTCTAAAAATTTTCCAGGTATAGATGTCAAGCTGACAGGTCAGTAATTACCCAGATCCTTCTTTTTTCCCTTCTTGAAGATGGGTACAAATTTGCATGCCTCCAATCTTCTGATACCTCACTTGTTTTCCAAGAATTCTCAAAATTAATCTATGGCATTAGGACCACCATCAGTTTTTGAAATGATATATGTGTCAACAGAGAACAAACAAGAGCAACTTTGCTATGGGAAGACACAGGTTAATCAGTGTACTGATTGTCATTGCTATGTGATTGCTATGTCACAGCTGTGTGTCTGTCTGAGGAGCTATTCCCAAGGAAAGGCAGATATTTCTTCTCATGAGATGCCCCTGTGGTGAGAGAAGGAAGTTAGCCATAGGGACAGCACAGTTCATGCTAGTGCCTCTTCATTCTGTCATCCAGCACTGGCTGAATCACCAAGGATGCTTGAAAGGCCTAGGCCCCTGATTCCAGTCCCTGAAATAAGATATGCTTGTGTGCTCCATTTTTCTAAGTTGGTACCCTGAATGTTGTGGATGCCTGGCCCCTTCTGTTTGTTGACTTCTTCTCTGAGAACTTGTAGCTGCTTTAGATCTATTAAATTAGGATTTCCATTAGTGAAAACGCTGCATGAAATCATGATTGGCAAGAGATTTTTTCTTCTTCCCCCAATTGACACCCACTCTGCCTCCACTCTCCAGGTGTGTTTTGAGTTCCTGACAGAGTTTTCAAATGTAGCTAAATTACCAAGGGCATTTTTAATTCTTGTCATTTGTATCGTGTGTGAACACCTCTTTCTCATGACCCTTTCCTCCCACTTGTTCCTTTCTATAGAACAGTGTTACACATGCTGCAGGCTCCAAAAAAAGATCTGGCTGTTCTAAGTCACCCATCTCACTCATGGCTGTGATATGACTCAGTCACTTTAACTCAGGGCTGGGATTTGTCATCCACAAATTATGACATCTTTCAGGAATAAAGCAGCAAACATGAGGAATTATATGTGGAGGAAGAGGAAGGTGGGGAGAAACTGGGGGAAAGTGAGAGAGGCTGTGGGTGAGGTGGAAGGGGGTAAGGTGTGTGTTGTGGGAGGTGATAGGTGAGGATATTTTCAGAGGTATTTTTGTAAAAACGATGGCGATTATGAATTTAGATATGTAACCTATTCAGTTCCCAGAAGGGTTCAGTCAAGTGACCCAGCCTGTCTATAGATTCATTCTTCCCCTATACATTAGTAGGAAATAATTGTCTGATCTTGGTTTCAGGAGAACATTATATTTACCATTGTTTCAAACTATATAGGTAGCAGCAACCCAACTAGTCAACACCTATAAGCAACAGCCCCCCACCCAACAAGACTACTTTATGGAGCACAGACAAGGAGTGACAAGGGGAAAAGCTGAGGCAAACAAGGCTTAATGAGAGCTGCAGCTTTATTACTTACTTTATACCTTGCCTTTCTCCCCAATGGGGACTATAAGAGGCTTACATCATTCTCCCGTCCTCCATTTTATATTCACAATGTACCTTTACCAGCCTTGAGAGCATTCAGGATAAAAATTGTCAGGCTCGGCCTCTTGGACTCTAACCCTCGGCCCTTGACCCTACTCACATACCAGAATTTTGTTTTTCAGGAGTTTATTTAGCAGAGATAGTTTCATTACTCAAGAATAAAAAAGTCTGATGTTGCAAAGTCTGTCTAAAACCCTGTCTGCAACTGCTCATTTCTGCATGTTCTTCCTCTGAAAAATAGTACAAAGAGTAGTTTGTATATCATCCCATGTCTTACTGATTGATTCTGATTAATGATCCACTTCATGGGTTCTTTCTGTGAAAATACCTCATTAGAGAGGTACTAACATGATTAGTTTCAACAAATGTCTTACAATGTTGTCCCCCCACCCCATTTCAGCCAGGATCTTGACCTTCCTGTTTCATTATCTGTCCTTTTGATTTATTTTTCATAAGCAGATCTAACAAATATCATCGATTCATCACAGGCCCTTCAGTAATATATTTATTACTTCAAATTTGCTTTCACAAGCTTGACTACTTCACAATCCCATGGAGATGTCTCAGTGTCACTGCCGTGCAATAAATCACCCCTTTGGTATGGCCAGTTGGTCCCTGATGTCCCACTCCTCCGTTTCAAAATGTCCTCTATACATAGCAGTTAAGAAATGGCACATGCAGCTAGAGTCCACCATGAACCAAGCCTATGAATGATGAATGAAGGATAGGATGATAGTTCACAAACAGATTATTATAAGTTTTGTAATAGTCGTTGTTGTCCTCCTTCTCAGGGTTGCAGGACTTCAAGCATCTCTTTTTGTTAGCAGTAGTAATTTCAGATTATTTTGTGGTATGGTAGCATCTGCCACTCATCCAGGGCTGCTGTATCCAATGTGCAAAAGGGACAGTTATAAAAAGATTTGAAACAATGTTATGTAGTGGTTAAAATGTCAGCAATCTACACCAATTTCAGGAATCTTAGTCAGAGTCTCTCAGGTGATGGTACACATAGTCTTGTTAAATCCATACACAAAATGTGTCGGGTACTCATATATGGTTGCACTGGTTTCCACCAATTCCCCCATCAGGACTTGGGAGATTCCTCAGAAAATGTGACAGAACCACAGAGTCCTGTATTTATCTCTCTGTGTCAACACAGCCCCATTTGTGGATACTTAAATTTAGAGACTGAGGTCATGGACAGCCAAGACATGGACAGCCAAGAGAGATATTTCTACAAATCTGGAGTGGGAAGCTCCAGATTTGTAGAAAAATCTGACATCTAAAAAATCCCAAACAAACTGGGGGATAGGGTTTTAAAACCTCCAAAATGATAGAACCAGTGCCTGTAGCTTTAAGAAATGAATGCCCTCAGTGGCTGTTGATAGGCAACCACAACAGTATTGTCAGCCTTCAAGCCCTGGTTCCTGTCAGTAAAAGGCAGGGGGAAGGAGCAGGGCCTTTGAGGGCCAAAACTCATCAGGGCCAAACCTGACAGCAACCACTGGTTAACTTGCTACCTCATGACTTCCATAACTCACCTAGACCCAGCTGCTAACTGCTGTTCAATAGCAATCATCTCACAGTTGCCAGCATGAAGAAGTGATTAGAGTTTCAGGCTAGGATATAGAAGACTCAGGCTCAAATCCCCACTCTGCTTTGGAATCTCACTAGGTGACTTTGGGCCAGTTATATGCTTAAGCCTTACCTACCTTACAGTGTTGTGGTGAGGACAAAATGGCAGAAAGGGGAATGATGAAAGCTGGTTTGGGTCACCATAGTGAAGAAAGGTGTGGGATATAAATAAATATCTGAAGCTGAGGGACAGATTAAAGGCAGGCTGGTTAGTGGGTGGGAAAGAAAGAAGGAAGCAGGGAAAGTTGTGGAAATGGGGGCTGCCATGATGAAGGAAAGAGGAAATAGTGTGGGGAGAAGGATACAGGGGAAAGTGAGGTGCCCTCACAAGATGTTTTGCGTGTTCTCCACTGTGCCAATGGGCCTGGGTCTGGCCCAGTCCAGTGGCTGGCACTGCACAATTTGGCCAGACTTTTCCTGGGGTGGGAAGGAGGGAAAACTGAAGATAGGGGCGTGGTAAATGTAGGTTGGCTGGTGGGTGGGAAGGAAAGAAGGAAGCAAGCAGGAAAAGAGGAGAGACTATGGGGACTTTCAGGGAAGAGAAAGAGAAACTAGTGGAAGAGGGGAAAATGAGATGCCTCCCTGCAAGTCCTTGCAAGTCCCCTGCTTGTATATGTCTAAATAACCAACTGTTTTAAGTATGGCATGAGAGGAACTTCAGAACTGAGCTGTGGAAAACAAACAATTGGCATGCTGTAGTCAATGGAACAATGACTCTTAGTTTTCTTTGGTGTCATAATTCTATTAAATGTTGAAGAGAATCTATAACTGGAGGGGACGGATGATTTTTTTTTCAACATAGCCCATGTTTCCAGTCCCTTCTGTCTCAACAGAATAAGCAAGGGGAGTCACTACTAGTTTATTCTTCTCCTGTGTTCCACATGTACCACACATAATTCATGAAGTGAAAGGTTATGGTGTTCTGTTTCAACTTCCTAAGAACATTTTTTTCGGCAAACTGTAGCATCTTAACTTTCTTTGAGTATAACAGCATTTCATCTTTTATTTTTTATTTTATCTGAGTGTTTAAAGCTAAAGCTTGCCTTACTAGATGCCAGAGGAGTTGAACACTAGTTTCTCATCTACCTGTAGATGCTGTGCAAGCTATCAGCATGTGGTAACACCCAAGGAACACCGGGCATGACTGAACAGGGAATGGAAGCAGTGGGGTGAGGGCAGAAAAGTGAAGAAGTGAGATAGCCAAGTGAAGCAAGGCTGGAGAAGGAGGAAGTCTAGGAAAGGAGGTAGGGGAAAAGTAGATCCTGAAGGAAGGGAACTGTGGACAGGACCCTATGGCATAGAGTAGGGAGGATGGGGATGGGAGTGAAAGTTGCATGACTGTGAGTAAAAATGACAGTTGGGATGAAGGAAGCAAGACGTCTACAAATGGTGGACAAGAGGAAATAGTGTGCAAAGGGCAGGAAAATGAGGTTAAGGAAGCAAATACCTTGTACACACTCTGCTATAGTCCATCTTTATTTCCACACATTTACATTACAGATGCCATTTGGTAGGCATCTCAATAGTTTTTCCTAGTTTTAATAATTAAATAAGATTGAATAAGGTGTCTACTTTCTGTTTCTATAGTAAACCACACGTATGTAAACCACTTAGAAAATGGGAAGTTGGAGTGGTTTATTTCTATTTTTTGAGGATATTTTCCTGCAAAATGCAATATCAATTAACTTTCTTTGAGAATAAGAACACTTAATTTAATGAGAAAGGCAGGTTATAAATAGCATGAATGAATAAATAAATAATAAATACTATCTTGAAGTTTTGGCAATAATGGTTCCTGGAGCTGGACTTCCTGCCTCTCTCAATTGAAGCATAGAAGTATGTTTCTGTATGTGTATATATGTTTTAAATACCATTACATCACATTAAACACAACTTTAAAGAAAGCTAACTTGAATGCTGTGCTGTTAGCTGTTTTCTGCAAGACAAGGTTAGCAAGGACAGGAGATAGAATTGGTTTGCATTTTTTTCCCTTCCAAGTCCTTCCCTCAGCGAATTAAAAAATTAAGTAGCTGTAATTATCCTAGTGCCCAAGCAGCTTAACTCAACAGACTCCACTGTAAACACCTGGAAGGAAAAAGCAGATGTTACCAAGATTGGTGATTTGGCTCCATCAGACTGCAGACGGTTCATCCTCTTATTTATCCCTGCATGCGTGTGTATGTATGCGCGAGTCACCCACGAAGAGTGACTTGCCTGTGGAGGATTTCCCATCTGGCTCCATTTGTCATACCATGCAGCTCAACAAATGCAAGCCAGATGGAAAATTCTGCCCTGACAAAGCAGCCTGGGGGCTCACACTTCACTGGTGGCTGATATAGCTTAAAAGCTGATGGGAAATATTGTCCCCAGATCCATAGGATAGAGTATTTGTACCACAAGAGAACACCCGTTTTGCGTTCTTTCTCTCTCTCCCCCCCTCCCCCCCTTCTCTCTTACACACAGAGCATTTGCTGGCATTTATTTTTTTGGCAGAATGTTTTATAGGCTTGGAAACACTTCAGTGGACTACAACTTCATGTCAATTTACAGCAGTGTGAGATAGAAAAACTGGTTGCTGTACATAGCATAGTAAACAAATTATAGTTGTTTTAGTCATGTCAGAATTTTCTTTCTTTGGAGCATCTCCGTGTTCACAGACACACGTAAACAAAACATGCTCTGATACTGAGTGAACCAACAGGTAAGTTTCTCTGCTTTTTTTTCAGAGATCAGCAGTTATAAATCAAGAAACTCCAGTTCTTGCCACACAGAACCCGTCTTTAGCAAACCCTGTATTGTTCAGTAACCAATAATATTTATAAGCCTGCAAGCTAAACTGAGGAATCAATAATATGTACTGAGGGTTTAGCCCAAGGCATTTTTTCACTCATTTGCCTCCCTTTCCCAACACTCAGTGCCCAAATACAGCATTGAACAAATGATGCAGCTCATTATAGGAGTTTTCAGTTTTTCTACTCAACAATCTAGCATTGGTTATTATTACTTGGGGCACAACTATAAATTGGCAGGTCTGTAACTGATCTCTTATTGTAAATTCCATACTACCTGTGAAGAATGACACCTAGATACCAGTAGTGTTCCACAATTTATCCTGCTTCTGTCTAGCACCTTGTTCATTGGACAATCATATGCTCAAGGACCAAACTTTGCTGCCTCTTCCCTATGCAGGCCTCTGGTGTTGTCTTACAGCTATCCAGTCCTACAAGGTCTATTTGGCTGGCTGGCTGGCAATTGTTGCTGGCTTGTAGCTTTGCCTTAGGCTGTTTCTGAATTCAAGTTTAATGAAGGTACACAAAATACGTGATTTCTTCCATCCCAAAGCATGCTGACATTGGAAAGATTCTTTAATTCCTCTCTGAAAGTTCCATGCATTGCTTTCAGGAAACTGTTTCTTGTATTTTAATTTCTGGGTAACACATAGTGTATGAATTAATTACAGCAGTGCATGGAACAGAGTATTTCTTTTACAGTGGAATCTGCAGCCCATGGCTGATGGGATTAATTTGGAAAATTACTGTTCAACTGTCCATTTACGTGTTTTCTACGGATTATTTCACAGACATAAATACTGGGTAGTTGTGCTGCTCCAAGTAACTTAAAGTATAATTTGGATAACCTACAGTGTTTCTGGTCAGGTGTTTCCCATTACTGTGTTAAAATATATCACCTGCTTCCATGAAAGATCCAAACATAATGGAACCCCAGAGATCCTTCCTCTGTCCCATATTGAAGAAGCAATAATTCCACAGAGCCATAGTTGCTTCTTTCAGTATGTCCAGCTGGCATTTCTAAAAGCATGGAATTTGTACATAACTGATAGCAGGATCTAATACAAAGGCTGAACCCCCCCCCCCCCCTTGAGGTGACGGTACAAAGAAATTGATTATAAAGGTTCTTAGAGCATAAATGTCCCAGCCTTATGAGTGGTGGTGATATCAGTTGGGAGGAGCTCCCCCCTTCTAGAACTGTAACAATCTTTTTCTGGAAAAGTGAAGTAGTAACAGTGTTGTTATTTCCCTTATTCTACCATAGAACAAACTGTTGAAAAATATGCAAATGAGACTGGCTGAACATGAAGGTACACAGACTGCCAGCTATGAGCTACCTAGAGTAGGCATGTTGGTGAATGAATATGTGAGATGCAGGGACAGGGAGGCCCAATTTTAAAAAATGAACCAGTTTGTAGTTAAGCTCTCCGTATAAAACATTGAGACAATCTCATTTGGTTGATATACATGATGGATGGTACAAAAAGATGCTTTAGTCATTGCTATCTTAACAAACAACATGGTTTCTGCCTAGTATAAGCAGCTCTCTGTATTTGTTCATGCATAATATAAGTAAAGTGTACTGAGTTTGATTTTGGATGGCACCATATAAAAAAGAGTAACAATGATATATCCAAGAATTTGCTAATCTCACCAATAAATTTTGTCAAGTGAGGCGTAGTGGTTTCTAAGGAAACAATTTACGTATGTATATTGTATCTCTGGACAAGGAATGTTAAGTTTCAAACAAGTCATTAGTTTGCATGAAATACTCTGAGCCTCAATTTCTATTGCTTAAGTACATTTCAGAGATATTTTGTTATAATGTGTAATTTGATGCTATCCATCATGCCGTGCCTATCAGACATTCAAAGTGAACGATTTGCCATTCCAAACTGCCAGCAGACTTATGCCTCTCACACTGGTAATTGGAACATATTGTGATGCTGTAACTGTGAAAGATCATGAAAAGTGGGCCTTATTTTTTGTGAACTGTTAATGTGCTTGTCCCATATATCTTATAAAGCCCAAGCCATAAATTTTTGAGAAGCATATAAACATGTATAAATGTTTTGTCATGTGAGCAAATGATATGTTTTTGCTCTGAAAAGGGCTTTATTTATGAACTGGCTAGGAATACAATTATGCTGAATCTGGCAATTGCCTCTATATTTAATGCCCTAATTTTTCAAAATTTTAAAGACATGAAAAGAATTAAAATTTAAATGCCTCATATCCACTCTTCCATGGATTCATGAAGTTCAGGCAAAGGTTGGGAAACAGTTGCTCAATACACTTATTTCTTAATAAGTCTAATGCATTTAAGGATGTCATCATTCTGGAAAACTCAATATCAGTGTGATTAATGTGTTTTCTAGGGAGTTTTTAAATGGTGGAAATGGTTGAGGGGCAGTCTTCTAATTCTTAATCAAATACAACTAAGTCTTCTGCTTCTTGGAGCTGTTGTGATGTAGAATGTCGCTTGATCATGAAATCACAAAGCATTATATTAATATTTAAGAGAATTAAATGCAACTGAATTAATAGACTGTATTTCTTTCACACCACTTGAAATGCAGAGGCTGTTTTTCCCGTTTCCAGGTCAGCAAACATTATGTGAAATATTTCATCTCACACTCCCCAAAGAGTGAGATACAGACCAGTTATTTGTGTCCCCCAATGACTTCTTTAAAAAACACAACAAAAAACCCTTTAGGCACATATGTTCTTAATTTGATTCTGGAGTTAAGAGAACTAGGAACTGATTAAAAGTGACATGCCTTGAAATGACAGTCGCTGATGGGTTAGTACTCTAAAAAAGACTAAATGCCTGCTGAGTAAATTGTCTGTCTTTTCTATGAAGGCCACAGAATTTTCAGTTCATCTTTGTATAGTTTGTAATGCTAATGGTAAAGACTACACAAAGATGTACCCAATACACTTTCTGAATTGTCTAAATTGAACATCTTTTTTGGGAATTGCTTCATTACATCTACGGTTGAGGGCAAAGTCCCGAAGAAGTTAGGAGCAGGCCAAGTGCAGGGTGTTCTGAAATCTGCCTGCTGCGGGACTGGACTTTATGATGTGCATTTGTTCCTGCTTCCCTACCTACAGACCAACCACAAACTGGAGTGTGGCACAAACTAGTTAAAAGGAAGCAGTTTGTAGCTTGTTGATTTCCGTGGGAGAATTATTACATGTTGTTCGGCTCTGTTTAACTGGAATCCATGGGGCATATCTGAGCTTAATTTGGGCTGGATATCTAGAGTTTTTATTCTGGTGAATGATGTAGAAGAAGAGCTAAGAGTACCTAATAATAAAAATAGTTTGAGAATGCAAGCCAT
This sequence comes from Eublepharis macularius, assembly GCF_028583425.1. Classification (NCBI taxonomy): domain Eukaryota; kingdom Metazoa; phylum Chordata; class Lepidosauria; order Squamata; family Eublepharidae; genus Eublepharis; species Eublepharis macularius. The sequence continues at coordinate 69,704,160 of NC_072795.1, forward strand.
AGTATTGAAAATGCAGAGAAGGAAGCCTGCAGGCCAGTTTTTCTGCAAGAACTAGAGGGAGATAGCATGGTGCAGTGTCCCAAAAATTGTGCTTGGAAAGAGGAAACTTTATTCATATCCACATTCAGTAATGCAACTCATTGTGTGATCACAATCTCATGATAACTTGGCTTTACCATAAGTCCTAACTAGACATGGGCACAAACCGGAAAAAAAATGAAACGGGAGGTTTGAAGTTCATACAGTTTCATGAACCATGAACCATGAACTTTCACAAACTTGCCACAGTTCTGAACTGGTTTGTGTGGTTCATGAAAATGTCACTTTTGGGGCAGCAGGAGGTCTGCAGAATAGGGTATGATCTTCCGGTTTCCCCCTTTTAAACGCCTGCTGCTTTTCAGCTGATGGGAGGGAAATCCGCATCAGCTGAAAAAAGCTGCCGGCTGTTCTGCTTCCCATGTTTGTGGAAGTTTGCTTATTCCCTGCTGGCTTTAAAAGCCAGGAAAGGGCTAAATGGCTGGTTTTACCTTCCTCCTTTGGGGTATGCACACTCCCCAAAGGCAAGAAAGTGTAGCAATGTTGTAACATGGTAGCATTGCAGCATTGTAACATTACTGCACTTTCCTCCTCGCTTTAAAAGCCAGGATAGGATTAAATAGCTGCTTTTCCCTCCCTCAAAGGCATGTTTCAGGCTATGCAAAGAGAAAAAAAACCCAAGCATTTTGCACAACCCTTTGGAAACAAAGTGGCACTTTGAAATCGGTCTCCTGAGAGTGAAAAGGGCTCTGATGTATTTTTGTCAACATTCTGGCCGGAGACAAGGGATGCAATTGTTTTAGTTTCCTACCAATAAAACAATAATTCAGCATTCCATTCTGTGGCAAGAGGAGCAGTTACTTATTCAGGTGCCCAATAAAACTATTATTCATCCAATATCTCTAAAGACTGGTGAAGTGTTACAGAGTTTTAATTAAGCCTTTTCTCTCAGGAAGAAGTGAAACTATCAGAGGTGACAAATGACTCCTGATATCTGGGTAGGGTTTCACTGGGATTTCTCACCAAACAGGGATGAGAGGGGAACGGGTGTCAGGAGAGAATCTTCTCAGGACCTTTTTTTGCCAGGAAGCTATTTGTGAGGCTTGGGAAGGCAGAGTGCAATAAACTGAATTGCCTTGCATTCCATTTGCCATTTGTTTGGTCATGTTGTACCCTGATATGAAGTACATCAGATTGAGAGGCTCATATATTTCATATCATAAGCAGCTTTTGCAACAGGAGCCACCGCCTACCACTCACAATAAAGGCATACTGAACCTCTCAGTGCCCTCTGCTTTTTCCCACCCCACCCCACATCCATTTTCCCAGCTGTGTTTCTTGCAGAGTGTTCTTAGGACAAAGGCAAGCCTAATTGGAGAAATACAGATGGGAGCAGTTTCAGAACCGAAAGGAGTGGGAGGGAAAAGCTCAGTACCTCTTTCTTGTCCAGTGCTCCTCTGCTTTAATTCCTCCCTTCCTAATTCACAGCTTATGGCATGATCTCATTTTAAAATATGGGTTGTGTTGCTATCACATGGATTAGTTAGGGTACAGGTTTGAAACAAGGCAAACAGTGTACTCCTAAAACTGTCTGTTTCATTGTGCTGCTTAATCTGGTGTGAGACTGCTGCCCCTAATCAATATCCTATGTTTTCCTAGCAAGGAAAAGTCTTTTTAAAAAAAAGACCTAACCCCCAAGGAATGAGAGGATAGCGACTGTATCAGAGTCCACTGTGAATTGTCAATGCCTACCAGTCATGGAATAGTATGACGATAATAGCCCCTGCATTTTTGGAAGGAGCCCACTAGTATGTGTGCCTTGCCCTGTCTACAGAATGGAACAAAGGAAGAAACAAAGGCAACACCATGGTATTGAAGGCTACTGCCAGACTCTGGAGAACTCTGCAGATGGGAACTCTGCAGATGGGAATTCTCCTGCAAATAGCTACCCTTTTACACAAGTGGCTGCAAAGGAAGGAAGCTTGGGCAGTTCATCATATCACCCTGGGTGATCCCCACTCCACAGGTCACTGCGGGGGGAGGCAGCAGAGAAACCAGTGACCTCTCCTAGATAAGAGCTGCAGCAGTGCTGCAGGGAAGATGTCCTTCAGAAGGGGATGGAGGATTCTTTTTTTGGCAAGGCAAGATGAATAGACAGACTAGAGACAGGACAAGCAAAAAGGGAACATCCAACAAACTTTCACCAAGTGCATCTGTTCACTTCCTCATTAGCTCAATGGGGAAAAGCACAGGTGATTGCAGTTGTTAGTTGTGTTGTAGGTTCATTATGTGATTGTCAGTACCCTATGAATGGGATTGTCCTGTTCTCTGCTTGTGCTGGAGAGCTGCTGGACAGAGCTAAAAGAGATGTTGTGTCAGTAATGAGTAACACTCCAGCCTATGGGCTCAGGACAATTTGAGAGTATGGCACCACACAGGCATTCTTTCAGTTTTTATATCTTCCTCTCACATTCTTAGTGTTTTCTCATACCTTAGAAGACACCTGCTGGGAAATAGTGTTGTCACTGAGCTAAAAATTACCCATCTTCTGTAGGGAGTGGTACTATAACTCCATCTGCAGTTGCTCTCTTGGCTACTTCATGTGGCTATAATTCCGGAGGGGTAGCTGTGTTAGTCTGTTGCTGCAAAAATAAATAGTACACCTGTGGTACTGTATACAACTTTTTATGAGCATAAGCTTTTGTGGCTTAGAGAGGCCACTTCTACAGATGCTATGAATGGGTATTCAGTCATTTTATCTATGAGGTTTGAAAAAAAGCCCAAGAAGGGTCAAGAAGGGGCCATAAAATGTAGGAAATACAATTATATAAAATTCACATCTAATCAGAATAAATGCCGAAACCATCCACTGCCAAGCCATTTAACACTTGTAATGGGTAGGGAGGGTGTCACAGGTTTTGTTAAAAAGTAAGATCTGGGTCCAACAGAACCTTAAAGACCAGCTAGATTTTGTTAAGTTAGTCATAGTAAAATAAAAATCTGTCCCTCCTGGTATGGGGATTAACTTTTTGTGAAACCATGTGGCCATGTTCTGATCTTGCAAAGAAAAGGGCCAATGAAAAAAGGAACTGGGACAGACGTAGCAATGGTTGGAATGAAGTGGCTGGTGTTCAAACAGAAAAGTGGCTGAAATCCCAGTTTCCTCCACTTTCCTGTGGGGCTGTAGAAGCATGATATGTTGCTGATATCACACTGTTGCTATGCCAGCATCTTTCCCATGAGAGCCTTTCTGCACTGTACATACCTACACTGTGGCCCTTGTGTGGGAGACATTCCTAACAATTATTGAGGAAGGAAAGGTTGTTAAGCTAGTACATAGCAGGAACATATCAGGTGTGGGAGAGGGAAGACATGAGATACATTTGCAGCAGTCTAAGTTTGAGGCATGGAATCTCCATTGCTTCCCTAATGTGGGGAGTATGGAAGATGGGGGGAGCAGAGGAGATCCTACCTCATTGCCACCAAGATGTGGAGAATGGCATTTTTTTAAAAAGCCCACCCCCTACTATCTCATAAATTGATCAAAACTAATTTCTAAACATTACCTTATCTTTACATTTAGATAACCTTCATACTGAATCGTAGGTTATTTTTCCACAAAGTACATTGTACTTGTGTCCCCAGCTAGAGAAGTGGAGCGGAAGATCGGGGTGGTGTGGTTGTGTCCCAAGGAAGAGAATGTATAAAGTTCTAAGCAATGCGCTATAACAATCTTTGTTCTCCTCCTTAGCTTTTTGTGTAAAGTGCTCCCTTTTTGTTCAAAGTGCTGTTACTCTAGAGTCCTGTCTCCAAAGATCTCACTTGTGTGTTCTAAGCTGTACAGTATGAGGCCATAGAAATGTAGTCCTTCTGTCCCAACATCTGAGAATTTAGCCCTGTTCTTCTATTATGATTTAGGCGCTCTGTCTCTGTGTAAGGGGAGATTGTGCTATGCATGATCCTCTCTATACAAACAGTTGCTGTTTTGTGTGAATAGGGCAAAGCATGATAGAAAACCCAGGTTTTTGAGTGCATGAATTAGCACATATCAGATCTGGAAAATATGCATATTGCCCTATTCACAGTACATATCGAGAGGCTCACAGATAGTTTACTTCGGTGTTCTATTGGAGAGCCAAAATTGTAATGGCAGAATGATGTGCATTCCTGGATGGGGTTTACATACTGATCAGGAGATGAATGGTTGGTCCTTGACAGGTAGAATGCCTTTGGCTGCCCTATGTCTTCACCAGTTTCCTTACAGGCTGGAGACTTGAGGTTCAGAGATTCTGTACCAGATACTACAAGCAGGTTTCTACTCTTACCACAGACATCAGTGGCAACAAGTAGAGGCTTTTATAATCCATGGGCATAATTTTTCTTTAAAAACAATAACTAATCAAGCTATTTATCATAGCCACATCTAAGAAGGCAATCACAGAAGAGATTTAGAATGTTTTTATTAATGAACTTAAATAAGCATTAATGCTAATGTCAGCCTCTGCCATGTCCACCTCACTGGGTTGTTGCTCTGCCGTGTTGTATCTGGCCCCTTTTGGGGTAAGGCCTTCTCCCTCCGGCTCAGAGTTGGAGTAGGGGAGGGGGTTGCTCCACTTTGTTCCTCCTCCTACCCGGTTGTGCACGCCTCTCCTCCTGCCAGGTCACTCCAACACTCCTCATGTCTGGTGTCACTGGGAGACCTGCCTTTATACTCTCTTAGTTCCTCCACCTCCCAGTCCCTCCACCAACCACCTCCTGTGGGTGTGCTGTGGCCTTGCCTCCACCAATCACCCTGGGTCACCTGTTGGCCACTTGCTCTCTCTCTGGCCCTGGTAGGCTCCTCTGAGCCTTTGGCCAGCCAATCAACTGAGGGTGGCTCCTCCCCCTGCCCCAAGCCCACTCCCAATCCCAGAGTTGCTCTGCCCCAGCCAGTGCCCTTCATATTCGCTGCACTGCATGCCACCGGGGATGGGCTTACCGAGCTCTTGCTGGTATGGGACCCACACTGTGTAGTGGTGTTGAATCCAAGGGACCTGGCTCCTGCCGCCTTGGCCACACCTCCAGTACTGCTACCTCCTTGGTGGGTGGGTGGCTGACCCGCTTCACTGGCTCTGGACCCTTTGGACGCACTAGCCCAGCTCCCAGCATCACTGCAGCTGATCGGCAGCTGGGTGGCTGAGCGGCCCTCATCTGGGGCGTCTCTTGCGCTCCTATGGTCGGTCTTTCTGTGGGCTCGAGTAAGGAGGTCGGTGGGGGCGAGGGGTGGGTAGTGGCCCTGGCAAGTCCGGCATGGGCCCCCATGCCAAACAGCTGAAATAAACAATGTACCTCTAGTTGTTGAGATTTCTTTGGTTTATGCTTGTCCTATGTTTTAGATATTATGCCCACATTCTTAAGAGCTAGAAGGCCAGTTTAACTTTAACCTCCATGGCACATTTAGCTTTTTAACAACTTGTGATCCTTAAGTGAAAAACTTATTTATATTTACACATTGTTTATAAAGCACTGTTTGGTTGCTTTGTGCATCCTGAATGACATTTAAGATACTGGTATTATACCATACAAGTCCATGCCACACACTGGCTGGGACAAATTCTCCCTGTTCTCAGGACCTATCTATGGCCAGCAGCCATATGCAGCTGCAGTTGATGCAAACCCCAGCAGCCTGTTTGCTATTGGGAACTAGCTGGCAGTACTGTTTGACTCCCATTCTAGGGTTCCAAGAAGGAAGACCTCAGGGAACTGATGGAATCAGGCTGGACACATTTGTCTCCTGACATTCTTCTCCATCACCAGTACATCAGGAACAATGACAGCAATAAGCTCAAGCGGATCCCCAAACTAGAAATGCAGCATCTGCCCAGCTGCTTGAGATATCCCTTGTCATAAAGGAGGCAGGCAGACATTAAATCTTGGCAGGGTCAAGGCTGCACTAGAACTCAAGGAAGGTAACCAGTCAAGAGCTTTCAGATGCTGCCTGGAAATTGCTGGTGCAAGTGGCCTAAACCAGCTGCTTGCATTTGATTGCCAGGCTCCTGGTCTTGATCTAGCTTTCGGCTTGGCTGGACAGCTCCTGTGCTGAACTGTACTGATTGATTACCAAGCCCTTCAGCAAACCTGACTGCTGTGGCTGGACTGTATTTGGAATCCCTGGGAAATGTGACTGCATTTTGACAGGAATGGAATCACTGAGTAGAACTCTAAGCACAATATGTACATATCATTACATAACGAGGCTCTGCAACCATTAGGCTTTTGCAAGTATAGGATGTTTGGTGTCAGTGTACTTTCACCTGCATAGTTTAGAAATTAAGTAGTCTAATGGCCCATGGAATCTGAGCATTGATATCTTGTTAATGCATCACTTTCTTGTGGTAAGCAGTGACTGACATATGATTAAACTGCTTTCTTCCCCTCCATTAGATTTTTTTCAAATGCATTCTAGTGTTGTGGTTCCACATGTGATCAGAAGTTTTTGTATTTGAGAATGTCTGAATCAGTCTGGCTTATGAACACAGGTTTGCCCATGATGAGAGTTAATGTTGAATAATCATTCACAAGACCAGCTTGCACACTAATATGAAACCATCATATTGGATCCCATTTAGCAGCAAAAGCAGTGGCAGGGAGACCTAATATGGATTGGGTATGAACAGGGCTGGCCCGCCCATTGAGGCCAGTGAGGCTGTCACCTCAGGGTGCTAAGACGCCAGAGGGGTGACGGCCCAGGGGCAAGGGCATGCACCACAGAGCTGTTGCTGCTGCTGCCAGCCAAGAGCATGTGCTGGTGGCAGCAGCATGGGGCAGCTGAGCGGGTAGCCTCCCATTCAGTCGCTCTGCGGGCCAGGTGCAGCTGGCAGCCAGGGTGGCCAGCTGCGCCTGGCCCGCAGAGCAACTGAACGGGAGGGCTGGAAGGCCCCCCGTGCACGCACCAGCCCCTGTGTGATGACATCACACGCAGTGACATCATCACGCAGGCCCCTGTGTGATGACATCACACGCAGTGACGCCATCATGCAGAGGCAGCATTAAGCTGGGTATTATACCCAGATTTAACTGCTCCCATGCACTGTTTCCCAAATCAGAAACTTCTCCTCCATAGATTCCATGGTATCCACCATATAATGCCTGTCTGTTTTCCTGTCCTTGGGTTTAAAGCATCTTAGTGGGCATTTCCACCTCACCCTTAGTATGGAAGTCCCAATCCATATGCCCCCCTCCTCCTTGGCTGCTTTTTATAACTCATTTAGATGTTGGAGGATTTGAACATGGATCCCCAGAATCATGTGTGGTTCAGTCTACAGTAAAAAACCTCCATCCTATGATTGCATAAAATTTTTCCCAGTACCCAAAAATGAACAGAACTCCACCGTACTGTCCATTATGAACAAAAGAAAATACTTCTTAGTATCTTTAAACAACCCTTAGCATATACCATCTATAGAGCATCATTCTGTCTTCATAGTGGTTGTACGCTGCATGTTGATTTTCCAAAAATAGATCTGCAAATAATTTTTCAAAAAGCCTTTGCTTCTAACATAGAAATGGAAAAAGTGCACATTATACTTTACATGATCAATTTAAAGCCCCAATATACAACTAATTTAAACCAATCCAGCCTCAAACAAATATCAGCAGAATTAAAAAGGCTTAAATCCATTGACTCTATTTAAAACTCTTTGTGGATTGAAGACTAGAAGGTTCAGCATCTCAATCTATTGTAAATGGTTTACGATTCATTTGAAGAAGGGCTGGTTTCTTGGTTCTGACTTGGCCACCCACCAATTTGATTAAACTAGGATATTATTTCCCAATGGAGAGAGGAAAGTTGTTTACTTGGAAAATATCATAAGCAATGGAATATTGAGAATCGATCAGTCATGATGTGCAGATGCAAAACAATGATCCTGGGATAATTACAGCTGCAGCATTCAGGAACATAAGCTTTGCTTACTACCTAGGAGCTTGTGATAGGTTGACCTGGAGCCTAAGAGCTGTGGTAAGAGAACACATTAAATAATAAATCCTGCAGTTTGAATTGGGACATTTGAAATCATCCATATAGCATATTAACTGTTATAATTCTCAACTCAGTTATGGTCTTGACAGCTCTGTGAAGTAGGCTCATATTTCCCTTTCATTTAATAGAGGGGAACTGCAGCCTATGGGTTGATTGGCATAACATCACACATAAAGTCAATGGATGAGCTGCTGTTTGAAGGTCACTTACTGTGTCATCTTAACCAGAGTTATACCCTTTTAAGTTCATGTACTTAAAAGGTTATACTGCTGCTTAAGATGGGGCTTCTAGACCAATACTGTGTCCAAAGGGCTTCCAAATTGTGAACTTACATCCCATATCTTTGTTTGAGCTTTCCTGCTGAAAACTGGACAAAGCAGACATCAGAAGAAAACAAAGCAGTGGAGCTTTGTGTGAGGAACAGTGAAAAAGCAGGAAGTCCATTCCGTATTCTTTGCAATACTCTTCAGCTGTAACATGGAGGCCAGTGACCTTTTTTTTCCTTCAGAGTCAGGATTTACTCTAGTTTGTTCAGCAGCATGAACTGAAATAGGGATCTCATTTTAAGCCAGTGTGTTATAATGCTTAGAGTATTAGTGAAGAGGCTGAGCTATAGAGCTCCACTCCTCCATGAAACTCGCTGTGCAACCCCGGGCCATTCACTGTGTCTTAACGTAATCTACTTCACAGGGTTGTTGTGAGGTGAATGTGGAAGAGGAATAAGTCAGGAATGCTGCCCTGAGAACCTCCGAGGAAAAGCAATATAGAAATGTAATAGGAGTACTATTTCCCATTTGGACAATAATTACTCTCCAGGACAAAATTTCAACAACAGCAGCTTCACTTGACATTTTTGATCAGTCAAAACAAAACAGAATTTAACTATCTGAGAAAAGGAGTAGGTCTCTGCAAAGTGCATTAGCCTTTCAATGGAACATGGGATTCTAAAGCTCTCTGAAGACAGCAAACAGCTTATGCATCACTATGATGATTTCTGCAACATGGATGCTAAATAGCTATATTTTCATGCAAGTTGTGTCCAGTGGAAATTAATGTGAGCAGGAGGAAATATGCAGGGTGAAATCCTCATTACAATTAATTAAGTCCTTCTGCTGGACGTAAGTTTGTGCCAGAAATTCATAGTCCATCTAGATCCGTCACTAAGAAATTAATTTTTTAAAAGTTAATTTTATCCTGGACCTCATTCAAATTTATTGATCAAAATGAAACTTGGATTAATGCAAAGTTAATTAAACAAATCACATTTTGTCATAAAACTTCATTGACATTTGGCTTTGCCCTGATTTCTTCCAGAAAACTTCCAAAAAATCAAAACCTGGGGGTGGCGAAATTATACAATACTAGTAATGTAGTAACCAGTTGAATGTCCCATAAAGAAACCCAGGAGAAATAAATCACTTGAAAATTTCTCTCTGCCTCACATATCTCCTTATAAGCCAGCATGGTGTAGTGGTTAGAGTCTTGGTCTAGGAGCTGGGAGACCTGGCCTCTGTTCTCTACTCTGCTATGGAAATTTGCCCGTTGGCCTTGGGACTGCCACTCTCTCTTAGCCTAACCTACCTCACAGGGTTATTGTTGTGAGAATATAATGGATTGATAGGGAATGATACTGTAAGATGCTTTAGGTCTCAGACTAAATGTGATCATGAATATGACTGTCGGAATGATCCACCACCATGAGCACACACTTCTTTTCTTAATTCAGTGAGCCTTATGACGTTCAGCCATAGCATTTGGGCACCCTGCTCTGCTTTGAGTTTGTGTTGCGTAAAACACACGAGAAACTTGGCCAATTTAAGCCTAAGTCTCACAAAGAAAAGAAAGGGGGCTTATCTGTGACAGACTGTGCAACTTCATGCTGTAGGTGGGAACTCACTTATTTTTTCTTTATAATATTCCCTGCCCTTAAATATCTAGATGCCCAGCAGAAGGTTTCTAGCCTAGATTTCTTGATGTTTCAATTTCCTAAATGGAAGGAATTTTCATGTATGGTACATGTGAGTTCACATTTGCAGTCACACTGGTACAGGTAGCCACCTCATGTTCTGTTGATAGAACTTGGTTGAATATCTGATCAAAACATAATCTGGACTGAAAAATAAGGTCCGTTTACAGTTAACTGACTTGGCCCAAAGTCTAGTCGGCATGAGTTCAACATCTTTAATTGACTTGGATGAAGGAATAGAGGGGATGCTCATTAAATTTGCAGAAGTATAGTGTCCAGATCACGTGAGGTGATGGTATTGCTTTACTGCACTCTGATTAGACCTCATTTGGAGTACTGTGTTCAATTTTAGGCACCACAGTTTAAGAAAGATGTTGAAAAGCAGGAACATGTCCAAAGGAGGGCAATGAAGATGGTGAGGGGTCTAGAGATCAAGTCTTATGAGGAAAGGTTGAAGGAGCAAAGTATTTTTAGCCTGGAGAGGAGGCGACTGAGAGGTAATATGACAGCCCTCTTCAAGTATTTGAAGGGCTATCACATAGAGGATGGAGCAGAGTTGTTTTCTGTTGCCCCAGTGGGTTGGGCTAGAAACAATGGGTTAAAATTAAAGCAAAAGAGTTTTTAGCTAAACGTTAGGAAGAACTTTCTCATAGAGTGGTTCCTCAGCGGAACAGGCTTCCTCAGGAGGTGGTGAGCTCCCCTTCCTTGGAGGTATTTAAGAAGTGGCTAGATGGTCATCTGACAGCTATGATGATTCTCTGACTTAATATGAATGTTCACAGATCAAGAGAGGGAGTGCATGAAGGGATGAGCCGGTCCTTGACTCTCGTGGCTCTTTCTTAGATGCTCAGGGTAATGCCAAATGCCACTTTGGGGTCAGGAAGGAATTTTCCTCCCAAGCCAGATTGGCCAGGGATATGAAGGTTTTTTGCCTTCTTCTGGGCATAGAGCAGGGGTCACTGAAGGACGTGAGGGGGAGGGATAGCTGTGAATTTCCTGCTTTGTTCAGGGGGATGGACTAGATGACCTCTGTGGTGCTTCCAGCTCTATGTTTCTATGTATTCCTCTCTAACTGATGAGACAGTGGTTTATAGTTGTTAGACCCCTAGACTGAGACAGGAGAGATCCAGGCTCAATCCTCACTCCTACCATGAAACTGAGTGGGTATCTTTCAGTGAAATCCTAAGCAGAGGTACTCCAGTGTAAGCCCATTTAAATCAATGGACTTAGACTGGAGTAACTCTGTTTAGGATTTCACTGTTTGGGTCACTCTATCTCTCTCAGTCTAACCTACCTCACAGGATTGCTGTGAGGGTTAAAAGAACCCTGCTGCTCTGAGCTCATTTAAGGAAGAGAAGGATTACAATATAACATTCATCCGTCATCCCCCCCACCTCCCCCCCCCCAATTGTGTGCCTGCAATGAAGTCTCTTGGTAGAAGTTGCTCTTTTCTGCTTGTAGCATGTAACTCCAATATTTGGTTTCATTTGATTTGCCGCAAAAAAGCTGTGGTTATTGAGAAGAATTTATGATGGAATGTTTTCATAGCATTTCTCAGGCTGGTGCTTGTCTGCAGAATAATAAAGGGAGGTCATATTTTCCCAGGAATGAAACCATAATATGCTGTTGCTTAGCAAAATGGGATTCCCTTCCATCCTAGTTAGTTCTAGTATCGTTATTTTGATTGCTGTCTGGAAGGTGGTGCATGCTATGGGACCACATGTGGCAATCTGAGCTCTTTGGAGAAAAGAAGGGATACAAATCTAATAAATAATAACGTCTGTGTGATGTGAATTGTCATTGGCAGCTCTCTCCTTGCCCAGAACGAGGGGCAAACAACACTACAATAGGATTATCTTCCCAAGGCAGAGGAAGGGGTATATAGGAAAGGCTGCACAGTTGGACTTTCTTTTATGTGGCTGGCAAGGCTGTTTCCCCCTGCAGTGCAGAGAGGATGGATATCACACCATGTAGGCAAATGGTGCACACATTGATGGATCATCCTGACAATCCTTTATTAATAGAGAACACAGCTGGGGGTGCTGTAGAACAGCCACACCTTTGAACCCTGGGGCACTCAGCCAAGGATAATTAATAATGCAGCCCGAATCGAATGTACTCCATAACCATGCGCTTTACCAAAGCTAAGGAAATAGAGGTCAGCCCTATCCCATGTTATTTTCCCTCAACATGCTATTAAATCTCTGCATCAGTTCCTGTGGATTATTAAGAAATTACAGCCTATCTAGGAACAATCCTCGGAAAGAATCCATTAGCTTGCTGATGCTGTATGTGCGCCTAGTAACAAATCAATGCAAACTGTATTAGGCTATAATATTACAGTAACAGTGTAGGGTGTGTTTGGGTAAAAGGGCCAGGAATAGTTGAAAGCTTCAGTTTCCTATAAATGTTCCTGCTTTTTTCATGCTGTGTTTTGTTAAACCTTTTCTGCTTGACTGATGAAAGCAAGCACTGCAAAGAACCTGCCGATAGGCGGTTGGATCTCAGGCAGCCTGAGTCCTCCCATCCTTAAATAGTGGGTAGATATCCCCTATCCCTGGCTGGAGCAGGATCCCAGAAATGTTGCTTATTGAAGACTACAAAGTATAGATGATCTTACAGTCATTTGTCAACATGACCTTGGGTCAGTCACACACTCTCAGCCAAATCCACCTCACAGGGTTGTTGTGAGAATAAAATGGAAGAGAGGAGAAGAATGTAAACTGCTTTGAGGAGAAAGATAAATAAAAAGGAACAAAAGAATTATATCATTATTTGGGCAAAAGGATGGAAACGAATTATTCTTTTAAAAAACGCTTCGGCTATAAAGATACACTGATTCAGCTTCTATGTTATGTAGTGGCTCACCACACGTATCATCATGTTGCCACACTTTCTTTGCCCCTTGAAACGTGTGCATTTGGTTTTGGGAATTCCCTTCACACAAAGAATTAAAATGTCTGATGCCAGCTGACATGGGCTGCAGGTCCTGGATGACATGTTGGAGTTCTTTCAGTAGCAGCAACAAGTGATGTTCTGTCACTTTATCTTCTGGGCCTGGACAATGACACTGCTTTTACACAGGCTTTTTGGATAATAGCATGATGTCATGGTTAGGACCCGGATCTAGAAAAACCAGGTTCAAATCCCTACTCTGCCATGGGAGCTCAGTGGGTGCTGTTAGACCAGTCTCTCAGCCTAATCTATCTCACTGGATTGTTATGTGGATAAAACAGAGAAAGAAAGAGCAATGTTCTAAGCCTCTTTGGGTTACCATTGGGGAGAGAAGTGGGGTATAACTTAATAATAGGCCGTTACGGACAGACCCTTAAACTGTGGCAGCTATTCACTAGCAGCAACAAGCCACCTAAGAAAGACACAAGTCCAGGGATCAGACTTCATATCAAATCCAGATGCTAGCTGCATCCTCATATCTGCTCAAGCAATATTTCTTACATCATCCAAACCAAAAGCACCCTCCTGAACCATTGCATTATGCTACCTCTCCATTTCCTTCATTAAAATCTCCTCTTGAACATTTGTTTTTAACATTTTGCAAAATGATAGAAGCATGGGAGCCTTCTTGACTGAGGTCAGGACTACAACAGAGAAAGCACATGTGCAAGCAGCTGTTGTTTTTCCCATTTGCAGGATGATGCCTTAAGTTCAGCAGGCCTTGCTCAGAAGAGAGAAGCTGTTGCAGCAGAACATAGTATGAGCACAGAAATGGCTTGGTCCAATACCTTGAAATGAGTCTGGTGGTAACTGATTGGTAACCAAAGGAGTGACTGTATAATATGTTGACTCTGTCTAGCTCCCAATAATAACTGAGCAGTGGTGTTCTGTACCAGCTAGAGAAAATGTGGTATTTTTCTGGGTCTGAATCAAAACAAAGGCTTTCTCACTTACCTCAGGCAAAGCTAGGAGCAAAGCTTGTAGTATTTCCAGTTGCTGCTGTTGAGAATGGTCTGCATGCATATATACATTTGAGCATTGTATAGAAATGTCACAGGTTGTACCACTTGCATTTCATGGCCTTTTGCTAACAGTTTTTTCCTCTGTTCCCGTGTATGTTATATCTCCCACCTGAGGGTTCGCTGGCATCTAATCAAGTAGGATGTAGTTTATAGGGATGTGCACAGGTTTCCTGCTTCGGGAAAAACAATCCAGAATAACCCAAATCCTGAAGCGGCAAGCTGCTTTGGGATTTGGGTATTTTAACCGCTTTGGTATGCCCCATAAAGATTCAGAGCACACTGAAGTGAAAAAGCCGGGGGAAGTTTTGTTCTGGCCCAGCCCCCCTACTTACCTGGCCAGCAGGCCAGGATGCAACTGGGAGCTCTGTGATAACCAGCTGTGCAGTGGAGGAGGAAGCTGCAGGTGCCGTCGCTGCAATGATCAGCTGGGCGGCTGGAGGGCCCGCTGCTGCTGCGACAACCAGCTGGGCGGTGGAGGAGGCCACGCAGGCTCCGCTTGCAAGTGGCTCTTTAAACTTGAAACCCCCACCCTTAAAGCACCAGCAAACTTAAACTCTTAAACCCCCGCTAACTTAAAGCACCTACCACGCCACTTTCAAGCAGTGCAGGGGGTGCTTTAAACTTTAATTCCCCCCGCCCTTGCTGCAACTGTCTTGCAGTGGCCGCCAGTCAGCTGGAGCAAAGGTGGGGGGTTTAAAAGTACCCAAAGCTTTCTGAATCGACCCTAATCGCTTTGGAAAACTTTGATTTGGGATTCCTGAATCTTTACGAATCGGGTCCAATTCGGGTATTTATTCTGAATCGGAAACCCAAATTGCACACCCGTAGTAGTTTATTAAAGTTTATGCTGTAATAAATCTGTTTGAGGTTGACTTCTTTCAATTTTTGCTGTAAGACAGCTAACTCCCTGGCATTTCCTACTTTGTAATAAAGTGTTGGGGAATTTTTTTTATTATTATGTCAAAATCTTATTTTGCATTGTGCTGTAGCAATGAAATTTTGCCTCGAACAATACATGGAATGTGTGGGGGGAGCTGGAGAGAGAACCGTGGAAGAGATTTTATCATAATCTGTTCTGTGTGTGGGGGGGGGGGAGGGGCTGAGTATGTAGACGTTTATCAGCCCAAACCTCCTGCACACCTAAAGTAATGAGTGAAACAGCTCTAGAGTTGATGCAGGTTCTCAACTCCCCTGAAGTCAAGTACTGGTGGATTCCTTTAATTGTTTTTTATCCATTCTATTTCTCCTCCGCTCTCTTGTTAAATGTGTTCTCCTTTACGTGAGAGGTACAGTTTTTTTCCTCCCCGAGCACCTGCTGTGCTTCTCTTTTCTAGGAGGCCCTTCTTAAGTGAGAAGAATAGCCTGAGGTGGAAATCTTTAAAAGGCTGTGTTTATCATATGAGACAAAACAACACACAGTAGTGGAAGGCTGAAATGTCTCCTGGCAAATTCTGCCATCAAAGCTGGGCAAGTGCAGCTTGGATGTAATGCCTCCTAACTTGCCAAGAAATTCTGCCTTCACAGGGAAAATATTCCTTTGAATCTTGCTTCACCAGAGAAAATGAAACAATAACTTTTTAACACATTTCTAGGTATATTTCAAATAGTTTTGGGGAGCAGAAAGACATTTTATTAGAGAAAATGTGGAATGGTGAATGTAGATTGGGTCAATTTCAAACCCCTGCGTTGGGCCATCTGATACTTCATTCCTCATAGCACCTCTACCCACTTAGAATGAACGACATTTCCATAGAGTGGGCAGTAAAGCATAAAAATTCAGCCCTTTTAGGGGGTTCTTTTCACATTTTCCTCTTCTCATCTTCTACAGTATTTTATATTTGTGCCTATCAAGGGGTATGTGTGTGTTTTGTGGCCTTAACATAGGAAAATCTATGTTCTATTTGCACAGGAAAACTTACATAAATACAGGAAAATATATGTTCTACCTATAATATCCGAACATCTGTTATTTGGATCAGGTAATGGCAACAGTTGTTGTGTGCAGGAGTGTCTCAGATTAGGAATTTTGTGTACTGAAAATGCCATATTGTTGTAATCTATATTACATGGACATTGACACTACTCACTCTGGTGGGTTTGACTTCATAGAGATGTTTGCTTTCTAGCAGCTTCTAAAATGGAGTACAGGAGAACAATGTTAACCTCTTTGGATCCCCATTGGGGAGACTTGCAGGATATAAATGAAGCAAATAACTAAATAATTCTGTGATGCTGTATGACAGATAATTCATTGTGTAAAGTGTGTAGGGGGTACTTATTAGTATGTCTGTCATGGCTCAAAGTAGAAGCCATGAAATGTCTTCAGAATAACAACAGAACTAGAAAAATATCAATCTTCAGTAGGATATGATTCTGGCATTCGACAAATGAGCTCCCATGCATTTTTACACCACCATTCTTTAACCCTCAGTCTTGCCATTCTTGCTGGAAGCTCCTCATTTACCATAGCATCATATCAAGTGTCAGTTCATGCGACTAGATTGTAGTAGTGATATTCTGCATGGATTGGTGCAGTTCTTATCACATGCTGAAGAGGACACGTGATTCCTTCACCATGGACCTGACCCAGAATGTCACTCACACTTCCTGTACCAGAAAAGCTACCAAAACTCAGCTATTTAAGGGCAGTTCTTTGATTATTTGTGTGGTAGGATTGCCTCTTCCATGCAGCTGCCTTCCACACATCTCTGGGAAGCTATATAACAGAGAGAGGGGGGCAGAGCAAGTATGGTGTAGTCATTAATGGTGTAGTGATTAAGTATGGTGTAGTGATTAAGTAAATTGACTGTACTAATCTCACACTGCGTAATCTACCTTGAGTCTCAGAGAAGCAGACTATAAATGACATAAATAAAATAAATACATAAAATAAAGGTTTTTGATGGGTCTTAGGGAGATCGAGGACTGAATCGTCATTCTTTGTTGTCAAACTTCTTCTTCTTCTTCTTATCATCACCATCAACAACATTCGATTTATATACCATCCTTCAGGACAACTTACTGTCCGCTCAGAGCTGATGTCAAGCCAACAGGTCAGTAATTACCCAGATCCTCCTTTTTTCCCTTCTTGAAGATGGGTACAAAATTTGCATGCCTCCAATCTTCTGATACCTTGCCTGTTCTCCAAGAATTCTCAAAAATAATGGACAGAGGCTCAGAAATTACATCCACGAGTTCTTTTAACAACAACAACAACAACATTCAATTTATGTACCACCTTGAAGGGCAACTTAATGCCCACTCAGAGCGGTTTACAAAGTATGTCATTATTATCCCCACAACAATAATCACCCTGTGAGGTGGGCGGGGCTGAGAGAGCTCCAGAGAGCTGTGACTAGCTCAAGGTCACCCAGCTGGCTTCAAGTGGAGGAGTGAGGAATCAAACCCGGCTCTCCAGATTAGAGTCCTGCACTCTTAACCACCACCAAACTGGCTCTTGGGCCCATCATTCTTTCTTAGCCTACCCTACCTCACAGCTTTTTGAAAATAAGGATAATATGGCAGAAAGAAAGGAAAACTATGCATACCATTCTGAACTTCCTGGAACAAACATGGGATACAAATTAATAAATCAAGTAAATAAAGTAAGTCAACTGCTTCACTACTTTCTAAGCTCTGCACAAATCCATTCAGTCCAGAGATATCAACATGCCAGTATATAAATTGGCCTAGCTTCTAATGTCTGGCTGTGTCATCCATGAAAGCTGTTCCATTAACAGGAAACCGTGAAGTAAAATATCCATATAACAGACACGTGTCAGTGCCCTTTGAATGCCCCATTGCATGGCTAATAAATGTAAACATCATCATAATGCTTTATCATATATATAGACAGGGATCGGGTTGGTTCTTTAAAGCCATTCGCATACCGTTACAATAGCCTAAGTCAGCCTTGTGAGTTTGTTGCAGGTTAAACTGGCAGCCAAAGTCCTGGGTCACACTCGTCAGCTGCTGCACAGCATCCATTCATACACCATTTCCAGCTATATGCTTACAGTACATAGTATCATCCCCTATCCCCAAAAGGATAATGAAGTATCAGCCAGGACCAGTTTTTAGATTTAGACTTTGCAACAGAGTTTCAAATCTGCAATGAAAAATAAAAAAGGGGATTGAGTAACAAGGACATGACTCGTTTGCTTAAACCACTCCTGCTTAACCCAGAAGTTGGCTCATGATGAATAGATCCCATCTGTGTTCTGCTCCTCCTCACATTAAATTGTCCATAAAATGATGCATATAACACAAACACTACAGGAAGCACAGAACTTCTAGCTCTAAATGAAAATCCATATTAAATCCCCACTGCTCCCGTGTGCTTTCTTGTTCTGCAAAGACTCCAGCATATTCTCTCTCTTTCTCATATTAGAACATGAAAACGTAGAAGAGTGTGTGTTTGTTTGCTGTTTCTGTGAACTATTGCTGTTTCTGTGAACACTATACTCTGCTAATTTAATCAGGCTATGCCACTGATATAAACAAGGACTCCCCCACCATCCTTTTCAAAGAAATTTAGTATTTTTCATATGGTCCTGGGTATTATGCATTGTAAGCCATGCTTACGGCTCTCTTCGTGATTATATCTGGCATGCTGGCTGACCTCCTAACCTTGAGGACTTACAGTTGAGACAGAGGAGAGAGTTTAAGGTCAAGTCTTGGTTTTTTTTACAGAGTTTATATGGCAAGGGGGTATGGATGAGATGGGAATTTTAGAGCAAGAGGTGAGGTTTATGTGGGAGGTTAGAAACCTTTATAAGTGCACAACAAATCGCAGACTGAATATCATTTGCAAAATCTGACGGTTGTGGAACTAGATGCTATGAGGAGAAGATAGGAGTATCTAGCATTGTTGACCTAAGGGAAGGGCTGGGAGGACCTTTGCAAGGGAGAATGGGAATTTGACAGGCAGTAGAGGTGCTTTTAGCCTTGTGCTGCCTATAAATTCTACTCTGCAAATACCACTTCTGTTATTTTAAAATATTGTTTCTACAACTAGGCTCCCAAATGGGTGCTGAGCCCTACTAGGGAAAAATAGTAGGGGACATTTACAGGGCAGAATCAGTGGACAGAGGAGCAGTTAAGTGCCCTTCCCCCACATACCCATTATATCCTGAAAATGCAGGACTGACACGACATCTTGTTTGGCCACTCAGAACCCTGTGAACTGGGGTACTTTTTTTGAAAGATGGCAAGTTTCTAGCTCTAATGTTTGAAAGAAGAGAAATCTTGAAATGATATGAGCAGGGTCCACTTTTTGTTTTAAAAAAGAACATAAACCAGAGACTGGGCAAATTTTCCAGTTATCAGGGATGTTAATCTGTAGTAGCAAAATAGAAAAGAGTCCAGTAGCACCTTTAAGACTAGAGAACTGTGATTCTCAAAAGCTTATGCTACAGTAAAGTTGGTTAGTCTTAAACATCATCACTGTTCATGTTTAACTGTTCCCCTTCCCCATGCAATATGTTTACAGCCCATAATATTCCATGAGTTATATTCCTCTCTATTGCAGCAATTCCTAGCAAAAATAAGTCTCCCAGGATTAGGAGCTGGTCTTGGATGGGGTTTATAGGCAGCATCACCAGCTGAGATGGGGGAGGAAGGGGCTTCCACCAAGTCAAACTGCACAGGAGCAGAGCATTTTCCTGTCCTCCTAAGGATACAGGAGTCTTGGGTTTCTTTACTTGCCTGCTAACTTTGTCATAAAGTTGCGAGAGTATGGTTAAATATGTTCCAAACTGGAAAGCTTTCACATTTTTATCCCTTTACCTTTTTTCAGTTTCTCTTTCATCCTGGATTTCCTTTAGTGCTCTGCTCTGCTTGTTTTCATTATCCTGAATTCTTGGTTCTGATCTACCTTCTGCCTGCTTTTAACGCTCTTAGTGGCCGTAAAGATCTACACAGGCATCTGTTGCCTTTGCACTTGTATACTTTACCTCAAAGGAAAGATCAATTAAAACCCAACACAATCCAGAACAAAGCAGTGGATATTTGCAGCCAGCAAGGGATTAAAATAGATTATGCCAGGGATCATAGTACGGATTAGGGTCGGTTGTAATGGATATTGTACTGGATTAATAATTGCTATTCTTGGAAACATATTGTAGCAAATCCATGACCATCTAAGCATTTCATAGTTATTGCTCCAGTGCATATGCAAGCCACATTAACAGCAAGTTTAGAATTCAGTACTTTCTTTTCAATTTGAGTTTTTAAAAGAGGAGGATTACTTTTTGAAGCACATGATTTTTATGATAAATATCTGCACCCAGTTAAAATCAGTAACCATGACCAATTCTAATAAAAAATTACCACCAGTTCCCTGTCCTTCAGGGTACGTACTTCACATGCATGTATTGATGCTGTCCTTTTTGATGTGGATACACTGAACTGTTTATGCATATACATAACCAGAGCCGGATCAAGGGGGGCAGGGGGGTAGTCTGCCCCTGGCACCACCAAAGAGGGGGTGCCAGGTGCAGCTGCCAGCTGCCGGGAGCGCGCCGGTGGCAGCGTGGGCGGCTGAGCGGCAGCCTGCACCATTCACCTGCCCAGCAGGACAGGGAGCGTGCAGCAAGTTGGCCGCCCCCTCAGATGGGCAGGTGAATGGCATGGAGAGCTGGGAGGCTGCCTGCGCCACTTGCCTGCCCATCTGAGGGGGCAGCCAGCTTGCTGTGTGCTCCCTGTCCTGCTGGGCAAGCTAGTGGCACGGAGGGCTGGGGGGTTGCCCACGCCATTCGCCTGCCCTGCAGGACAGGGAGCACGCAGCAAGCCGGCCACCCCCTCAGCTGGACAGGCGAGTGGCGCGGGCGGCCTCCCAGCCGCTGCTCTGCTGGTGGCCTGCTCGCCCTGCGTGATGATGTCACAAAGTGACATCATCACGCAGCGCCAGGAGCACATGAGCGCTGCGCGCGCACGCAAGACTTGGGTTGGGTTGGCCAGACCTGGGTTGTCCTGGGCGCCAGGAACCCTAGATCCGGCCTGTACATAACAAGTATACTTCTGTACCTCCATCCAAAACACATACCCAGAGCCTGTATCTCTTTAGCATCCTTGCCTGGCCTGACCTTGCTGTGCCACTACTCCTCTGTCCTATTCTATATACTTAAATATATACTCCATCATTATCTATGTATTGTTCTTTGGGCAGCTCTTATTCCACATTGACTGCCTGTACAGCACTGGAGATATTGGAGGTGTACATCTCATAGAGGGGTTTTGATTTGCTCAGCTCCAGTGAAGGACTATACCTGAAAGCTAAAAGAGGATGATGCTTATCATGCTCCTGCTGTGCATCACTGCTTACAGCCTATATTCTTCCTTGGTTATCCTGTCCTGTGGCTATAGGTGTCAGCCTTATAGTAATGAAAAATTGCCACCCCCATCAGGTTTCTTAGGGTGTGGTCTCCATTGGCCTTACAGCCTGAACCTAATAAAATGTATGAATTCTACTGTTAAATTCAGTAGAGTTTCTTTCCCAGTCAGTATGCTCAAGATTGCAGCCTTAGCAGAACAGGCACAACTTCTGGTTTCTCAAGACTCACCTTCTCACGGATGTTGATTGACTCACTCCTGAGAGTGAGCGGCCAGAGTGGTGTTTGGGATGATCCCATTCAGGTTGTCTGAGGTGACATGGACTTGAAACAAAACCAGCAGCGGGAGTTCCAGACTCTCATGAGAGTAAGTGACAAGCAATAAGTGCATCTTCTAAAACCTATTTTTGCTAATGGCCTTGCTGCTGCTTCTGTGGAAGTAGCTATTTGGAAGTGCTCTTCAATTATATGTATTAAGCATTGAGATGAAGATAATCAGGCCACTTCACTGTAGCTTGCAAAAGCAGCAAAGTGGTCACCATCCCTTGGCTACTTCTGCACCAGTTCTATTTATGTATGCAACCTGCCTGTGTGGTTAAGGTTAGTGAATGGTGATAGACCACTACGCATCCCTTAAAGGGGCAGACATCACCAATGAGATATGATCCTCAGATATGTAGGCAGAAACTGTGTATGTTACGGAACCCATGAAGCTGTCTCATATGGTGCCAGACCGTTGCTCTAGCAAGGTCAGTGTCTGGTGGCAGCCCTCCAGAGTCTCAGGCAGAAGTTGCTTAATACCTGATCTTTCAAATGGATGCTGGGGGCTGAACCTGGGAGCTTCTGTAAGCAAAGTGGATGCTTTACTACTGAGCCACAGCTAGGGCTGCCAAGGGCCTGGAGGAAAAATGTCTTGCCCTTGAACAGAGGATTAATGGGATGTTATTTACTGGGTGATAGTATTTACCTCCACGACATGAAAAGATTTACCTGCCCATGTTGACCCATTAAGCCTCTATTAAAGGGACAGGTCATTTTTCTCAAGTCCTGTTGGTAGCCCTAGCTGTACCCAAGGTAAGGGCCCACCATTCCCTTCCTGCTGTGGATCTCAAACATGTTCCAGGATCAGACACTGTGCTGGGAACAGTCATTGGGGAAAGAGCAAACACACATTGTATAATTTTATGGCCTCTGAAACTCTAAGCTGAATGTGTCAGTTGCCCCCTTTGAAACTTATTGGAGTTGAGATATATTGAGCAAGTTGGATGAATATGTTGTCTGTGATCTTTGACCTCTCGTCCAAACATGCCAGTAATTTGATAGACATGCTTGTGCAATCCTCAACTTCCTTTAATCTGGGAGAAATCTTAGAGCTTCTAATTGTATCAAAGTGTTTTGTATTTTCCCTCTTTGTCTACATAAATGCAATCCATCAGCTCATCCAGTTCAACTCATATGGCTTCTTTCCTGAGGTGAGTGTGAAGGTGTCCCCCCCACCCCCAAAAAGGAACCTGCTTTTCAGTGCCAGCATGGTATGCAACTGAGTGCGTGGGAAACTGTCTGAATATGTGCTAATCGCCATAATCATAGTATATCTTTCATGGTAAAAGAAAAGAATGCCCTGTTAGAAATAAATATTTACACATTTTCACAAATTAGGCTTTTTCTCCTGGGAATTGCTCTGTTTTTCAGTCTTGTATATGTAAAAATGCCCTGGAGGCCAGCCAGCACATTTGGATAATTGGGTATTCGGATAAACAAAAGTACTACTTTGCATACAGGCTATATTAACATGCAGCTAATAGGATAGAAATTCCAGAAGGGGAGCCTAGTAAGTCTGTTGTAGCCAAGCAAGAAAAGAGTCTTGTGGCACATTAAAAATAAACCATTTTATTACAGTACAAACTTTGGTAGACTAATGCCATTGCATCTGATGAAGAGGGCTCTAGTTCGTGAACTCTTATGTCATAATAAATCTTTTACTCTTGAAGATGCTTCAAAGCTGCTGTTTCTTCTGCTAATAGTACAGTACTTTAGGTTTGGACAAGTATGTTTCTGGATCATTTGAGATCAGAAAATAGGGATTTATGACAATATACAGCACTATCAAGGTCTTTAAGTGCCAATTAGCCTTATTAAAATGATCCCATTGTTGCCATGCAAGGTGTTGTCTCCAAAAACGTCGTTTCAGAATTCAGCCATTTTCCCCCTCCTAACTTGCTCTTTGCTCACAGTCCCCCTCTTGTTATCTGCTAGTGACACATCCAATTCCTAATTGGGGTAATTTTGAACAGTATCTTTCATATGGAGTAATTTTTTAGGGAATTGGGGTATGGAAATTCTGAAGATTGAGCTAAAGATATCATGCTCCTTCTAGCTAATATAATGAAACCCTAGAAGAGCTGAGATTGGTGAGCTGACCAATCCACTACTACATGATGTCAGGACTTCATGTGGGAATGTTTTACTTTACATTACCCCTTTTACTGATGGAGAATTTATGCCATTCTTATTCCACCATATCCCTCATTCCATCCACTTTGTCACTTTGTACTTGTGGTGTCCTACTTACCTCCATAGGCTGCTGTAGCAAAGTGATTAACATACTGGGTTGCAAATCAGCACTCTGCTAGTTTGGCTCCCACCACTGCCATGAACTCTGCAGGTAGCCTTGGGTAAGCCACTCCTCTCAGCCCCAGCTCCCTGACTGTATTGTGGGGATTATAACAACACTGGCTTTGTTTACCACTCTGAGTGGGGCTCTGATCTGTCTAGAAGAGATGTATATAAGTGTGCAGTTAATATTATTATTTTGTGCATGTGTGAGAAATTCTATCTATGACTCATACTACATTGACATTACCTGCTCAGAGTAAGGTTGTCTGATACTTGTCTTGCTGTATTCCATTACAGAATTGCTTACAGCAATTTCCACAAATGCTCCCCAAAGGACTCATGGTATAAATAATTTATAATAATTTAATAATTAATTTACAATAATTTAATATTGAGCCCTGACTTGGATGGCCCAGGCGAGCACAATCACATCAAATCTCAGAAGCTAAGTAGCATCAGTCCTGGTTAGTACTTGGATGGGAGACCACCAAGGGAATACAAGGTCAGTATGCAGAGGCAGGCAATGGCAAACCACTTCTGTTCCTCTGTTGCCTTGAAAACTACAACAGGGGTTGCCATAATTCAGCTATGACTTGCCAGTACTGTATACACACAATTTAGTATCAGGGTGGGGACCAGAGCCCGATTCCATGCGGGGTGGGGATAGTGAGTGTTATTGGAGCTCCGATTGGGAGGTAGATAGGTTTTTACTCCTAGGATCTGGATTGTCTGTCCACTCCAGCAGCATCACCAGCTGTCAATGGAATCCCATCTAAAAAGATGCTGAAGAGGGGATGGGATGGATTGGGTGGTGGGGCAGAACTCAGTCCCAGGCATGGCAGTGGTTGTGCCTCTGTAGCTTTGCCCAGGGAGTAGATGGGTCTTTGTTCCTAGGTCCTGAGTTTTTCCCCCCTGCATGATGGTGACTAAGTACTTCCAGCAGATTGGATGTGTCAGCACTCTTTGGGGCTCCAAACAATGGTTCTTAGTATTAAAGGGCTATCTGAATCTGTGTCTGCCTGCATATCTTGTCCTCCAGTTTAGAAATAAAATCGAATGTGTGGATATCAAGAGAATGGTCCTTAAAAATAGAGGCAGAATTACCAAACTATTAATAGCTGGAAGATAGGCAGAAATCAGCAGGAGCAACTTCTCCTATCACTGCATCTCAAGATGGGGAAAATGATGAAGGAAAGCTTCTCTTGTTGATTCTGCTTCTCATGCAGAAGTTACAGTCAGGGATATTACATAAGAAAAAGACAGTGACCAAAACAGTCAGTGGTTACACAGCGATGAGGCAATAGGTATTCTCCATACCACACTTCTATTCTTATTTAATATGATTGTCAGTCCAAGCTGGTTTGGTGTTAAATTCTCAGCAGGAAAATAAAGAACAAGGTGTCAGGGAAAAGTCTTCTTACAGCTACTAGAAATTTGTTCTCTTTAATCCAGTACTACCATGTCCAGGCCAGCTTCACATCCAAAACCTCAAATGATTTGTGGCAAATCAGAGGAGCTCCTTATCATGAGGCAGGATAAGAGCTGGCAGGGGGGGGGGGGTCCCCAGAAAAAAGCTACTGTTCCCATGAGGCAATGCAAGAACATGCATTCTCAGATTATTCTAAATCTGGACAATTTGCTTTCCTTTTCTTTTAACAAACACTGGGCCATGAGTATAGAGATAACAAGCCATGTAGCTCCAAGACATCTCTGACATTAGTCACACAAGTTTAAAAGAGTTTGGCAGAAGAGAAGAGGTGTCAAAATCCCTTCTGCAATCTCCGTGAGGCCATTTGAGAGTGCTTATGAGTAAATTGTTCCTGATCCAAACAATTTGTCTGCCTTTGCAATTAATGAACACCAAGTCGAGTAGCTGTGAGGAATAGAGGGAGACGCTTATCACCTGTGAAATTTGTATGTTTTGGTACTTTAAAAATGTGGCAAAAAGCAGACAGTTTCTTTCTCACCACTTGAAATGCTATGGCTGTGGTGGCGGGGGGAATACTGGGGAAAAGCAGTACAAGAACATGAATGCATAATCCACTTTTTAAAAAACATAGTTCAACAAATGCAAACTGTTATAACACAAGTAAACAGTTCATTGAATGTTCAGTGCTGACTGCAACTTTCAAACTGGTTATGACTCAAACCAAAGGGTGATCTAGTATTCAGTTCTAGATACTTCAGGATCTTTTGGAATGTCAGTGATGGTGAGGGAACTGATTAGTGCAGGTGATAAAGTGAAAGTGAAGTGGAGCTTGTTAAGAAAAATCAGGAAGGAGAGAAGGGATCCATAGAAGGGATAATGAAATAGGATAAGAAATCCTAAAGCTGCTCACCTATGTGTACTTTTAGGGAGTAAAATAGTAAAGAGTACAGTAGCACCTTTAAGACTAACCAACTTTACTGTAGCATAAGCTTTCGAGAACCACAGCTCTCTTTGTCAGATGCATGACGAAGGGAGTAAGTTTTTGGGAGTAAGTTCCATGAACCTCCTTAGGATTGAATTAGGACTCGGAGTAATTACACAGGCTGCACGTTGTACTCCTTTTTTCAGAGTAAGCCCCAATGAATTTCATGAGTCTTACTTTCAGTGTTCTAAATAGATGTGCATAGAGTTTCCTTGCACAATTACAATTCTAAATGTACTTACAAGGCAGCCAGTGGAGGTATCTTATTTAGTGTAAGTAAATTGAATGAGTGAAAATGGTCAGTTGAAGGCTTTCATGGCATGAAGCTAAAGGATATCAATTGATACTTGCTTACAGAGGAAACTGATGTTAAAGGAACAGCTAGAAGGACCAATGACAAACTTGGCAATCCTAGTGTACTGATCTGACACCCTTTTGGAGAAGCAAAAAATCATTCATAAAGCCATACATGTGCATGGAGGGGTGGAGGAGGTTTAAGATTTTTGGGGGGAATCTGAGCTAGAGCTGAGGGCACTACACCAATGCAAAAACACAAAAATGTGTTTGCAGGGACGCATTCACTGTCTCCTCCTACAGCTAGGGACTGATAATTGCACACTGAGGAGGACCTGTTTCTGAACTGGTTGATGAAAATGGGGGAACTGGTTCTGTAGGATAAAGAAAAGTGAGGGAGAATGATATTGTAGCAAGTGGCAAACATGGGAAAAAATTATTGGGGGGGACAATTGATGGGAGGAATCCAGAATGAATTGTGGATAGGATTACCGAGGGCAGAATTCTAGGTGAATTGGGGAAGAAAATGAATTGGAGGGAGGGACCTCGAGCAGCCATTGGGAAGTTCAAAAGTAGCATGTGAAGGAGATGGCCATTCTCCTGCATAAGTTGGCATTCAGAGGTATATTTCCTCCAAACATGGAGATTTCATTTCATTATCAGCACCAATAGTTGTTGGTATTCCTAACCTGGATGAATTTGTCTCATCTTTTTTCAGACTGGAAATACATAACCTCACTAGATGTGTTGACCAGCACTTATTACAACCTTGGGTGGTTGTGTAACTGGACCTCAACATGTGCATCTAATCCTGATCAAAGAAAAAGTGGGTTGGGCTGGGGTGTGCAGTCTTGAACTCCTGTGGTCTGGTTGTGTGAGAGGATCACAGAAGTTGGAAATGCAATGTGTGCACCTGTGCCCCCCCCCCATACCATGGAGCATGGAGTGCAGAGAATCTCACTTTAATCACTGCTCTGTGATAGACTCCCCCTTTGATTGATAATGATAGTTTACTGCAGGCTGAATGTGTCCCCACCCTCAGTTAATGCCGAGTTGGGCAAAGTGCTGCAAACTCTAAGCCTAATAATGCTAATTGAAATGATCGAAATCAACAGACATTATACAATCCAGCACAGATGAGCTCTTCAGTCAGTGCTCATGTGCTGGTGTATTTGTGCCCTAAACTGATTGCCATCACAGTCTGCGGCACTGAATCCCACAAGTGAATTATGCAGTGTGTGAAGAAGTAACGGGGGCTGCATGGCTCCCTGAAGCTGCTGGAATTTGGTTCCCTCTGCCTCCTTTTTTCCTCTGGTGAAGATGGAGACTTCGATGGAGAACATTCAGAGCATGTATTTCCTCAAACGCTGGGGCAAAGGACTGGTACAAGTTAATAAAAAGGGGCATAACTGGTGCTTGAGTTTCAGACCCCACCCTCATCTTGTTCTCCACTTGTCCCAATGGGCAAGTCCCTTTTCCCCCCAACAAGTCCAGCATTCTGCTGCCAGCCCCAGCCGTTCAAATCCCCCTTGGAAATTACAATCAGCGCAGAGAAAATCTTCCCCCATTGTTCATGCCATTCTGAGAGTTACCAATTGCCTAGAGTTGGCTGGAGGCAAAAAAGGATTGGTCCTTTTAATTGAGGCTAAAGGGGATGTTATTTACCTCTGTGCCATGGAAAGCTTCATTTGTTCATTTCTAAGCATTAGGAATCTAAAGAGACAAGGCATTTTTCTCTGCACCTGCTAGCAACCAACACTGAGGTTCCACTTAGCTGCAATGGCTAATAGAGCTATGGGTGGGAGGGGCTTGAGATGGTGCTGAGGGTCAATGGGGGTGGATATATATAAGGAGGCATCTGGACACTGTCCTCTCTGCAGGTGGCAAACCCCCTTGAGCTAAGAGGGATTGATGCCGGACTGAATATGGTTTAGCTTGCACTTTTTTGACACCTGTATTTTATTTGAAGTTATTTCCTGCCTGAAATCCCTGGAATTGGATGATGAAGGGGAGAAGAATGGCTGGCACACAGGGACCTCCACTAGGAAGGGAAAATGAATTACTGTGAGAGATATTATTGGACCTGCTGGGAATTAAAACTGGCGGTATGGGAGAGGGGATCCACCCGCACAGAGAGCGGCTTTAATCAGCCTGTTAACAGCACACAAGCGGATAAGGCTTCCCGGAAAGTGAACGTGACCATACGGCGTCCAGCGAAGGGTGCAGAAAAGTAGCAACCCGTGCTCTTTTTCTCAACCCCCTCCCCGTCCCCTATCCAAGCAGAGAAGCCCTCCGTTAATTAATTTTATAATAGCACCGACTTTCGAGAGGACGGGCTCTTTCGTCCGAAGGGGTTTTTCTATAGAACTGGTACCGCGAGAAATCCTAGAAACGATGTATTTAAGCACAGGCACACCACGTTTACCTGCCCTACCAGCACACACGTCCTCTGCTTCCCTGCTGTTTCAGGAAAAGCCGCCCGCTCTATGCTCCTCTTTCTTCTTGGGCATTTCAGGCTTTTTGGTTTGTTTCTTTGTTATTGCTTTATATTTCAGATACTCCCCCCCCCCCTCTTACCCATTGAATGGCCCTTCTTAGCATGCAGAAGTCAATTTCGAATTCTTGTTTCTTTGGTCACTTGTAGCTCCGCAGGAGAGACCGCGCCAATCGCCCGGGAGACACGAAGGCAGAATTCTGCTGTGCTCAAGTGGAGGTCTGGCATGGCATGGCAAGTCTATGCGTCCTATTTACTTGGCTCAAAGCCCATTCAGTTCAGAGGGGCTTACTTCCAAGTAAATATCGTTAGGCTGGGGCTGCTCGCTTTCCATTGGTACACTTTACAAACCACAAGGGACCCGGAACTCCGATCGGATTTAAGCCCACAGAGTAAACCCGATTGAAATCAACTGGATTTATTCCGAATAAATGTAACTGCACCTGATCGGGGATTTTTTGGTCTCTCTCCCCCCCCCCCCCAGTGCGCTCGCGCACACAGACGGCTGTTACTTCAGTGATTTACGTAGAGAGACTATCAGAGCGGGGGGATCCTTCTCTGGGTGCTGCTGGGAAACCCTTTTGCTCCGGCTGCGCGGGGTTCTTTCCACCCCTGCTTCTCATTCCTCCAGCAAGCGAAAAGAAACTCCCCTCTGGGCTTCTCTTTCGCTGTTGTTGTTTTCCTGCCCACGCACACCGAGGTAGTTTCTCGCACTCGTTCTGTGAAGAGAGAGACCCACGCACACACAGGCGCGCCGCGCACACGCCCGCCCGGGTTGCACTGGCAGTGCAGCGTGGCTGGTGAACTGCTGGTACATTTCAACCGTTGCGTTTGGCTCGGGCGCAGCAGCTCCTCCCCTTGGTGGTGCTATCCTCTTACTTGATCAAATCCTCGAACGTGAACCGTTTCACTGAAAAGCACTTTTTTAAAAAAAAGAGAGAGAGAGAGAGAGAGAGAATCCACCAACAGTGAAAGAACCGAGTCTAACTACAGGAGTTTGTTTTTTAAATAAAAACTGCTCGCCGTCTCAGAGGCTGAGGAAGAAGAGACCTTTGGCTGCAAAATCATCCCAATCTACCAGGCTTCCCCCTCCCTCCTTCTGTAAAGGAGCCCCCTTCAAAGCCTCCAACTCTCTCTGCGAGGCATGGAGAGAGGGGCTGGCTGGTCCTCCGGCTGCTGCACCGCTTGGATCGCCTCGGCATGGCTTTTGCTTGGCGCTTGGGGCTTCGCCGGCGCTGAGATAACTTGCCGGTCTTGCTTTTCTTCTTCGCCGCCGTCGTCTCCGGCATCTTTTCGGGTGAAGCTGCTGCAGCAGCCGTCGCCGCTGGAGGTTCCTCGGGGAGTGGCTCTTGGGCCAAGCGGTGGCGAAGAAAGGGGAATCCTGCGGAAGAAACCCTGCAGAGGATGGGGTGCTGGGGACCAGGAAGCAGGCGGGGAGGACGGCCGAAGGATGGTGGAGCTTCGAGAGGCTCGGGGCTTGGGAAGGGGGCAGCCGGTGGCTGGTGGGATGGACGGGCTTGGCTCCGCGGCGCAGGGGGCACCTGCTGCCGGCGTCCGGAAGGGACCTGGGAGGGCGCGTAGGAGCGCCAAGCTCGGCCGATCGGGCCAACTCTTGGGTAGAGCGAAGGGGAGCGGAAGACCCTTTGCGCTTGGCTACGAGGAGATGCAACCGATGCCCAAAGATGCCCGGGGGAAAGGCACCTCTGTTGGTAGAGCGAAGAGGAACAGCGAGGATCAGCAGCCTTTTGGCCCGGACAACCTCGGGGCAGACGGACGCGGCTGGGCGGTCTCCTTAACGGATGGCCAGAAAGCGGCCCGAGCGCAAGGCAGAGCCTCGAAGGAGGACGCGCGGCCGGGCAAAGCACGGGGAGGAGGCGAGGAACTGAAATTGACTAGCACGACCTTTGCCCTGACCGGCGACTCAGCCCACAACCAAGCCATGGTGCACTGGTCCGGCTACAACAGCAGCGTGAGTCGGAGGGCGTGGGCCGGGCGGGGGCTGGAGACCCTCGAAGGAGGAGGGCTTTTGCGGGGGGATGCTTCTCGCTTCGGGGCTGGTCGGGCGCCGCCTCGCTTCCCTCCCCCGAAGGAAAGTTTTTGTCTGGGGGAGGCATTCGTCTCAGGAGGGGAAACGCGCCACAGCTCCGAAAGAAGAGCTCAGCAGAGTTGCTGGGTCTCGGAGCGGCTCGAGGCTGCGTACCAGGACGCCACAGCGAGCCCCGCCGCTTCTCCTTTTGATGGGTGGCAGTAAACATGGAATACGAGCTGCGGGGGGAAGCTAGATCAGTCGGCTTGTGTCCTCCCTGCCAGTCTACATAGCTTCTTGCAGCTCCGTAGCTGATTCGTTCTTGGTCATACAGAATCCCTGGAAACGCTCCAGCGCGTCTCCAGTCGAAAATGAATAACTGGGGGTGGGAGTGGCCGCAGCGGGGGGCGGGGGGAGGGCGACAGTCTTTTTTGTAGTCCGAGATTCCCCGTTTGATTTATGAAGAGGTGAAGCATCCACAGGCTCACACATTCGCATTCCCCGCCCCCCCCCCAAATGCAATGAAAGAAAAGGAAACACTGGGAAGATCCATTTATAATATACATGAATCGACAGTTTGAGTGACCCTCCCCCCCGAAATGTAGGTAGGAGATACACAAAACGATTTGATGCATCCCCGAAAGTTTGCATTGGGTTGAGTGTATATCTGTATCTCCCCCCTCTCCCCCCCCCCCGCCCTTGGACTAAGTTTTATCAAAAGGTGGCGCCCTTGAAGTCTTATTCTGACTAGCTGTGCTGCTTGTGCTGGATGTAGCTTCATTAGAGGCAATGTGTCTGCTGGATAGAGCAGTGAAAGGGACATTGTTAGGTTAGGAACATTCGCTTGCTAGCATCTCACTTTATAATGCTCCTTGAACAGCCATAAGAAAGACTTCTAGTTTTGTTTTATATTGATGGAAGAGATGCTAAAGCCTGCTGTGCTATGACGGTTGGAGTCCATCCAACTTCTCTTTAGTGGGCTGGGGACTGACTGTGGGTGACAATATTCTCATTCCTGTTCTTCCTGTATTGTTTTTGCATACTCTCCACTCAGGCATGGAACAATTAGAAACTCAAAGCAGAACATGCAGATTTGAAAAATTTGTTTTGCCACCAGTTAGGATGAACATTTCATTATCCATGTTTTGGTCGTTCAGGGCCCAATCCTTTCATGTCTAGGCTGTCCTTTTATATTGCTGGGAAGTGAGGAGGGAACTAAGTTTCTGATCTGGGAGTGTTATCTATGCTGGATTATCTTCATTTACTTAGCCATATGTAATGTAAATTTGGATGCATGTTGATACTTGCCCGGTTTCTACAGTTACTTGCCCGGTTTCTACAGTTACTGAGAATAAAAGAAATCATTACTGCTTTCAAAATGTGTCATATCTTTGAGCACTGGAGAATCTTGATGTTTCAGAACTTTGGGCAATTAGCAAAGTCAGCTATTCCTGCTTTCTTCTCTTCAGCATTTGGTGCTTAGTGTTTCACCAAAAGAGCTAAGCTGCTGGAATGGATTTTCAATACTTCTTTCAATTGCCTGTTACAAGTGTTCAAAATGGTCCTGATACTTTGGGAGAATAAAGATTTTGTTTTCCCAAAGGTAGGCGAAGCTCAAAAAAGGATGTAATTGCTTTCTTATGGTGATGTCATACAAAACATTATTTCATGCTAGGTAACATTCATTAACAATGGTCAGATGGTCTAGTGTGGTGTAGTAGCATTCTGCTTTTCCTTAATGATGGATGGAAACGTTTTGGCTGCAAAGGAGCATTAGAAGCTGATTTTCGCACATGGAATGGAATGGGTAACTGTGGTGTTTGTGGAAAGTGAAAACAAGTCAACATGTTATTAAATAAGTGATATCCATCCAGGATCTGGGGAGACTTACATTTTCTCTTCCTCTCTCGTGGGAGAAAGCACATGCTCTAGCTCGTGATTAATTAGCTTTATTTTTTAAAGCCAGCCACCACTGTGAACCTACAGGGAAAGTCAAATGCTAAACTCGACTCTGCCTTCAAGGGGAAACATAATCGGAGATAGTAGCTGCTGGTCCTTTTATCCTCACTGCTACAGTCTGGCTTCTACCCAATTTGACAATGGGCTTGATTGTGGTGTAAGGAGGTCAAGCAGTTGGCCTAAGGGGGCACAGTGAAATGGTGATTTGGGCTCACATTAGAGCTGCAAGCCATCATGGACCCGACTGTGAGACTTTTATTACTGCTTACTGCTTGGGAACATGTTTCCAGAACACAGAGAAGATGCAAAGCATCTGACAGAGGAATACTCGTGTGTGTGTGTGTGTGTGTGCGTGATTACAGTGGCACATCCCTTCACTGCACTGCTTCTGTTTTGCTCTCTGAAGCAGGGCAGGATTTCAGTTTACTTACCTGATGAGCACATATGGGCTGCATCCTCACTGGCTTTCTCTTTAAAAATATTTCACAAAGTCTCCCCCCTTGTTTTTATTAATAGAAACGGGCAGAAAGTGGCAGTTTAGCATACGTTTAATTCCAGTGTAGAAATCTGTCCTGAAGCTTTAAAAACCTGCCTGATAAGAAGAAAAAATAGTGCATTTTCTTTTTTAAAAGCTAATGGAGGGTACAAGGCTGCATGTTGTCTTAGAAATAAGGAAAACTAATAGATTCGATGCAGAATAATAAAAAGCACATTTGAAAACCTAAATGAGAAATCATACTTTTACTTCAAAAAGAGTCCAGTAGCACCTTTAAGACTAACCAATTTTATTTTAGCATAAGCTTTCGAGAATCAAGTTCTCTTCGTCAGATGCCTGATACAGGCATCTGACGAAGAGAACTTGATTCTCGAAAGCTTATGCTAAAATAAAATTGGTTAGTCTTAAAGGTGCTACTGGGCTCTTTTTGATTTTGCTACCACAGACTAACACGGCTAACTTCTCTGCATACTTTTACTTGTTAAGTAATTTCTTTTATATTGGGTCAGAAGTAATTTGCAATGAAGCTATGGAGCTGGATGATGGTGGTGGGGACAGGTGTGTTGTGTTTTCTCTCTTGCTCTCGACACACACACATGCACACACACGAACGGAGGCAAATCCCTTAATTTTTTTTCATACTAGCATGCTAGATGTAACAAAGAGATTACTGCTTTGGCACCACAGTGGGGGGCTATGGAGTTTGGTATCTACTCTAATAAGAAATTTAATAGATATACTATTTTTTAAGCCATTGGGGTTTCCCATGCTCAATTTTTCTCAACTTGTGTCCCAACTTGAGAATGGTTTTGGAGAGAACAAGAAGTTGTCCTTAAAAGAAAGAAGACTATTATAGTTGGAGTTTAGTAGCATGCTTTTGGTGATCATATTGAAAAGTCAGATCCACATATATGATCCCTTCTGGTACACAGAGTGGTTATCAAAGTGGAAACAAAAAGTCCTGAGATTTTCTAGTATAAATGAATGAACTGTCTGTTGTTAGCCTCTCTTGTGTCCTGCTTCCGTAATTTATTTATTTTATTTATTATTTTTGATTTTTATTCCACCCTCCCTGCACGGGCAGGCTCAGGGTGGATTACATCCAATAAAAAATGTGTTTCACAGTGTATTTTTAGCGGTTAGAATGTCAGACTAGGATCTGGGACACCCCAGTTCAAATCCACCCTTTGCGACCTTGCGCCAGTCGCACAGTCACAGCCTAACTTACTTCATGTGATTTGGGTCCTACTGGGGAGAAAGGCAGGGTATAAACAAAGTAAGAAAATCAATCAATCAATCTGTAACAGCCTCCTTCTGTTCATCCATGTTAAACGTCCTTTTCTTCTACCAAGTTCGTCCTCCAAGCTTTTTCTCGGTCTCACCTCAATTCTCAAACTTCTCCCTCCTTCCTATCAGTCCATGGTCTATTTACCCTGTCCCTGTATTGTAGTTTATATGGCCAGTAGCCATAGTATATCTGAAAAATTTAATACATGGTAAAATCAATGCCTTTTCCTTAATTGTAATGTAAGAAAAAGTATCATGCAAAGTGGCCCCTGGAAGCAAAGGGAAGTCTAAGTCAATCAGTGGTCCTTGGGCCAAAAGTTATCTGTGTAGGTGCTGATCTTAGGTTAGGTATTCCAAGAATTATGGCAAGAGGTAAGAGTGTGCCAAGATTCTATAGTTATTAGTTTCCATTAAAGACAGTTGCCAGGAAATGGTGAAATGAAAGCAATAGTTGTATGTTGTCAGTGGGCAGATGGCCAAAGATGTTCAACTATAAGGCTGTGCCAATTAAGAGGGAAGTTGTTCCTGATTAGCTGAGGATGATCTTCCCCTAAGCGACTTAACCTTCAACCTCTCTAGATGCGACAGGGCTCACCTCCACCCCCTAATGCATGGAACTCACAAAGCTGCAAGCCCAAGAAATCACATTAGAACACAGTCGCATGACATCAGTCATGGCCTAACCAGTAGGGGAAACTACATTCAGAACACTGGAGGATAGAGTGATGGATGGGGGAATCAGGCTGCATGGAAGAGAGACAAGGTGGCAGGGGGTGGGTGCGTTGCTGAAGGGTTGGTTCTACCCTTGGTGATGGCATATTATGCCTGTAAAAGACATGGTGTAAGTTAGACTGGAGGCAAGAGAGAGTTCCGTACATTTGCTCCCCTCTGTTCCCACAGTCCCAGTGGAAGGTAGGATTCCAGTTAAGTCTTCAGCCAATCAGGACAAACCATGTTATAGCAACAGCAAATTGGTTTGTAATACCAAATGTTAGTATTTCAATAGATCACATCTTTCACGTGTCCAAACAGTTATTATATTGTAAACTCTTCTCTCAGAACTGTCATTAGCAGCACAGCCATTATAACTGTTTTCATCAGGTGTTAATGGTATTGTTACATTGAGATGGATGAGAAGAGAAAACTCTGCTCTTTTAAAGGCGATAATTCTACTTTAGTTCTGTATATTGATATTCAATTGAAACATTCACTTGAATTGAAATAAAAAGGAACATAGAAAGCAGAACTAGTTATTGGAATGGAGATCCAGACTTTCAGCCACTTTGCATCTTCTATAGGGCTGCCACATGTGAGATGTCAGTGAGTCTAGAACTCTGATTTTAGCTTGATGAAATGGAATGTATATTTGTATTTTTCCCATGAACGTATACTTTATTTTTAGGTTCTCCATCTTTAGGGATGAGCTGCATGGAGTTTGGGAGGACATGAGGAATGTGGAAGTGGGGGAGACTTGAAATTTCAGTCTAGAAGATCAATCTTCTGCAGCTGCACTTTTCTTTTTCTTCCTAGAAGAGTGTCTTGTTTTACAGATGTTGCCCCATGGTTGGCATTACAAGGATTGTTCTGTTTCTCTTCTCATCCCAAGGTCCATAGGCCTTTGTACACAATCACGTACAACTTGCACATGCTTACCAATGGTAATGTGTGAACTGGGGAAGCTCACTTAATAAACAGGTCCTCTTCAAAGGGTTATTTCTCCATTGGTATACATATAATCAATGCCCATATTCATATATAAGGTTGTGCGGATTTGCACCACTTTCTCCATCAGGGCTTGGAAGACCCCCCTCCCCCAAGCTGCTGGTACTTAGTACCAGCGTGAGTACTACATCACACACACAGAAAACCCTGCATATGATGGCTTGTTCATACAATGGGAACTGTATCTATGCCATGTATCCTGAGTCATTTTAAGCTGTTCATGTGGTAAATATGAAAAGTAAGGTCTATAGATACAGCTAGTTCCTGCAAAGGAAACAGGTAGAAAAGAGGTTGTTGCAGCTGTGCTTTGTCACTTTGTGATCAAGGGCATACATGCACCTAGTGGTCCCAAATGCATTGTGTGCAGCCAGTTTCTACCAGAGTGTTACATTAGTTCACAAAATTACTCCAGCCCTAATTGCTTCTTAAACATGTGCAATGACTATGTCAGTGATCTTTCGAAGTTCAGCTATTGATTGATCTTGGGCAAGAAAATATAGGTACAGGTTGCTTGCTGACATTTCTCCTCACTACCATTGGTGATTCATATAAACAATAAAATCAAAAAGAGTCCAGTAGCACCTTTAAGACTAACCAACTTTACTGTAGCATAAGCTTTCGAGAATCACAGTTCTCTTTATCAGAACAATAAGTAACGTTAAACTTCATAGAAACTTTATTACAGAATGTGACTGTTTATTTGCAAAGCACTGAGTGTGCTGGAGGTTCATTGCACAGTACACCTGTGCTCTACATATCTCTCCATGGCTTCTGTTTTCATCTGCATGTCATTTAAGCTGCTGGGCTTCATATATGTAGTATGGCATTTTTAGTGCTTGGTTTCTTTATCGGTTATGACTAGGGGTGTGCAAAGGCACAATGGTTTGGCTTTCCCGATTCAGGTATACCCGAATCGAGAAGCTGATTCGGGAACAGCTATACCCGAATTGGCAAGCCGATTCAGGTATAGCGATTCAGGTAAAGATTCGGGGGTTCGGGTAAGCTTTTCAATGGGAAAAAGCCTCCCCCAGGCTTCTCTGAAGCCCGGGGGAGGCATTTTCCCACCGAATCAAGCCAAAATTGGTGGGGGCCTTCCTCTAACTCCCCTCTAACAACCCCCCAAGTTTCAGACCGATTGGACTTTGGGGGGCCATGTTGTGGCCCCCCAAATCAGGTCCCCCTATCCTCGCCTAAAAAAGGGCATAGGTTTAGATTGCTGCTGCTCATGATTCTTCATTCATTTTTTCCTATGGGGAAAAATGAAGAGGCAGGCTTCCTTTGCCAGGGGTGGCATTTTGCATGCAAAATGCCCCCCAACCCTCAGGGGCCCTTCTCCCACCTCTACTCCCACCCCCCACCAAGGCTCAGCCTGCTCCCACTTGGGGGGGGCATTTCATGGCCTCCCCAAGTAGGTGCTCTCAGCCCCCAAAGTCCACCCCCTACTGCCCCACACAAACCCAATTCCCCCCCAGCTGCCACACACAGACCCAAATCCCCACATTAGCCCCTCACAGACCCAAATCTTCCCCCAGCAGCCCCACACCCACCATAACCCCAGGAACAGGCTGGCCAGCCCTCCCCCTTTGGGAACTTCTAAACTCTCTTTCCTAGGGCAATTCTGCACAGCCCAGGGGTGCCACAATGGTGGGCAAACTTCTGAGTGCCAACTTGTCCCTGAGAAAGAGCACCTGACCTGACACACAGACAACCACCCCCTGACACCCCCATCACCTACAGAGAAGGCTGGCCAGCCTGCCCCATTGTTCCCAATGCTGGGAACCAACCTCACATCAAAGAAGGGAACACACACACAATGATTCAAGTTTAAAAAAACTTTATTTTCTCACTTTCAAAGTACAATAGGTCAACAAATCACATCAAATCACACTAATTGTCCCCCACACAAAAGGACTACACAATTCACTACACATCAGAGAATCTTTAAAACATATTTGTTTTAACAAACTCTAAAATTTTTGAACAGAATTGGGTTACACAGTAGGAGGGCACAACAGGGCATGAAAAAAGAAGTCCCCTAGACAAAATCAACACAACTAACTTCAAATCAGAGATTCAAGAAAACCATAACAAGACCTTTCAAAAACACTTTATTTCATGAACAGCTTAAATTTACACAGCAGTAGGGCACAAAAGGGCATGATAACAGCATGCTTGTGGTGAGTCACACTACACAAACATAACACAAATCAATTAATATCAGACAATCAGCAAAACTTGAAAACAGCAGTACAAGATGTGGGTTGCACAGTGGGAGGGCAAAATGGGTTAAAAACACTTTCTGTCTTGGACAGATGTAGGCAACACGGCAGCAGGGCACACCCACAGGCAGGACAGCATTGTCTTAGTCAGAAAATAACACAACTATCATGAAATAAAATACTCATTTGCTTATCCCCTCGACACCTCCTCCATAACAACAAAATACCACACAAAGACTTCTTCTCTTTCACAATTGCTTTATTTCTAGGCGTGTGAGTCCATCTGTCAACCACCCCTCCATCACCAAACTTAATGGGGGGAAACCACTGCAACAAGGTCCAGCAGAACCAATGTCATTTCCTTTGGCTATGCTTTCAGTTCAGCCACACAAAGCTGGAGCTGGCACTGCCCAGGCACAGACCACTGGTATTTGTGGAGCGGTGTTGCAGAGGTTCCCCCCACACACACACCAGCCTCAGCATGTAACTGGAAACATCTGCTAGACATCATCATTGGCTGGTGCCCATCCCCAACTCTTCCCGCTCCCCCCCAAAGCAAACCAAACAGCAACATTTCAACTCTTTTTTTTGGTTTTTTTTTTAAAGAAAATTTGAACTCTTAACAAACATTTCAACTTTTTTGGTTTTTTTTTTAAAAAAAACTTCAATGCTGAAAAACATTTTAAACATTCCAAACAGAAGGATCTGACATTTTCCCATTCCCTAATCCCCACCTAAGCAATCCCTATCTAACGTATTTCTCTCTCCAGTGGCAATCTATGTTTCTGGGGCATTATTTTTCAGAATAAATTTGGTCCCGCAGGGTCTGTCTCAGTGCTGGGAGATGTTTTGAATTCCCTTGAGGGAAGGGAGCTTTCAAATTGCTGGGTGGATTCCCTTCGCCACTGGTTCCTAACCACCCTCCCTCTACTGGCTGGTTTTAACTGCGTCTACAGGGTTTTATGCAGGGGAGAGCATGATTCCAAAGGATTGGACTCGCAGAGGATGCAGGCCACAAGTTGGGCTCACCTCAGTCACTCTGGAAGTCCAGTCCTGAGAAATCGAAGAGGCGAGAATTGACCTTCAGGAAGGTCAACTGCTCGACTCTCCATGGGAGAAGGCAAGTGCAATGTGGGCTGACAATGTCACCCGCATGAGAAAACACATGCTCGCTCTCCACGCTTGTTGGAGGGCATGAGAGCAGCTGCTGCACCTCGAGGGAGAGGTCCGGCCAGACCGACTCCTTCTTGGCCCAGTAGCTGAGCGGATTGGTGGAGAGCGACTCGCAGGGCTCCGTGAGGTAGTCCCTGACCATTGCCTCCTCTGGATCCTCTCTCATGGTCCTCATGACCCCAGAGGGGACGAGGGCCCACTGGAGCAGCTCCATCTCCATCGGCACTTTGGTGGTGGCCGTGGGGGGGGGGGCTGCGCAGAGGGGGCGTCAGAGAGACCCGCACGGCAGGGCCCCTCTCACGTCTCCCCTGTCGACAGGTGTCCCCTCGCGGCCTGCCTGCGCCTCACCCAAGAGCAGAGCCCGTCTCTGGCTTGGGTGAGGTTCCCGTCCTGCTCAGCGAAATTGCCCTTGATTCGCGGGTCACACATGGTCGCCAACATGTATGACTCAATCTGCGTGAGAGGAGTTAGCCTGGCAGCTATGCCTTGCTGCAGCCTTCTCATCAGTGCGTGCACTGCTGGAACAAGGTCAGCACGGGGCGCAACCCGGTCTGCAAGGGTGGCCAGATTCCTCTGGAGCGTGTGCACCAGGGGAATGACCAGACCGAAGGTTGCTGTGTCTGATGAGACTGCCACAGTGAAGTCCTTGAAGGGCTTCAGGACCTCCACTGTCTGGGTGATGGTGAGCCAATCCTCCCGGCTGAACTCACCCACCTGACTCGCACCGTGGCTCTCAGAGTGCCACGCGTGGAGTGTGGCCTGCTGCTCCACCAAGCACTCAAGCATGGCGCAGGTGGAGTTCCTGCGAGTGCTTACGTCAGTGATCAGAGCGTGCTCCGGCACACCTGTCCTGACCTGTGTCTGGCGCAGTTTGTGTGTGGCTTTCACGCTGCGCGAGAAGTGAGTCGTGATCCTCCGACATTTCTGGATCAGTAATTGGAGTTCATGAGTCCGGGGATCAAGGGGTTCCTTCAAGGAGCCCAACCCCAGCGCATCTTTCACCACTAGGTGAAGTTTGTGAGCCGCACAGTAGATGCACTCTCGGCTCACTAGATGCGCCACTGCCCTCATGTTCTTGCCACCGTCTGTCACCATGCATCCCACGGTGGCGGGTCCCTGGCCTACCCACTCTTCCAACTGTCTCCTCAAGGTGGCAGCGATGTTCTCCGCAGTGTGGGACACGTCGAGCACCTCGGCGTGAAGCAAGGCCTTGCAGTAGCCAGCCTGGCGGTCTCCCATCCTTCCCTGGCTAGCTGTGCTAGGCACCTCCCCCTGGCCCCCACCCAGAACCGCCTCAGGTTCCCACCAGTGAGCAGTAAGTGAGAGGTACACTTGCTGCACACTTGGGCAGGTCCAGATGTCGGATGTGAAGTGCACAGTTCTCCTGGCAACCAGGGACAGCTGTGCCTTCACATGGTCTCTGGCAGCCCTGTAAAACGAGGGCACCACCGATCTGCTCAACATCGTGCGAGCAGGGATGGCATACCAGGGAAAGAAATCGTGGAGCAGCCCTGAGAAGCCGAAGTCTTCAACTAGGGAGAACGGTCTCCCATCCACCGCTACCATATTGACGATGTGGCGCATGAGGCGCCGGCTCGCCCTCCAGATCCCCTCTCTGGGTACACTAGGGCCCTGCATACCAAGCATCTCCGGGAGAGAGGCTTGGCGTCCCTTCCCTACAGGAACCCTTGGGGGGAGAGCACCAGAGGAGCCTGCCTCCTTCTGGCTAGCTGGCGGCCATGTGGCACCACTTGAACTCTCCTCCTGAAGAAGCACCACCTGGTGGTGCCTCCTCATGTGCTGCACATCTCTGCCACGGCTGACGCACTGCCTACAATGCAGGCACTGGGCTGCTCGGGGATCCTCCGTTGTCTGGAAGTGCTTCCAGAATTCGGAGGTAAAGGGCAGCCCACGCTTCACAGGAGAAGCGCTTTCGGGCCCACCCTGAGGCACCTCCCGTGAGGTGCTCTGGCTGGACACACCATGTCCCACTCTCGGCTGGGCAGGTGGGGATGGATGAGGCTGAAGGGGCAGAGATGTGGGCTCCTCCACCACAGTCTCTGCCTCTTCCTCCTGCATCCTCTCCTCCTGCACAGCCGCAAGAGGCCTGCTGCTGGCCTCAGAGGAAACTGGGGTGGACCGCCCCAGGGGGGGTCTCACGGGCAGTTCCTCCAACATCCTCTGGGTTCCTGGGGTGAGCGGGAGCGCAGGGAAAGTCATGTGCTCCATGCTTATCCCAGGAGACACCACATGCTGCCCCTCCTCCAGCAGCTGGGTCTCAACCACTGGAGGAGGAGGAGCCTCAGCAGCAGGCCCCTGCCCAGTGCCAGCCCCTGCCTCACACACCTGGGTTGGTGGTGGCCTCCCAGCAGC
Organism: Eublepharis macularius; assembly: GCF_028583425.1. Classification (NCBI taxonomy): domain Eukaryota; kingdom Metazoa; phylum Chordata; class Lepidosauria; order Squamata; family Eublepharidae; genus Eublepharis; species Eublepharis macularius. Next base: position 69,746,560 of record NC_072795.1, read on the forward strand.
TGCCTCAGTAAAGAGGGCCTTGCGAACCCTCTTACTGTCACCAGAAGCCAGGCTGGTGAACAGCAGCAGAACAGGGGGGGGGGCCTCCTCCGCTCAGATGGGGGGGTACCGCAGCAGTCCCCCTCCCCTTCCCCTCCTCCCCTCTAGTTTTCTCCCTAGCCTTTCCCCCAGGGCCCCTCTCTGCTTTCCTTTCTGACATACTTTCCCCTCCCGAAATCTACACTAACTAATCAGAAAACCTTGGGAAAATAAAGGTCAACTTTGTTTTCAAGACCTAAGTTACCTGCTCTAAATCTGTGCTTCTAGTGGCTCTGTGACTTGGAGATGAACAATCAAGTGCCTTTTTAAGCAACCCTATTTATGTCGGGGAACCTGAGCCTGCCAAACAGCTGAATTCCTCCGGAATTGAGCTGGCCCTAAACCCCAATAACAGGTGACAGCCTTAGACACTCACACACTAGTATGCCCGGGCCGGCCTGGCATCACCACGGGTGCCAGAGATGGGCAGTGGAACCCTAGTTATGGGGGCACTAATGGGAAGCCTATTGACAGCTATTCCAAATTTGTATATATATAGAATTCAAACCTAACTCTCACTCACTAATGCTTTTCCTGCTGAGTCCCTATTTAGTTTTTTAAAAAAACCTACGCTTGGTTTCCCTATCGATTACGTTGAGGGCAATTAGCCACTGAATACCTACCAACTGGCCTACCTACCTAAGACACTATTTAGCGGGAACAATGTTTCTGTGGTGTGTCAGCGTGGGGTGTGGATGTGGTGGTCTGAAAATGTGCCTCCCCACTCCCAAGCTAGCAAGAACCCACCCCTAAGCCCACCCAAATGTAAACCCAGACTCACTCACCAGTCCTGCAGTCCAGCAATGTTCAGGCGGTCTTGCAGCTGGTCCTCCTCTCCTCCGCAATGCTGTCAAGAAAGGTGGAATGTTAACAGAGTCAATAACACACGCTGCACACACAACCCCCAAAAGTCAAGGCCCCGATCTGCTTTGGGCCTAGACAGTCATGAAGCCATTGTGAGGAAGCGGTGCCAGAGTTAAAAGTCGGGTGGCATGCAGGAACCCCCCCCCCAGAAAGGCTAGGGCCAACCAGTGGGAAAACACAACACATCCACCCTGCAGAGCAGGCCTGTGTGTAGGCCTGAAGCTGGCACACTCATTTTTTAGGCCTGGGAAACAGTAGATCAAGCCCACCCCACACTCAAGCATAACAAAGGAAACATTAAAGAAAGCAAGCACAACAATCAATACTGAACCCCCCAACCCCCAAACATTGTCCTCTTGCCCAACTAGAAAATGTCCCCCCTAGCCCAAGCCATAAAGACCAAACTAAAGCATATGCTAGCAGATTGCCACAGCAGCAGCAATAAATTCAAAAAACAAATTAAAAAAAAACCCCTACCAGTCCTCCTCTCCAGATGTCCAGCAGCAAAGTTGATCCTCCACATGCAGAGGTCTCCAGGCTGATGTCCTCCAAGTGCAGTCCAGTCCAGAAGAGGTCCACGAACAGTCAGCAACCTGTTTGTGAAGCATGCTTGTGAGTGCCAGGCCAGCCAGCAGAAAGGCACCAAAGCCACCCAGCAGAGCAGCAGGCCTGTGTGTAGGCCAGAGGCTGGCACACTTGTTTAAGAGCCTGGTGGGAAGCATTGGATGAAGGGGACCAGAAACAGCAAAGCAAGCCACACCAATCCAGTTTGTGAAGCATAATTGTGAGAGCCAGCTAGCAGAAAGGCACCAAAGCCACCCAGCAGAGCTTCTGGCCTGTGTAGGCCCAAAGCTGGCACACTCATTTTTTAGGCCTGGGAAACAGTAGATCAAGCCCACCCCACACTCAAGCATAACAAAGGAAACATTAAAGAAAGCAAGCACAACAACCAATGCTGAACCCCCCCACCCCCAAACATTGTCCTCTTGCCCAACCTGAAAATGTCCCCCCAGGCCATGCCAAGACAGACTAAACTGAAGCATCTTTTTGCAGAGGCAGGCCACAGCAGCACATTGTCCAGCATCAATAAATTTACAAAAATTAAAAAAAAGTCCTACCAGGTCTCCTCTCAGGATGTCCAGCACAGTTGATCCTCCAGGCAGATGTCCTCCAGGTGCAGTCTCTCTCCTCTCTCGGTCAGCACCAGCAACAGAACTGTCCCAGACCAGTCTTGCCCCAAATTTAAATCCCCTGCTGCAGCCTCAGCCAAAGATTTGAATCTATTGGCTGGCAGAAGGATGCAGCAGTGGGATTGGTGAATCCCAAAGACCCCCTCCCTTGCCTTACCCCCCCCCCACACTCCAACCGTCACCCTCCTCCTGCTCCCCCTCCCCTACCTGTTAATTTTGGCGGGAATCTCAGATTGCTGGCATTGCTTTGAAAATGCAAAGTGCAATGCTAGCAATTAGCAAAGCAATGCACCTTGGATTTGCAAGGCAAAGCAAAGGATTCCCTTCCCTCCTTTGCAAGAGGGGTGGGGGTGACATAAGGAGTGAGTGACTCATTCATTTCCCCCCCTCCCCTCTTCTAAGAGCCTGCAGGAAGCTAAGCTTCCTGCAGGCTTTTGCTAGACGCTTGCAAAAGCAAGCGCCTAGCAAAATGCTGCCCCAAATCGCCTCGAATCAATTCGGGGCATGCCGGTTCGGGTTTCCCGAATCGATTTTGGTTTCCCCGAATCGATTTGGGTTTCCCCGAATCACCCCGAATCAGGGTGATTCGTGTTTTTTTGGGGTTTAACTAACCCGAACTGCACACCCCTAGTTATGACTTTTCATGAACATCCATAGGAATTGCCATCCATGGAATTATTGATAGTGGTGGTAAGAAGAGACTGTATTGTGTTGTCCATCAAGAGCTTTGGAATGGTTTGTACGGCTTTTGCTGAAATCCTTTCTTAGGTCCAACTGGAAAATCAATGGGACTCATTTGGTAACGGTAACTAGGTCTGGGTTGGTTAGTCACAGTCTAGATTTGCTGGCTTTCAGAAAATGCTACAAGGTCATTTTTCTGCAAAAAAGCTGGCTCATGCTACTGTGAGGGAGCTGAATCCTTTGGCTTCTACTCTCTCTGGTTGTTTCTCTGTTCTTTGTGTTAATTAGGTATTATAAGTATTTATATACATGCTATTGCTATGACAATGTAATTAATTATATACATGCATCCAGAGGTCTTTAGGAGAAACCTAAACAGTAATTAATGGTTCCTCTTCCTTCTGCATCGGATCCCTTTTGCTCAAAGAACTGGAAATTACTGAATAGAAAGGTGTGGATGTGCATGCCTCTCTGTCTTGATAATAATGGCTGGGAACACTGTTGGCAGCATTCTGATGAGATTGCGAGGTTGCTAATGTACAAATTGTCAATCAGGCGCAGTTATTTGCCTCTCACCTTGGTGAGCTGCAGCTTGGGAGCCTGATGGGCTATAATATGTGGCAGGTGGTTTTTAATTGGGGCCTCTAATAATGCATGATGTGACAAGGAGAAATATTTATAATTTTGTATGGATTGCTTTGCAGAGAGAGGCTTTTTTTTTTGAAGGAGGGGGATTTCAGCCTTCAGCAGGCAGTGGTGCAAGGGAGGGCTTGTTGAATTACTTACTCCTATGGTGCTAAATAGGAACATATTTGTCAAGACTGAATAGAGCTGCAATTGGAAAGTGTCTTTCCCCTCATCCCTTAGTTTTAACTATGTGGCTTAGATCCTAACCCTTGCAAAGATTCCGGAGAGGTTGTGATTTCATAATATATTCATTTTCTGTGTGGCTTCCTTTGATTTTAGCTGGTTGAGGTGCTTGTATGTGGCTGAATAGTTCAAGCTTTGTTCATGTTTGTTATGTTGGAATGTAACTTATTCTGTAGTTTTGCTGTGTCAAACGTCAGTTCTAATCATACTCTATGAACTGTGTCCACAATATGAATTTGTTACGTATTTTATAAATGCTTTATAACTATTGGATAAGACTTATGATCTGTTCCTCCATAGTATTTCCATTATGACAACGCATCTCCAGTGTATAACCTCTCCCCACCCCGCAATCACACCGATGGAAAAGGGATGAAAATAATCACATGCCGTTTCCATTTTGTGACATGAACAACTTAGATTACAGCAGCATATTCCAGTGAATATTCCTATTATGGGAGAATTTGGAAGCATCCCTAGTTTTAACCCTTTTCTTAAAGCCAGAAACTACAATTCAACATATATGAAATCCATTTAACTCTGCATTAGATGGTGGCCAGCAAAAGGTTTCCCTCCTCCCTGCACTGGGTAAATCTTAAGTTTTTTGTCCTCTTTTAAGGGATAACTAATTCATATTAACTGATCTAGATTATGCAGCCTCAGATACCACTGTGGACTGAACAAGGAACATGCAAGACCTACTAAATCTGCTGAAGAGGGCCTTGTATTCTAGGCAATTGGTTGGAAATAAGACCGTCAAATTGTAACCTCTGAGGATTCTCATTTGACTGGGTCAGCCATGCCAGTAGCTTTAAGAGTAAAGCATTCTTCACATGATGTGAGATCAGAATGTGGAACTTGTTGCTTCAGGATATTTTGATAGCAAGTAGTGTAAATGGTTTTAACATGAATACAGGTAGGATAGCCATGTTAGTGATTACTAGTCATAACAACTAGGAAGTGTGGCTTTTCATTTTCAGTGGTCTTCATTCTTTTTATTAAATGCTGGAGACTAATATCACAGGATTGATACCATGTGCTGCTTGTGAGACTTCCTAGCTGACCATTCTCAAAGAAGAATGCCGAGCTAGAGGAACCCATAGCTTGATCCAAGTCTCCAATTCTAATCCTGATTTTATATCTTTAGTTGATCAAGCAGGTCTTCTAGAAGAGCTGCCAATAGAAACTCATCTAATATTCCTCAAATTAGTCCTGCAGTGGGAGAGGATTGCTACCAGATCTCTGGGAACTGGTAAAACACAAATGCATGCTTATGTTGCAACAACCCTGCATGAACAGAAGCCTATACATCTTATGCTGGTAGAACTTTGCCAGCACAAGAGGAAAACTAAGTGAATTAGTGGACATAATGGGAGAAAGGAATGAAAGTTAGTTGGAATCCTGTGCTTGCTGAAGGGTTGGTTCCACCCTTGATGATGGCATATTATGCCTGTAAAAGACATGGGCCAAATCTACACTTCCCTACCTTCTGCTTTTCATGTGCATTAATCACACTGGATTCTATCCCGCAATGTCCCAGTCTGTGTTCACATCCCTTCTCTTACTGCTGCTGCCTTGTGCTATACTTTGTCCACATCCCTGGTAGAATCGCGCAATACGGGGCAGGTTTAGATCTGACGTCACCGATTACGACATCACGTTCCCCCCCCCCATTTTTTCATCAGATTTCTGCTATAGCATTTTTTTTGCTAAATTGCTATGGTGAGGCCACACCCCTATGATGCCTGTGATTGGTTAATGTTATTATATGCCTTCTTCTTTGAAATCCATTGGACCGTTATTCTGGTGGGCTAATTTGAACTGATATTTAAGGTGGGGGTGATCCAAACTCTCCAAACGGGCAGACTAATTATTTGACGCTTGAATGTAATGTTAGAATAACGGATTTCTGCTATAACGGTAATTTCAACAGTTAAAAAAAATTAATTTTAACAGCCACCGATATTTCTGACTGTCCGGCATCCTAAAAATGACACAGAAATGGAAATGATGCCACCCCTTGATGTCTCCGTGGGGATTTTGGAGCACCCCGATTAAGATTTATGGCCGTGATTGTGCAACAATGCTGGGAAAGTCCACTTTTAAAAAAAAAAAAAGGGGAAAGGGCGGGCTGGCAGGCATGCTGTGGAGAGAGTGGAAAAGCTTGATAATTGCATGGCAAAGAGGGATGGTGTTCTGGAAAGGCTGCAAACACGGAAGTGGGATGGTTTGAAGGGGGCAGTCTCCTTGTGAAGCGCTTCTATTTGTCCACATCCACGGTGAGAACCACGCAAGAGAAGCGTTCGAACGCATGACAAATTCGTCTGAGGCGCAATGTGAAAGATGCGAGAGAATGGCGGGATTGAGGTAAGAGTATGTAAACAGCTCTCTGAGAAGCGAATAATGGGCGGGAAAAAAGCGGAAAAATTGAGACGTGTGGATTCGTCCATGGTGTAAGTTAGATGGGAGGTAAGAGAGAGTTCCGTACATTTGCTCCCCTCTGTTCCCACAGTCCCAGTGGAAGGTAGGATTCCAGTTAAGGCTTTAGCCAATCAGGACAAACCATGTTATAGCAACAGCAAATTAAGGTGCATGATGTGGAACTACTTAATTTTGCCCCTGTATCTAAAGAATTAGCTCTTTAAAGATATCTTTCCATAGGAATACAAACACCTGCCATGAGACTTAATTCTTCTGTTGTAATAGGGACCTTAAGGCCAAGGAATCTGGAACAGATAATCCAGGGTGTTGAGGGATTCCTCCAGGAAGAAGGAAACTTCAAACATGGCACCTGCACCATCTCCATTTCCTGCCCTCCAGAAAAGCAATGGATGAGCACAACAGTCAAACCTCTGTGACCACAAATCATCTCCCTCTCCTCTGAAACAGGGGGAGCTGTGTACTAGTTAAAAGAACTTCCATACTCAACATATTGAAGCAGTGCCTCCCACCTTGGGAACACAGGATAAAGAATACAATCTGCGAACAACTACCAAATACAGGTACGCTCCTTCCGTGCTGTGGTGATGGCAATGAGGAGAGCACATCTGTGTCTCATGATGAACACTAGAAACTCCTCACTACTTGCCACTGCTGGCCAAATATTTACAACTGATTTTTTCCTACAGGAGGTGATCCAGGGAATGGAGGGGTAAAACAAATAGATACTAGAAACTGACTTCCTTTGCAATCCCTTGCAAAAGAGGGGTGAGTATTGCCTTGATAGCCATGTTGTCTCCCCAGCAGAACTTTCTTATATAGATGTTAGGGGGCCTGCTAGTGGACGAATAGCTATGATAGCTGCTTTTATTAACTTTTCATTTATGGATCCATAATGGTTACCTAGTCATAGAAAGTATATGTTGACGCTGCTCATTATTCATTAAACTGCTCTTGTCTCTTCACAGGTGACCAAGCAGCCATTCAACAGTCTTAAAGAAAAAGATTTTCACTGCTTCCAATGCAAGGACCCCAAGTGAGAATATAACTGCAGAAGCCACAATTTCCAGTTTGCAAGATCTGAACAAGGCAGTTAATAGCAAGATGTTTTGGAGGTTGTTAATTCACAGGGTCAGTATCAGTCGGAAGAGACTTGACGAGATCTCTGTCTGTCTCTGCCTCTCTCACACACTCACAACCAACTGTAAGCCAGCCATTTCCTTCTTGGATTTCTACATTTCTATTTATCAGAAGCTGGGGTTGTCTGGTTGGAGCCCTGAACCTGTGCACCCTCCAGCATCCTTTGTGTCCTCAGTACTGGGAGAGAAGGGGTTAAACTAACCTTATATCCTCTCTCTCTCCCCCCCACACTGGACCACTCCACAGCCTGGCAGAAAAAGCCCAGGCAAGTCCTCCTTGGCATTTTGCTGACTCTCCTTTTAAAGGAATCACTGAAGCCCCACCCATCCAGGATGCCACTGGGAAATCCTGCCAGAGTGAGTATTCCTGCCCTGCCAGACTTCAGATGGTGTGCGGCTTTATCCCTCACTGGAGAATTCCCCTGGTCATATTCTGGGCCTGCTGGCAACAAGCCCAGCTATTGGGTGCAGTTCCTTGAAAGAGCCACACAGCTTTACTAGCACTTCTTGGTACTGTTGGTGTTCCAGGGCCCACCAGCTTCTCTTTGGGGCACAGAGAGGGTGGAACCATGTCACTGAACCAATGGAGTGGCAGGTAGTTGTCCCCCCATCCACTGGCCTTGGAAAGTGGCAGGATGGGCTCCCCTACCCTGGACACTGTTCTTTGCAGGTTCCTGCTCCATAGAGTATATAACAGACACTAATGTAACTGGGTAGTAGTATATTATATGATGATGCAATAATGGAAACAGCTGCACCTGTTGATCCTGTGTGTGTTGTATAGCTTCAAAGGTAAGGAACTGTGTATGAACAAAAAAAAAGTAACTCTACTACTCTCTAATGCTGTTTAGACATGTGGACCCCTTAGTTTCCAACAAGGTGGCACTCTTTGCTTTAGTTGCCAGGAGAATTAGAGCAAATGTGGTACGTAAGAAAGCAGCTAGATGAAATGATATGTAATCTCTAGGTTTGAACGCAAATTTTAGAGATGGATGGAATATCAGAAGTTTTAAAATTTTAGAGTTGTAAATGTTTTAACTTGTAAAGGCCTATGGCTATATACAATAAACTTGTCTGACTGTCTGTCCAATGCTGTTAGAACAGGGGTGGGCAAATTGCGGCCCGCGGGCCACATGCGGCCCACTACAGAGTTTTTTGTGGCCCGCCAAGACAGTAGAAAAGTGTGATAGGGTACATTTGTCTCATTAAACTGATTCTAAAATTAAATGTGCTTGCAGCTATAGATGATACGAAATTAGTACAATAAATAAATTAAATAAAACTACCACTATTTTATTTAATTTATATTTATTGATTTTTATGATACAATTTATACCTTTTCTGAAATGCAAAGTCAACTAATGAATGCAATCATTTTAAAAGGTGTGGCCCTCCGCTAACCTCCGCTCCCACAAAGTGGCCCCCGAGCCAAAACAATTGCCCACCCCTGTGTTAGAACAATGATGTTGTTCAATAAAAAAGTTGACTCAGTTGTGTCTTTGTTCTTGTGATAATTATTAAGGAATACTTACCCACCTCATTACGCTCCTCAGATGTCTTCACAATAAATTACACACACTGTGAAGAGAGGGCACTGCATTCTCCCCCAACCAGATGGGGAAATAACCAGCAGACTCGAGATACCAGCTGAACGAACATGGGGGAGGCATGATGGGAGGTTTGCAGCTGGTCACAATGCAAGATGGTCAGCTGATTACATAATTGAGGTGTTTGGTCTGTGTAAGTCACTCTGATTTGCTATCACCCACCTCACAGAATGATTGTTGTGAGGATAACAACACACTTTGTAAACTGCTCCGAGTGGGTGTTAAGTTGTCTTGAAGGGTGGCATATAAATCAAATATTATTATTATTATGGCACTACTTTTAGTTCTGGTATAGCAGCCACTGGTACATTTGCTTAGCTATATTTTAACCTCAATGGGCCTAGTAAATTGTTCCTCTGCTGACTCCTTTAAATGATAAATTTGAAATGAAAACATTGTCTTGATCTGGTGTCCTGCCACTTGACGTTTTAGCCCATTCCTCCAACTGTGCCAGTATCATGTTGCTAGTAGAGCTGCATGTAAAGCTCTTTCCACACTTTCCCCTTTCTTCAGTGACCTTGCCTTGTTTTACTCTGCAGAAACTCTTCTGCTACCAACCTCCCCCCTCACTTTATTTCCTTTTCCCACTGTATTCTTTGTGCCTTTTGCCATGCTGCCTTCTGTCTCAACCTACTTTCCTCTCTTCCTTTATGTTTCTTTTAGAGACTCTGCCTGCAAAGCCTTTCTTCTTCACCTTTTCTCAGCTTATGGCTACTGGACTCTTCCTTTTTACCATCCTAGCTATTGATGTATTAATCCCCGGTTTGTCTATCTGTCTGTCCTGTCTGCCTAATGTAAAATATGGGTGATGTCTGCAACCTGTTTATTTTGATTACAGTACCTAGCAAACTGTTTGTGCTAAATGAATACAAAATTGTTCTCAGGATGTGTATGTAATAGGTTGCCAGTGCTAAGTCTTTTTCCTGGTCTGCTGCTGCTGTAGCAAAATTTTAAAACCTGAGTCTTTTTTCCGGACATTGTCATCCTAGTCAATATTGAGTGTCATGTAGTGAATAGGATATCAAGGCACTATGAGACTGTTTTTCCTGTGGGAGACTGTTCCGTGAACAGTCTCCCACAGGAAAAGTGTTTTTGCCATATATCAAAGGAATCACTGATCAGATGGGAAAGCTTATGAAGAAGTACAGCTTACAAACAGTATTCAGACCCACCAGAAAAATACAACAGATGCTACGTTCAGCAAAAGACAGTAGAGACCCCCTCACCTCTGCAGGAGTATACCGTATACCCTGCAGCTGTGGACAAGTTTACATCGGGACCAGAATCCAGACAAGAATAAAAGAACATGAAAGACACTGCAGACTTGGCCATCCTGAAAAATCAGCAGTGGCTGAACATAGCCGAACTCAAACAGGACACAGTATCCTATTCCAGGACACTAAAAATACTTGACAACACTTCCAACTACTTTGTCAGACTGCACAGGGAAGCCATTGAAATTCACAAACTTAAGCACAATTTCAACAGGAAAGAAGAGACTTTAAGAATGAATAGAGCATGGTTTCCAGCCCTGAAAAACACCAGGCTAACAAAACACTCTATACCCGACAATAGCCCTGCAAAGAAGATTAGTACATCAAGCACCAATCCATATGCAAAAGAACCTCCTCGGAATACAGTGAAGCCTCCCTCCATTAGCATTCCACACCCTGGGAAACTCTTACAGGATGACTCAGCTCAACCCCACCCCTCTTGAGTAGATATAAATGACCTGCCAACATCTTTTCCACACTGTGACACTGAGAGATCTCTGTCTTTTGGTGCTACACCTCTGAAGATGCCAGCCACAGCTGCTGGCGAAACTTCAGGAACTACAATGCCAAGACCACGGCTATACAGCCCTGAAAATCCACAATAACCATCCTCCTTAAGCTGTTTCAGACCATTGGCCTGTCTAGGTTATTATTGCGTATTCTGACTCTCAAGGGTTTCAGGCATAGAAAGGCCTGTAGAGATGCCAAGGATTAAAACTCAGACCTTCTGGGCTCTACTGTTCTACCCTGAGTTCTACCCCAGAGCTGATGGGACAAGAAGAGCCCGGCTGAACCAGGTTAAAGCTGCATCTAGTCTAGCATCCTGTTTACTATAGTGGCCAATCTGAAACCCATGAGTAGATTATGAAGGCTCGTGCTGATATTCAGAGATGTAGTGCCTTTGCATCATTTGTAAAGTTGTATGAATTTGTCTACATTTAGACCCATCTGAGCTACTAGTCATTGCCATAAAGTGATGAATTTCAGAAGTTAGGGGAGGGGTAGAAAGACTTTAGTTTGCAGGGCCTCTTTTTCAAGAACTCCAGCATCCACAAGCTTGTACTAGTTGCAAAATGGCTACCCTTGAGGGCAAAGCCAGTCTCAATTACTTGCTGGACCACTGGAGCCATGGAATCTGTGTAAATATAAATTCACATCTCAGTTACTGAACTTTAGGGGTTCCAAAACTGAACCCTAAAATGCAGCATGAAGACCAGGTCAGAGGCAGCCACTTAATACTTCCATTTTACAGGTGAGAAATACTGAGGCTGAGGGATAAGGGATTTTCTTTTCTGAGTTACAATTTCAAAATAGCACTTAGTGTCATCTTCTTATTTATCGCTAGTATGGCTGCAGCAGGGCCAGTGAGACTAGTTGCCTTAGCTGGTTTTCATGGGGTTGGGGCCTTCCCAAAAACAGGATGGGGAGAAGGCTAGGCTTACTTTAAGAGTTATATTCAAGCTAGGGCACACAGTTCAGTGACTCCTATGGCTTCTGTGTGAGGAGCTTTAAGGGAGCTCCCATAGGGTTGCCAGGTCCCCCTGACCCCCGGCAGGAACTGGCGGACTCAGCACCTACCTTGCCTGTTTTCTGTTGCATGTGTGTGTTCCCAGACCTGCATGATGATGTCACTTCCAGGAAGAGATGTCATCATGAAGCCTGTGGCCACCCCAGAAATGCTCCTGTCCTTCACGAGGGGCTGAATCAGGCCTGAATTGGCCTGGATTCGGCCCAGAATTGGCTCTGCAGAGCACAGGAGTGCTCCCATGCTCCACAGCAGCCCGATATGGGCCCAGATACAACCCGAATCGCCCCAGATGTGGCCCAGAACTGGCTGCTCCTATGCTCCAAATTGGCTTTGATTTGGGCCTGAATCGGGCTGCTGTGGAGTGTGGGATGCTCCCGTACTCTGCAGCGGCCCGATCTGGCCTGTGGGAGCATGTCCTGTTGCCTGGGAATGTGCCCTTGGGAGGGTGCCTCCCCCGACCACCAGGTAAGCGGGGGCAGGGCATTTAGGGTGGGAGCGGGGAATCCTCTGCCCCCAGCAGGGGACTGGCAACCTTAAGATCCCATGACCTAGCTCAGAATGAAGCAGTCCTGTATATCACAATTTATATTCTAGCTACCCCTGCAATAAATCATATTTTATCCATAAAGCTTTCCTTGATGCAGATTTGAACCAAGGTTGCTAAAGCCACAACAGAGAGGTATGACTATCGAGTCATTTCCAGGCAGGTACTTGATCCTTTCCTTTGAGCTCAGCCAGAAGCTAGCAAAGAAAATACCAGATTACACAGAGGCGTGCTTAGCTGGAGAATCAATGAACATTTTTGAAATATAAAATCAGAATTCACCAGATTCTACCTTTGGAATTTTTTATGTTCTTTTTCAAGCTGAAGGCATTTAGGGTCTGTGTTGCAAGTGCAAACGATGGATCAAAACAGATCAGGACAAAAATGGAAACAGCATACTATAGGTTTGGTGCCTGCAAGTTGGTGGGTAGGGGAAAGGAAAAAGAAGGACTTGGAAGATTCTGCCTGTTAGTTAGGTTTATAATGTCTGATGTGTAATATTGTATAGTTGCAAATTTCTCTGAGTCAGTCATTACACAAGGGCAGCTTTTTTTATCCTACACTGATGCATTTATGTTTTCAGTACATGCTCCTGAGTTCAGGTGTGCGTTACAGATGCTTCAGGTCAGTTCTGCTGCAAAGTATCTATTAGACCTTTATGCCCTATGTTACATTTTTAGGCTCCAATTCTATTTTTCTGTTTCGAATATCATAGGAAATAGTATGTGTTTGTCTCAGATTCTTGGAGGATAGATTAAATGTGTATAATACGCTGTGCAGAAACCAAATGCTAGGGATTTATCCTGATATGAATGTGATGTTAGGAGCCCCAAATGGTAAGGGAAGAGGGCAGAGAAACCAACAGATCCATGCTTGCTCTCCTGCAAACGTCAAAAAAGTATTCTGTTAAATCTTAGCACTAAGAACTCACTCCAAACTGTAATCTTTGCCACATGTAGGAAATAGAAATGAAAGCGCCACTCATTTTACTGGGCAGATAAGAGAAGGGTCAATGCTCTTCTTGTTGCAAATAGCATCCTTCTTAATTAGTTCTGTGGCCCCATCCCTTTTATTTCTGTTGTAGCCTTGGGGCAAAAATGCTGGTAAGGAGAGAATCCTTATGTTGCCAGGCAAGCATGGAAGCTATCACTGGAAGGAAAGTGGACATTTTATAACATATAAAAATGACAGCACGAAACAGAATGGAAAGCTGTAAAGTATCTATGAGTGTGTGTAAAATATTAATATTAGACATTCACTTACAGGTGACTCCTTAAAGCTACTGTGCTATTAAAGGCTTTTCTCTCAGGAAAAGGACTTGGTAAGGTATACGGCAGTATGGGATTAATATCCAGAAGTCTTGGACACATCCTCTGGATAAGGAAGAAATGGAGATAATTCTGGTTGAGCTCTCATCATCCTATTGGATATTGGATCCTCTTCGGCTCCCCTTTAATTACTTTGGGCAATAATAGGATTTGGGCTGCACTGAATGCTCAGCTGCTCCTGGCCTGTTTAAAATGAAATTGCTTGGCTCTAGACTCAGTGCTTTGTTTGAGAAATCATCAGGCATCTTCAACCAGTGTTAGTGGATGTTACTGGACTACGGATGGGATGTTAACTCTCACAGTGTTGGAGACAAGTAAGCTTATCCTTGGAGCTGATGGTCGTCTGGGGCAAAAGCTGACAATGGGCTTGAACTGTCTGCTGCTCTCAAAGAGATTATGCAAGTCTCAGAAGATTACTTTGGATAGTTTAGGTGGGTTGCCATATTGGTCTGCAGTATAACAAAAGGATTTGAGTCCAGTGGCACCGAGACCAAGAAGATTTTCAGAGTGTAAACTTTCATGTCTGAAGAAGGGAGCTCTGACTCTCAAAAGCTTATACTCCGAAAATTTTCTTGGTCTCAAAGGTACCACTGGACTCAAATTCTGCTGTTTTACTTTAAGTAGGAGATTATCATTTTTCAAGTTGATCAGTTTCTTTTGAGAAAGAAAAGTGATATTTGTGGTATTCCTTTTCAGAGAGGAAAAATGTTGTCATTTTTACATTTCCTTTCAGTATTTTAGATTTTTATATCACAAAGCTGCACCGTATAGTAGGCCAGTGGTGGGTAGAGGCCATAATTTAACCCAAATCCAGTTAGATTTTAAAAATGTACTCTGTTTGATGGAATTCCACTGATCAAATGGAAAGGAGCCCTGTGACCATTTCTTTAACTTCTTTGCATCTAGCACAGGGGCTGGCAACCCCCAGTGGGTGTTCAGACCAGCAGCAAGCCAGACCATTTTGCATGTCATGCAGAATTGGTTCTTTGCCCAAAGGACTGAGGCAAGCCCCTGAAGTGCTGGTAGCACAGTTGTGACTCAGCTCACCAAGTATGTCTGGCGAGTATAACCTCTGCCTCCCTTACTCTTTTTTTTGGCCAGCTCACCAGCATCTTCACAGGTGGGCCCTGTGGTTTTTTGGCACTCGTGCCAAAAGCTTTCCCACCCTGACTTAGCAGCTTCAAGAGACTCTTAAACCAGTCATTTTCATTAAAAAAAAAACCAACCCTCTGCCCCTTCTAGCTGTGTAGAAAAGGCTGAAAATCTATTTGGCAAGTATTGTATAGGCATGGCTACATTTGTGTGTTATAGAAAATGTGCTTATATGCCTTTGACCTATGGCCTCTGTCTTAGCTGAAGGGGTTTATACTACATTAATAAATCCCTTATATTTAGCTGCTCTAGATCAGCCTGCATCGCTTTGAATGTAAATTCCGAAATCTAATTCAAACTTGTTATGAAAAGTTTTCCCTCTAATTTAGCATTTTGTTCTCTCAACAGATGGACAAAGAAATCCCTGACAGTAGAGTTGAATTGGGCTAAATAGAGAGGCAGAGTAACACCAACGTCTGCTGACGTCAATAAAGCTAGAAGTGTGTCAATATGGGTAGGGCTGTCTTGCTAAACTCTTTAAGAATCAAATAAATTCAGTCACTGTTCTTTGGGAAAACACTGAGGATTAGCTTTAAAAAACCTGGCTGAGTTAATGATTTGCAAATTTCTTCAGTTCCTCAGGACAATTTGATTAAGGGGTGCAGGATGAGTAACTGTCCTGCAATATCTCCACGAACCTCTATAAGCTAATGTTGTTGTGGCAATTGCCTTTTTTGCTGGGGCTCTGCAGCTTGACTTGTTCACCTTCTAGTAAGTAGTGAAGTCTTTGTTTCCATCAGTGCTAATAGATGACAGTAGGGTTGCCAACTCTAGGTTGAGAAATTCACCACCCAGGGTGGTGCCTGGGGAGGGCAGAGTTTAGAGAGGTGAGGGAGCTCAGCAGGTGCGTGATACCACAACCCACCTTCCAAAACTGCCGTTTTCTCTAGGGGAACTAACCTCTGTAGTCCTGAGATCAATTATGATTCCAGGAGATCTCCAGCACCCACACACCCCTCACTGGAGCCTGGCAAATCTGGATGACAGGGACATGGCAGTAGGGGTGTGCACCTAAAAAGAAAGCTAGGTAATCCAGAGCCAGGTTGCAGGGATAAAAAAAAATTCTAGGATTCCTGAAATCTGGGTCAGATTTTTTGATCCAGATTAGAGAATCCCTGATTTAACTGGCCATTATTCCCCATGGGGATAATAATAATGTTCCAGAGGCCTAGGGGAACATTTTTTAAGCCATCTCTACAAAATTTGCAGGGAACCCACTCTTGACTGTCCACTAAAGACTCTTCAAATTTCAGGAGGATTGAACCCCAAAGTCCAATTCTTTGGGCCCCTGAACAAGTTTCCCCCAGCCACTCTCTATTATTTCCTATGGAGGGAACATTTTCAAGCCTTTTAAACTCCATGGATGGCCCCCCCCCCCCGCCTTGCCTGGGATTCTCTGGCTCAGCATAGCTGCCTTGGGAGATTATTGTTGTCGAATCAGAGAATTCCATAGAAAATCCCTTTACTGAAGCAAAGGAGGATGAGGCTTGCTGAGCCATGGAGTTTAAAAGGCTGCTGGTGGAGGCTTGGAGAGGCTCTCTTTGAGCTCCAGTGTGGTGGGGAGTCAGAATGGGATGGAAATCTAGGCTGCCTCCTTCCCCACCCTGCCTGCCTCATGTCGCTGTCCTGCAGCTGAGCAGAGCTTGGCTCTATTTGTGCCTCTGCCTTTTACCATTGCTGCCCTTTCGCAGCTGCTGCTGCTTTGCCTCTTCTGTGGCTGCCTATAGCTGGATAATCCAGCTCAGTGAATCCACATGCCTGAATCTGAGGTTCACCCTGGGGAACCAGCATAGCTGGAATATGCCCTATCTGCATAAATTTGGCTTTCCCCCTGGTTCCTGGACCCCCCATGGCACCCACCTACTTGGCAGCATCCTCTTGTAAATTTTTTATTAAAACTGTTAAACCGATGAAAATGCAGTAAGATAACAGTGTAAAACAACAAGCAATACAACATAGTTGTTGTGGATTTTCTGGGCTGTATAGCCATGGTCTTGGCATTGTAGTTCCTGACGTTTCGCCAGCAGCTGTGACTGGCATCTGAAAGCCTTTGACAATACAACATAGCTTTCTGAAGTACAAGAAGATATAGCTGGTTGTATAAGTACATGTTCAGAGAGAATATTAGCAGTATCCTATATATAGGCCTAAATGAAACTTACATATTTACATATATGTTAAAGATTTTCAATCCAGGAAAGGAACTATTATTTTCTATATGATCAATGAACGGAAACCATTTCTCAATAAAGTTCTTGGTGTTCGGAAAATGCTCTATATGATATACTTTGTCATATAGTTTTGCAAGCACTCTTTGAAAGTTCATTTTGTAGGTTTCAAGTCTGTAGAAATTTGAACATTTTGTGCAGAATCAGATTGTGTGATTGAACCTGGGGTGATGATTGCCCAAGTCAAATGAGACCTTTCCTTGCCATGGCAGCTAGAAACTGAACAGTGCAACAGCAGAGGCTCTATTTTGTGCTGCACCTTGGAGGTGATATATTTACTATATACATTACAATTTGCTTCCCCTCTGATATTTGTTGAGTTGGTTGAATCTCATGGGGTGGAGTTAAGCTTGCCATGTATATAGCAACTCCCTTCAGTTTGCCCTTCTACCTGCTGATCACTGTTGATTGGCAGGAGATGGCAAGCCACCTGGTGATTACTCGCCACTGGCAGGCAAGCTGGGCCAATGGGTGGTGCATGTGCTCCAAGCTGCATGGTGACATCATTTCCAGAAATGACATCATTGCATGCCAACTGGGAGCACACACGTGAAGAAAGAAACCCTGGTAAGCTCCACTCCTATCCCCTGCCAGTTGCCAGGGCGACCTGGCAACCCTAGGTGGATTCCCTGCTTTTCTAGTTCTGTGTCTTAGTTAGCAACTGGATGGGCTGCATTGCCCCATTTAAAACAAACTGGTAGGCCTGCTACTGTAACTGTGCTGCACCATACATTATAACAGGGCCCCCCGAAGTGACACCAATGGGCTCCAATGTGCCTGCTGACACCTTTCCTGGTTTTTAGAAAGTGGGTGGGGCCAGCTGGAGTATTTGCCCAGCAGGGCTTCTGATTGGCTATTGAAAATCTGATTGGCTGTGCAAATTTTTAAAAAATTGCTTTGCCAGTAGCTGCCATCACAGCACAAGGATCTTCTCTGCATAACTGGAGTAATACTTGTAAGCAGGAGTATAATCAGGAGAATACTTTTAAACAATGTTTAATTTAAACTGGTATTCTGTTAAACAGAGCTTATGTGTGAAAATTTGAAGAGTTATTCTTAGAGTTATGTATAACATCACTCCCAGACATTTTGTGGCTGGCTTTGCCTCCTGTGGCAGCCATGTTGTGGCTAGCAGAACTAACTAAGCAAGGACTCCACCCATTGAGACTAGATTTGTTAGGTCCCTATACCCTCACAGTGGGATGGGAGCTGGCACTTGCCTCGTGCATGCTTCTTTTTTCATGGGCATAAAATGAGCATGCACTCCTGCACTTGTGTGACAGTGTCACTTGCCGGAAGTAAAGTCATCATGCCAGCTACAGTTGTGCTCCCGTGCTTTGTGTGGGGCAAATTCAGCCTGTTTGGGGCCAGTATTGGCCCCAGTAAAGCATGGGAGCATGCCCATGGCCAGCATGACAACTTCACTTCAGGAAGTAACATCATCACACCCCACTGGGAGCGTGCCCAGTGTGCACTTTCCTGGCTTGCCTACTGTGATGGACTGCACATTTTAAAAAAGCCTGGAAGTGCTATACACATAGCTGCAGGACTGTTAAGGGTTAATCCTTCACAGAAATAGAGAGCTTGGAGAGAGAGGCTACACCAAGGAATCTGATTGGGTAGCATGAGCTGGAAAGAAGAGTGTCTGTTTTCAGTTCTAGTAGAGAGGGATTGAGTATGAAGAGCTGGGAGATAGAGTCCTCCTAACAGACAGCAGTTTTAACATCGACAGGAGAACTAGGAAAAAGCTGGCAAGGAAGTTTCGGAAGTAGGTGCAGACTGCCAGTTGGGCCAAAACCCTCAAAACGTAAGCATTTAATATCTATGAAGAGCATAAGAACGAAAGTCTGTGCATGTATATGTTGAATTGCCTCAGAAATTTTCAACCCCCGATTTCACCTGATCTTTCCCCTCTAAAATAAACAAACTAGATAGTTATTTTTGAATTTTAAAAAACGCCTCTAGTACCATTTCTGCTAGTTAAGGACGAGGGAACATCATGTCTGCCAGTGGCAGGCAATCTCTGGGGGGCTTGCCACCTCCCACTGATCGTCAGTAACCGTCGGGAAACGGGGCAAACTCTCGGGAGATGGCCTGCTATTGGCGGGCAATTGGGAAGCCTACTTGGGACTCAGCCAACTCACACAAATATTGGGGGGAAGCAGACCATTCCATTTAATACAATAAATATACAGCATAGGGACTGGATTGAAACAATTACACACATTTGCACATGCCTGTCTCATTCCTGGCCTGCATGGCCTCTTCCCTTGTCCATTCACATACATTCAGTGCAGTCTGTTTTGTATTTATGAGTGAAAATTATATTAGAATTGCATAATATATGAAAAAAAACTACTTTGAGTTTTGCTTTTAATTCCTTTCATCCTTTATTAGTGCCACCATGTTTTCAGACTCTGGGAATGTGAGCTAGAAACTTGCTTTGTTTTTATGAAATGAAAGATGAAATGTTCAATATTTGGATAAAAAGCTGAAGGTCCCAGAAAAGTACATCGGTAGACATATGTTGATAGCAGTTGTACAGTAGGAACAGGGAAGTAATTAAAATGGATCTGAACCTTCCCCAGAAGGTGGCATATGTGTAAGACCTAGGTTTGAGGGCTTATTATATGGCAAAGTTTCTCTCTTTGTGTCAGGTTGTCTCCACAGAGACACTCCTTTTTATCAGAAGACACCATTGCCAGTTTTGTCACATTTATGTCAGTGTGTTACTAGGGGTGCCTTTGTTCCAGACTTCAAGTTTTACAGCAAACCATTTTAATTAATTTAAGATTGCCCTCATCCCTTGTTCTTCTCTTGTATGATTACAAACAGCCAGAACTGCCTTTCCAGGTGACATTTCTCTGCGCCTTTCCACAAGTGTTTGGCTTAATTTCTTTTTCTGAAAGAAGGGAGACCCAAACAATAAAGTTGTTAATTAAATTTTACCTGGTACCGTGTGTTGAGAGAAAGAAACAAAGGAGAATATCAAAGTGTAAATAAAGCTTTTGTAAAAGGTGCCAGCAAATTCCTGTGCTTGAATCACATCTAAAATCTTTCACCATCTGAAGACTGCTGTTTAGGAGTTTTGACAAATGGGTTGGGGAGATGAGATTCCATTTCTGAACAGATGTTGCATGCAAGGAGGTATGCCAAGAAATAACCAAATTCATTTGGAGGATATGATGTCATCCTCATCCCCCCCCCATTGGTGATGATGTTTAATGTAACTCAGTGCTATGCATGAATATCCATTTGCTTCAAGGTCAGTGGTATAATTCTGAAGAATCCTGTGAACAAGACCTCTGTATCGTCAGGGTTTGAATAAAGACTCCTGTCCATACTGAGCATTATTTTCATGGAGTGGGGGTAGGCAAGGACAGTAGAGAGCTTGCTGTTCACCAGACACATTCCAAGTCCCCCTCTGAACATATGAACCACTGCTCAGGTTTTTTTTAATTTAAAATACATACAGCCTTTACTCTCAACTTCAAAAGTTCCTGAGCAGGCTGTTAAGCAGAGTAATGTTTGGTTGTTCTGGTTCTATGGGGAAGTAAGTTCAAATGCTGTGGCTGGGATCATCCGGTTCATAACTTTGCCTCAGACCATATGTTTGGATCTGCCCCTTTTGTTATATTTGTGCCCATTAAACTGTGGGTGCACATCCTATAGTTCTCCTGGCTAACAGGGAAAAGGGCATTTTGGAGGATTGTAGTTCAACTCAACTTTGCAGGCAAGGTTCAATGTCTGACATATGATGAAAGAATCTCTGAAAGGAGGGTTGGGAAAAACTCTTACCTATGAATTTGGAAAACGGAGGTCAGTTGGAATTCACAGCATTGGATTGGAAGTAGCAATGATCCTAGCATGACACAATGAGTCTCTCTACATGAGATGCCTCAGCACGTGTTTGTCAAGTGTAGGAAGAGGCAATGTTAGCCGGGAAGAGTAGTTTTAAAAGACAGAGCCCATGGAGATTGTTCCTCAGAGGGTTTGTTAATTTCATCTTTTGCCTCTGCAAAGGCTCTTTTAATTTCACCTCTCCAGTCTAAAACTGTGTGGGATCACAACCAGAGGGCAGCGAGGAATGGAAATGGGCTGGAGCTGCCTTCCAGAGCTGGGCTTGGACCTGGAGAGGTTATAATGGGCTGAAGTTTCCCTTCTGGTATTTCACAGCCTCTTCACACAGCTCCGGTGTATAGCAAAGCCCTTGCCCTGTAGCTAGCTCTGTCTTTTTAAACTACCCTTCCTGGCTAACGTTGCATCTCCTGAAACACGTTCTTCACATGTCGAATGTCTCATGTAAATGTCAGATGTGTTTCATAAATTCAAGTGTCTTCAGGGTGATAATTGCCACGGATGTTCCTGAAACTCATTTCAAGATGGATTTAATGGACTGTGCAGATAAACAATAAACATCTTAAATGTTAGGATGACAATAACTATTAGGAAGGCAATATTATTACTGGTTGACAGCGCTGGCACTTGACCAAAGTGAGGTTTCTACAATAGCTAAAATGAGCTAGGATGACCTACGGAAGAGGCCTTGGCGTCTAAAGTTCTGAGATACCTCTAGAAATTGAGAACCTCTTCTGTGGATGGCTCATTTCAGGTAGGACCATATCATTCGGGTAAGGCAAAAATCTGACCTCGTTTCAATTCCCAGCATCATCAGCCAGTAATAAGACAGCTCTGTGCATGCTACAGTTATCATGTGTTGAAGTCAGCTCAGCCCATGTTTTGGCATGCCTTCACAACCATGCAAAAAGTTGAGGTAGGCTGAATCTCTGCATAACAGTGGCCTCATCATTGCCTGTTGTTAGAAACTGGCATAGCTAGACTGTTGAGGAAAATAAGGTGTAAAATTTAAACACTTGGACTGAGTGATTTTTGTAGAGCTTCCAGGGACCCAAGCATAGGGCGGCAGGGGGAGGGGAAGGGGGCAGTGAAGTATTCACTTCCCTAATCCATGCAAAATATGTGTGCATGCCTGTGTGCCCCCTTTGCACCTGAAATAACATTTTCTGGTGCAACCATGGAGCACACTGAAGTCAGGCTCAGTAAAAATTGCCTCCAAACAGGAGATTTTTTTTACTTAACTTGGCTTCAGCATGCCCCATGGCTCCTCCGTCACCAGGGCGATGGGGGAGAGCATGCACCTGCTTCTCACCTCCATGCCTCCCCCTCATCCCCGCTGGCCAAGTGAGCAGGGCCGGGGGATGTCAGGTGGGAGCAGGGGGATGGCAAGCCTAGATTTTAGAGCTTCTTCAGCTGCATTATTGGTTCAGTGTCAGAACTCAGAACTGGAGTTGAAGTAGGAATATTAAAGAAGAATGTGTCTGAGTGTGCATCTGATAAAGCAGGTTCACGTGGCAGTAAATCTGTTAGGTTTTAGAAGGCAACAGGGCTGTTTGTTGTTTTGCTTGCAACAGATTTAAACCTGCTACTTTTTAAGAATCTAAGCATGAGCAGACTGCATTTCATCTGGGCCACCGTAGTTCAACTTGATTAATGTGGAATTCAGAGGTAGGACTTCCTAAAAGGAACGTGTGGCTTCCAGGAAACCCTGAGACTGGGACCTCTCTTTTCCAAAGATAACCTGCTGGAACTAATCTATAATTGCTCTGTCCTCTTGTGCACTTTCTCTGTATTGTCTGGTATTGATTCAGAGACAGGCTTCTAAATCTAGGCTGTTCATGATTCACTAACACTGTTCTTGTGTCCTTGGCAGCTGCCTGCTGATGTACTGTCACAGTAGAGTTAATTGTTGCTATGTGTAAGTAGGTTTTACAGATCTTCTGTAGAATGAAGAAGCCACCGAGCAAACTCTCATTCTTGCAAGAAGAATTTTCTTAGGTGTTGTGGCCGTTTAGCAGTGAGTATATTCTTTGGCTGTGCCTTTGTATAGCACTGTGTGTTTTAAACACTATGCTTCCCACCTCTACAGAAAACAGGGCTAGTTCTTGCAAATTGAGGAGGGCCATAAGCTTATGTTTTTGTTATCACTGTATACCAGGTAGAGTGCTAGCCTGTGTGAAGATTCCCCTTCTGTGGGTGGAGCACAGGCTGGTGCCATTTACATGAGGTATAAGGACCTATCAGTTTACATGAACAAGTACTTTTTTGTGATTGGTGTACATTTCCCCTCTTGGTTTCTGTCACTGGATCTGACACTTGATAACATTAGCACTAATGTTAATAATGATAATTTTAAAGAATAAGTTGATCAGAAATAACAATGTACAAAAAATAACTATGTACAAAAAGCGTTCAGAAAGAAATCTCACTATACCAGATGCACTGGTACCAAAATATAAATTTATAAAGTAGCCTCATTTATACAAAGTACAACACAATGTAATGGAGGCATAACTCCTTAGGTTAAGTATAGACAGAGGTACACGGAGCCTGGAAAGGGGACATGTATGCATGTTTATTATTCAGTTAGGGGAGACAAAGGCTTCATTCATTTATGTACATTTTCTGCATTTTTTCCAAAAAGGAGAGTCAAGCGGGCTTATAGAAGGCAAATTTCAAGGGTAACATTTAAAAAAATAAAAATCAACAAATAGTAATAATGGCAATATACCTGGACCAAACCCCCTAATCTCACTAATATTTGTTAACCCATGCGTTTCTGGTTAAAAGTAGACCTGTCTTGTCACTTTCCTATGACGAATACAGGACAAGATGCACATCTTGGCCGATTCCAGACGGCCCTCCGCATCCCGAAATGTCGTGCGTCGTCGTGCGGAGTCGCGCGGAAAACGCGAAATATTGGGTTTTGTCGTGTGAGAAAATGCGATATTTTGCATTTTCCGCACGACGACGCGTGACGTTTTGGGATGCAGAGGGCCGTGTGACTTTGTTTTGACAAGTGGCTTTCATAGGGAAGCCAGAAATTATTTCAAGACTTGTTTATTTAAATGGCTCCATCTTCTTTAAGATAAAGACCCTTGTTTGACTAGGGCCACAGATTCATTTTCCTTGAATGGCTTGGTCTGTGCCAACTCTCTGGGAACAGGGTGAGAAAATGACAACTTTTTACCTCCTTGGGGCCCAGAAGATAGAGCAAGTGAATCGTTCTGTTCTTTGATCACACCTTGCACTGGTGCTATTCAGCCTTGAGCACCTACTGCCAAAAGGCGAATGAGGAGGTGGAAAGAAGCAGAGAAGAGGGAGCTGGTTGGCTGTGTGTTGTTGTCAGCAGTACCACTTGCTGGAATCCAGTCAAGTTGGAGACATGCTTAAGAAGACAGCTGGGGGAGGGCACCTCAGACACAGCAATATTGTTGGGAGGATTCCACTCTGCTTATTTAGGTCAATAGAGTTGAACAGGTCATCTCCACCTGCCAAAGCTCATAAATTCCTGTCAAGAGAACTAGCACTTTCAAGTATTGCTTAAGTCATCCATCCTGTCACAAACTGAAGGCAGGAGAGGAATGGTTTGGCAGAACAATTGTGTTACAGTTTAAAGGGATATTGTCAGACTAACGGATGCTGAAGGATCTGGAGTTGGGATACACAGATTTTTCACTGACATATATTCTGTTTTTATCCAGATTTCAGCTTCACCAAATGCACAGAATCCAGGATCGTTAAAGCCTCTCCCCACAGATCATAAGATTGAGAAACATCATGAGATGTGATCAATACAAATTAGATTCTTAATTGCCTTATGGAAGCTGAGCAGGCAAGATACTAAGAAGTGCAGTGGATTATCCAGGGACACATTTGGTTTGCCCTGAGAAAACAGCCTTTTGTGTGTTTTCTCTTAAGCTTATCTTGGATTGTATAGGGTGCAGTAGTATAAGCTGTTCTGCTTTTCTTATAGGAATGGAATCAGAAAAAGAATCTGAGCTAAGATTTTAAATTCATGAATAGTTACTTATGAATTCATCAATGCCAAATAGTGAATTACAAGCTTGTTAATGTTGTATGATGAATTTACCACTGCCAAAGTAGCAACCATATCTTAAAATCCTCACATTCAGTGTTTAATTAGAACTTCAAATCTGAATCTGCATCATGCAAATGAGAAATGTCTTGCGTCTAAAGCATGTAGTTAATATATTTGATTTGGCTCTACTTTCAATCTCATTACCTGGTGGCTGTAGCAATACCATTCATTTCTTTGGAGGAGTTCTCTTAGGCATGCATCTAATATAATAAAAAAAGAATTCCATTGCTAAATGCTGATGTCCATTTATCTCCTTTCCCCATCTTTTCTGATTTAGTTCCTTTCCTCTTGAAATAAAGGGGAAAGCCACAAGCAAGAAATATTTTCATGAGAGCCATAAGGTCACCTCACAATGAGGAATGGTTCACGCTCAGCAGTTTGCAAACTTCTAAGTTGAGCTATGCTGCCTTTTTGCTTGGCAAATTTGTATTTCTGCTAGGTTGTATTAAACCCTTTTCTAAAGCAAAACCTATATGTTCTGCCTCTAGCTACCTAAATGTCACTGCATAGGTCATGGCTCTGTGTGGAAACTGACAGAATTTCTTCCTTCTCAAGAAGACTGGTTCAAGGTCTGCTAGGCAATAATAGATTTTCAATGTGGTTTCTTCTCCGCTTGCAAGGCACCTAATGGGAAATCAGAGCATTATATTTGAGGCAACGTTAAAAAAAAGAGGCAGTATACCACAGTAAATCATTCCTTTCAAGAACACTTGCTGCTTTGGCCTTGAGCTGGAGTTGTTAACTGATACGGACCAGATATCACTTGTGAGCCACCATTCAAATATCAGGTACTACAAATAATGGACAACCTGTGAAAACCGAAGTGAATGGAGTGTGACAAATAGCAAGTGGAAAATTGTGATTTAAAACAGTTTGATTATTATTGACATCATCATCAGAACAAGATGGGATGATTGTCCCTGAGGCAGATTGGGATGTGGGATAAAGCTGAAGAAAGTGGCCCTTGGCTCAAACATGGGTCACTGTGACAATGACAATGAACAGGGGCTTGCTGGGCGCTGGGGCCCTTTGCAGTGTTGCTGGGGTTACATGGGGCACTTTATTCAGTTTGCTCCTGGCCTCCAGGGCAACTGCCTGCTATGGATTTTCCTCATAACTTACATGCCCAGTTTCCCCTTGGTTGTCTTTTGCTAATCCATTTGGGTGAAGGAAAAGTACAGGTTTTGCTGTGGGTCACAGGTATTCAGACAAGTCCTTCCAGCCTTTTACTTGTATGGCAGGTGTGCAGTGGTTCAGTTGGAAAATATGGATCAATCTAGGCTATGGCATTTCATCATTCTTCAGGAAGAACAAGTCCAGTCACAGGGCACACTATCCATACTGAATCTTGGTATTTCCTGAGGGAGATCTGCCACCAGCCCTTCAGAGAAGGAGCACCAGTATTTGGCTCGTGCTGTGCTTCCTCCTCTTTCTTCTCCTTCTAGTCAATTCAAGGAGTTGCTGCTTGATTGCATTCAGCCTAGGTGTGACATCCCTTCTCTGTGTGGGAATCAAAACTCTAATCCTGGATGCCTAGTGGTGGACAGGGCAAGGACCTACCATAGAGATATTTTATTGCTGAAAATAATTTCCAGCTTTAAATCAGGCTGCCAACAACAGGGGGAGGACAGCTCTCCAAGGGTAGTTTCATAAATCCTGTAAAAACATTCATTGTTGTTGGGTCAGGATAGAAAATCTAATGCTTCTGGATTAGTTATTCCTGGGTTCACGCACTTCAGTTTAGAGGAGAGAGTTTGCCTACAGAGTTCCCTTCGAGTTGCCTTGTTGGCCAGCTGTAGCAAGCTGTATGAGAGAACCCAAAATATGCAACAAAGAATCTGCTTGTAAAGGTAATTATTTACCTCAGGGAAGCTTTTGTTCTTACTCAGATTATCTGAGTATTCCAAAGCCAAACAGGGACTCTGTTGTCACTTTCACCCACTGCTCTCTCACAGCAGCACCACCAAGTCTGTTTCTATATGGCATCTATATTGGCATATTGTGCTGTGTTTGCGCAAGAGGGCAGCTGCACAAGGAGGTGAGGGGAAAGATTGAGTAACTGTTGGGCTCATTTTCACTTTGAACAATTTAATGAAGTTTTAATATACAACTTGCTAATTCTTCCACTATGACAATAAATGAGAGAGAGCTTCTGATACTTCCTAAGAACAATTAGGACAGCCATCTGAATTCAGAGCATGTAGTGGCTTTAAAACAAATGGAGAAGGTATACCTCAGCTAGTATTAACTGTTGTAGTTATATCAGACACACGTCGAAAAGTAATTTTGTGGTTCTTCCTACATATTTATCTGCCTCAAATCTATACTGAGCAACAACGGGATGAGATTATCTTTCTCCTCTTGTGGCCAATGATATTGAATTTTTTTTAGACATATTTTGTTTCTTTCTTGGCTTATGACATTTGTGAAGCTCGAGTTCCTACTGCAAAGCATATGCTCAACGAAATGCCTTTTGACTAGCGGTATCTAGGGACAATAGGGATTTTAAAGGGCTTTGCTTGAATAATAGAGTTCAAACCACAATTAAACTTGTGCAATTGCAGCAAATATAAAAATGATGATTAAGGAACTTTGGATGCCAGCCTGGTAAGATATAAATGATTGCTAATAATGGATTTCTGAAGATGGGGTAGACAGGTGGCGTGACCATTTTTGGCTGCCTCTTGGGAATGCTGTTCAAGAGCAATGGTGATGTAATGGAAGAGCCGTGCCATGCTTTTTGCTATATCTTTACTGTGGACACAAACTGATGCTGACATTCCATAAGTTGTATCATCCCTTATGCCACCAGTCAGAGAGTAGGGGCACTTTCTAGCCAGTTACCATGTTACTGGCTACCCAAGTTTGTCCCCTGCCCTCTAGAGGCATCCATCAGAGCACATCCAAAATACAAACCAAATCATACCACTAGGGCTAACATATGCATGGGAATCTTGCTTCCTATCTATACCAGGATCCCTTGTGGGTGCTGTCCCTCATTACCGGGGGAAGACCAACTTACTAGAGAAAAGGGATCTCTTGATCCTAGAGTTGCCAACTCTGAATTGGGAAATACCAGAAGATTTGGGGAGTGGTGCCTGATGAGGGTGTGGTTTGGGGAGGGGCTGGAGCTTAGTAAGTTATAATAACATAGAAAAAAGGTAACCCAGTTCTTCCAATTCTTCCATAGAACTCCTCCAAAGCAGCCATTTTCTCCAGGGGAACTGATCTCTGTGGCCTGGAGAGCTGTTCTGATTCCAAGAGATCTCCAGGTCCCTCCTGAAGGCTGGCAACCCTACTCAACCCTCCTGTGTTATAGGCCCAACCAGAGTCAGGCAAACATACAGTGGAATAGGTACAAATGCAACAATTAATGCTCATACTTCCACAATTACAGAATAGCAACAGGGCAGTCAGGCTTCTAATGTCTATCAGAAAGGCAGATGTAGATGCCCATCTCTACCTTCTAAGATCTAACATGAGGTTTTGTCAGAGCTACATGCAAAAGCATGTCTCTGTATCATTTGGGTGTTCTGAGTTAATTTTGGCTAAGACTGGAATTTGTGTTGTTTCTGTATGTGGTGGAAAAATAGGGAGAATCTAATGAGCCATAAACATTTCCTGGAGACAAAAGTCTGCAAACTTGGGGCTTTGGGTTTGACGTTGTCCATTTCTTAACGTCTTAGGTGCTAGTACTATGGTGTGGAGAGAATGTGGTATCCTAAGAGAACTTTTAGAAGTATAAAGCTTACATTCTGATAGCTTTGAAGAACAAGAGCTATACATGCAGAGGAGTTAGCCGTGTTAGTCTGTAGTAGCAAAATCAAAAAGAGTCCAGTAGCACCTTTAAGACTAACCAACTTTATTGTAGCATAAGCTTTCGAGAATCACAGTTCTCTTCATCAGATGCTATACAGTATGTCTTGATTAGGGTTGCCGACATCCAGGTGGTGGCAGGAGATCT
This sequence comes from Eublepharis macularius, assembly GCF_028583425.1. Taxonomy (NCBI): domain Eukaryota; kingdom Metazoa; phylum Chordata; class Lepidosauria; order Squamata; family Eublepharidae; genus Eublepharis; species Eublepharis macularius. The sequence continues at coordinate 69,775,406 of NC_072795.1, forward strand.
CCCAGAATTATGATTGATCTCCAGATGATTGAGATCAGTTGCCCTGGAGAAAATGACTGTTTTGGAAAGTTGTCTCTGCAGCATTATGCCCCACTGAGTTCCGTCACTTCCCCAAACTTCAAACTCCTGAAACACCAACCCCAAATTATCCAGGAATTTCCCAACCCAGAACTGGCAATCCTAGACTTGATACAGATCACTATCAAATGTGATAGTGTGTTTTACAAGCATGGAGGCTGTAAAAGCAAAACGCTTTTCCTTTCCCAGGACCAATTCAAGGTGCTGATTTAAAGCCCTATATAGTATACTTTAAGGACTGCATGCTCCCATATGAACCTACCTGATCATTCCAGCCATTTTCAGAGGTCCTGCTTTAGGTGCCTCTGCCATCTGAGGCTAGATGGGTAGAGACTGAGAAAGAGTCTTCTTGGTCATGGCACTGAAACTTTGGAATTACAATAAAAAAGATTCTTAGAAAAGCAGACCGGGGGAGGGGGGGAGAGAACGAGAGAGAGAGAGAACATGCATGCACATCCCAAGGATGAGATAGCTCCAACCAGCTCAAAGCTGTCCCTATCAATTTAGAACTGCTTTATATAGACCTGTGCAGTACTCTTCTGTGACCGTGTAAATGAACAGCATGTTGAGGGAATCATCTGCATTTGCTAAAAAAAATAAATAAACCTTAAACGTTTATTTGCCAGGCCACACTCACTTACAGCTCTCAAGCTACATGCTAGCTAGGCCCACAATCACTTGATGCTAATATGAAGAAATCTTTTAATTCTACCTGAGGCATGTGAGCACGTGACCCTCATATTTATCCCTGTCTTAGCCTGAAATGTTTATCATGATTCTCTTCCTCTGACTCACACATACATATAATACCAAGTTTGCCATTCCCCTGCTGGTGGCAGGGAATTTCCTGCCTCTCAGCTGGCTTGTGGTGGTGGGGAATTGAGAGGAACATCAGCAGTGTCCAGAAGTTACATCAGCATGTCACCATCGGATGCCAGGGATGCTCCAGTATTTGGGTGTCCAGAGCACCCCCGGAATCCTGCAGAGATGCACTGACATCATTTCCTAACACACAGGGGGTGATGTCAGCACAGGGACATAGCAGGTGAGCCCCCCATGACCCAGTAAGTCTCCCATCCCCACTGGTTGCTAGGAGTGTTACCGAAATATGCAGCAAGAGGGGGCAACTGGGATATCTCCACCTATGTATACCAGTATTGTTCCCTTAGAGAACTCTCAAATAAATCAGGCAGATGGTCAGTAGGAAGGGGTTTTTTTTAATTAACAAGGAAATAAAAGGCAAGTATACAGAGAACACACACAGAGCTAACTAGAGGAAATAGAAAAGCAGATTTGGGGGAAGGGTGATAATTACCAGTCTTGGGCAGAAGAGGAGGTATGTGGAGGGGCAGCAAAATGACTAGCATTTCTCAGAGAGAAGAAGCCCACATGGATTGGGTGTGTGTGGATGGGTACCGAAGTGTACACACACTGAGCCCATGGCTGGGCAGCCCAATTATAGGGCAAAACATTCCCTGGGGCAAAACTGATATCTTTGCCTCCCAAAACAATGACTTAATGGCTTGACCAGAGGTAGGAAAATAACTTGGGAAAGTTTTGATATGACTATCTGGGATGGACTATAGATAAAAATATTGCTTGATGACCTGGCAAGTATCGGGCAGGAAGGCTATCAGATGTCCTGGCAACCCTACATAATACTTGTATTCTCTCTGCAACCTTAACATCAATGTTGCTTTTGAGTATGAAAATATACTCTTTATATTTCATCCTTTGTCATTATGGGAAACTACAGAATACAAATGTCATAACCTATTGAAAATTATTGTTAGTGTGGATTTTTGCCCATAAAATCAATATATACAGTGCAGCACTATTCATCTATTCATCTTTATCTAGATTGCAGTGACCTACTACTTTTCTGTCTTTCTCCTATATGAAGCAAATAAGTATTTATACACTAACATGCCTAGACACAATGTTCAAGTCTGCTTGGTCAGCAACAATATTTTTCTCTGAAACAAGAACAGTTTCTAAATCTGCACTGCCTAAGTTTCCCTTAAAATTAAGACAAAGATATTATGTTCTAGGTTTTTGAACCTTAATGGCACATCATGGAGAAAAAAACCACCACATGCTGACAGTCCCTGGTCAGCCAAGTAGCTTTCTGTTCAGTCCACAAGGTATTGTGGTGTAATACCCTATGCGGTAATGTTACAGTTCAAGTCAATTTCTGCTATAATGTTTGAAGTGTAATTTCATTTCCAAGGTAGAAGAAAATGCCAAGCTGAGGATCCAGGGGGAGACCTGGCTGATTATTTAAAATGAATTAGCAGTGATGAAATATTTAGCCTTTAAACAACAAATTTAATATGGTGAATTGCATTTTATTTATTAATGGCGCTTGTGAGGAAATTTGTATAAGGATTTCTGCTGAAGTGCACTGTTGTGATATTGCAAAATATGGTAATTACTCTAATATTTTGATGCATTATTAATAAATGCTGGGCATAGGACAGTACCGAGGCAACACAGATTTTGAACAGTGCTCTTATTTGAGGGGAACGTTTTGCTGCTGTTAGTAATCTCCCCCTATCACTTCCCTCTTTTATTCAAAAATGCATATGGTGTTTTAATATTCACATTCTTAGACTTGTGCACCAAGCCTCTGAAATAGGGATGGGCTAAATATTTAGATGCATAAAATGTGGAGGTAATGAAATGGTATGCTCATACTGATGACTCCAGGCATATTCTCCTGTTCTTTGCTTCTCTCCTGACTTCACTCAGTTTCCAAAGGAGATTAAAACCTGCCCTTATTAATGTGATGAGGTAAGAGTACATATGAATATTCTGATTTGAGGTTACATATCCATAAAGAGGGGAGCCAGTCAATGTGGGAAACTGATATCAGGTCCTTTCCTGGGAAACTGCTTGATTTTATTTTCCTATAAACGTTTAATCATAATTTATTTTTTTAAAGACTCTTCTGGCCATAGACCCAAGGTAGACTTAATTTCATCTTGTTTTGAAATAACCAGCCAGATCTTTCACTTTAGGAAAGTATGAGGAAAGAGTGAGGAGAGCCCCATTTTAATATGGAAAGAAAACATGCAAACGGTGACAAGCCGTGTAAATTATAAATGAAGTGTCAACAGCTGATAAAGACAAGCCGACCAGCATTTTCAGCCAACTCCTGACAGATGTTTTCTGCGCTTTAAATCTCCAGGGACTTCTGTTCTTCAGGTTATGATGAAGGCCTATTTATATTGACAGGCAAAAGGATTTCCACCTCTTGTGTCCATGTATAGATACATATAAGATCTTGCACACAAGAGGAAATGAGAGGAAGTGGTGTAACATTGTATCTATAATATTAGGCAAGATATGGAACAGAACAACCTAGAGCACCAGAGTTCTTTGTGACACCAGCATGGCGACCATGCCAGCGCTGTCTGTTTTTTGTTTATAATTTGCCTTTCTCACTGAGACTCAAGTTGGATTGCACAGTGTAAGTCAACAATACATTAGGATATGGATTGCAGAAATTAGAAAAAGCAAGCAGAAGTCCAATACAGACCTGAAACAATGAGGACAACATTTGCCCATTTCCAGTCTTTGGGCACCATACCTGTTCTCCAAGAATTCTCAAAGATTATTATTAAGTTAATTTAGTTGCCCAAGATCTTGTGCAAGTGGAAATGCAAGTGGGGATACAATAAGTTTGGCTCAGCACAAGTAGCTCCTGGGTTTTTTCCCTTCTATTTTCCTTGTGCAGGACCTCTAGCATCTATACATATTATCAGCGTGTGTCAATGGTGGTTATATTGCCAGTCACCATGCTAAATGCTGCCATTGTGTACACACACGATTACTCAAAATTCTTATGTCCTTCATATTGTGTGCTTGACCTAACCAAAAAAAAAGGGCATTGAAAACGAATTATTGTTGAGGCCATGTGAGGTGCTCAACTTGAAAATAGATGGGCAATTATCAAACTGCTGTTCAGTGAACTTTGAATCATTTCTAGTTTCTGATCATTAGAAAAGTTTCTGATCATTAGAAGAGTCAGATTTATTTAAAGTTATCTTTGAATAATAATGAGAACAAAAAATCCTGTAACAACAACAACATCTGTGTCTTCAAGTGTCTGAAGAAGGGGAGCTCTGAACTTACACCCTGAAAATCCTGTTGATCTCTAAGGTGCCACTCGACTGAGGGCCAAGCTACACATGACGAAAGACACTTGCCTGGCAAGTGGATTGAGTGGAGGGCAAGTGAACAGGGAGAAATACACTTGCCGTTCAAGTGTCATTCGTCACTTGTAGGTTGGCCCTCAGTCCTGCTGTTCTACTGCAGACTAACAGAGTCAAAAGGAACTGGGGCCCAAATCAGGACACAAGGAAATGATTCTTTTCATCACAAGCTCTAAGTTGGTTTGCATGTTGTAGACTTCTTCCTCTTTAATATTTTAACATTATTATAATATAAATTACATTTATCATGTAAATATTTGTATGCCAGCATGGTGCAGTGGTTGGAGTGTTGGACTAGGACCCAGAACAGCCAGGTTTCAATCCCTGTTCTGCTATATAAGCTTGCTAGGTGACCTTGGGCATGTCATATTTTCTCAGCCTAACCTACCTCACACCTTATAAAGAAAAGAGGCGAGTATGATGTGGTCAGTTGCTTTGATTCCTGATAAGAAGAAGCATGGGGTAGAAATAAAAATAAGCAAATGAAAGAAGAATAATTATAAACGGAAGAGTCCTCTGTGGTGCTGCTCTTCTAACACAGTAGAGAAAAAATCTAGCTGAAATATTTGGATTTAGAATATTGTGCCTTAATGTAAGAGAGTTGTGCTAGATGACTTCATTTATATATATATATATTCAAATCATCTTTTTAACTTGATGAAGCACTCAAGCTGATGTGCATTGTTGTAAAGGAGAACTTTTTATTTATAAGTGAAACTCCTACTCACTTTTACTGCAGGCTAACAAAATAGGCTGTTTATTATTAGCTTGACACGGAGAAGGAACTGAAAAGGACCAGAAAAAAGAATTCAGCTTGCAATATTGCTTGTCAAATTAGGTGCAATACTACTTGTCAAATTATTGCATTCTTCCTCTTAACTGACAACTCATAATAATAAAATAGCAATTTAGCAGTTTCAAATAATTAAATACTCGGGCAGGACAATCCTAAGGGGAGGGGGTGAAAGTCCATAGGGCAAGGACTTCACCTTACACGGGCGGAAATGGCTGGTATGTGGGCACAAAGCCCCCTCCGTCGGCAGTGGGCTGAGGTGTGCCATCATGGATGGGTCGCTGCAGCCAGGGCCGCCAGGTGGTTGTATGGAGGTAGGAGTGCAGCGCAGGTCTCTGTGCCCGTGCCAGAGGGGGCATGCCGGGGAGCAGGCCAGAGTTGGTTGTCTCCCTAACACGCCCCAGCCACGGGAATGCCCATTGGGCCGGGAAAAAGTTACACCCAGCAAAAAGGTGGCGTAGCCCATAGGGGCCCATTGCCCAGGTGGGATCGGGCCCCTCTGTTGGCAGCATGTCCCACCCCCGTGGCAAGAGGGAGCATAGGATCCAGACTACTCGGGGGACGAATCCACTCGCAAACCTGTGGCAGACGAGCCCCCCTCCCTGCAGCCAATCCACACCATGGGCATATTACAAAACACCCAGATTTGTTGGGTACGTCCAGGTAAGTGGCTGTGCAGCCGGAGGCTCTGTTGGGCAGCCCCCAATTGTGGGGACTTTGCATGTGAGGTGGGAGACTGGGCGGGTACCGTGGAGGGCCATGAGTGCAGTTGGTGGCACTTAGCAGAATTTTAGGAGCACTTTGTCCTCACATGGGGAAAAGTTGCAAAGCCCGGAATGCCTAACTGGCAACCCCCTACCACCAAACATTTTCCCACAGGTCGTCAGACTATGGAGTCACATCTTGGGAAGGGATGAGGGAGAGCAGACAGGTGAGGAGAAGGTGGGTCAGAAGCCTGCGCAGCTCAGTTTACCTTGCCAGTTGCATACCATTCCTGCAGCCGCCAAAACTACCCGCCCCAGGTGGAGCTTGCCAGTGGGGGGAGCAGCTGCAGCAGCAGCATGGCATGTAGGCAGTTGGGAAGCGCACAGAGCCTGATGGGGGCATTGGGGTAGTGGCCCCCATAGGCCGAATAGGGACTGCCAGTCAGACCTCTGAATCCCAGGAGTGGGCTGGTTGGGTACGGGGTAAGACTGGAGGGTGGCTCAGTCATGGGGGCCGGTCCCTCCAATGGTGGAGAGCTCACAAGTGCTACTCTCACTCCCTGACAGGAGGCCCCCAACAATGCACAGCGCCATCTCCAAGTAGGGTTCTGCCAAGTGTCCCGCCGCAAACTCTCCATCTCGGTCTCTGCTGCAGGCCCCAAGCATGGCTCCTTGCTAAGCCAGAGGGTCTGCAGCAGAGGACGTGGCATGGGCCAGTGCAATCCTCTTCCCATGTGTGATTTTCCCTTTGCAGGCAGGTCGTCACCTGTCGGGTGGAGTGGTGGACATAGCACCCACCTAGTTGGCCCATGTGAGACTCTGCATTGAAGAGGCCCCTCCCGGTGAGCTTGGTCAAAGGGTGAGATGGGCCAGAGCCCCTCCGTGGAGTAGATAGAACAGGGAAGCAGTCAGATGGCCATACAAGGCTGGCAGAAGTCCCAGCCCCCCCAGGGGTCCAGAAGTTTCATTCGCCCAAGTGTCTCCTGGAACATTTGCAGAACAATAAACTACACAATGTGTCCAAGTCCTCTGTCTGTCTAGTTTCTTCCTAGTTACCTATATACAGCCCTTTACTCCAGGGCTTCCTCACAGGCTGGGCATCATGGGCTGGGGCCAGAGGTAGGATGGCCAGGGAAGAGGGAGTTCGGCGGCACCTGAGAGCCTATAGCAGGAAGTGCTGGCCTCTACCTCCTCCCCTCATGTGGATGGAAGGATGGGAGGGGGGCGGTATGCAGGTGTCAGCTCTCGTGTGGGGAATCCTGCAGTCATGGGATAGTCGGGGGGGGGGAGAACTGGGATAAGGAGTGCAGCTTGTGGCCGCATTGCCAGCAGACTGACCATGCAATGCTCCTTCCTCACCGTGAGGCTGACTCCCCAGGGTCCAGAGGAAAGGCTAGACACTGGGAGACACCCCGAGGCTGGCCCTCAGACTGCACTGGAAGCGAGGAGGCCCAGTGGGCCAAGTGCAGGGGCGCCATGGAGATGCTGGGTGGGGGGTGGGGCAGGCTGGTATGAGACACGGAGTCCTGGACGAGACCCTGCTGAAGGAGGTGCGGGGGAGGGGAGGCTAGGGAGACCCTGTCCAGCTACCTGGATCCGGAGCAGGGAGGAGGAAATGTGAGAGGTGGCAATCTGGCTAGTTCCAGCCTGAGAACAGGAGTCGTGGAGTTGGCAGCCTAGAGGGGGGCGTGGTCGGCCCATATGCGTCCATTGATGGGATCTGCCCTGCAAACCAGCACACCTGGAGCGGCTGGAACTTTTATGCTGTGCGGTCCCGCCCCCTCCCCACTTGGGAGGCTGCTGTAGAACACAGGATCTGTACAGGTGAATGCTCCTCCCAGTCAGGTTTGAACTGGGCCACATGTGCAATGTGCCACTGGTTGGTCTTTGCTGGACCAGCCAGAGTGGAGTGCGCCAAATGCCCCCCCACCACAGGGGCTGCATCAACATCTCCTCTGGCCACACCCACATCCCTTCTTGACTTTGGCTGCCTGGCTCAGGATGGGCTCCTGGGTGGCCTGCTGGCAAGGACTTCTGCCTGTCACTCTATCAGCCGCAACAGATTGCGACCCGCCCACTGGCTACGTCTCTCCTCGCCCCTCCCACAGTTGTCAGCTAGCTCCAGCACCCATTCGCTGCTGCCCCTGGGCCCCTCGCTCCCACTCTGCCTAATGTGCTTTTTGCCTCTCCTGCTTCAGAGCTCTGCGCCACTGCTGCTGCCGCCGCCTCTGCACTTTGCTAGCACAGGACTGAGCCCAGCAGCACCGTGGCTCTGCCTTCGCAGCTGTGCTGGTGCCATGGCTGACCATAGGATTGCGCTGTTGTCTTTTTTGGGGAGGTTATCTTCCCACCTTTGCTTTCTTGGCTATATGACTTTATAGAGAGTCTCAAAGTTCATGTTGTCTGAAATCTCAGGAACAGTCCTGAGACTTGGTTCCTCTGGATATCCATTCACTTCACACAATGGCCTGGAAGCAATGGTTTGAAAGTGGATTCTGGGTTAGATGACAGATTACCACTCTGTTTTCATTTATTTAAAAATATTGCTTTTGGTTTTGAATCTTGCCTGGAATCCATGTAGATTAGCTTCCATTAAATATTTTGGTATATTTTGATCCTGTACATCCAAGTTTCTTTCTTTCCTATGTTATCATAGCTAATCTTTAAAAAGACCTGATTGTTTAACATTTCCCTTTCCCTATGAGGATAAATTAATCCATCCTCCTTCCTCTTAATAACTGATCTGAATTCGTAAAGAGTCCAGTAGCACCTTAAAGACTAACCAACTTTATTGTAGCATAAGCTTTCGAGAACCACAGTTCTCTTCATCAGGTGTCAGATGATCTGAATTTGTACATGTGTGGTTTGCGGTACAGGTAAAAAATAATTAAGCCAGCATTTTCCAAAATTACCGTTGGTCATCTATTCCATCTATTGTGCCTAGGCCATTCTTTACATTCATGTCTAGTAAAATTTGGGTTATTATTTTTGACCACAGCCATGGGCAAAGATTTTTCATAGGTTATTGGAGTACACCCCATGGCAACCTATGAAAAGCCTTTGCCCATCTTTCTGTGGGAAAGGCCAGAACAACGATGGTTTCAGTTTAGATTTTGCAGTCCCTCCATTAGCAAAATGGTCTTGATAATAGTAGGTGCTGATTCAAGATATTTGAAATATACTTTTAACTAGGTCTGTGCACCAAAAAAAGCTACCCGCTCACTGCCGCTGCTGCTCTGCTTCTGCTTCTGCTGCCGCTGCTGGTGGCAGCTCCCTACCAGTAGATAATCTGGCCCCAGCAAATCTCTGTGCCTGAATCTGATCCAGGATTTGCCCCAGGGAACCAGCATAGCTGGATTATGCAAGATCTGCCTAAATCCAGCTTTTTGCTGATTCCTGGATCCTACTTTCAACCATCTTGAATGGATACATGCTATTATCAAGAATATTTTGCCATGGAGTGGCCTGTAGACTCTATCTTAAGCTGAAACTATGGTTGTTTTGGCCTTTCCCATGGATGAAGAGTTGGCAGTGCTGGGATCTGTTGATGCACTTGGCACCTATCCTGATTTTCTTTCTAAGTCTTCCTTTAGTGGCCATCTGTGGTCACTAAATGTATCTGAGAGCTAAAACTTTTATTCATAACATTTTGTGGTGTCTTCCATGCACCTTGCCTAGACATTCATAACCCTCCTTTTGAGGGAACAACTTCCAAAGATGTACTTAAAAATTTGTGTCCATTCTGTATGTTTAGTTTTGTCTCTCTTATTATAACATCTTCTTCTGCATGTTTTTGGGCCATCCCTTTAATGGCTGTTGTGCTATATGGGTTAGGAAATAATCCTGTTAATCCACAGTTATATCTGGAAAGCTTTCACTGTGTCCGATCCAGATGTTCTCCTGGAAGCCCCTCAACAGGGGTAATTCAAAGTAGTCTATTCAGGGCATCATTGCCATCAAGCTGGTTTCCTGCTTTGTAGAATATTTTATATTCATAAATGGTTAATGTTGAAACCCAATGCTGTAGTTGTGCTATGTATTTACATTATTTATAGTCTGCCTTTCTCTCTGGGACTAGGGTCGCCAGCCTCCAGGAGGTGATTAGAGATCTCCTGGAATTACATCTGATCTCCAGGTGACAGGGATCAGTTCCGCTGGAGAATATGGTTGCTTTGGAGGGTGGAATCTATGGCAGCATACCATTCTGAAGGTCCCTCCCCAAACCCTGCCCTCTCCAGTTTCCACCCCCCAAATCTCCAGGAATTTCCCAATCTGGACCTGGCATCCCTATCTGGGACTCAAAGTGGAGTACACAAAGTAAGTCAATACAATCAGCTGGATGAGACATCTAATAAGCAGTGCAATAGGATTTGTATTGTGGAAATTTGGAACCAACCAGAAATCTGAAAAGAGAACTGATGGAAAGCATATGTATTAATACGATGCAGCACTTCTTTTCTTGAAAAAATTGCTGGTACTGATGATCTTCTCCCCTCTCAGACCAAGTATCAAATGCCCAAGAAGTTCTGGTACTTTATAAAGAGGTGCCAGTAGTCTGTACTGGTGCATAGTCCCTGAAAAAAAGCCCTGATATAATGTGTTAAATGATGCAAAGTTTCATAGTAGGAGCCTATTTACAGGAACAGGCATCTTCTTGAGCTATACACAGTAATATAAACCAAAGTCCCTAAACCTTTACCTAAGTAGTTCTACCAACGATGGCACTGAGTAGGGGATTTTGTTCTGTTATAATGCAAAGTTCCTATACAAGTTATGATGGAATTTCCTAATGCCAAATATAATGGCCATGTCCCCTTTCCCCACTTGTGACTGCTGTTTTGTTTATTGTTGTTGAGGTTATTATGGGATGTTCTCCCTAATTCAACAATTTAAGGCAATGTATGAATCACCTCAGGAAAGGATATGTCCTTTTCCTTGATCAAAATAGATCAGGGGTCTGATTTGATTAACATCTTTGATTTTTGGAATGATTTTTGGGTTCTTTTCCCAGTTTCAGAAGGTATCCTTTCTCAAGAGGTGATATAAGAATAAAAGGGTAGACAAATTTGGGAGAAAACAGTGATAATTTGGTGTATCTAAGTATGCCTAGAGTTTTGATGTGTTTTGTGAAGTGGGTGCTTGTTCAGTCATGTGATAGACTTCCTCCTTGTCAGTACTGTAGTTCAAGTACTCTGCTCCAGGCTCCTTGAAAAGGTATCTTGCTTTTTCTAGACCTCCAATGTTTCAAGTATTTTTTTCAAACAAAGAATATGTTTATTGTGGTAAGATTGTATTTATTGTGGTATCCAGGACTGCTTGTATCGTTGATGTTTTTCAGGTCCAAGTTATAAACTTCTTTCAGTTTATGGTTTTTCAGCCAAACAAGTTTGGCTCTTATCAATTTATTACTAGGCTTGTAAAAGGCCCTTTGTTGTCCTTTATACTTTATAGGAACACAAACTGATCCTATGATAGGATTCCTATCACTGGCATGTTTTTCCTGGTGTAGGTCTGAAGGTCACTCTCTTGCTCTTACTAGTGGACTCAGACCTCCATCATATTGCTAATAAGTCTCTTAATTAATCAGTGTCAGTCTCTTGTCAACCAGGTGATCATTTAACTTTACAAACACTTTGTAATTTTCCATTTCCCCCATTAAACAGTATGAATCATCTCGCCCATCCCTTCCTCCTCCTCTAGATCACTGGCCTTCTGCTCTCCCCCCCTCCAAATAATAGGGTATATATTCAATGCCTTGTTGTGCTTTCTGGTAGCTCCTCTGGACACAGGTAGATGTAATCTATGGCAGTTTGTGCTTGAAAATTTTGAGGCTAACTGAACTCCTCCACAAGGAAAGCACCTTTCTGGGACCTGAGCCTTTTCCTGAGTTTCTTTAGAATCTAGATGTAAATCTGCTAAGATCCTCACTAGAGATGGGCTTGAACCAGAAAAAAAACGAACCATGCGGTTCGTGGTTTGTTGCATTTCACAAACCGTGAACCACAAACTTTCACAAACCTGCCCCAGTTCATGATCACAAACTGGTTTGTGAAAATGTCACATCCAGGTCAGCAAATAGTCAAACCCGGGCCAGCAGAAGGCCACTTCTGGGTCAGCAGAAGGTCTGCAGGAAGTCCATCCCTTGTTGCCTAGGAAACTGATTGATCGGCACCAGGCTGTCTGCAGTGACGAACCAAAAAACGAATCAAATGAACCAGCCTAAAGTTTGTGGTGGTTCATCAGAAATGAGCTCTGATGAATTGCTGGTCCACGAACTACGAACCAGCCTAGTTCATCCCGAACTTTGGTTCATATTACGGTTCATTCCCATCTCTAATCCTCACTGCTCTTTCCATAACTGTTGCCAACAGTGTTGGTCCAAGTCAGGTTTCCTTCTGCCAGTGGCATATGAATTTTCTCATCTTTTCCTCTACAAGCAAACCTCTCTCTTAACTTTTCTTCCAGGATATTGTAAAATGTGTAATGTTGATTTTTTGAATGCAGCAACATATTCAGTCATAGTCCTCTCCTCTTATCCTATTAAGAAATTCAAAACATTCTATGATAATGTTAGACTTCGGGGTATAATATTCTGTTAAGATTTTTCTGCAGCTTGATAAACTTTTGTCTCTTGGCTTGCAATAAACTCCTCAAGAGGACTTTTTCAGTCACAGACAATGAGAAAGATTGCCTTGTGTTTGTTCTGCTTGGTGGTCTCATTTGCCATCAAATATTAATCTAATCTTTCAACATGTTACTGCCATTCTTTATTTTCTGGATCAAGTTCCCCAATTTCCCCACAGGATACCATTGCTAGGTTTTCTCATCACCGCTGTTATACAGTTTGTTATATAGGAGTACCTTTTTATATATAAGTAAAACTCCTGCTCAGTTTTATTACAAGCTAACAAAACAGGCAGTATATTGCCATCTTAAAACTGGGCAGAAATGGAAACAACCAGAAAAAATAGTCTTATGGGTGGAATTTTGCTTCATAGAGTGTTTTAAATTGTACTTTGGTCACATTATGAGAAGACGAGATTCTCTGTAAAAGTCAATAATGCTCAGAAAAGTAGAAGGCAGTAGGAAAAGAGGAAGACCTAAAATGAGATGGCTTGACTTAATAAAAGAAGCCACATCCTCCAGTTTGCAAGATCTGAGCAAGTTTGTTAATGATAGAATGCTTTGGAGGTCTTTCATTCACAGGGTCGCCATAGGTTGGAGGCAACTTGACGGCACAGAACACACACAAAAATGAATTCCATCAACTTAGAATAGTACATATGAATGATGTAATACCAAAATCTACCTAAAACAGTAGATGAAAAATTACACAGTACTCCCTGTGAACTTGGTTCAAGCAAAGGATATGATGGCTTAAGTCAATTCTGATTAGGAGTGTGCAACAAGAACAACACTCCTATCATCCTCTGATGCCTTGCTATGAGTTACCCCACCTTCTGACATTAGGCAGATGACAACCTGGGAGAGGCCTTGTCAGTTTTAGCATCAAAACACTGAAACTCTCTCCCCAGGGAGACACATAGACTTATAAGTTGGAAAAGACTATGAGGGTCATCTAGTCTACCCCCTACACAATGCAGGAAATTTACAGTTACCCTCCTCCCCCGCCCTTACTCCCTCAGGGATTCCTGATCAATTCCCAGAGGAAGACAAAAACCTCAAGGATCCCTGGCCAATTGGGCCTGGAGGAAAATTCTTTCCTGGCCCCAAAGTGGCAATCAGCATTGCTCTGGGCACATAAGAAACAGCCACAATAGCCAAGCCCTGGCTCATCCCTTCCTGCCCTCCCTCTCATGATCTGTCTAAATTCATACTGAGTCACAGACTCACATGTTCCCTTTTATTACCATCCTCTTCCAGTAGGTGAAGACTTTGTATCATTTGGCATTCCATCAGTGACCTTTGTTTCCTACCAAAGGTTTTCAGTTTTGTTTTAATGTGTGTATTTTAGCTTGGTTTTAATTGTTTTGATAATGTGTTTTTGTTTTGTTTTAATGGTTTGTAAGATGTGTTTTTATTATGTATATTTTTCATCTGTTATCCATCTTGGTGACTCTGTTGAGGGCAGTAAGAAGGGGTATAAGTGTTGTAAATAAATAGTAAGCACAGATATTTTACCACATGCTGAACTCAGCTCAGACCGGACTGAGTCTCTCTACACAAGATGCCTCGACGCATGTTCATCAAGTGTAGTGATGCAATGTCAGCCAGGAAATGTACTTTAAAATGATTGAGGCAGCCAAGATTGTTCCTCAGAGGGTTTATTAATTTCATCTTCGACTCCCCAGTCTAAAACTGTGTGGGATCGCAACCAGAGGGCAGCGAGGAATGGAAGTGGGCTGGAGCTGCCTTCCAGAGCTGGGCTTGGACCTGGAGAGGTTATAATGGGCTGAAGTTTCCCTTCTGGCATTTCATAGTCCCTTCACACAGCTCTGGTGTATAGCAAAGTCTTTGCCCTGCAGCAAACTGCCCTTCCTGGCTAACACGGAGAGGACTCTTGTTTCTATGTATTATGAATAAGATTGCTGGAAAATGCTGAAAAATGATATGATATGTAATATGATGTAATTATGTATTATTGTTAAAATCACTTGAAAAGGTTTATAAACTGTTGCACTATAGTATTGTAGAATTTTCCTTCCCGATGGTCTTTTGACCACCTTTATTTAGTGACTGTAATCGGGAACAGCCTTATCTTTTGACCTTCCTGGCTAACACGGCATCTTCTGACACGTGTTCTTCATGTGTTAGATGTCTCATGTAGAGAGACTCTCAGTCAGCTTGCCAATGTATTTTTTAAAAAAATTGGTTGCATATGGGCAAGGCCAATAATAATATAATAACTTTTGATTTATGTACCACCCTTCAGGATGACTTAACACCCACTCAGAGTGATCTACAAAGTATGTTACTATTATCCCCACAACAAAACACCCTGTGAGCTGGGTGGGGCTGAGAGAGCTCCAGAGAGCTGTGACTAGCCCAAGGTCACCCAGCTCGCTTCAAGTGGAGGAGTGGGGAATCAAACCAGTTCTCCAGATCAGAGTCCTGCGCTCTTAACCACTACACCATACTGGCTCTCAACCAGATTACAGAAGGGGATCTGGTAGTCCATTTAACCTGGGTCTCAAGCTGGGGGGGGGGGTCCAATTCTGATGTTTTTGGCTTTTTGATACATTTTGGCTTTTGATACATTTCACATTTTGTTTTTATGCACATCATGTGTTGCTGTTTTTATTTTTGTTATGACTAGGGGCTTTAAAAAAGCTACCAGAGGGCCTGGACATAGGGACAAACATCTCTAGAGAAATAGCTTCATCATTATCATGGTTCTGCTCATGTCTTTTTCTTAAGGATCACATGCAGAAAATGTTAAATCAGAAACAAACCCCTCATTCAAAGGAGTGGCTTGGAAAATATATAGAATCTGCTTCCTTCTGACACTTGGGGCCCAGGCAATTTTGGTAGTTAGCAATTGTAGAATCCCAGTGACAGATGGTGGTGTGACTATGAACAACAGATCTGGAAGTACAGAAAACAGGAAGTAGGACAGAAAACAGGAAGCGGATGGGAAGAGATTTGGCCTGGGCCTCCTTTGTCTTACTACATAATATAGCAATTGTTGTGTCTGTTTAATATACATTAAATCTAGTTTGGAACGTAATTGTACTCAATTGCTTGATTACAACACAAATAACGTCTAGTTCTGCCCTTTCACCTTATTTTGTAAGATGTTTCAACAGTTTTTGTTGTTGTTCAATCACAGCATATTGATGTTAGGTTAGTTAACCTGGCCTGTAGTTTCCACATTAGCCACCTAAAGTTCCCACTAAGGAAGCATTCAATTAATTCACTTGTCACATTACCTATCCCTTGCTCTCTGGAATGCCTTCTTTGTGTTGCCAGGCAACTGGAATAGAACTGATAGGTATGCATATTTGCTAATACCAACCAGTGTATTTTCCGTTCTCTGCTTTGTTTCCCCCACAGCTTTATTTCAATTGACATTGAAAAACAGAATGAACGGCAAAGTCCCTTCTGTGTGTTTTTTTTTAAAAAAATAACAGATAACAGGGAGGTTATTCCTCATGCCTGTGCTTTCCTGATCTGGGTTGGGAAATATTTTGAGATTTTGGGGGAGGAGCCTGGGGAGGGTCAGTTTGGAGAGGGGAGTGACCTCAGCTGGATATAATGCCATACAGTCCGCCCTCCAAAGCAGCCATTCTTTTCAGAGGAACTGATCTCTGTTGCCTGGAAATCAATTGTAATTCCAGGAGATCATCAGCCACCAGTTTGGCAACCTTATTAATGGATATTAAAGCCTTGGAAATGCATGGACAGTTCCTTGTTGCAGCCTTAATATCCCACGAACAGTTGACACATTTGAAATTTCTCAGAGTTGGCCATAGAAGAAAGACTAAAAATTCAGATCTGTAATCCAAATTATTATTCTTTTCATTTATATTATTATAATTTTCAGTCCACCTTTTTCACTGTGACTGAAGGTAGATTAAGTATGATAAAAAATTTTCTTTCAGTGAGTGGATTACAAAATATGATAACATCTAAATTTAACAGCAAAGATTCTGAATAAGTCAACGTAAAAAAAAACACATAGCTTTCTTAGACAGCAAGACCATCAGTGCAGGAAAAAATCTGTCCCTAAGAAAAGTCACCTCTTTGAGCTGATCTATTAAGCCACATTTTGCTCCTTCTACAAGATTGACATGTAGATTCTGCTTAGTACCTGATAATATCTGGGTCATGGTGTTCTGTACCAACTGGAGTTTCTGAGTTGTCCTTAAGGGCAGAACCATATACAATATATTACAGTAGTCTAGCCATGAGGTAACCATAGTATGGAGCTGTATGGCCAGGTCATCAGAGTCAAGATATGGTGCCATTTTCTGAGCTAGGTGAAGTGGGTGGAATGCCTTTGCTGCTGCTGCATCAGCTTGCATCTCTAGCAATAAAGTTGGATTCAGTATCACCAGTAGGCTCTTAACTAAGTCAGTGAGAATCAATAAGACACAATAGGGTTGCCAGGTCCCTTGAGTCCTCCGGCGGGGAATTGGGAGTCTGGCACATACCATCTGAAGTCTTCCATGCACGCGCACACACTCCTGGCATGCGCGACGATGTCACTTCCGGGAAGTGATGTCATCACGCGGGTCAAAGGGCGTCCCGGCGTGTGCTCCCACACTCGCCAACGGGCTGAATTGCCCCCCCCCGTGGCCTGATTCAGCCCCAAACGGGCCCATTGCAGGGAGCGGGGGTGCGCTGATGACACCCAGCTACATCTGTTGATGGACAGCCGGCCTGGATTGGCCCCGGATGTCCTGGAGTATGCTTTTGAAGCCGTGGCTGGATGGTTGAGGCAGAGTCAGCTGAAGCTAAACCCCTCAAAGATGGAGATCCTGCACTTGAGTCGTGGGAGCATGGATTTGGGGCCCCAGCTTCCGTTACTCGATGGAGCAGTGCTTACATTGACTCTTAGGGTTAGGAGCCTGGGGGTGATTCTGGATGCCTCCTTGAAAATGGAGGCCCAGGTTGTTGTTCTTCCATCTCCAACAGACCAGACAGCTCGCCCCCTATCTTTCGACCCGCGACTTAATTACAGTGGTCCAGGCAATGATCACCCCTAGGCTAGACTACTGTAACGTGCTCTACGCTGGGCTCCTCTTGAACTTGATCCGGCGGTTACAACTGGTCCAAAATGCAGTGGCGCATGTCATCACCAGAGTGCTTTCTAATGCACACATAACACCAGTACTGTACCAGCTGCACTGGTTACCAGTGAAATACCAGATCGAGTTCAAGGTCTTGGTATTAATCTACGAACCCTATGCGAACTGGGACTGGCGTATCTGCGGGACTGCTTCTCCCTATATGAGCCCCATAGGACGCTTCAGTCTAGCAACAAACAGCTGTTAATGGTCCCTGGCCCCAGGGAGGCCCACCTAGCCTCAACCAGAGCCAGGGCCATGTTGGTCCTCGTTCCACCCCGGTGGAACGCTCTGTCTAAAGAGACCAGGACTCGGCCAGATTTGCTATCCTTCCATCGGGACTGCAAGACAGAGCTGTTCCACCAGGTGTACAGTTGACGCTGGCTGGGCCTCCCTGCCAGCCAACTAGAGGAGAACGTGCCCCCCTACTGGAAGCAGTTACCGCCCAGCCTTGTGAAATACTTTTGGAGATGGTTGGGTGGTGGTTTTTGGAGAAGTCTGCTGCTGTATGTTTTTAAAATATTTATATGGTTTTATTGGTTTTAAAGCTATTTGTATTTTAAATTATTATACTTGTTGTAATCCATGCTGGGCCTGCTGATGTGGGGAGGGTGGAATATAAATGGAATTAAATAAATAAATAAATAAAATAAATAAGGGCCACCAGAGCCATCGCTTCTTCCGAAGACTAGCCTGAACCCAGACTGAAAGGGCCTATGCAGGGTCTATGACAGAAGTTGCTCTGCAACTGCTTTTTCTATCATTTTGCCAAGACAGAAAGGGACATTTGATACTGGGCCATATCATTTTTCGCTAGGCATAGATTTTTTCCTAGTAACTGACTGCTTGTTTTTAGGGCACAAGGAAAGATGCCCTGGGTCAGTGACTGATATTAGGAATTGATTGATGTGAACTTTGCATGTTTTAAGTATTCAGGACAGGCAAAGGTCTAATGCACGAGTGGTGACTCACATATCCCGGGATTCTGTCAGCATCAATCAGAGTAATCAGATCAAAGTGAAGCAGAAATGTGCTGGGGGATTTCTGGTACTATTGCCCAAATCAGAGTGTATTTGAGAGATCTGAAACATCTTCTAACAGGAGCTTAGTGAAGGATGAAATTATTTCAGAATTCCTTGTGTAAAATTTCAGCATTTCAAATGACTCTGCATGTACTTGAGGCCCAAGACTTAAACTTGAGTAATGCCTAATTTTTTGCAATTCATGTGTGTTTTTGAATTTGATCATAGTTACCATCAGCTTGGACCTACAAACCAGATCTGTTGTCTCTGTTCTGCAAAAGTATAGCTGTGCCATTTGCTACATCATTCTCGATGCTTTAATCTCATCATTTCCAAAACATTCTACGTTACTGAACCCTTTCTACATCAATATGATTGCCACGGAACCTCTGCGTATCAGTCTTGATACCTCAGAGTGTTGTGTGGTACGTATTCTGTCCTTGCGGTGTGCAGGTGAGGCTGGATTGAATATCTGCCTTGGATCAAACCACTCTTCTCCTATGGAAGATCATTATTGTAAGCCAGCTATCTTTGAAATAAGCTGGCTTGCTCATACTACTCTCTGCTTTAGGAAATCCTAGAAAGTTTTTGAAATACCCCAGGATTCCCCAGAAGCCAATATGAAAATCTCTGATCTAGACTGAAAAGAAATATCATATTCATAATGCCCACAGTTTCATGGGGTAGTATAGTTGTCACTTAGATGTGAATCATATTGTTCCGAGTGAATTTGTCTGTATTCTAATGCTGTGATTCATTCAGAGGAGAGATGGGGGGCTCTTTAAAATTACATTAAAGAAAATAGATGAGTCTCTGTCTTGTGTATATGTGTGTGAAGATTGCCGTTTTTGCTCCTGTTACTGGTAGGGATGCTATCAAATTTTGCAACTTGATTGCTTTGATTCAGATGCTCCCATTTCATTTTTGCTTTTTGCTTGTACAAATGAGACCCACGAGTCTTTAATTTGTGTCATTTTCCATGTTTAAGTGCCATTTTTTTCTGGCAATATGTACGCACTATCCAGTTTCAGGAGTGCAATAGAGATTAAATAGGCAGTGGAAAAGTGTTGTAGTTCTACGGCTGGTCTATTGGTTGGTTTCTGGTCTTGGGAAAATAGGTCAGGGATTTGGCTGGCCTCCTTCTGTAGTAGATGAAGTTCACGCCTGATGAGACATCACAGAGTGTACCTGTTCCTCTTGCTATCCAAATATAATCTTCCTAGTCTATTGCTCTGCAAAGAATTAGGAAATAGTATGATATCTTTTTTACAAAAAAGCAAAGCAAACCTATTGTTTCCTGTATCTGAAGAAGTGTATCTGAAGAAGTGAACTGTGGCTCACGAAAGCTCATACTCTACCACATATTTTGTTAGTCTTATAGGTGCTACTGGACTCTTGCTCTTCTCTACAGCTATTGTTTCCTGGAGAGGTTACAATAAAGTTTTTATTGTCCAGCTGATTGCCATGGATTTTCATCCTGTAGAAATGAAAAATTATGCAGTTTAGTCCATATTGGTGTTCTTCTAAGCTAGTTTGTCACAAAACCTACATTACATCCAATATTTGGAGTAATGGGTTTGATAGCATCAGAATTCCTTTGGATTTTCAACTACTGTTGCTTCATTCCAATGGTGAGCAAAGAGCAATACAGTCAGATTAAAATAGCTGGTGGGGAATTCTTCTTACCCTTTAAGAGACCTTTGTTGTCATCACTTCTGTTTCCTAGTGATGATGAGCCACTGTCAGAGCAAAGCATGAAGGGGGGGAGGGGAAACAAGCCAAATGGAAAAAAGAAAAGTAATGAGACTTGTTCAGCTATGACTCTGAGCAAAGTCTCTTTCTGAAATCCAATCATATGGGTAACCTCTAGGTCTCAGCTTAGAGAGTTTCCCTGTTGTTGAGAGAGCACAGAAAGGGAAATGGCTTTATGTGCTGAACTGGATGAGCCTGACAAGGGATCTGGGAACGTTCCAAAATGGAATTTGTGTCATTGCAAAAAAAAGCCTGCTGTCCAATTTCTTTATTTCTGTTGTTGTTGCTTTTTCCCCTCATCCTCTGATACATTTCAGCCCCAAAGACTGCAGCTAATAGGAATGCAGTCTGGGCTACAAGCTTTGGCAAAGACCAAAGGATAACGCCCTGTATCAGTATTACTGCCTTCTAATTTGAAACTGCAGATCTACATTTGCCTTCTTTGCCTGTACTGAAGATTGTTAACATTTTGCATGTTCTCAGATGGGCTGTGCTCTGTAGAATGGTGCCCAGGGGTCTCATAAAGCAGAGGGTGGGGCAGTAAATGTTGGGCAGAGCCAGAGCAAACTAACTCTGATTTTGTCCCCATCCTTGTCACTAAATGAACTTAAGAATAGCCTCTTTTCTTGGTTCAGTAGACTTTTATGCTGTCATACTTGATTGTCTTAAGGAATGTGCGGCCATTGCCATTCCTTTAAACCACCTCTATCCACACTCAACCCTACAACCATTAGGTAGTACCACCTTCTTAGGCTTGTCTTTCAATTTTATGCTTAATTTATTCTTTATGCACGACAGTAGTAAAAATAAAAAGCTGTTAATGAAAAGCTGCAGACTGCAATTCTATGTGTGCTCAGTTAAGAACAAAGATTATTGGACTTAGTTTACTTCCAAGTAAATAAGCATAGGCATAACAAGTCAAAATGAGACTGGGAGAGCTCTTTTCTGACAGTGCAATCCAACGCAGTGTTACTCCAGTCTAAGCCCCATCACTTCAGTGAACTTAGACTGGAGCAGTTCAGCATAAGAATGCACTGTAAGGATTCTACTCCTTTTTCTGGCCATGTCACACGACCAAAGAAATAAACTTTTTAAAAAAGTATCTGCAGATCAGGTTTTTGTGTATACCTTTTCTGTTTTTTATGGCTTAAAGACACCTACCATCTCAGAGGCAGATGACAAAGTAATCTCACTTTGCAGCATAAAAATTAGCAGAAAAAATTGAAGTCAGGCCTCTGCCCAAGAAGCTTAGAATCTCAATTTAAACAGTGGTACAGACAGTGGGGAAGAAAGAGCAGAGAAAGGGATAGAAGGAAAGCTGGACTGAATAAGAAATTTATGCCCCAAACACCCTTAAAATATGAGCAATACCATGAGCCTACTTTGGCTTTTATATTCAGAGGTCTGGCTCTGCTTGAAACTTGGGCTTGTTTTCATGGGCTTTCAGGACTGCAATTTAACTGTTGCCAAATATCAGGGTACAATAAAGGGTTTCAGACACATCTTAAATAATATGGGATTCTGAATAGAAACAAAAGGGGTGCATGGAGTAGAGATCAGATTATAGTATGTGTGTGAGAGAAATAGAAAAAAAATATTTTAAAACAATCAAAAACAAAAACCAAAGCCAAACAATACCTTTTATTAATATTATTGACACCAACTAGGGTTGCCAGGTCCCCTTACTAGGGTTGCCAGTCCCCCGCTGGGGGCAGGGGATCCCCCGCTCCCACCCCCACCCCTGCTTACCTGGCTGGCAGGGGAAAAGGCAGTCAGGGGAATCGGGTAGCTTCCAGGGTCCTGGAGCCCGTGCTCCCAGGCTACATGATAATGTCACTTCAGGGAAGTGAGGTTATCACTCAGGGCACATACCATCCCTAAGAGTGCTCCCATGCTTTGCAGTGGGCCGAATCAGGCCCATTTGGGGTTGAATTGGGCCTGTTTCTGGCTGAAATCGACCCGCTGCAGCACATTGGACCTCTGCAGGGGTGGCATGATGGGCCCTGGAGTGCTTCTGCGCTCCACAGCAGGCTGATTTTGGCCAGTTTGGGGCCGAATCAGGCCCATTTTGGCCCAAAATCAGCACCACAACTGCGGAGTGCAGGAGTGCTGCCAGGGCGGTGCAAGGGGCCCTGGTATGCTCCTGTGCTCCACAGCGGGCTGATTTCAGGAGACTTGTTTCCCTGCCTCTTCCCCCACCAGTCAAGTAGGAGGGGGTGGAGGGAAGGTGGGAGCAGGGGATGCCCCACCCCCAGCGGGGGACTGGCAACTAGAGATGGGCATGATCCGCATTACGATCGAAAAAACCCCACGATAATGGCGATCGCGCGATCGTGACCCGGCGATTGGGAGGGGCCTGGATCGGTGCGATCAGGCTCGGATCGGGGATCCAGACACTCAGGCGCCAGCAATCTATTCCCCTGGCAACGGAGCCAGGGGAATGCCTGAGCTCTGTTTGCCCTCCTTCTGTCACCCTGGAAACCCGAATGGAAGCCCAGCTTTCCTTGGATCAGCAGGGCTTCCTTCCAACCACGGAGCAGCAAAGCAGTCACCAGTTGGGAGAAGACACCCAGGGGAGGGAGGGGGAAGGGGGTGTTCTGTAGCTATGGGCACTCCAATCTCATCCCTGCAAACCCTGATAGGCAGCTCTGACGGCCAAACACAGATGGCCAAACACAAACACAAATGCCACCGGCATCACTCATTGTTCCTGTATCGCTGGGAACAGCGGGGCGCCCGTCCGCTTTTGCCTCCACGATCCATGATCCACGGATTAGGAACGGGAGATCCTCGGTGCGGTTCGTTAAATTGGGATCATTGCCGGCACCGATCCACGATCAGCTTGATCGTTAATTTTGTTTGGATCGTGCCCATCTCTACTGGCAACCCTAACACCAACCTAAATAACTCCACACAGTATGCAAGCTTTCATGCTCTTCAGAATTACTGATCAGGCTGGATGTTAAAACCAAATAGAAAGTGAGGGCAGGGGGAGAAAAAAAGTCTCTCAGGCACTCTAATAGGGAAGGGGTAGAGAATTGCAGTGCAAAGCTAAGCATGTTGTTGACTTATAAGTCCGACTGAGCGCAATGGGGCTTCCTCACTAGGAAGTGTATATGACATCTGGATGGAAACTATATATGGGGACACACAGATAGCCTTGATTACAGCAGAAGTGCAATACAATCCCTATCATATTTCCAGGTAAAGTACTTAGAACTATGCTGACTTCCTGGTTTTTACAAATTTTGATAGATATTAGGATTTTATGTTCTCAAATTGTATATATTCATATGTTCCATGTTTTAATGGTTGTAAAATGTGCACTTAAACTTCTATGGTAAATGTACTGGCTAAGTGCTGTAATAAAGTAATCTGAATCTAGGTAAAGTATTCTTGCTTTAAAAGGTAAAGTGACCCCCTGCACCAATGCCAAAATAGCAGCATGCAACAGCAACATTTTGCTTGGCACTCAGGACTGGTTTGGTTTTCCTCCCCTAGGACTGAGCTAAGCCTTTGAGATTTTGGCAGCAGCTCTGGGGCTCAGCTTGCTCCCTGTAGGTCTTGCCAATACATTCGTCATCACGCTTCCCCCACTTTGTTTTCTAGTGCATCAACATTTTTTACAGGTAGATGTTGCCTTTTTTGGCACTCAGGCCATAAAGGTTGCCTATCCATGGACTAAAGGAAAGTCTTCAACTGCTAAACAAAATTAAACAAGGATCTTGGTGGGAGGCAAGGTGCATAGGGTGGGTAGGCTTCATGATCTGTGAGTATGTCGTTCTACACACCAGTCTACTATGGAACCTGTTTAGGGATCCCATTCTCCTGGTGGGGATGGGGGAATCGTCTGGTTCCAGCCTCTGCCCCCTGCCACCTATTACCCAGCTAGAGGGGGTGGGTGGGGAAGTCATAGGAACAGGTCAACCCCCCCCCACCCCCGAGCATGCTCCCATGTGCTCTGGAGTGCTTCAATGTTGTAGACGTGTGAGGCCCTGCCAGGGGCAAATTTGGTAAAAATCTGCCCCCAACACTAGATTGTTGCAATAGCACCTCCCACAACCCTCTTGTCCCCCAGTGTGAGTCCCAGAGGACCTGGCAACCCTAAACCTGATAGTCTATGCCAAATATCAAGAATAATCTCTAATTAAAAATGAAAGAGCAAGTTTCTGTTTCTTATGCATGGTGAAGTTGACACAGTGACATTTAATAAGTGAAAATACAGAGACCGAGCAAAGTGTTTTGTTTTAAATCAGCATATCCTATCTAAAAATATACTTCAAAATGTCAATCTCAAATTATTCATATGTTTCGGTCTGCTTATATTTTCATACTGATGTCTCCTTGCTATTATGTTAAAGTTGCCTTTTCAGAAATGTGCTGCTTTTAGAGTCCAAAATGTGGACCAAGGGTTTACAGAAGGGTATTTATCCTTTCCATTATAAAGGAAAATTACCAATGAAGATATTTCAAATAGAGATTCCAAAATAGTAAAAAAATTGCTGTTGTTCCTAAAAGCTTCTGAAGGAGATAGAGTGTAGCAGGGTGTACATAATGGAATAAATGAACTGAAATCACTAGTTCTTCTCATTAAAGTGACTTCCAGAATGGTGAACCAAATCCGGGAAACCAAGTTAAAATGGCACACTTCCACCAAAACGTTTGCGTGTTTTGTTTTTGGTTTGTACACTGCAGCAGCAGCAGCAGCAGGTGGCACTTGGCTCACATGGCAGCATCTTGTTTTCCTTAACAACTCACCAATCAGATCCCAAGTGGGGAGAGAGCCTTTACCTTTTTAATTATCTCTGTTGGAGGGAAGGGGGAATGTGTGAGATGTGCATTAGTGCATTTTTTCCTGTTGCTACCGGGCAATGGCATTATCTCCCCGTCAATTGGATTAGTTCTTGCAAGGGGATATTCTTCCCCACCTGTCAGCTTTGGAAACATTTGGAAGGCGACTGGGCGGACTTCAATCATAGGCTGCAATTTGAAAGACACTTCCCTATGAGTAAGCACTTTAAATAAAATGGGACTTACATCTGAGTAGACCTGTTTGGGGGTGCATCTTAGTTTGTTTTGCAGTACTACCAGGGCACTGGTCTGTCGCCCTCACTGTCATCTAGGACACTTGGATGGTTGCTGAGAGGAAAAGTGCCATTGAGGGGTGCAAGTGCTCCGTTCAATCAATCAAACTTGATAAAAGCCCTGGAAGACTTCCATCATAGGCTGCAATTCTAAAGACACTTCTCTGGGAGCAAGCACAAGGAAGCATGGCCCCAAAAGTAATAATTTATTGGCACTATAGAAAAAGAAAAAAGTGAGATAAAGCAGGATTGTTTTTAATGCTGCTACTTCCACTCCCCCTCCATTTGCCAGGCACATTCTCACTGTGCACTCGCCTATGCTCGCCTGCTTCAGGGTCTGTTGTTGTATGTGTGTGTGTTTGTGTAGGTAACTGAGTAAAAACTGAGAGGATTGATGGTTTATAGGGAGGACTGTATTCTGTGCGATTTTGGTGCTGTTAAGAGCCCCAAAGAGCCTGGAAACCCTCATTGCAAAGAATGGTCTAATGCTCATGATAATGAAAAAAGAAAACCCAAATGGATTAGATCTGGGCTGGCAACACCACTTCCAGAAAAATCCAGTGACTGCATGTAATTGGTTGGAATGCCCATATTTGAAACAGAAAAGGAATTTTTTTCAGTTCACACCCCTAGTAAATACACCTTAGATTTAGATCAGATTCCTGCTGGACATGCCTCCCATGAATACTTCTAATTGTTAGTGAGTCAAGCCTGTTTTCATAACTTCCATGATGCATTTTGTAGCTGTTATCTAGTGCCTGCTGTTTGTTTGCTTGTTTGTTTGTTTGTTTTCAGCATCAGATACCAGCAGGCTGTTACTCATTTGCTGGAATATGAATTGTTCTTATCGGTGCAAGAGGCTCTGCTGTCACTGAAGCCATCTGAGGGCTTGTTTGCAAGCTCTGTTTATTGAAAATTATAAATAAGGGTGACTGGTATCTCTTCTGCATTTCCCATCATAGCTTCAATGCATGCCAGTGGGTTTATCTGCACATTTGAAAAGCAAGCATCTCTCATCTGGTTCATCCGCATTGCCAAAAGAAAGCTCATTTGTTATGTGCACATAGCTCGAGGAATGGCTAATGGAACCCATTAATTAAAGACTAAGCTCTGATGGCAAAAACAGTAAAATTAGTAAATAGAACTAGGTTTACTGGATAATTCACAGTTCATTTTTTTTGTGCCATCCCAGTGTGTAAATTAAACATCCTTGTTTCATAGAATCTTACACGTAGAACTGGAACACATTGAAGGTTGTCTCTTCCACCCCCTTTTAAAAGACAAGTTCTTCCATGCTCAATCATTTGTAACACATCTGATGACTTCATGCAAAACACAGTGTGCCAAATCAGATCGGAGGAATGAACAAAGTGTAGCATGTCACAGGTGCCAGGAAACATTGGCTGTATTCAGACATCATGGCAAACAGAGGGTGGTCCATGGTGGGCATGAATGCAGCTTGTTCTTGTGCTGTCACCCTCCCTCCTGCTGTTTTCATGCCATGGGGGTGATTGACAGTCTCTGGCTTGGGAGGCCTTGGATTAAGCTTCAATTCCAATACAAGCAGCTGGGCAAACTGGGATTTGTTTCATCCTTACAATCTGGAATTCTGAACCTTCAATTCCATTCTGCAGGATAGCATGGAAACACAAGATAAAGTTGTTCCTGTCACAGACAAGTCTCTGAGGCATATTTTTTGATGTCTGCATGTAGCCAGAGAATAGAGTTGCTAAACGTATATTCCAAGTAATTGTTCATATGGGCCACACTGGTTTTTTTTTTAGAGTCTTAATTGCACTTTAGACTGTATTGAATTGTTCTGGACATAAAAAAGATCCTCAGGTCCATGAACTCAGTGGACTTATTTTGTATGAATGGGTGAAAGAATGGGCTGTTATGGCCAGTCCTAGAATTGTTCAGTTCATCATTAACACAATTTAATATTTGGCATAGTGTATATTGTCAAGCTTATCCCAGCAGACCAATTTCTGCTGGCAAAAGAAACTTAAAATTTCACTCAAAGTGATCACCAACTAGTGTGCCTCCCTGATAGGGTTGCTAGGTCCCCTTACCCTCCCTGTGGGAGGGGTGGGGAACCCATCATTTACTTTTGAAGGTCTTCACCCACGTGCTTCACTCTGGGAAATCTCTGCTGGAATGTTTTGCAATGAGGACATCTCTGCAATCCCAATAACAATGAGAAAATAGATATAGATTAGCTGATTCAGCTCTCACGCTGCGAGGTGACTAAGAAAGGGATGGGAGATTGGTTGACCCCCCCCCCAATCTAAAGAAATGGCCTTACTTCAGCCAACCTTAGAGGGATTCATGGTGTATTGGTTCTGGACAGGGGAAGAATCAGCTTAAAATAGAACTGTTGTGTAGAAAAGAAAGAAATATTTTCCATTAAGGATGCATGTCCCATGATTTCAGTGGAACTAAGAGCCAATTTGGAAAGGGTAAAATCAACCACTGCTTTCTCTGTGGTGTTCCCCATACTATCGAATGGCCTGCCTAAAGGCTCCCACTCTCTTCGCTTTCTGCAAGCTATACAAAACTGAATTATTCAGAAAAGCTTTTGTATTGCAGATAGGAGAGCTGTATTGGTTCAGAAAGCTGCTTTGGTAAAGGGATAGGACATAGACTGTTCTATTGTGTATTGTCTGTGCTGTAAGTATGCTCCTATTGGGTAGTTTCTGCATTAACATGTCATGTTTAAATTGTTTAGACTTTGTTTCAGTAATGTTTAATTCTGCATCAGCTTTCTGCTTCTTATGCTTTTTAAAGCATTGTTGTAGCTCTGCATCAGATTTGTGCTTGTTTTCAAATTTTCTGCTATCCAGTACCCTATTGCGTTATTGAATGTTTCAGCCATAGATCATATTGACTTACACAATGTACTCCATCTTGAGTCTCAGTGAAAAAGGCAGACTATAAATAATGTAAATAAATAAAATTTAAAGAGGATAGGCAGCCAAAAAGCATTTCTCCTTAGTGTTCTCTGTTCCTCATGCTCATGGGAGCTTCAGCCTGTTCTAAGTGCAGTTTGGAAGCTTCCAGAGATAAGGTGGAAAAGACTATTCAACGTTGGCACTGCCCAATCTGAGGAAATGGGCAGAACACACATGCCTCACCTTCCTATGCACACCTGCACCTTCCTGCTCAGTTGTTCTTGACTGCTGCAGCAGAAATTCTATGAAGAACTCTCTAGAGACCGATTGTGAGTTAGGCTTTAAAAAATCATTAGTAAATCTTTATTGTCACCTTCCCCCATTTTTTCTCTTTCTCTCACACTTCTTTACTATGTAGGGTGCATCGAACAATGTTTAGCAAATGTGTGTCCTGTGGAGGGTAGTTATAAACCACAGATGGGCATGACAAGTGTTTAGTGTGTTTTGAAGAGCAACACTGTGTTGGCACCTACCAGCACTAAAGTGAATTAAACAATTTCACCATAACTACTTGTCCCAACTCATGCCCTTCTAGGATTGCTCTCTCATCTCTGTTCTGAGGGAGACCTCACTCCTCAGCAACAGTTTCATCACCATCTGATTTGAACACCATTTGATGTTCCAGCATCAAAACTGAAGAATGTCTCATCATAAATTCTGGGATCAGTTCCTGATCTGAAAAAATGTTGGGGAGCGCTCATGTCATTCTAAATGTTACTCAGATTTGGCTAAGTCTATTTAGTCTTTCTCTGAAAAGGAAAAGGAGTAAAGAATAGACAGACATCTTCAGCCTTACCCCATCTACATTGGCAACCACTTTGGTACCATTAGATTGCCACTTCTGTTACTGTGAAGGCTACAGGACAGTTCAAATGAGAGTTTATATAATTTTATAGAAGCTGCAGCATGCTTTGCCTATCCTGCACTTCCTCCAGGACACACTCTACAACTGTAGTTTTAGGTGGGTAGCCATATCTGAAGCATGGAGCTCTGAGTCTCGAAAGCTTATACCTGAAAATCTTGTTGGTCTGTAAGGTGCCACTGGACTCAAATCCTACTCCTCTTACAACCATGTAACATTTAAACACTGCCAACCCATATGCATGCTATGTATGTACACTGGCATAGCTGCCATGTGGACGGACTGTTCATCATCGGTATACAGATGCTATAGATTTATGGTCTGAGGGAATTTTAACTGTTATAATGATCTCAGAGAATACCTACATAAATAAATGTTTTTCAACATCTCCATATGGCTGACATGTTTTTAAGTTGTGATACAAGAGAAAATGGGGGCAGGATTGCAGTCCATTTGAGCAATGATGCATGTATAGTTATATCCTGTATTTATCCTGTACAGTTAAATCCTTTGGTTCTATGGCTTCTCCATGGCAAGTTTTGAGGAAAGAATGTTTTGCTGTTGAATCTTGGCAGACATGCCCGTATACAGAAAATTCTACATCCCATTTTTGGAGGGGAAGCAGAGTCAGCCTGGAATTGTATGAGATGATGGTCTATGCATCCAGATTCTACGCATGATTACTCAGAAGCAGGTCCTCTTGTGACAGAGGGGTATACTCCCAAATAAGTGCAGAAGAGATTACAACTGTAAAGTCCTTTCTGAAACTATCAATCAAGGAGCTGTTCCTCACCTAGCAAGGCAAGCCCTATCTGAAACGAATCAGTTATCTACTGACTTCTTTCAAGGCTTGTGGATGTTTAAAAATGCATTGGTCTGAAGTGGGTAAAAATAGCAGTGTAGGAGGGAAGCATGCTGGAAGTCTCTCAGTGAGAAGCAAGGAAGAGAAAATAGCAGCCTTACCGACTGTGCATGCAGGTGTACGGCACTCGTATAGGCAACATGGGGGAATTCCTGGGGAGGGAACTTTACAGTAGTTTCTATCTTTGGGAAGAGGTTCACAATAATTTAATCAACAGCAACATCACTATTTGCCTCCTTTTCAAGACACCTTTTGACTTAGGAGCCTTCTTTGGAAGGGCAGGTGTTCTTGGAAGAGTGTGCTAGTTTTTTCAAAATATGTTTTCCTATTGGCATTATATGGCAGATTTTATGGAGTGTATAATAGTCTTCCTTTGCTTTTTTCCATTCCATCAGTGAAATGCTCGGTAAACAGAACCTCAAGTGCCTGTAGTCGACTTGACTTCATACTCTGACTGTCTCAACAGGTACAGAGCTAAATACACCCATTTTTGTTGTTGGGAGTCTTTTCATTTTGCCTCGAGTCATTGTTCCTTATCAGTTAATTTATTTTCTGTCATTTTCATGCTATTTTATATATGCTTTTTATTCCATATATACATTATATACCATTTACATGCCACAGTAATGTTGAATAATAAATTGATTTTAATGGGAAAAATTCAGTGTGAAGAAATGGGAAACTGACATGAACCAGGTTGGCAGACATTAAATTGAAATGGGGGATCTCCAAGGTGAAATGGTGGAGCTGCAAAATTCAGTAACGTTCCTACATGGTTTAGTCCTCATGCAGCGGCCAGGGAATAGCAGATAGACATAAAGAGCACTGAAGCTTCTCTCCCAGATAAAAAGGGAAATTTGCATAGCTGCTTGGTTTGATATTTCATTATACAACTTCAAAAATGTAGAAACTTGCTCTTTAAAAAAGCCCAGTATTCTTAAGATGCTGAATTCCATATTTAATTTCTGCATTTGCAAGGTGCAGTTATAGAATACAGAGAATTCTGCTGCAGTTGTTTGCTGTGTTTGTCCTATGATGTATGTACATTACACAAAAACACAGGGAATTATAGAGTACTTTCTATAGAGTTTCTATCAGAATTTAGCAATCCAAAATGTAGGGAGCACCATGCTTGTAGTGCTAGATGTGGGCAATTAGTTTAGAAAGGCGGCCACTGGTTACACTTGGTTGTACTAATTAAAATGGTCACACAAGTGCACCACACGTTACTTCATGTTGTGTACCAAAAAGCAAGGTGAAGAGTGTGGAGAGCTATCCGGTGCCATCACACCTGGTAATATAAATGAAGACTGCAATAAGATGAATTTTCCTGAAATGCATGATCCATTTTCAGAAACACAGTATGTAAAAGGCTGGCTAAGTGATTCGTTGATCTTACATTTTGGCTTGTGCCATCTCCAGGTTTAAATTAGCAAGCCTTCTAGCTTCATGCTGACTGTTTTGTGTTTACCAGAGAACGGTGTGTTCTGATACCAGAAACACTCACAGCTTCTGTTGCACTGTAAACTGTTCCCCCCCCCCCACAACCTTTGTCAGAGTTTGAACACCTAGAACACCAAGCAGTTGCATTTTTTCAGGCCCTACTGTTTACATTCCAGACCTCTGTTTAATTTTTATATTTGTCACGTCTCTCTAGGAACTGGTGAACCTCATCCCATACAGATGTTGTCAGCCAGTTTGCCTTCCAATTCATGGCATGGACTGATGGGGCACTGATTCTCCCTCTCCATCCCTAAGGCCCAAATCACCTTAACTGTCTAATGTGGTTTTAAAAATCAGCATGACTCAGAAGCGGGACACGTGGGGCTATGATGACAACTGCACTGTGCAGAAGTCAAGAGGATACCTTTTATCTGCATGTAGAAAGGAGCTAGCACCTCAATTTCTGACTTTGTTTAATTCTGGCAAATATCCAAGCTCTGTATGGATTTATATGCAACACTATAGCAGACTTTTCCATGTGATTTTGCCTTGGTATGAGCATACTTTACAAGATTCTCCCCCTCAATGGGCTTTGTTCTTTCAAGAAATTCAGATGGCTTCTTGTTGAGCTGGATGGGTGGTGGAGGAGCTCTCTTTAACCCATCTATTCCCAGCCCTTTGTTTGCTTTTCTCTAGGCCAAAGTTGAAGTACCACCCAACCACCACTGAGCTTTGAACGAGGGACTTACTGTTCAAAGCTCTTGCATTTTCTATGCTACAGTTGCACCAATGCTCTGAGCTTGCTAAGATTATCCCTGAATGTATGACAATATATTTTCAGCAGCCTAGCCTGTGCCTTGGTATGTCCATGAAATCTTGTTATAGAGTACAAGAGGCCTTGGCCTGTCCTGTGTTGGCCATACCCACTTACTCCCCCACTGTGAGGTAGTTTTTCCCTCCAAAACCAACAAGGTAGTTTACTGGGGCTGAGAAACCTTTGATAGTATGTATTTGGGTGTAACATAGAGTTCCTGTTGTTCCATACTTCAAGCATGTATATATAGTTGGTTTATTACCTAGCCCAAGTTTAAGTAGAGGAAAAGCAGAGGCCCACATCTCCTTTAAAATGAAAAAGCAACAGAGGCTAAATAAAATTCAAAAAGATAACAGCAGATTTATGCAACTGGCAAGCTTGGTATGAAGATAGTCAGGGAAAGGGAAGCTGAGGTAAATTTAGTTTGTTGATCAGAATACTTCACTAGCATGAAGCTCAATAGTCTTCTTAAAGCTTAGTTTCAAATATTTACAGTACTAAGATGTGAGAATTGGTTTTTTCAGATTTAAGTTACTTAAAGCAAAGTTCCTTCAGTGATTTTACTTCACAGCATAGGTGTACAGATTTATACACAGCACTCTTTTCCTTTTACTGCAGATCCAGGTACTCCACAAAGTCCAAATTATCTTTCCAGACACTGGGCAGGAATTCTTCTTTCACTAAAGACATAACCCTATTCTTTTGGCTGGAGGGGAGTCTCCTTTTACTACCCACTTCCTCTGCCAACCACACACTCCCAGTTCTATTCTGTCCCAGTTAAATTAGTGCTGGCTTTCCCACTTTAGTTCTTCAACTAAAAGCTTTTTCAATCAACCATAAGTTGTTGCAGTAAGAGCAAACTTTTTCCTCCTTTTTCTCACATGGGTCAGATTCCAAGCTTCAACTCTCTCCTGATAATTCTGTCAGCTCTAATTTGTTACCTTTTCACTGGCCAATCACAGAGAGGGGGGGGGAGCAGCATGCCAATCATCCTCGCTTCAGGCAGTTGTTTTAGCCCTTCACCTTCCTCTATCTGGAGGCAGCATTTCGTAATCCTTGCATTTAATGCCTATTCTGTCACACTTCTGTAAATACCAGGCCTACTTAACTGTATTTGGATTATCTGTTTGTGATGTCTTGTATCATGTATAGCACCTTGAGCACAGCAGGCAAGACAAGGCAGCAAACTGAATGCACGTGATTTATCCCGGTATCTTCAGATCTTGGAAACTAAGCAGGGTTGGTACTTGGATGGGCAATAACCAGGAAAGACTCTGTAGAGGAAGGCACTGGCAAACCCCCTCTGCTTCTCACCTGAAAAGCCCCTTGCTGGGGCCACTGTAAGTTGATCGTGACTTGACCGTGTACATATGTGCACTCACTCACACCCATGCACACAAATGAACCAAAAATATCATAACATGTCTAAAGCCCTTCTCATTTCACATACATAAATTAGGAGACCATGGGTTTTGGAAGTCTTCATCAGCTGTCAACTTAATAATATTAGTGTTATGAAGAAAGTAACACTTTCTCCTGTATCAACAACAGATATGTTTAGACAATTTACAGGGATTGTGCAAGTGTAATAAGAACCTCACACAGGTTAGCAGTCACAAAAGATTCTTTTAGTGATGCATGCATGTGCTCCTGTGTATTAGTGAACCCCTTAAAAGAATCATGACGCTTCCATAGGAACAGTAGCACAAAGATGTCTTTTTTTAGCATTCTGTCTGTGTACTTGAACATATTGTAAGGTAGAGAGGGGGGAAATGAATGAATGAACTGAAGTGTGCATGCGTAATGCTTCAATTCATAAATAAAAAGCTAACAACGGAGATTCCTAATGTTCTAGCTCCAATAGCAACAAGACCAGGTAGTTCAGAAGTGTAAAATCTGGGGAGAAATAAGCTTGAAAAGAATTCAGAAGCACCCATAGACCATATAGACATTGTTGAAATTAGTTGTAGACAGAAAAGGATGCTTTCTTCATTTTTACATAATTTTAGATTGATGGCTGTTTCCTATATTTCATATGCAGTGAATCCAGTTTTGCAACTTATACTCAAAAGGGAACCAGTGCAGTTCTCTAATCAGTAAGCTTGTTTGATACACGTTACCTATTTTGAAGCATTCACTTTCTTTATGTGTAATCGAATATATCTTTAATGCACACCTAAAAATGTAACGTGAAGAGGGTATGAAAAAGATGAGTGAAAATGAATAATAATGATGTCTTACAGGCAAGTGCAGTAGTAATAGAAGATTTTGACTGAAGTCACAGCTACCCAAACACACATGCACCATCCACCACTTGGTTTGGCATGACTTTACTTGCAAATAAGGCAAAATATGAAAATGACAGCACCTGCAGTAATAATGGATTCAGTAATTCTGGCAACACATATTTTTAGTGGATGGTACTTTTGGACTTCAGAAGTATGTTTTGGGCTTGCCTAGTTGACTCACAGCCCATCTTGGTAGTGTGGGCAGGCCAAGCATTTTCTGACTTAAAATTTTTTTTTGCTGTGCTCGTCTCCCCTTACATTAATGCTACAGTTGTGCTGGGCTTTATGGCCATTTTGTTCATGACTTGAAATTCTTTTCAGGCAATTTATTGGAAAGGGAAGAGGTTGTAAGTCTCTTTTAATAGCAGGGTAGGGAAATCTAGGTATTCAGTGGCTGCCAGGTTTAAAGGGAATATAAATGTTAATTTATAAGCTCACTTGGTTCTACAAAGTAGGTGGCTGCTATGATAGGGCTAATGGTGATGTAGCATGGTCTCTATCCCCTGCTCAACCAGTAGCAAATTCAGAAGCACAATAAGCTGTAGAAACCCTGAGAGATGCATGGCCACCTGACTATAGCCACCACCAATCATTGACCTGTTTTCTACCTGCATTCCTAGACTGGTCATACAGGCAAGGCTGCAGTGACGTCAGATTGACATCACCCAGCCCACTACCCATATTTTCCACATGCATGCAACTATACAATCAGAAAGAGACTACAGATTCCTCTTTAGTGTAGACCACTATAGGGTCAAGGAGGGAAAGAGTGGCTGACAACTATAGGCACAAACGCTAGGGCTCCCTACAGATAGCACAGAAAGTCTGCAAACAACCATTCTTTTTCCAGGCAAACAGCCAGGGAAAGAAAAAGTGCCACTCCAATCAGAATTCTTAACCAGGCATGCACAAAGAACTCATGGGTTCCTCGGGAGAAAGGTGCTAATTCTGCTCCCCTATCTTGTTAAGCAATCTTTATTTAATAATAAATCATGGACAGGGAAGATAAGAAACCATGGCAGGAGGTATTTAGAATGAGTAATGCAACTGGAAACAAGCAAAAAAAAAAAGTAAGAAAGTGATTGGTTTGTACTGCAGATTCAGCCTTGGGTCAGTTAGGCAAGGCCAAAACCAATTTGAAGAAGTCCCCCCAGCCACAGATATTGAATTGTATGTATCATTACTTGTGTGTGTGTTATGTGCAGTCAAGTCGTTTCCGACCTATGGTGACCCTATGAATGAAAGACCTTCAAAATGTTCTCTCTCTAACAGACCTACTCAGATCCTGCAAACTGGAGGACGTGGCTTCTTTTATTGAGTCAAGCTGCCTTGGTTTAGGTCTTCCTCTTTTCCTGCTGCCTTCCACTTTTCCTAGCATTATTGACCTTTCCAGAGAATCTTGTCTTCTCATGATGTGACCAAAGTACGATAGCTTTAGTCTTGTCATTTTAGCTTCTAAGGAGAATTCAGGCTTGATTTAATCTAGTACCCACTTATTTGTCTTTTTGGCTGTCCATGGTATCCGCAAAACTCTCCTCCAGCACCACATTTCAAATGAATCAATGTTCTTCCTGTCAGCTTTCTTTACCGTCCAACTTTCACATCCATACAGGGCAATGGGGACTACCATAGTGTGGATTATCTTGATCTTGGTTCCCAGAGAGACATCTTTATCTTTAAGGATCTTATCTAGCTCCCTCACAGCTGCTCTTCCAAGTCTCAATCTTCTTCTGATTTCTTCATTGCAGTCTCCCTGTTGGTTGATGATTGTGCCAAGGAATAGAAAATCTCGAACAACTTCAATTTCTTTATTGTCAACTTTAAAACTGTGTAATTCCTCGGTAGTCATTACTTTTGTCTTCTTGATGTTCAGTTGTAATCTTGCTTTGGTACGTTCTCCTTTAACCTTCATCAGTAGTAGTTTCAAGTCTTCACTATTTTCTGCTAGTAATGTGGTGTCATCTGCATATCTCAAATTGTTAATGTTCCTCCCACCAATTTTCACTCCAGCTTCTTCTAGATCTGATCTAGCTTTCCTTATGATATACTCTGCATAGAGGTTGAACAGGTAGGGAGATAGTATGCATTCTTGTCTGACACCCTTGCCAATTGGAAACCATTCTGTTTCCCCATATTCTGTTCTGACAGTAGCCCTTTGTCCAGAGTACAGGTTGCACATCAAAACAATCAGATGTTGTGGAACCCCCATTTCTTTTAAGACTCTCCATAGCTTTTCATGATCCACACAGTCAAAAGATTTGCTGTAATCTATAAAACACAGGCTGATTTTCTTCTGAAATTCCCTGGTATGTTCTATTAGCCATTGTAAATTTGCAATGTGATCTCTGGTGCCTCTTCCTTTTCTGAATCCTGCTTGAACATCTGGCATTTCTCATTCCATATATGGTAAGAGTCTTTGCTGTATAATTTTTAGCATCACTTTGCTTGCATGGGAAATTAACGCAATTGTCCTATAGTTGCTGCACTCCTTGGCATCCCCTTTTTGGGGGATTGGAATGTTGACTGAGCGTTTCCAGTATGTGGGCCATTGTTTTGTTTTCCATATTTGTTGACATATTCTTGTTAAGATTCTGATGGACTCCATTTCTGTGGCTTGAAATAGCTGTATTGGTATTCCATCTACTCCAGGTGCTTTGTTTCTCTCAATTGCTTTGAGTGCAGCTTTTACTTCACTTTCTAGGATTTCTGGTTCTTCATCAAAAGATTCTTCATCAAAAGTATCTGTCATCCTTTCGTCTCTTTTGTATAGTTCCTCAGTGTATTGTTTCTATCTTTCCTTTATTTTGTCCTGATCAGATACTATATTTCCATGTTGATCTTTCAGCATCCCAAGCTGTGGCTTGAATTTCCCTTTGATTTCTCAGATCTTTTGGAACAAGTCTCTTGTTCTTCCTTTTTTGTTGTTCTCTTCTATTTCTTTGCACTGGTTATTATAATAGATTTCTTTGTCTCTGTGTGCAAGGCACTGAAAAGCTGCATTTAGAGTTCTGACCCTATTTCTGTTGCCTTTTGCTTTTGCTTCTCGTCTATCTCAGAGCGGAACTACAAGTGACAAAAGGCACAGGTTGGACACTTGTCAGCTTCCCTCAAGTTTTGATGGGAAATGTAGGCAGCTTGGCGGAATGTTGGACAAGTGACAGTTGAAAAGTCCATTGGACAGCAGTCGGAGAGCCAAGCTGCAAGACTAGGATGCCTACATTTCCCATCAAAACTTGTGGGAAGCTGACAAGTGTCCAACCTGTGCCTTTTGTCACTTGTAGTTCCACTCTCAGTCATCCATTTAGGCTTCTCCTTTCTTTTGGCTACAGGAATAGTCTTTGCACATTCTTCCTTGATAATATCTCTGGTTTCAGCCCATAGTTCTTTTGGCTCATGATCAATTAAACTTAGCATTGCAAATCTGTTCTTTACCTGGTCTTTAAATTCTTCAGGAATATTATTTAGATTGTATTTTGGCACTATGATTCTTTTAGTGTTTCTCTTCAGCTTTACTCTAATTTTTCATATTAGCAACTTGTGATCTATATCGCAGTCAGCTCCGGGTCTTGTTTTAGCAGAGAGAATAGAGCTTCTCCACCTTCTGCTTCCAATTATGTAATCTATTTGGTTTCTGTATTGGTCACCCGGTGATTTCCACATATACAATCATCTTTTGGGTTGCCTGAAGCACGTATTAGCAATGAACAGGTTGTTGGCTTCACAAAATTCTATGAGCCGCTCTCCTGCTTCATTTCGTGATCCTAATCCAAATTTTCCAACTATGTTTGATTCTGCTTTATCGCCTACTTTTGCATTCCAGTCGCCTATGATTATCAGCATGTCTTGTTTAGGTGTATGAAACCACAACAAACAAACAATTCCGGGAATATGTATATAACTAACAATTTTTATATTTTTATATAGTGCAAAAGTGCAAAGTGCAAAATATGGTGCATAATTATATACAATAATAATAAATAATCAATAAATACAATAAAATACTGATCTCTCTGTCTCAACATGCAATAAATATGGTAAAAGTACAGAATTTTGTCCTAATGGTTATGAAATATATTTTCCAAAGAAACAATGTCCATGAATTAATTAAGGTGAAAATGTAGCAGCATGCAGATTTCCTCAAGTAGAGCTCCAATGCAGACGTAAGGGAGGCATAAGATGGGAAGCTCCAGTCCAAACTGCAAATAAGTCCAAAAGTGCCGACGGGATTATGCGTGCATATTTATACAATTCCCGTTTCGTATAACATACTTCTTCATGGGCACAATAAATATGGACAGCCCCCACTTCAGCTGCCTGTCAATTCATGCTTTTTGAAATTGAATCAGAATGGCATAAGCAGCAATATTGGAGCTACCGGTGAAGTGCTGCTTTGACTGCAATGTTGTCATTGTTATCCTTCCCTTTATATTATAGCACTAGTGCTAATTGGTTTGTTAATACAACAGTAGTCGTGCAGGAGGCTATTGAGCTGTTGTGACCCCTTTGTTTCTGAGGCTAGGCATAGCAAGGCCAAAAGGGGATCCCTAGCTCTGGTGGGATGGATCATCAATAGATAGAGAACCCACTATCTGATCCCCTCCAGGGTATATATCCCATTGGGACAACTGTTTCGCTGAGTAACAAGTAGGGATTTTTATGGGCTGTATCCTAACGGTGGTGTGGCATAAACAGCTGTCTGGAGACAGAAGAAGCTGTTGCAGTGGTGGAATAGTCTTACATCAGAGGAAGGCTGTTTGTGCCCAAAGCATGTGCCACTGTTAAGTGAATAGAGTAGTAGGATAGTGCTAATCCTACAAAAGAATATAGAAAGAATCACTATGTGTTCCTGAAGAAGATCAGTATTGGATTGTGTTTTGTAAGTAACACAGAGGAGTGGTGTTGTCAGCCTTTCTGTTCTCGCACGATCCCTCTGTCTGTGACAGCTGCATGACAGACAGCAGAGTAATAGGTACCTCTTTCCCTCTCACTACATAACTAAGCTGATCAGGCTACTGCAATATTTGTTACAGATCTGTCTATCATACACCTTGGAAAAGCTTTGGAGCCCCACAGAATCACAGCTGCTTTGCTTCCACAGATTGTTGCTGCTGTAGGCTTCATTGGCGGCATACATGGCTCGGTGGTAACATCATCATGTCTATGAGTGTTGGATGACTGCCCAGTTGCCTTCCTAGCCATGCCACTGCTCTGCTCACTTCTGACTCTTGCACCGACTCTGCCAGTGGGAGCCTTCCATTGGCATACAGGCATCTCTATGCTGCCATAGTACTGTGGTCAGCAAGCAAATACGGGCTTAGAAGGGATCCTGGTGCCACCCACTGAGTATAACCTGAGCATAAGATCATTTTAAAAAATAATCTGACAAAAGTATAATTAGTGCAGTATTCCTAAAATTTGATCTGCTTTAGGAATTTCATTATCCTTTCTAGTACTAGACACCTGTCAGTCTTGGGACATGCCCCTACAGTGCAGCTTCTTTGTACTGCTTGAAAGCTACAAGTACCAGGCCATTGACAGAGTGGTCTTCAAAATCCCTTTTGCTCTCAAGAGGCTTCTGTCGGAATCCCCTGCCTTTGCAGGGATCACTTCCTCAAAAAATAGCTAGAATGAGCGAAGCGGGTTGCCAGGTCCCTCGTGTCCCCCGGCAGGGGACTGGGATCCTGGCACCCACCCTACCTTTTTTTGTTTGTTTGTCAACTTATCTCTGTGTGCGTGTTGACGGGGGTGCAGGTGCGTGATGATGGTACTTCCGGGACTGGCATCGCTGTGTGCGTGGAACAAAAGGTGCTTGTGTCCCCTTTCTCCCAGCCGCCACCGCTGCAGCTCACTTGTGGCGGCGGTAGTAGCAGCGAGAGCAGCTCACTGTTGCCAGTGCTGCCTGCTGCCACCGCCGCCGTGCTGCCAAAAGTGGCCTGCAGCGGTGAGAGCAAGCAGCAGCGGCAGTGGGAGGTGCTGCCACTGCCACTCCCGCCACCTCCACCGCTTGCTCTTGCTGCTGCAAGCCGCTTTCATCAGCGCTGCGGTTCCCACACTGCAAGAGCAAGCAGCAGCGGCATAAGCAGGCATCACTGGCAGCAGCAGCGTCATCGAGAGCGGTCTGCTTTCACCGCCACCGTCACCTGCTCTTGTGGTGTGGGAGTGCGCCCCCCACCCAGAAGCGTGCAGCGCCCCCCAGGGAGGGAGCACCCCAGGGAGCATGTCCCCCTACCAGGTGGGTAAGTGGGAGCGGGGTGGGTAGGGTGGGATTGGGGGATCTCCCGCCGTGGGTGGAGGGATGGCAACCCTAACTGAGACTCACAGCAGGAACATTTTAGGAAATGGTGTCATATGCCCTGTTCTTTATTGTCCAGCAGCTCGAAAGAGTCCCACTGCCATCTCAGGTCTCCAACCAACAAGACAGCCCCTTTCCCTTACTCCCAACTGTATCAACTTCTTTCTGGGTAGTAACTGCTGCCACCAACTAATCTGGAAGAGTATTCCCTGCTAAAAGGATTAGTATCTCTAGCACTCCCTATTGCATTGCCATTTATAGGCCCTACTTAGAGTGG
The DNA here is from genome assembly GCF_028583425.1 of Eublepharis macularius. Lineage (NCBI taxonomy): Eukaryota > Metazoa > Chordata > Lepidosauria > Squamata > Eublepharidae > Eublepharis > Eublepharis macularius. The sequence continues at coordinate 69,816,595 of NC_072795.1, forward strand.
TCAAGCACAGCCTGGCAAATGGTAGGAGTCTTATCAATGGGGTGGGCCCTTCGCCATAGTTTTGTCCAAATGCCAGAGTGTCCCTGCCAATATGCTGATGTCACTTCTGGGCATGTGGGAGTGCTGTCAGTGTGTCAAGATACTGCCTGTCACTCCTTTTTGCTGGCCAACTGAACAGTGGCAGAAAGAGCCCATTGGCAGTGGGGGATTTCCTGCCACCTGTGGAAACTTGGAAAGCCAGTTCCACTTAGTTGCTGCATCTCCCGCTTCACTCATTCTAGCTAGCACAATGGTGATGATCTATTGAACTTTAGGGAGACAGGCTGAACTGCTTCTCCCTCCCTGTACCACTCTTCGGAATGTAGCACTAAATTAGATGTGTTGTGGTTACAGAGATCAGGCTTTGAGCAGTAGAAAATAAGAAAATAGGATAAAATAGGATAAGTGAAGCAGTTCCCCAGCACACTTGAAAAATATTTTTTGTGTTTTAGAGTTTCCTGTATTTTTTAGAGTTTTAGTGTTTCCTTTTCCTCAGTTGTTGGCGTTCTTGGAGTTAGCAGTGTGTAGTTTGTTTGGAACCCTTTTGTTATGCCAATAAACTGACTTACCTACTACGTGGGACATTATCTTAGTACCGAATACTGGTGAAGAAAAAAAACAAAACGGAAATATTAATGCTTTAGGACTGTGGATACAGATTTGAATGCAAGTCCCTATTTTTTTAAATTAAATGTCTTTCCTCTAAGCAAAAAAATAAAAACCTCTACCCTCTCCAATGAAATCCTAAACTGTGTATGAAATGTACCCACTAGCCCATTCTCCTCCTGCTAACATCTGTCGTGTCGCCCATCTCAAGCATAGCCGCAGGTATGATTTTAGTTCAACAAGCATCTTAATTTCCCTTGTGATAAGCAAATTAATTTTGTTACAACTCTTTAATGTTTATTTTTATGGAGAGATGAAATGTTGCCGAACCTGTTCTCCAGGCAAAATAGGGTCTGAGCCAAGTGATTAATATGGCACAAAGATAGGTCCCGGGCAGGCAGTTTCTCATTGGCCTGCCTTTTGGATGACCTTCCATTCTGTAACATGTTGTGTGTGTTTTTATATAGCTGAATAGATAGGCCAGCCAAGGGAAACAGCAGCTGCTCACTCTCTGGACTTGAACATCCCATCCAGCTCGTCTTCGTGAGTCATCAAATGAAGGTGAAATGCCATGCATGTTAGGACAAAAGTAAGCTGCAATATGGCTAATAACATTCAGAAAGAGCTAATTGCTAATGTAGTTACAGACCATTAAAGAAAATAAATGTAACAGACTCATAATTTTTATTTTTTACTTTTTTGATAGGAGTCTTAGGAAGGCCTCCTTGGTCCAGCCCTTGTATTACTGATTGGGTAAGATGTGTTTCCTAAACATCTGACAGTTGAGAAGCCTTTGTTCTGAACTAGAAGCCTTTGTTCTGAAATAGAAAATCACACTTAACACCAGAAATGATTTCCTTTCCTTTAAGTTGCCTAAAGACTCATTCCCTTTGTGTCCGCATGAGTTGCTAATCTGGTAATGATTGGAAGGAGGCATAGCCAGTACAGTTAATTGTGTTGGGGTGCAATGGGAAACCTTTTTTGTATTTGGTACTTTGGGCTCATAGAAACCTTTGTTTATTTAGTTCCTATCTCATGGTAAGTTGGCGTGTCCTCCTGACACATTAATAATAATAATATTAACATTTGATTTATATACCACCCTTCAAGACAATTTAATGCCCATTCAGAGCTGTTTACAAAGTATGTTATTATTAATCCCACAATAATCACCCTGTGAGGTGGGTGGGACTGAGAGAGCTCTGGAAGAGTTGTGACTGACCCAAGGTCACCCAGCTGGCTTCAAGCAGAGGAGTGAGGAACCAAACCAGGTTCGCCAGATTAGAGTCCTGCTGCTCTTAACCACTACACCAAACTGACTCCCACACTAAACTGGCTTGTTTGGAAATTACTAGGTTAAGTCCTAGTTGAGATATGGATTCTCCAGTTTTCAGCGGCTGAAGAACTAGGACTGTTGCATTATCAAAACTTGATGGTTAAATATACAATCATTGAAAAATATTACAACTACTTCATGTAGGCTTATGCCAGTTCACATGAGGTGGCACATTCTAGGAGTATGCATGCCACCAGTGGACTTGTAATCTGGGATCACATGGAATTGGTATGGAAGATGCCATGTTTGGTGCAATTCTTTCAATTTTTCTAGCTGTTGTGGTAATATAAATAATACTTGGTGCTTCAAGGAGATCCCAGCCAAGTTGCCCCACACATTTTGAATGGCCATTATGTAGAGACTGCTGTGTGTATGAATTGTCCCTAAGAGTATCAACAGAGTACAATCACACCTGTCTACTTATTGATGGTGCATCTTACTACAATTGTTGGTCAAATGGGTTTGCAGGTTTTTCAAGTTCTATAAAAGGACTAATCTGTATACCATGGGTGGATGTGGTTGGAAGGAACATGATCCAACAACCTTGCTGAAGCTAAGCAAGGTATGAATCTGGTCAATGTCTGGGTAGGAGACCTGGGAACCCTGTGTATGCTGCCTTGAGTTCCATGATAGAAGAAAAGTGGGATAGGGTTGCCAACATCCAGATAGTGGCTGGAGATCTCCTGGAATTACAACTGATCTCCAGACCTCAGAGATCAGTCCCTTTGGAGAAAATTGGTGTTTTGGAAGGCAGAGTCTATGGCATTATACTCCACTGAGATCCCTCCCGTCCCCAAACTCTGCCTTCTCCAGTCTACAGGAATTTTCCAACCTGGAGTTGGCAATCCTTTCTAAAAAACTCTCTTACCTTCCTCTCATCCTTAGGTAGTACCTTTTCACTTGCACGTGTGAATAGATGCTTTCCCACACTGTATCCCTCCAGAAAATATAATATCCTTCCCTCTGAAGTGTGACAGATAAATGATCAGCCTGCTGAAACTTTAGCTCCCAGAGGCCATTATACTAAATAAGTTCACAATTAAAACTACCAAAGAATAAATTTGCTTTTACCTGAAGAGACAAGTGGTTTGGAATCTTAAAATAAAAATCTGATTATATTATCTACCAATGTTACTAGTGCCTCAGGGAAAACTTTCATTTTATGAGCAATTCTGCTTCTGCCTCTGAATTTTTTTCTCCTTTGACTCTTTTTAACATTTCTTTTTTGATGCAAGTTAGTGTGGACCTTGGCAAACAAATTTATGCTTTCAGATATTCATCTCTTTTTAAATGTGTTTGAAATTATGCCTAATTTAACTCTACTAAAGCCATTTGGGTCTTTCTAAGGACCCTAGTTTCTCACAAGCATGTGAAGATTTCATTTTAAAAGACTAGACAAGAATAAAAAGGGCATTCTTTTTGACAATGAACACCTTCCGGAGCTTGTCCATATTTATTTCAAATATTACAGAAATGATAACTTGTCTGAGAAATGGTGATGACTTGCAAGAGAATTAAGGAGTTTGTATTCTTCCTTTCCTGACACATCCTGGCAGCAATATCTTAAGACAAAGCAATGTCTTAAGACAAATTATTCTTTCAATGTGCAACTGCAACCCCCTGTCTAAGCTTCATTGGCACCAATTACTGGAATATTTTATTTTGCCTCCAGCCCATTGAAATCTCAGACTAGGCATGCCTGAGGCACAAACTACTGCAAGGTTAAGAAATAACCCCCTCTTTCTCTTTATTACCTATGCTGGGTAGATATAGATACTTCTCTCCACCCATCTTCCAACCATTGCAGTCAGAGGTTGTCAACTAATGGTGCTCTGAGCTAAGAGAGTCTAGAAGGTGCACAGGCCGACTGGGAATGAATAGAAGTACAGTCTTCCAGGAGACATGTTGTCATAGTAAAGCACGTTTTCTCTTTACATTTAGAGCTGGTAGTTTTAGATTTTGCTGTTGCTACTAATATTATTTTAATGCAAAGTGAAATTGAAAACTGAAATATTTTTCACTGGCTCCAGTGAACTTTCAGAAAGGATAGCTTCATAATTTCTGAATGTGGCAAGGGATCACTTTAGTAGTGCCTTTCTTTTGCTTTTATTTAGAGAAGAGAAAGTTAGATGAATGCAAGGAGGACTTTTCCTTTTAAGCTCAGTTTATTTCCCCTCCCCCATTTAAAATGCTGATTAAAGTAGATTTGCTAGAAATATTGAGCTCCTGTTTGCTGAACTGCTGTTATTGACAGGAGCCTCGTTAACCTCATCATTCAATGGAATTAGCAATTTGTTACAACATAATGAGAAGCTTGATTTTATGTGAACCATATAGATTGCCTTGAGTTCCACAGCACCAGCCTTTGCCTTCCTTTTCCAATCAAGCAACAAATTCCCCAGGCCCCCTAAGCTGGGAAGCTCTTCTCTGTGCTGCATCATTTATATTCAGACAAAGTGAAGTTCAGACATGATTTTTCAAAAACAGAGGACACTGGGCCTCCACTCTTTGGCCAAGAAAAATGGAAGCGTATAAAGCACACAAGTAGTGAAGATAAAAATAATCTCTGTTTTACAGTAGCGGTCTTCAACCTTCCCTGACTTAAGACCCATCTTTAACCTCCAAGCAACTGCTTGAGTCCCAGTGAATAGTACACACATGATAGGAAGTAATGTGACATCAGAGTAAAATTGTAAGAAAAGGAGGAAGCACAGTTATGACTTTACTGTCAAGGCCTGGGCCATGGGCAGCAGACTAAGGACCTATCTAGATGTGAAGGGTGTCCCCAGGATTGCCCCAGGGGCATGCCATCATTTTAAAAATTGAGTTGCTAGCCAAGAACTCTTTTAGACTGTATCTGGTCTGCTTGGGTGCTCTGGTTTTTTTCCTCCCTAAAATGGCATTGGGTGTATTATTGGCTCACATTACCAGTGGTGTTTTGGGGAGGAAAAACAATACAGGGGGGAGGCAGGATTCCCTCCTGTCCCTGTGCCATGGTGGTGGTCCTGACCGCGATTGGGTCCCCAAAGCATACTTTAAAGGAGTTTGTGGATGGGAATTCACTTTTTAAAATGGCAACGCATCCCTGGGCTGAACCTGGGGATTTTCTCATGTCTAGATGGGCCCTATGAGATTCAGGGACAGGTAACACAAGTTGAGGAGCAGGGGGTATAAGTAGGGCTTCCGACCTCCAAGTGGGATCTGGAAATCTCCAGCATTACAACTGACCTCCAGACTACAGAGATCCGTTGCCCTGGAGAAAATGGCAGTTTCAGAAGTCAAATTTTACGGTACACCACAGATTCTAGGTAACCTTTCCCCAAATTCCCCTCTCCATAGGCATCACTCCCAAATCTTCAGGAATTTCCCCAGCTGGAGTTGGCAACACTGATGTGTTAGACATCCTCAAGTACATGCTGGTTCAGCTCATATTTTAATTGTGTGTTGCAGTCACAGAAGCAACATTTTACCAGGCAGTTTGTCTCATGCATACAAAAACACCTCAAACCTCTTTGGCCTGGTGATTGCCTTGCCTCTTCATGTGCAGACACCTCCCCCCCCGCCCCCACCACACCCTGTTGCCTGCCTCTACTAATTGCTTGAAGGAAATATATTTAAGACCAGATGGATAGAATAAATTTCATGTAGACAAACATTTTTTCTTACTGTTTGGGTGTCCATCTGAGTCTGTCTGGTATGTTTTTATCTCTTTTAGCTATTTTATCATCAGCTTCTGGTAGGGAAATTCTTGGGAGATTTGGGGATTGGAGTCTGGAGAGGGCAGGGTTTAAGGAGGGGAGGGACCTCAGCTAGGTATCATGCCATAGAGTCCACCTTCCAAGGTAGCCATTTTCTCCAGGGGAATTGGTTTCTGTCACCTGAAGTTCAGCTATAATTCTGGGGGATCTCCAGCTAGGGTTGCCAGGTCCATCAAGTCTCCCAGAGGGAGACTGAAGCGTTGGCTCCTACCTCATTGGGGGCTGTCCTTGTGCCTGCGCACATGCGCAAAGTGCGCTCGCATGCTCCCGGTGTGCGTGATGATGTCACTTTTGACATCATCATGCAGGGAGGAATGGCAGAGAACGTGGGCAGCTCTCCGTGTCTCTCTTGCCACCCCCCCCCCCGCGACCCTTGTCCCTGCCGGCATGGGCAGCACACAGGCAGTGGCAGCGGCAAGAGAACTCGCGCGTGTGCCGCGGCTGCTGCTGCCCCTGTGCTGCCCACGTCGGCAGGGACAAGGGGTGCAGCAGCGGCGGTGACAAGAGAGAGCAGGCTGTGGCCACCGCAGCTTGCTCTCGTGCTGCCACTGCAGAGCGCGAGCGGCGGTGGCAGTGAGAGCAGTGTGCTCTTGCAACCGCCGCCTGCTCTCGTGGCGCAGGAGCGCCCTGCACCCAGGGGCGCGCTGCGCCACCCGGGGAGGGGGTGCCCCAGGGAGTGCGCCCCCCCGCCGGCCAGGTAAGTGGGCGTGCGGGAGGGAGGGTGGGATCGGGAGATCCCCCGCCCCAAGCGGGGGGATGGGAACCCTATCTCCAGCCACCACCTGGATTTTGGCAACCGTAGCTTTTAGCCAGAGGACTGTTTCATCAGAACATTTTAGGCAGTCAGAGTTTGTTTTAGACTGTTCTTATTCCCTGGTTTGGTTTTTTGATGACATATTTTAATTGCTTAGGCTTATTTTTAATGGCTTTGCCTTTGTTGTGGTTTTATTGGCTGAGTTTTAACAGTTTTATTTCATTATTTTAGTTGTAATTTGCCTTGAGCAGGTCTCTGGAGAAGTGGTATATACATTCCAACTAAAGTAAATCTTGGTTAGGTACTGTTAGGCAGGGTGAGTCAGTGCATATTTGATGATTGATCTGGAGTTACTATCAGTGTGTAGCAAATGTCAGTAATTTGATTTATTATGATATTTTTACCACAGTAGAACAGGACAGTATTTGAATTTTTCTACCATCTCTGGGGCCATCTCTGTAATGTTATTTAATGATGTTGCTGGTGACAGCTGTGCTCCAGGAGATCTTCTAGACGAGGGCAGAGGGTTAGACCTGCTGGCCCATTAGTTGTCCTTCCTCCTCTCTGTGTAATCAAGTCTGTTTTGGAAACGTGTGAGGAGGAGACAGATTCTCATTCACACTGCTTTTGTGTGTGTGTGAACTTCCATGTCTCCGCAGGAGACAAGTTGGCAAGGGGATAATATCACTTTACACTGTGACATCCCCAAACTCCTAAAGGGGCTTGGCAATCAAGTAACAATATGATGTATGGCATCTTCTTGTTTCTGCTGACATGAAACTGCCCCGTAAGGAGTATATTAATATTGTAGACAGAAAGAAACATAAGAATGTCAATACCAGGTCAGACTGATGGTTCAACTACCCCAGCATTGTTCCATGTTTTGTTCTCCTCCTCTAAAAACTATTATTTTTGGTAAAGGAAAAGAAAGGCCAACAGCTGTTCCAAACATTAATACAGAGTGACCCCAAAAAAGAGCTCTTCTGCTTTGGCTGCACATAATTTCTTGTGAAAGGAATGCAAGGAAGTAGCAAAAAAAAATCACTGAACAATGTCACATAGGAGGCATTTAAAGATCAGTGGGTAGTTATTTTTGAATTACTGCTATGTGTTAAAATCCTGGGATAGGCAGCTTGCTACTGCATATGACAATAAATATTAACTATGTTAGATGAACTGCTCTATCTCCGGATCCAAATCTGGGTTAGTAACACCTACCTAATCAGCATACCCATCTTGCCTTACACAATTATTAGTTTGATGTAGGAAGAAATCATGTATTCCACTTCCAGCAGGTATCCTATACACCATATACACTTTCAAAACCCCTGCATGGATCCTTAACTACTATATTTTCTCTTTGTGAGATTTGCCTGTGTCAAGAAAGGTATATCAGTAATTTTTCTAAATTACTTGACTAAAGAAGGCATCTGCTGTATTAGTTAGAGATGCTTAAGCTCCTGATTTGGCTCACCAGTTGCATGCATGGAGCTGACAGCTTGGTAAGCTCTTTGGCTTTGACCAAATACATTTGGATATGTTCGTTTGACTGCTTTCACATAGTGCTGGTTGTCAACCTCCAGCCAAACTGCTTCCCCAAACTGCTGTTATATTGGCTTAGACAGCAGCTATCAAGGTCATCCAGTAAGGAACTCTCTTCACATCTGATGGCAGGAGTTGAACAAGATAGGTTTGCCTAGCAAATATGTTCATGTCAAAGTTCACAGCATTTGAAAAACTTCATTTATACCCCAACTTTTCCCCCAGTGGATACCCAAAGCTGCTTACATCATTCTCTTTTCCTCTATTTTTTCATCACAACAACCCTGTGAGGTAGGCTAGGCTGAGAGAGTGTGACTAGCCAAAAGTCAGCCAGCAAGCTTTCATGGCAGATCAGGGAATCAAACCTGGGTTGCCCAGATCCTAGTCTATCATTCTAGCTGTTGAACTATACTGCCATGCCTAAGAATAACCTCCAGATACACTGAGTTGGGTTAAAATTAAGAATTAGGCTTGAAAAGAGTTCTGGCTAAGATGATTTACCAGAATTTACAACGATGTTTCAGGGACCAGATATACTATCCTACCCTGATAAAAACACATGCTTACCTACTTATACCTGATATGTGTTTATGAGAAGTATTTGTCTAATATCCTGGTCAACCATTAGCTTTATAGTTTGTGGGTAGAGGATCAGTCCAATTCATCCTCCAAAGTGGATTGTAGCAAATCCTGTCAATGCAGCCATCATTCTCTCTACATATGTCACCTTTCTCTGCATTGGAAGGTAGGAAGGAGAAGTATCTAGTTGATTCCCCCAAGGTGGTCAGATTTGGCCAGTGGCCTCCAGCTGCTGATTCCTTGCATTGGACTATAACAAATTGTGCTCATACTTTTCCAGCAGCACAGCTGGGCACTTGCCAATTGAATGAGTAGAACCGATAGTATTTCATTATCCTTAGCTCGTCATTTACACAGTTGAGTTATATTCTTGAGAAGAGAGAACTTGGAACTAAATCATCCCATTTCACACGGATTGATTGGAGAAAATGAGAATGCCCAGATGCACTCAATTAGGTGTGCTAAATCATTACACATTACAGACAAGGTGGTCACGCCTACTTTAGCTTCCTTCCAATTTATGGAGAAAAATGGAATCCATGAATAAAATATGAACATGAGCTGCCAAATGTGGCCTGGTTGCTCGCCATTTTCAGTGGAAGATTTCCAGTGAACAGCTAATAAAAGATACGTTAATCTGTGGCAATGTCCTTTGATCCTATCAACCATAGATTGGCCAAAGTTCTGCTTAGGTATGATATTTGAACAAGGCGTGAGTAGTGAGAGAGAGCAACCAAGATAAGGAGATTTATACAAACTTCCCCTATCACAAATAGAGTGGAGCAGGCTGTAAAAGTACTGTGTGCCCCAGATAGCAGTATTTGAGGATGTAATCATGCAAGCAACTCTCCATGGTGTCAGAAGGACCCATTATAAGAAACTCCTGCAGAAAATGTTAACTTGCCAATTACAAACTCACAGAGTTCTTCACTGACCTGGAATGAGAACGACATACTAGCTAGAGATGTCAGCTATTTCCTTAACACTTGTAGTATGTCTTTGCATAGCATTGGCCTCCTGCTAAGTGAACTGATGTCTGGAGCAGCCATTATAACAAAATGAACAGACCTTGTTTCATGTCCTTGTTCTATTCTGGTAGGAAAAAAATATAGCGTCATTCTGGGGTGAACAATTCATTCAGCACTAAAAGCTGCTGCCCAAAAGTAGCGTGAGTCAATGGGAAACTGTTTGTTGACATATGCCATGGGTATAGCCTTTGCAAAAAATTGGGTTGAATATTATAAGCATTAGGCATGACTACCATACATAATGCTGCACAGAACTTTGTGGGCAATTTCCAGTGAGGCACAAAGGTTGCAAACCTAGTACTTCTTACTTAATGTATGTTCCTCTAAAATAAGTGGGATCCAGATAAACATGTTTAGGATTGCAAGATTCCGGTCCAGTACCACCTTAAGGATCAACTAGATTTCTGGGGTATGAGCTTTCGAGAGTCAAAGCTCCCTTCTTCAGATATCTGATGAAGGGAACTTTGACTTTCAAAAGCTCATACCCTGGAAATCTAGTTGGTCTAGTTGGTCTTTAAGGTGCAACTGGACCCAAATTTTGCTGTTCTACTGTAGAGCAACATGGCTACCCACCTGAAACTATGTTTAGGATTGGGATCAGTTCCTAAGTATGGAGAAATTTAGCAAGCCTTCTATTAAGAACAACCATCTAAAGCAATAAAAAGTTCCACTGCTGCTAACTTCCAAACTTTTAAACGAAAGACTAGAGGTGGGCACGGACCGAAAAACAGATCAAAATTTGACACAGACCAGCCTGGTTCAGCATTCGCGAATAGGTGGGTCATGGGACACGCGTTTTTCACAGATGCAATGACTTTGGGGCCAGTCCATTGGTCCGTTGAGTAATCATTTCCCTAGACAACGCAGGGAGGTTCCCTGCAGAACTTCTGCTGCCTTTGGAACACACCAATCTTAGCCCTGAAAACCTTGATAGGCAGCTCTGGCTGCCAATCAGAGAGCTCCCATTATTCTCTATGAGAGCAAGTAGTATATATAACACCCAGTGCTGAGCCATGGTTTCACTTTCCATCTGGTTACTGAGGGAGGAACTGCTTGTTGCGGGAGTTCTTTGGGATTGCGCGAGAGGGAGGCTTGGGGCTTGTGCTGCATCAAGTCTCTGGAAGCAAGCTTATTGGGTTTCTTTGGCTGCGGACTCACTCTTCTGTTTAATTTTTTAAAATTTCAGTTATTTACTTGTGTGGTAGTGGGCTAGCCTAGGGCTCTTCCTCAACCCAGTCTCAGAGCTTCAGTAAGGCTCTGAGTGCAAGCTTATTGGGCTCCTTGAGGACTCTCTCTTCTGATACATTTTTTCCTTTCGATTCTTATTTCCTTGTGGGGTGTTGGTCTAGGGCAATGCACAGCCTGCTCTCCCTCTTGAAAGTCTTCTAAGGGCCTCTTGCTCCTAGAGACAGCCCCCCCGCCCCGTGCAGCCTCCATACCTCCTCGCAGAGGTCTGGCTTCCTCCATTGGTGGAGCTCCCCATTATGGAATGCAATGCTGACATGGATTGGAGACCTGGCGATGCCTAGCTGTCCACACCTGCCTCCTCCCCATTTCTGTCTGTCCCTCACAAAATCTTCACTTTCATCGTCCTTTCCACATCTGTTCCCTCAAGATGTTTACCCCCCACAAGAGTCCTGTCTTTTAGCCTCCCCATGCCCAAGTCTGCCTCCTCATGATGATTGTTCTCCCTCCCAAAGTCAGCGCTTCCAGCCTCCCCTCAGCCAGCCCATTGGGGAGATTTCTGTTCTTCCAAGGAGACTCTCCTTCCACCCAGGATTAACCTCCCCTCATGGATTGTCTCTGTCCTTTCCTGTACAGGGATATTCCTTTCTCCACAAAGACATCCACTTCTTCCCCCCAAATTTAACCTCCTCTCATAGATTGTCTCTGCCCTCATGTCTTTTAAAAGAATATTCCTGCTGTCTCCCCAAAAACATCTCCTTGACTGTCCCCTCAAAGAGTTCTTCTCTCCCTCCCCATCTCAGCCCCAGAGCAGATTTTCTGCTCCCAGGAACCATCATTCCACTCTGGGGCCATCATTCCATTCTCAGAGGAAGATTCTCCAACTCCATCCCACATTTTCATTGCAACTTTTTGGTGCTGCAAGCCAATGAAAGTCAATTGGCGTTTGCATCTCCTATTCTACGTACTGTAAGTTTCCTGGGGGTGGCTGCTTTTTGAGTCTGTAACTCGGACGTCCGAAATGCAATCTTGGCCAAACTTGGAGGGTGGCTGGAGGAGAGCCTGCTGAAAACTTGCTGCAAGTTTGGCATCTGTGAGTGCAAAGGGGGTGGTCCCAGGGCCCCCAGAAGTGATGGACCATGGGCCAATGAACTGGTTCGCAAACCAGGGCGGGTCCGTCAGTGGTCCGTTGTCCGTGGTCGGTGGTCTGTGAAAATCGACAGATCACAGACCAATGGTCCATGGTTTTTTCCTGGTCCATGCCCACCTCTAATAAAGACTCTTCTGAGGTAGAAGTAACTAAAGGTCACATAAGCCTGTTCACATGGTGGATGACTTGCCAGTTATCCAATCAAAATCACTGGAGTCAGTTCAACTTCTCATGTGCATTTTCACCATTCAGCAACTGCAGCATCCAGAAATGACTTGTGTGTGTGAGGCGACCATCACTGATTGAACATGGCAGATATATCTTACCTATCACCTGACTTCACCTTGAACACAGTGCTTTTTCAAGATGGTTCTGAGTCATCATATGTTAGATATGAATGTGTAATTGGACTCAATGTACAAATTGTAGTATCGGAAGCAAATTTAGATGTTATTTTCCTTCTTATGTCTAAAAACTGGCACACTCTCTACTACTACAATTTACTTAAGGGTAACAAATATTTTTTAAAAGTAAAACTGAGTATTCTCACAGCTTGCATTCTCGCCTAGTGAGATTGTGGTACTGTGCATATTCAGTCACAGTTGTAGCATCTCGTTGCACTGCATGGCTATTTTTTGCTTATCTTGGCATCCCCAGATTTTAGATTAGTTGCAGAGGAGCGAGACAAAGTCACCTCCTAGATGATCATAAGCTCTGCATACACTGTAGACTTTTGGCCTGACTCCTTCATCAAGACCAGGAATTTGTACGTGTAGCATCTCATCTGGGGACTCTGTTTGCAGGAGACCAGCTGCAGTGCATTCCTAAGCAAAGTTACACTCTTTTAAGTGCAACTCAGGGTGCAACTCTGCTTAGGACTGCAGTATCTAGTGATCACTACACATGGCAAGTTCTTATTTGCCAATGCAAGTATGATGCAGCATTTAATGGAGGTGATTTAAAAAGCTATTTTTAACCTAGCTTACCTATGTTCATAAGCAGTCACTTAATGATTTCATCATTCACGTATTTGGAGGCTGCTGCTTAACTCACAACTTTTGTTTCTCTTCCTTTCCCAGTCCGCAGGGGCAGTTTGATGAGATTTGCCATAATATATAACGATTCCTGGCACATAGTGACTCATCGCTGTTCCCACAGAGAAGAAGCCCCAGAAACCTTTTAAAAATGCCTCTTTAAAAGGAATGCAGCAATCTTTCAACTGTTTATTGAGTCAGCAATAGACAAATCCAAAACGGGTCACACCTCTAGGAAATAAATAACACAAGGCAAACATTTCCCACTGCTTTCCATTGTGTAGGTCTAAAGCATGGCTGATGGGGGGGGGGGGTTAGGGCTGGGGGGTCTCTCCAGCTAAATCCACTAAGCAACAGGTGCTGAGTCAAATTGTTTGTTTCTTGTGAAAATTGGTTCAAAAATCATTTGAAAATTGTTACTCACAACTTAAGATAAACATAGAGTTTTTCTGAATTGCCCTTAAACAAGCACCAGAGTCGTGCTCTGTTGTTACGTCCAGCTTCGGTTAAGCTATATGTGTTTGCTTGCATATTGACAATGAGAAATGCTCTAAGCTATTCTGTGCACTGCTGGGTTGAGTTGCATGAACCTTTTGCCCAGTCATGTACTATAGTGCTTTATCTCTGTCATCCACAAGCTATACTGTCTCCTCAAATAGAGCTCACAAATCTGACAGTTGGCCCAGACATTACTTTGAGTTGCTTTCCATACTTGTGGAAACTGAACTCAGTTTCTGTATTTGTATGGGCAACATAATTGGTGATCTGGGATTTTATTCCTCTTGGCCATGGCAGTTTGCAGTATCTCACAGGTAAATTTTGGAGTTTGCAAAATCAGCGAAGCCTTCCCAGCTGAGCTCACATGCACCATAACTCATGTGTACAAAGGTGCCAAAGAGACTGTCAGGAGTACCAAAAGCAGCCTAAAGTAGTATATCTGAACACATGTGCAAACAGCAATCTTTCAGTATGTTAGACTTCCCAGCAAAGGTGTTCTGTGTTCCCTAATGAGGTTAAAAAGAGAATTGGGGTGGGGGTTGCTATTCTAACCAATGCAGACTTTTCTCTGCTTGCTTATTTAAATAAACACACACACAATCTTTTTTATTTCTGAGAAAAACCCAGAGTAATTCATATCAACATAATTAAAAATTACAATTCCCCAAGTAGGAGTGTGGGTATGCATGGACAGCCTCTCCATTATTTCTCCTTGTTCCTCATAGATTTGGTCTACATGTGGTAATGAGATGACAGCCTGCTGAAGTAGTAAAAGTGAAGAATCACATATTTCAAAGTTCTCATAAATTAATGGTTTGGAAAATGAGAGTAACACACAAAGGGCTAAACAAGACACACACCCCCATTCACATTTCATTTTATAGGAAGTTTTTAGCGTTGAAAAGGTAACTGCATGTAAGGTTGCTAACTCTGGCTCGAGAGATTCCCTGCTATTTGTGTGGTGTGCCTGAGCAGGGTGATCCACCCTGAGCTTGCTAGTTGGGTAGGGTGGAATAGAAATCAAAAGTAAATAAAATAAATAAATATCTGGGGAGAGGAGGAGCTCAGTGATAATGTGATATAAATTCTGTCCCTCAAAGCTGCCATTTTCTATAGGAGAGCTTATTTAGGTATAGGACATTCCACCACCACAGACTTCTACTATTTAAGTTTGCTGATAAGGGTACACCAGGCCGCGTTCTTCATTTTACACTCAAGTAGCACATTTTCAACAAGTTATCATTGGGAAGAGGAGGTCTGTAAAGAAGCTAGACACCTTTTGCTAACCTGATGATAAGGGGCATTTCCCTCCTTCCAGAATGGCCTCTGTAGCAGCAGGTCTGATGATAAAAGAAGTTTTCCTTCTTCTCCAACAAGTACTTTGTAGAGCAGGATGGGACTGGGTACCAGCAGCTACAGCAGGTTTAATATTGAGTAATGATGCTGTTGCTTGCTTGTAAACCAATATTTATTCTCTGCTTATGCTAGACAAAATTTTCTTGCATGGTTATGTGCATGCTGGATTTTCCCATCTGAAGAACGTAAGAGGCTCTCTAGCACAGCTAATAAGGGATCAGGAAAGGTTCTAAATCACTGGTATTCTATGTTTTATTTCAGAATTAAAGACTAGGGAGGTTAGCTTGAGCAAGAAATTAAAATATACATTAACATGTAAACCAAATGCAATAAATATCAAAAAGTACACAATTCACTTCCAAAATCATCATATGGCTGACTTAAAACTAATTACATTTTTGAACGAAAAAAAATAAACTTGGTGTTCTTATTGTTTTGTTACACTTTAAAGTGGAGAATCAAAATGTCCTCATTTTAAAAGTTTTTGTAAGTTGCCTTAAATATTGATTTATTTTCTTTATAAAGGCTACCAATTAAATGAATGAATGAATGAACTAACGAACGAATGAACGTTAGAAGGTGATATCTTTGTAAAACCATTGGGTTAGATCCCAACTGCCGCCCGTCACGCTGGTGGGGTGGGACTTTCCTCCCTTTCCAGCCCACTGAGCCCCCTGCTCCAGGGGGTCAAGGATCCACGAGGAACAGCATCAGGGGTAAATTAGAGGGTCTGCAGTGGAGATGGCCTTCTGCTGCTCTATGGATGGAAGTGGCTGTTCTGTAAGCATAACTGCTGTTCCGCTTGTGGAATAGCCTCTTTGGACCCAACCCAGGATCCCACGTGTCTTTGTGGTGTTTGTATGTTACATGGTAACATCCTAGATGTGTGCTACTTATTTATTTATTTATTTGAGTTTTAGCCCTCCCTCCCCACAAGTGGGCTAAGGGTGGGGTACAATAATATGATTAATACAAATTTTTTAAAAAATTAAATACATTTAAAACCAAGAACAAGATATACACGCACAATCAATATTTCAGATGGCGGCCCACTCCATTTTTCCAATCATAATGTAAACAAAAAGGGAGGGCGCAGTTTATATCACGCTATGTTCTGATGTGTACTTGCTTGAAAGAAGGTCCCACTGAAATCACTGGGAGTGACCTCCAAGTAAACGTGAATAGAACAAGACAGTTAGAAAGGCATTTAAAGTACTATCCTCCTTCTCTAAAGCCATTAGTAATGGTCATAGCTGTGGAGAAGATTTAGTTCACCCCTGGGATTAAATTGGTATAAAGAATTTTTTTTAATCAGGGCTTTGATGGACTTTTGATATGTCTTTTATAAACCACTTTGTGAATGTTAGACAGAAACATTGTGACAAGTACGTTCAGCCTGAGCCACAAATCCTTCTGGATTTTGTATGACTTTATTCCCCCTGAAATTAATTTTCCAGCCAGAATTTGATAGACTTTTTCAGTTTTCTGTCAGCAAGCTCCCCCTGCTGGCAGGAGAAGACACCCGTACCAACCTCTGTTCTTTAGATAGGATTTCAGTATTTTTAATACAGTTGGTGAAATTAGTTGGGGATATGTCCTAGAGTAATGATTCACAGACTTTCTAGAGTCCTCTTTCAAACTTACTGTACTTTGGAGATTCACTTCTAAACTTTCTATAGTTCCCAGGAATTTAACACTCCTTTCTCTTCTTGACATAAAACACAAGAGCCTCAGGAAAATTTACAATGAATATGTTTCTAATTTATTTTTCAAGATAAGTATTCATAAATATATAGCATAATTTCACAAGAGGCTGTATTGCAGAGCGATTTGTTTGCCTAAAACATTTATACCCCTCCTCCTATCAGACTCAAGGTGGCTTATACCAGGTTGCAATGAAGACAACACAATAACAACTCAGCGATTATAACACCATAAACAACAACTTCAAACGATACCAAAGTAAGCAATCTAGCATTAACTTCCCAAACTGGATGTTTCATTATCCTTTCCAAGAAGCTTCCTTTAAAAAGAGTTTTGCATTCCCTACAGAACAGAGGAAGTAAAGGTAGCCGGTGTGGTAAAGGTGGCTTCTTCAGGTTAGCCATTCCTTGGCATCAGCTCTACCATTGATAATGCTCTTGGTTTGGGCTACAACGCCGTAAACTGATTTAAGAGCAAGTGCAACCAGGATTAGGTCATATAAGGAGTGCAATGGGTATACAGGAGTATATTGGAAGATTCAGTCCGGTAGGTATAGAGGACCCTGGCACTGAAGGGCTTTAAATCTAGAGCCCTTGAGTTTTCATCCAAACTGATTTGAAAGTATCCTGTTTCAAGGCAGCCAATAGGCCATCAGTAAAAAAAAAACCCATTTTAATCTCAATTTGAGGGTGGGGAGCCATGTTCTTGCTTCCAAAGATGTCCAGACAAATTTCTCCCGCAATTCAACATTTGAGACACAACAGGATACATTCAACTATTTGTTAGAAATTGAGCAAGGGGTCGATCAATATTGTTGGATATAACTTTAATCCAAATAGCTGAACTGTAAAAAATTAGGGGAACAATGAATGTTTATAATTTATTTTTCAAGATAAGTATTCAACTTAAAGGCCTGCACCGTTCCAGGAATCTACTCTCCTCTCTTATTATAGAAGAACCTGTTTATAGCATTTGCACAGGGTTTTGCTTTGTTAAATGCCATTATAAGTTGGGAATTCCAAGATTAGTCTTCCGAAAACAGAATCCCCAAATAAGAGAAGGTCCTAACTTACTGGATATAAATCCTATTGATTGACCATTGTAACAGGGACCATCTCCTACTTTTGGTGAAGACTAAGATCATAGATTTCTGATAGTTAATCACCAGATTCTTGCACAGACAATAGCTGGAAAAAATTGCTATGTGTGACCTAATTTGTCTAGCAGCTTTATTTAAAACAACAACAACCTTCCTGCATGTAAAAGGGTATTCTGGGAAACTGAGTCATTTACATGGCTGGCAGCATTATTTCCACTGCTACGGTATAAACCTCTGGGAGATTTGTAACCAAATACCACTGGCTTTTCTCTTTGCATTTAATCATGAATATTCAGACTTTGTAGCCTGCTTTGCAAAGAATCTGAGCTGCATACATCCTTTGTTAAGACCTGCTCTCTTTTGCTGAAGCAGAAATCTGGATGAAGGCAAACCACAATTAGTAGTTACAGCCTTATGATGATGGTTGCTGTGAAGAGGGTGAGCATCTAATCACAGATCTAATGACCAGGAGTCATCCAAGATTTCTTCATAGCAATCCCCTTCCTCATAGCCTGGTTCTTGATTGGATGATGTTTTATTCCATCCCAAACATGCAATAGCATGTGCATTTTCTTTAGAGGGGCAATATCGTGGCCACTGGTTTCCATCTCTTTGTTGCATGTTCACAATTCACATCTCATCTTGTGCAGAGATTTTAATGCTAGAAGTGGCCCTGGGATTTCCGAATTTTCAGTAAGTGTTAACAATCAAATTGCTGAGCAAGCATGCTTTCTCGATCGGTCATCACAGGACCCAATTCTGAACAAGCCAGGCTTAAGACTGTTAGAAATACTCTGTCCATCAACTCCACATTTTACTTGGCACTGGGTTTGACACTTCTGGAGGTACATTCACATTTCTATCCTCTCAAGGAGCCAGTACAATTGATTACATAGCATGTGTGTATTTTGCATAAGCATGACTGTGATGGTCCTGGACTAGTGGTCATGTTTGCAGTTTTATGCCCAAGGCTACTTGTTGCCACCTGCAGAACCAATCTCTGGTAAAATGCCCCATTTGACCTTTGGAGGAGCTTTTGTGTCTACTTCCAATAGTTTCTGAAGAGTCTGTGTCTGAGTGAACTGTGATTCTGGAAAGCTTATGCTACAATAAAGTTGGTTAGTCTTAAAGGTGCTACTGGACTCTTTTTGATTTTGCCACTACAGACTAACACGGCTAACTCCTCTGTTTCTTTTCTCTCTCCATGCTTCCCTTCACCCCTTTCCTTGCAGTCTGGCTTTTCCCTCTTTCCTGCAAGGCTGTTTTATCATTATAAACACGTTCAGTGTGTGGACATTAATCAATGGTAAATTAGAATGGAATTGATATATGCATATGACATGCACATTAATTTTAAATGTGTTTATTGTAATTAGCGTCATTACAATGAATGCCAGTGGAATCAGCGGGTGATTAACCTCATTTACGATTGGTTACAGTTTGTTTTTTGTAAAGTTCAACTTTAAAATTAGCACATCAAAATGTCTCTGAGTTATTTAGTATAGTTTTCTGGAATGAATGCATAAGTGGTTCAAAATATACAAATAAGTATGTGTAGCTTGTCCAGATTAACAAGATAAAAAGAAAAGAAAGCTTTTGCCTCAAGCCTTTTCATTGTTTTCAACAATTAACCGTATCTTGGAAGCTACAGGCATTGTTTGGATTGATATTTATATAGCAACATTCTCCCTGGACCATTAACTATAATTTTTAAGAAAGCTTCCACACTCCTTACACACATTACTTCAACACCAGAACAGCATCACCAGAAATGAAGGGGAGCAGGAATTTTCTCTCTTGCCCTGCTGAACTTGCAGGTACTGGACATGCTACTTGGAGATGAAAAGCTGTGTACTGGCTTCTCATTCCTTTCTGCATCCTGCCCAAACTCTGTGTAAAGCATTTACTCACACAAAGCTCTATAAGACCATTATCTCTCTTCTTGTGGCCTTTGCTTTTCTATTTCTGCCATATTCAACTGTCCCATGTCCTCCTACTCTCTTATAGAGATGCTTTCAAATTTCTCAAGCCTGCTGGCTTGACCCATTTTGATTTCAGTCCTTCATTTATTTTAGCACTATTTTGTTTCATCACACCTACTTCCCCACATCAAAATTTGCATTTGCAACATTATTTTTGCATCAAACATATACTGCCCCTCATTTTACAGAGCTGGGTCCTGCAGCATCCCAGGCGGTCTGCTCCTGACATCAGAGGAGTGCCAGGGATGCTGCAGGACCCAGCTCTGTAAAAGGAGGGGCAGTATACATCACCCAGATTCCCTCTCAATCCACTCGCTGGTCTGCTCAACCTGTACCACTCACCCCCTCTGGCCTCTCCTCCTCCTCCTCCTCCTCCTCCTCCTCCTCCTCCTCCTCCTCCATCCACTCTCTTCCTGGTCTCCACTCCATCACTCCTACTCAAACCGACCACCCCAGAGCTCTTCCCAGCCATCCTTTATAGGGCTTCCTTTCTCTGCTCCGCCCTCCTTCCAGCCTGGTCTTGGGCTGCCCCAAGTAGTTGCAGCTGGGGTAGCTGATCTGGCTCCACTGACCAGCACCAGCTGTGCCTTGTTCTCTGGCTGCCAAGCCTCCCTGCCTCTGCTGATTGCCTAAGGCAGGTCCAGCTGCAGCCCCTGGCTGGTTGCCAGGCCTCCCTGGCTGAGCTGATTGCTGAAGGTAGGCCCAGATGTGGCCCCTTGGCTGGCTGCCCAGCTCCTCCAGCACAGTGCCTCCAGCAGCTCCACCTGGAGGGGCTTGGCTCTTGGGATCTCCTGGGCCAGGCTACTATCCTGTAGCTGGGGCTTGGCTCTGGGCTGTTGGGGCTGCTGCTCCTTCTCTTCAGGTAAGGGCTCTGTGTGGGTGACTGCTGGGTCCCCAAACCTGCTGTCCTTGCCCCCTTCCTCTGCTCTGCTTAGCCCCCTTTCCTCCCCCAGGGGGGTGGGACTAGCTGGGCTAACTTTGTCTCCTCTCGCCTTCTGAGGCCTTGGGGCCTCACCCCTTCCCCCTGGCACAGGCAGGTTCTGGCTCTGTTTGCCAGTCAGAGTGGTTGAACTGCTGTCTCCCGGCTGCCCCCCGCCGCTGCCTCCAGGCAAGTCCGGGGGCTGGGCTGCTGACCCCAGTCCAGGGGCTGGGCTGCGGACACCTTCTTCAGAATTCATCAGTAGAAAGCCTTTGGTTTAAACCTCTCTAACCCTAGCTGATACAAAGTTTATTTTCTTAACATGTTCATACTTTGTTACCCATTCACCCCCCCCTCTCTCTCACACACACACACACACACACACTCACACGCGCACACACATGGAATCACCTTGCATCCTACTGTGAGCTCACAGTCAGGAATGCATTTTGCTTTCAGCATGTGGTAGATAATCCGGTTTGTTGGTGAACATTACAGTCTTATTGAAGATAACGGCCTCTTCTAATTATGGAAGGTATTTGCACATAATGGCTGAACATCTCGACATCGATTACTAATAGCTTGTTAAATGCACTAGGACTGCGTACATTAATGGCCATATTAAGCTGTGACAAAGCAGTGAGAATTTGAATTCATTTTTGTACTGGTTGCCCCCCATTGCATTTGTAAAAAGGCTCTTGCTTCAAGATTCTACCTAGTCAGCTATCCAAATGCATTTCTTCTTGCACAGTCTTTCAAGGCAGAGGAAGCCTATTATTTATTGTAGCAGGGCAATAACCATTGCTGCTAACTTAACCTTTATTTAAAATGGTGTGATAGATACTAAATGGACCTCAGAAAGTTCACAACATCAATACATAAACAACTTTATTGATTTATGGTATAGCTGTTCCTTGGGTGTCCCTCTCCCAAAATACTAGAACTCAGTCATACCGTGAAGTTGATGGGGAGTAGATTAAGGATGGACAAAAAGAAATACATCTTTACCGAACAAGTGATTGAAATGTAGAATTCGCTACCAGAGGACGTTGTGATGGTCTCAGGCAGAGATTGCCATAAAATGGGATTAGACAGATTCATCGAGGATAGGTCAATCAGCAGCTATTAGCCAAGGTGACTAAAGGGAACCTACACTTTAAGATGCTGTAAACTTCTGAATACCAGTGCCAGGAGGAAACATCAGGTGAAGGCCTCAGCTTTTGTGTTCTGTTGTTGGCCCTCCAGAGCAACTAGTTGACTACTGTGTGAGACAGGATGCCTGACTGGATGCACCTAGCGTTACCAGTCCCCTGCTTGGGGCGGAGAATCCCCTGCTCACACCCTCTGCCCCCCACCGCTTACCTGGCTGCTGGGGGGAAGTGGGGGAATATGCCTCCCGGGGCACTCTCCCAGGTGGTGTGGCTTGCTTCTGTGCAATGCAATAGGCCAATTTGGACCCCAAATGGGCCCAAATGGGGCCTAAATTAGCCCACTGTGGAATGTGAGAGCTCTCTAGGGCGCTTCTGGCAGGATTCCCATGCTTCACAGTGGGTCAAATTGGGCCTGTTTGGGGCCAAAATCGGCCTGCTGCAATGTGCAGGAACACACTAGGGTCCTGCACAACAATGTTGGGTTGCCCTGGCAGCACTCCCGTGCTCTGCAGTGGGCTGATTTTGGCCCCAAACAGGTCCAATTTGGCCCACTGTGGAGTGTGAAAGTGCTGCCAGGAGGGCCCTAGAGAGCTCCAGTGCTTCGCAGCATGCCAATTCAAACCTGAAACAGGCTGAAATCAGCCTGCTGTGGAACACAGGAACACTCCCATGGTGACACGATGCCCTGTGCGATGGCATCACTTCCTGGAAGTGATATCATCATGCAGCCTGGGAGACCACATGTGCAAAGTATGCACATGAGGAGCACAAGAATGGTGAGTACTGGGTCTTCTACCTCCCACCAGGAGGGTAAGGGCACCTGGCAACACTGGATGGACCTCTGGTCTGATCCAGCAGGGCTCTTTCTTACGTTCTTAAAACAGAATCAAGACAGTGATGTGAGAATGTTCAGGAATTTACTTGAGCCTGAGTAACAGGATTGTGTGCAGGAGAATCATGACTCGTGTATAAATGGAGCTTCTATGTAGAAGCCTGAGATCTCCAAAAAAGCACATACGTATGGTGCAGTGCTCTGTGTCAGGCATAAACCTTGTGCATTGGCTCCAATGCATGCAGTTAGTTTCAGGTAGGAGCCATGTTGGTCTGCAGTAGAACATCAGGATTTGAGTCCAGTAGCACCTTGGAGACCAACAAGATTTAAGAAAGCTTATACCCTGAAAATCTTGTTGGTCTAATGCATATAGTGTTTCCACGTGATCATTTGTGATTCAGGATCAAGCTATCAATACTATGCACCAAGGGAGCAACTACACAAATTCAAATGTGAATGGTACTTTATGCATATATAAGGGCTTTCCAGTTCACCCCAACTTTGACAACAGGTTTGCAAATGCATTCTCATCACATTAAGTGGGGGAATGCAAAGGGGTGCCCATATTGTCTATTGAAGCAAAATAAAACAAAAGTCATATAGCACTTTAAAGATTAACATCTATTTCAACATGAGCCTTCATGAGTCACCATTCCATCAGATATGTCTGGAAATCAAACAGAGAATTCTTCTATATTGGGCATATTACACGAGTGGGGGGATGGAGGAGTTAAGTCAGAGGATCAGTTCCCTCATGAGTCCTTCAAATGAGTAGTCATCTGTCTGTCTCAACTCCCCCATCCTGTAACCTGCTCCCCCTAAAAGGTTTCTGTTTGATTTTTAGACACATCCGACTATAAGGTTAGAGCTCTGCTGGGACCCAAGGAACATCTGCATCGGGGGTCCTCAACATTTTTGAGCTGTTTAGAATTCTGACACAAGGTGTTGCACACAGTCACAAAATGGCTGTCACAAGAGGTGGAACCAGCCATAAAATGGCCGCTGTGCTACAGCTGGTGGAATGGCAAACATGGAGAAAGCCCAAGTGCAGGGGAAAAGGGGATAATTTTAAAAATATATTGGGAAAAAGTGTTGGAAATAGCAATGTCTGGTGTACTGCCGCAGCAAGAAGGAAGAAGAGCCTTCTATGCAAGAGGCAGCAAGGATAACTTAGTCAGGGCAGTGAGAGCAGCATCTCTCTTGTTTCCTGGGGTCATTTCCTTGTCTCGTCTCCTATTGGGCTAAACAGGGCAATATCCTGCTTCTTCTCTCTCCTGTCACACTTCTTTTCTCTCTCTGCAAGATGTAGTCAGATAGCAAGGAATCTCTCTCTTCTCTTTACTATCAAGTATGTATTTTCCTCAAATAAACCTTTTGCTTCTTTAATCAGCACAGCGTAACTTCACTGCTCTTTTTGCACTCAGCTATCAAAAAGAACTGAAATAATGTTGTTTTAATCCACCCTATCAGATCTCCAGTGACCAGTCAGAAACTCTGCTAGGCAAGTTCCCAACTTGGCCCCATCTACTTTCTGACGGTGGGTGTTGAGAAAGATGTTAGCAGGTACCATGGCACCCATGGGCCCCACATTGGGGATGCCTGTTCAGCAATATAAATCTAAAGTTGTCTATGAATTTCATTGGAAATTGTAGTTTGTGAGACTGCTGAGAAACCTCTAATTTTTTTTAAAAAATCAGACAGATTCAGTTCAGACAAACTATGGTTACATTAAATGAATTATTGTATTTATTTATTTTTCTAAATTATATGGCCACTTCTCTCTTGAAAATCTCATGAGGGTAGGTTTGCCAAACTTCAGATGGGACCTGGAGATCTGTCAGAATTACAACTCATCCCCAGACTATAGAGATCAGTTCCCTAGAGAAAGTGACTGTTTTATTGGGTGGACTCTATGGCATTATACCATGCTGAGGTCCCTCCACTCCCCAAATCCCATCTTCCCCGGTACTACCCCAAAATCTCCAGGAATTTCCCAACCTGGTGTTGGCAACAGTAGTCTGAGCAGCAGCGGCGCCAGAGTTTTCGGCCTGCATGATGACGTCACATGTGACATCACGGGAGCACGTGCGCTGCCAGCCCAATCGCTGTGGCGGGCAGCTGGGATGGTGCACAGGTGGCCTCTGAGCTTTCCTGCTCGGTTGCCTGCGCCGCTGCAGACGCTGCCCGGCTGGGGGCGTGTGCTGGTGGCGGCAGCGGGGTGGGGCGGGAGGGATAAGAGGCTGTAGCTCTGTGGCGTGCACTCCCACCCCTCGTGCCTCCTCCGGTGCTCCGTCCGGCACCCCGTGCCCTGAGGCCACTGCCTACCTGGCCTCAATGGGTGCGCCGGCCCTGAGTCTGAGCATGGGCCACTCTGTGATACAGTAGTCTTCACACCACCAGAAGTAAGCTATAACTAATTAGCATCCATCAAACAAGGATCTGAAACCATGGTACCTAGTTGGAGTATTAATTACAATCTTACCTATGACTATGGCCTTTTCCACACGACTTACCGGCTGACGAAACGTTCCGCAAAACACCCGGAAGATAGCATCTTCTCGCACAATATCGTGCCAGGAAGACTCTTTCATCCGGGGTTTTTGTGCAAAGTAGCATCTTCCTGGCGCGATTTCGCATGAGAAGACGCTATCTTCTGGGTGTTTTGTGGAATGTTTTGTCAGCCGGTAATAATTCTGGTTTGTTCCCTGGTGCTGTTTCCCCTAATGCATGTCCCAGCTACAGAGATACCTGGCCAGACCAGAGTTGATGAAACTAGCATGAGGTAAACCAGGATTTGACTGATTTTCAGCAAACTGAATACTAGTTTCACAAAATTAAAATAAACCATGGTTTTGCATTATGTTTGAACCACTTTAATATGTATAATGTAAATACGCCTCTTGTTTTTCTGGAGGGGAAGAATACAGGACCATTAACTCATTTGTTTCTGGCACATAAAATATGGCCTTGGTGGGAGTAAACAGGAAGGAGTTCTTGCCTCTAATAATAATTGCCTGCTACTGCTTATGGAACCTTGCCTAACAGATTAAGTAATCTGAAGCTACAGTTCACATTCTGAATGCAAAATAATAAATATATAAGTGATATTTGTGGCTGAATTCATAGAAATTTAATATCAAAGATGCAGAAACTAGTAAAGCTGCACTGCTTGGTACTTGTATGCCACAGCAGGTATATATTGTGTGAAAGCAAGTACACATACATACAAAAGAACGGGCACAAATTGACGAGAACTGGGAGAAGAAGAACATGGGTTGCAACAAAGGGTTTGAGTGGCATGTCACATGAAGGAAACTTAATGGAATCGGCTATAATTAGTTTGAAGAAAAGAGGATTAAGGGTTCACTTAATAACAATCTTCAAATATCTTAATGGTCGCTGCAAAAAAAGAAGAGAATAATTGTGTTCCTTTGCCACTGAGACAAGGACAAATGAGAGGTGAGGTAGGATAGTTTAAGCAACCTGATCCAAACCAAGTTTATTTAGAAGGAAGTTCTGTTGACGTTGATGGTACTTGGTCCCTGCAAAGTGAGTTTAGCCTTCGTGCTCACTCATACAGCCAAATGAGAGTGTTGAGAATGAGTGGTTGGGGGCATTTGCTTCACCACACACCCACTTCATGACTCAATTGGCATCAAATGTGCAATTCCAAATTTTCAAGTTAGGTGCTATGAGTACCAATTGAATTGTGAGCTAGCACCATGTGATGCAATTGCAACACCACTCAGACACTGGCAGTCACCCATCTTTATCCAGTTATGGATAAGGTATGTACTGTTTGTGGACCAGAGTATAATTTTCAGGGTGGATCCAAACCTACCACTGATGATTGGCCAGAGGGTAGAGCTGTGTCTATCCCAAAGCACAGTGTAGATGCTGACCAGAACCTTCCAACTGAAGGAGAGGGCAAAGAAATGCTGGTATCGATCATCTCTTTGTCAGTGTTGGCAACTTGCCCTGATGCCCATCTTGACCCTGCAAAAGAAGTCCAGGGTAACTGACAATTTGGAATGGTCACCAATAGGGAGACAGATTGAGGTAAGACAGTCTTGCATGGCTTTGAGGAGGGAGTTGGAACCTCAGGGAGCTCTGGCAGGGTATATAAACCTTCACAGCTAAGAATCAAGGGAAATTCTCTGATCAATTCCTGTAGTGCATAGAGAGAGGGAAGGAGTGACCAGAAAGGAAGAGGACTGGAGTCAAGACTTGGAAACCTCTCCCTTCCAAGGCTGAGGCCAAAGGCCTGCTTTACTTTCTTTTAAGCACCAAGGTTTTAATTATGAGTTTTATCTTACCAGATTTGTATTTATTATCCATTTATTTACTTCATATATACTCCACTTTTCTCCCCAATGGGCACCCAAAGTGGCTTACATCATTCTCCTCTCCTCCATTTATCCTCACAACAATCCTATGAACTAGGTTAGGCTAAGAGAGAGTGTGATGGCCCAAAGTCAGCCAGCAAGCTTCCATGGCAGAGTGGGACTTTGAAACTGGGTCTCTCAAATCCTAGTCGAGCACTTTAACCACTACACCACTCACTCTCTCAATGATCTTTAATGGTCTGCTTCTGTTAATTTTTATGCTGTTCATGGCCAATGGCTTGTTTTTTATAGCTCATTTGTCTGGAACAAAGGTAGTAAAGAATGCAAACTGAGAGACTTCTCCAAATGATGGTGCATAGCTTATCCAGGTCAGAAACCACACTTGGTTTCCAAAATGGCCAGGTACTGGTCCCAGAATCCCATGCACAGCTGTAAAGGATTCTTGAACATGCTTTAACTTGGTATGGAGCAAGCCACCAACTTGGATAAATACCCCATCAAGAAATAATCTAATTGGTGGCTGTGACTGACCTCCTAATAGGTCTGCATGCAGTAGGGTTGCAGAGATCCTGGCGACCAGGCTCCTGATGGTGGCCATGCCTCTGCTGCTTCTTTTGTGATACATCTGTAAAAATGCTGCTTATCATTTGGCTCTTTCGGCACTGTGACCCTGTTTGATAGAAAACTGAAGACTCATAGATGCTACAGCAATATTTTCCCAAACAGCCTACACATTATGCTAACTTTAAGATAGTCCTTGAAGGGCTTGGTTCACACATAGCCTTTCAACATGCCTCTCTATACTTAGCAACATTTTTTACATTTTGCACATTGCCATTGAAGTTCATTTTCTGTCATTTTTTTCTTGGTCTTGTGTAAGAGATTCATTTCTCCTTGGCATATCATGCCCAGTGTATTGATTGCAATGTAATGCAATGTAGGATCCAGAAGCAACAGAGGCAAGCCAGGCAGAGAGCAGGCCAAATGCCCCACCCTAGGCTGGGATGGAGTGGGTGGGACCAGGCAATAGCAGAGTCTTATCTGGCCCTCCCATAGGGTAGTTTGGGAGCAGGGCCAATCAGGAAGGCTGGGTGGAGACTGGGAGAGGAGCCAGGGATGCAGAGCAAGGGGAGGCCCTTGAAGGCAGGTTCCTGTGAAGGCTGAGGAGGAAGTGAAGGGCGAGGCAGCTGGAGTGTGCTGTTACTCCCAGGCAGGAGAAGGAACAAGGTGGTGCAACCCCCTTACCTGCCCATCTGAGGCTGGAGGACACTTGCTAGGAGAGCTGGTGGGGTGGCAGACCATCAGAGGAGGGTGCCATTGAGGGAGGAGTCTCATATACATTTTCTTCTATAATCTTTCATTCCAGGGTGCTGATGATGAGTAAGGTACAGTTTATGTTAGGGGGAAAACGTACAGGAGGAATGATTGGCAATTGATTTGTCCGTTAATTGTCCCAAACTTTACAGCAATGTAAGACTTGTCCATCTTAGGCTTACTTCTGATCATTTATTTATCCTATGGCATTGTTTATTGAAATGTCCTTGAGACTGACTGTGCTAATCTCACACTATGTAATCTGCCTTGTGGCTCAGTGAGAAAGGCAGACTGTAAATGACATAATTAAATAAATATCCATTAGATCATGCAAAGTATCCCTCTTTCTAGCTAAAATAAATTGCCCCAATTTGCCATGCTGGGGTGAGGACAACTGTGCACTGGCTTTAGAATACTGTGGGATTCTGATCAGGCATCTGCACTGCACTTTCTCATACAGGGCTAGTTCTGGTTTTTTAAAGTGGTGGGTAGGCAATCCTCACCACACAGATGATACTGCTGGGATGCTTTTCCCCATTCTAGTTCTGCTGTCCTCCCTCCTTTCAACTAGTATTACCCACCTGCATGTTCCATGCAAGGATAAATAAAACTTCTAGATGATGGTCTAGTATAGGCAAGGGTGATGGTGAGCTGCAGCAGAGAGAGTGATGGATAGCCACAGGGAAATACCTAAATGGCCAATGCCAAGGTAAATATTTGGAACTTCAAAGGGTGAAAGGGGCTGGGCAGAGGGGAAATTCAGACTAAAGAAGCAGTGAGGGGGAAAGAAGTCTTCCCAGCTCTGATTCTGTTTTCTGAATCCCCTTCCTGAAGCTGCTTTCCTTTTTTTAAAAAAAATGTCCACCAATGCTGTGTTATACACCCAAATCAGCGTATAAAATGCAGTTAGCCCCTGAGTCACCCTCTTATGGCATTGTCTAGCTATGCAGGTCATCCACTGATGTCGAAGAGGGTAGGTGTAGATGAGGCAGGTATGACTTTTGGCTCCCACAGCACTTGTTTGGCATGCTTATCCTTGTTAAACCCTTCACAGCTGCTCGAAAACAGAGAAGCCTGCATTATTTATATGGGATGTGTGTTCCTGATGTTTTGTTTGTAGGAAATGGAAGATCAAATTTACTAGGCTTCCAGCTGTATCCTCAAAGCTTGGAAAAGCCAAACTTCTCAGGACAGCATCTTAATTTAATTCCCCACTTTTATAGTTTTGCATATTGTGCCAATTCCAAATACCTCTTTAATTAAGAGATGCTGTACAGTGGCCAGGCAGTTTCTTGTAATGAAGTTAAGCAAGCAGTCAGCAGGCTTGAAACAGATCATTAATTTGTGCCGACTCACTGTGCATTGAACCTCTTGTCATTAGCAAGGGTCGGTTGAATATTTCCACTGAAAAAAAAATCTTACTGACTCTTTCAGAAAACAATCATCTCAATAAAGTCAGGTTTTATCACTGAATCTAGTGGTGATATGACAGGCCCAAACCAGCGATTTATTTCCCAGTATTCTTAAGGCTGTAACTTCCAAACTGCATGCTGGGGCAAGGTACAGGAGTTTGTCATGAGAAATGAATATATAAATAAACAGCTTTCATGAGCCTGAAGTGCTAATTTCTAGATGAGGTGGCTTTGCCACTTTCTCATTCAGTCTCCGTACAAGACTGCTAATTCTGCTCCATCTCTGCATGAAGTGTGAGCAGAGCATTCAGTCAACTGAACTGAGCCAAATTATTTTCCAGTTAGCTTTTTACTTCAAGAGTGGCCATTTGGGATCCTTGAAGCTCCTTAACTCTTCCTTTTTTGGGGGTGGCCGTTGTTCACAGCTTTTGTTTCCCCTTACTGGTGCTGGTCCGTGGCCATTTCCCCCCCCCCCCCCGTTTTCTTCTTTGAACAATCCCTAGCCAATTAGATTTGGGTGTGTGCTGACATCACTATGGGCAAATGAAGCCCATTTAGATTAAGGGTAATGCTATTTGTGTGATCCATATGGATATCTTAGTTACTCACATTGCTAGAATTAAAAACTTTCATAGTCCTTTTCAGCAATCCACAAACAATGGCTGGAAGGCTTGGGCTCTTCTAATATACTAATGAAAGCAGAATTTTCTGCCCTAAGAGAACACTTTTCAAGGAAATATTGTGATTATGCTGATGCTACATAATGGTTGAAATGTTTTCCAAAATAACTTTAAATGGCAAAGCTAATCATTTAAGTATTGACGACTTCAGAGTTTCATCACAACATCTGCACAGTGGAGTCAGCCTGCAATATCAGATTCTCCACTGTTCGGTGAACCCCCAGCATTTTCAGTTTAAACTCTCTTAGCAAAGGTCTCTATAATGAGTTACACCCTCCCCCCCACACACTTTACCTCTGATAGCTGTGCACATGCAGGGACTGCAGTAGTACAAGTGGCATTTGGGGCTGTTGTTGCAGAATTGAATGGTGGTATGTGAAACCCTGTGATGGTAAAGTGGTAGCAACCAGAAAGAGAAGGAGCAGATGGTGACAGCCAGTCAGAGAAGGAACTGAAAGGGGGAGGTGAACAGGAGCTGGCAAGCTGGAGCTGGTTACAAAGAAGAGGGTGGAGCTACAGCTGGGGCAGGGCTAGTGACGGAGACTTCCCCTTTCCTGTGAGTCTTCAGAGGTCTCCCACTTGTTTTAGGTAACAATATTTTGCCTAATTTAAATCTTTTTAAAAACCTCCTGGAAGTAAGACAATTTGCTTTTTTAGAGGTGCAGTTTTCATTTTATGGATATTTCAGTAGCTCTGTTAATTATCATTCCTCCTTTTTTGCTTAGGGAGTTTTCAGGCCAGAGATCTGATTAGCATAGCTTTATGTCACATGTAAACTCAGTGGCAGAATATAGCAATGCCTATTATAGTTCTCAGATCCAGTGGCTCAGTTCAGTGATTACAACTTTTGAATGTTTGTTTCTGATTTCCTCTTTTTTATTGTAACTCGGAAATGATAGTTATCATGTTTGTTTGAAAATATATCTGTGGTTTATCAGCCATTATAGCCATACTTGTAAGTTTCATTGGGGTGGGGGTGGGTGGGTCAAAGATCACTCCATCCTCAGGTTGCACTGAAAAGTTTATCTTCTCTTATGTAAATTCAATGTGAATTTTGTTAACAGAAACGTGTAAGTCAATAGTCATAGTAACCTTGACTAATTAAACATAATGGCACTTCCTTGAGACAGCCATAGTGGGTTGGATCCTACCATCTTTTCTGATGGGGCAAGATGGAGAAGAGGTGATTTCTGTTTTCTTGCTGCATTTTCATCCCATGTGCCTTTTGCTCATGGGGGACTCCTGATCACTGCTATTCCTTCTTTGGGGGGTCAAATGGAGGACTCCCCCTTTCTCCACATGACCAAGTTGATAAGATTCAAACCAATTTCTCAATTGTCATAACTTTAAAAGTGTCTTTAATAGTTTTGCCCTGTAGGGGGCAATAATGTTTCTTTACCTTCAAGGCTATATTTTTATTGATAATGAAACCATGCATAAACAGAGTTTATTGTCCAGTGGCCATTTCATGGAAAGTCTCTGTTTGTAATAACTTGCCAGATTTGGAGATTGCTTCTGCACTAAACAATATGAACTGTCTTGACTATGGTGGTTTCTGCATGGGCGTAGGCTTGTGCGTTTTCCCTGTTGCTGCTGTAGCTGCTGATACTGCTTAGTGGTAGTGGTGATTTTACATGGAGGGTTTCCCCATAGATTTCCTGCCACAGTCCCCCAGCAGCAGCCATCTCCCTCCCTCGGGCATTTTCATTTTTAAAAATGGCAATTGAATATCATAATGTCAATGCAACATTATAACAGGTTCTCTGAATTCCAAGCTTTCATTTTTGAGAAGTCTCTAGCTCTTTTAATTGCAGAGCTATTTCCCCTCACAGCTCCACAGAGAAAGGAACTAGACACTTACTCTTTAAAAAAATGAAGGCTAGAAGCTCAGAGATCCTAGAATATAGAGCCTTAAAACATTATGTCGATATAATGATATTAAATTGCTGATTTAAAACAAACAAACAAACAAAAGCCAGTGACAGGGATAAAAAAAAGGGCTGAGATCAGAGAAGAGCCGGGAAAGCCCTGGGAGGTGCACAAATGCACCGTGATTGTATGGGGAAGTAGGGGAAAACCTTACTTCCCAGCTGCATTGAACCAGAGTGGAAATGGCCTGTGGTTTAATAAGTAGGAATCTGAATCCCCTTTTACCATAGAGATATAAAAATAGTTAGAGTAAAACTGTATGGATTGAACTCTAAGTGTGGCATGTTCCATTAGTGCCAGGCATTTTTGCCAACTCAGAGCCTCCTGCACTGCCAAAATGCAATTCATGCTGATGGCCCACAACAATATCCTTACCACATGCAGTGGTAGGATACATCCCCATGTTTCTTTCTGGATGTGTCAGAGTGTCAGTTTGCTAGTCATGTTCTCATGTTATAATCTGTAGCTGTTTAGTTCTTTCCCTCCAGACCCAGGTGCTGTTCAGGCCGCATATATCCATGGGAGCGAAGAATTCTTATCAATCCATTCCAGTCGACCTTGACATCCTTGCCTTTCCAGGCCTTCTAGACAGGACTAAGGAGGGAGGCTGGGAATGGGTGTTTGAAGTGTTGTTACTTTCATTTTGTGTCATTCTCAACAAAGCTTTCGTTCAGTCAAGGCTTTCCTAGTCCTTGGAATATGGCTACTTGTATCCTGAGCATTGTCTTTCAATAAACCTTTTGGAATCAAGAAACTTTGTGCTTCTTGCAGAAGGGGGGAGACGAACTCTAGATAACTGGGATTCCATAGTCTGACATTTTGTTGAGAATCCCTTTTAACTCCCCGACCCCTCAACTGGGAGAGATGGATACCGGATCACGTCCGACAGACCTGTCTGAACCAGGCACGGAGGGTGAGGGGCAGTTTTCACAGCCTGACGGTGGTACCGATCAGGCGTGAGTGAGCAGGGAAGGCGCCAGGCCCCGGACCAGCATGGGACAAGGATTTACCCCTCTGACGTCCGTGCCTACACCCCGGCAGTGGGGCCCACGGCCCCGGGATACCAGGGAAAGACGTGCCGGCACTATGTTTTCCCACTCTATGATGGACTTAGCTCCAGTGTCGGAGGACCTGGGAGCAACAGGAGGCCCGGTTTGGGAAACCGGCAGGAGGTCCACTCTCTCCGCCAGAGAAGCCCAGGCCAGTAATCAGCAGTGGTATTGTTGGGATGAGGCAGCGCAGTGCCTGGTGGAAGTGAATCCGCCAGAAGAGACGGGCAGTCTCCCAGATTGGACTACGCCTCGCACGGAGCCCATGAGCTGGGACTATGCGGATGTCGGTTCAGTCGGAACGTGGGAGAGTGAGGTGGAGGTTCCTGAAAGACAGGGACGTTTGGCCGCCCTGCAGGGGCAGGCCCAAGTGCTACAGTACGGAGTTCTAGCTGTGACTGGAATCGCTAAGGGTTGGGTGGCTAGCGCAATTGAGATGTTGGACCAAGTCCCTTCGGGGGCAGCTGCTGCGTCTGGTCCCCAAGCCAAAGTTCAAGGAGCCCAAGCCACGGAGGAGGCGGTGGAGAGAGCCGACTGCCAACAGAGAGCTTGGGAGGAGAGCTTGCTTCAGCCACCTGGAGAAGACGAGATGGAGCCCGACCTCAACGTAGAGGAGGAGAACCGCTGCCAAGCCCTGGAAGCACA
Source organism: Eublepharis macularius (assembly GCF_028583425.1). NCBI lineage: Eukaryota > Metazoa > Chordata > Lepidosauria > Squamata > Eublepharidae > Eublepharis > Eublepharis macularius. Next base: position 69,850,522 of record NC_072795.1, read on the forward strand.
AATGGAGGCGATGCAAGCAGATTTAGCACAAGCCACCGATTTGATTGCGTTGCTAGTCCAGGGAGAGGAAGGTGCGGGGCGTGCCGGGGCTCAGGCCCCAGCAGGACTACATCAGTTGCTTGAGTTGGCGGCGGCCAGGGGCAACACAAGACCAGCCACCCCGCCCGCTCAAGGCCCACCACTCCCATTGCCACCGCCACCGGGAACGGCTGACCCCGCCAAGTCGGGAGGAGTTGCACCCACCGGAAATGGTGCGCAAGGGGGGATGGCGCCCCAAGGACCAGCGACAGGAGTCCCTCCAGCAGGGAGTCCCCCAGCACCTATCATCGGAGGAGCGGCCCCTGAGGGTCCAGGACCTGCAATCCCTGCGGCAGCCGTGCCTCAACTTCACCACTGCCGCAGCTGAGGCCGCAACCGGGATCAGGGGGAGTTGGGCCACCAGGGCGACTCCCAATTCCACCTTCACCTCAGCCGCGTCTGGTTGCTCCAGGATCCCAGTCAGTGAGAGATTATGCAGCCAAGTTCCGTCAGCTGGCAGCCAAGTGCCCACATCAAGAGGAAGGAACCAAAATTGTACTGTTTCGGAATGGGGATGAACCCCAAGTTACTGGACAGGGCACTAATGCAAGATGATCCACCAATGCTTCTGGGGTGGATACAACTGGCTTGCGAAGTGGAGAATCGCACTCAAGTTGTCTGAATGGTTGAGCAACAACAGGCCACGGGGACCCGACAAGCCCTGACGAGTCAACGGGGAGGACGGGGTGCTCCTGCTGTGAGAGGAGCCCGTGAGACGAGGTGGAGACAAGGACTATGCCTCCAATGCGGAAACAGTGGGCATTTTGCAGCCCAATGCCCTCTCCGGGTGCAGGCGCTGGCGCCCCCGGTGCATCCCACTCTGGCCCCACGGTCCAGCAGGGGCTGGGGTATAACTAAAAAAGGGCGCTCCAAGACAAGCTTGGAGGCCGAGGAGGCCGAGGAGCTCAGCCTGCCATCGGGAAATGAGATGGATCTGTCGTGAGTAGGCCCCAATGACAGATTGAGAAGAAGACCACCCTGGAGGAGGTGAGAGAAAGAGGGGCCATATTATTCATTCCCATTATGCTAGTAAACCCTAAGAGGGGGACCCACATTCGAGTCCAAGCATTAATTGACTCAGGATGTTCCCGAGATATTATAGCACCAGCGCTAGTAAACGGACTGGGACTAGAAACGCATGAACTAAAAATCCCGATTATCTTTGAACAAATGGATGGCTCTAATATGAACCCAGCAGTCCTAGAAACAGAGCAAGTGCATGACCAAGTATTTGAATTGTCCTAGGGGGGTATTGAACGCAGTTTTCCATTCATCCCCCTCCCTTATTCTATGACATATGTATTGGGCCACCCACAGCAGTCTCTTGACTAAGTAATGGCACTTTCACACCTGCCAAATAATGCACTTTCAACCCATTTTCAGTTAGGGTTGCCAACATCCAGGTGAAATCTGGACATCTCCAGGAATTGCAAGTGATCTCCAAGTGACAGAAATAAATTTTCCTGGATAAAAAAGCTGTTTTGGAGGGTAGACTGAATGACATTATACCCTACTGAGGGTTTCCCCCTCCCCGAACCCTCCCCTCCCCTGGCTTCATCCCCAAATCTCCAGGAATTCCCCAAGTCAGAGTTGGCAAACCTACTTTCAGTGCACTTTGCAACTGGATTTTAGATGTGTAAAATGGCAAAATTTGCTTCCAAATTATCCCTAAAGTTCATTAAATGTGGATTGAAAGTGCTTTATTCAGCATGTTCGGAAAGTGTTGCAAAACATCTACATGGTTGTAATTTTCAAGCATGCCTTGGCTTGCATGCCCTTGATCAGTTCTGGCTAATAACCTTGTGAAAAAGCCCTGTGGCTTGAAAATCTTCTGTTTAAGGTTAATATGCAGCCTTGCAGAATATTCTAGAGCAAGTAATTGTATATAGCTGGGTACATGAAACATACATCTAAAGGCATATATGGGCTTTGGTAATAATTTATTTATTGTTTTTAATTTTGGTTTGCTTAATACATCCACAAGGATATGAAAATAATATTTTCCCTTTCCATTTGAGCTTTATCATATTGAATGCAATTTAGTTGTGTTTCTTCATCTTTTGAGTATTACCTTATTCTTTTCAAACAGTTTCTATTGCCCATTCTTAAGATTGATTAACTAGGGCATGAGAAAAATTCTCCATCATGAAAAAAGGGTGACTAACATGGTTACTTCATGTTGTTTTCAAAAGTTCTCACACCTGCTTGCATTTAATAAATAGTTTCTTTATGAAGAAGGCATTGAAAATCCTCTTTTGTGAAGGTCCTTCTCTCTTTTCTGGAGGGTGGGTTTGCTGGTCTCCCAGTGGGGGTGGGGGATCCCTTGCTCCCAGCCTCCACCCACCCTCCACAACTCGGTTGCCTGGTGGGGGGAAAAGGTTGGGGAATGGCGCAGTGTGACAACCCCACTCCTAGGAGTGACATCATTGCATAGGCCCTGGGAGCACTCCTACATGCCGGGCCAATTTGGACCCCAAACGAAGCTCAGGAGCAGTCTTGGGGCCTGTGTGATAACATCACTTCTATCATTGTGCTGTGCTGGAAGTGCACATACAAGGACATTCCAAAGGTGAGTGCTTGGTCCCCCTCCTCCCACCAGGGGGGTAAGGGGACCTGGCAACCTTACTGGAGGGGTGCATGTGAGACACTGTAGTTCAGATATAGCACAGGATACCAGGGTTCAAGTCTTTTTATGTCACTTAATGTCTTTGGGCAAGGATATCCAAGATATGTGCCGCTAGGGAGTTTGCATGTTGTTTAACATGTCATGTAAATTACTCATGAGTTGTTCCCGAAAGATTTAATATCTATGCTTGACTTTATGCTCCCCCCTCCCAATTTTTTTGCTACTGTACCCGTTGTATCTGTTTTCACTGAATGACCTAACTGCTGTTCAGTATTGTACTTGCTCAGTGAATTTCCTACTTGTTGATTATATTGTATTTCACTTGCACTGTGTAATCTACCTTGGATCTCAGTGAGAAAGGTGACTGTAAATAAATAAAATAAAAAATAAAATAAAATGGAAGTTATAATGACCCTTACCTCACAGTCTTTTTGTGAGGACCAACACCAAGTAAGTTATATGTGTGTTAAAATTGCTGTATAAATGATCATAAGTTATTGTAGCTTCAAAACACATGGAAGTGGTATGGAAGTAAGATTGGCACTTGGCAACTGCATAAACATAGAATAATATCCTCTGATCTCTCTCTTTAATGGTACTAAGTAATTACAATACATTAACAGCAGGGGTTAGGGAAGATGGAATTCAAACTTCAGTTGAGACACAGTTAAGACTTGTCAATGACCCACAACAGATAGACGGTTGTGGCTACAACACCCTTGCATTGCTTGTTACTATAGGAGTTGTTGTTTCAGGATAAGAACCATAAAATGATAGCCTGTGAATCATGTTTGTATAAGCAACATTAATCAACCATGGTACTTTTACATGTACCCTTTCAAATCCAGAAGTGCTTAGGAAAAAAGATTGACTAGGATTAAAGATGGTTTCAAATTAAAATGCATATTAGGAGAGCCGATTTATATTCTTGAAAATAACTGTATGAATAGCTTCCCAGAACAAAGCAGTTTGGGCTGAAGCCTATAGTATGATGACTGAGGATGCCAAGGGCTTGGATCCACTGAAGCATTCCGTGGACAGGCTTTCCACCCAAAGAGTATGACTTTCTTGTGTTCTCCCTCCTGCTGCATCCCCAAATACCACCCCCAAGAGGCTAATCTAGGCTATTTGGGGTTCTTATGGGAGGACGGCAAGAAAGTTAGCACTCTGCAGGTGGAAATCCTGTCTACAGAAACTTTCCTGTGGATTCAAGTCAGTGTATTTAAAAGGTATGTAAAAATCCTTTGATTGTATTGCTATAGTCATGAGAATCTTCTCCATCCCTGCTTCATGCCTGAAGGGTTAGAGCAGGGGTCCCCAAACCTTTTGAACCTGCATCTTTGGAATTTTGATAGAGGGTGGTGGGCACAACTACAAAATGGCTGCTGTAGGAGTAGGGTTGCTAGGGACCTGGAGTCCCTTGACGGGATCCCCAGGCCCCCGTAGTCTCCCGGTGAGGGATTGGGAGCTGGTACTTACCCTGGCTTCCTCTCTCTGTGAGCGCACTCCTGGCTCACGTGATGACATAACTTTTGCGAGTGATGACATCATGCAGGGGTCAAAGGGCACCCCAGGTCAAAGGGGGCCCTTGTTGCTGCTGCTGCTGGCTCTGGCTGCGGATGACGATGCCTGCTCGTTCATTCGCCTGCTTTCAGGGGCCACAGCAGCAAGAGGCAAGAGCCAGTGCCGGCGGCAGCAGTGGCGACAAGAGCGGCCTGCTCTTGCCGCTGCTGCTGCTGCCCACTGTTGCAGCACAGGAGCGTGCCCCTTGCTCTCCTGCCATGCCCTGAGCTGCGCACCTGAGCCAAGCGGTGCAGCGCGCCCTGAGCCGAACTGCGCTGCATGCCCTGAGCTGAGTCACACTGCATGGCTTTGCTCAGGGTGTATGGCGCAAGCCGTCTCAGCTTGGGGCACATGGCACAGCTCGGCTCGGGGGGCGTGCCCTAGGGGAGCATGTCCCCCACCACACAAGTAAGTGGGTGTGGGGTGGTGGTGGAAGGGTGGGAGCAGGGGATCCCCTGCCCCCGGCAGAGGAATGGTAACCCTACATAGGAGGCAGAGCTAACCACAAAATGTCAATGTGTGAGGTCATACATAACTCTAACTCTTCAGCATTTCAGGCAGAAGCTCTTCTTAATGGGTTGCCTTTTAAAATGAATGTATTGTTTTAAAATATTTTCTTTTGTACAAATAGCTTACTTTCAGCCATGCAGTGAAGATGCTTGTGCTATTGTGGCAGTTACTACCAACAAAGTCTTTTAAAAATGTGCTCAGCCAATCAGAAGCCTTGATGACTCCAAGCCTCATTTGACCCCATCCACTTTCTAAAACAAGTAGCAGGCACCAGGAAAGGTGTTCATGAGTGCCATGGCAACCAAGGGCACTATGCTGGAGACCTCCAGGTTAAATACTTGTATGTAACATGCTATGAAAAAGGCAGAGCTATAACTTCTTTTGATTGTTTTTATTTTCGTTGTTCCTCCCCCCTAGGCTTGCCATACCCCCACCAGTGTCAGAGAAACCGTGCCCCCCCTTGCTGCCCCCTTGCATTGCTCACCCAGCCAGCGGAAGGGAATACACATGCACACACTCTTGTGCTCCCTTGTCTTGTCTTGCAGCTCCTCCATCCTGCTCATTTTTCAGCATGATAGGGGAGCCATGGGGCACCATGAAGCTGAACTCAGTAAAAATCACCTTCAAACGGGCAATTTCCACTGAGCCTGACTTCAGTGTGTTGAGTGGCTCCTGCAGCATGTGGGAAAGTGTAATCTTCTGACATGATGGGGGAGCGTGCATGTGCCCTTTATGCATGCAAGGGAAATAAGTACCCCACTGCCTCCCCAGCTCACTGCACCTCCCCTTGTGCTCCTGCCAACCCTACTCCCACCAAAATGGTTACTTGTGTTTGCTGGTGGATGTTGCCTTTTTTCAAAATGCCCATTTATTTCCATCAGTTCAAATTTTGTGGTCCTTCAGGGAGGTCTTGATTTTCAGTGACATCTTGTTGTCATTATGAGGTGTGATGTGTAGTGTTTTCTTGCCTGCCTGGACTGCTATGGTTTAATTTGGAGACATTTGGAGACATTATGAAGTGTTAGATAATGCCATTCCATTTTCTTCGTATAATATTTTAGTGGCTGGATTAGAAGAGAGTGCCAACAAAAGCAGTGGTGCAAAAGGGATGACAAAGAGATTTCACAGTGAATACTGGTTTTGGTAAATGGGTATTCCATGAAAAATTTGTAATCTTTGAAAGCCCAAACTTTGAAATGAAAATCAAACACCGTGAAATTTTGTTGCAGCTCTGTTGTCTTGAACTTTCTTTGTGATTACCGAGAGAAACTGAGATTGTGTCTACAGGCTAAACCCCCCCCCAACCAAAAACAGAGTAATTGCTTCCTGAAAATGGCTTTGGTCTCTGGGTAGCACATATATTTATACATAAATTAAAAAGGACTTTCAGTACATTTTAACAGGCATTTAGCTAAGTAACATCAATCTGTAAAGTACCCCAAGAGATGCCATTTTTAGTTTCAAATGGGAATATTTGCACAAATGGCATCACGTAAGGAGTGTATAAGGTCCAGCAGCTGTGGCTTGACATCGTCCTCCATGTTAATGCAAACTGAATTCAAATTATACTCATTATGTAGAAAGAATACAAGCACATTAGCTGCAATTGTGGTTTATTACGTAGCCTTCTGTGCTAAGCAAGCGTCTTGTCATGAAATATACCGTCCCTGAAGATTTATCTTAAAAACCTACAACATAGAAAACTTCATGACTTACCTAGCTAGAATATAATGGGAGGGAATATAATGGGACTTACCTAGCCATTAAAGATACCAGATTTCATATTCATAGGGTCATACAGTCCTTGATATCTGCTCTGATAAACTCCTTTGTTAATGCTACAACTAGCATTTAATTAGATCCAGGCATCACTTGGGGAGATCCCTAGTATCTATTTTAAATGCTAGGTTCAGCTTTGGAATATATAATTACATTTGAGTGCTGTCAAGTCATAGTCAACTTATGGCAACCCCTATGGGGTTTTCAAGGCAAGAGAATGAGTGTTTTTCCCCATAGCCTTCCTCTGCATAGCATCCCTGGTCTTCCTTGGTGATCACCCATCCAAGTACTAATCATGCTTAGCTTCAGAGTTCTGACAAACTTGGGGTTAGTTTGGGCCAGAATACATGCGAAGTGTATTTTCTATTCTCTGAATAAGCATCAAGGAACTCCACTGTTCTGATATTAAGGGATGAGGCTTATAAGTAAGAACAGGTGACCTATGCAGGCGTGACTTTGAGCAGCAATAGGATTCTTTTTTAATACATAAACAACTAACATAGAATTTGGTCTTCAGGGAATTTCTTCTAATGATTTACCCTGCATCTACCTTATTGCAATTGCTACTGAAATATGTCTGCTAACTATACTGTTGATCCCAAATTCTAAGGATGTGATGATTTGCCTCCTTCATCATCATTTTGATGCAGTAGCTCTGCATGTTAAGGTACCGAAAATAGCTTTGTCAGCCTTTCTCCTTACTGACTAATGCGAGTAAGTAACAAACCCATTTCCTAATTAACGGGCACAAAAGCTTTGGTCTTTGGAAACTTCATTAAAACTCCCTACAGTAATTAGCTGCTTGTACATGAGCCTCTCTGTGCTTCTATCGATGAGTTGGTTCTCATTAGATTCAGCACTTGGACATTTCTTATATACCCACCTAGCACTCACCACTTAGCTTAGTCAAGAGGAATTGTTTCTAAGACAAGGCACCTCGCTTACTGTATTCTAAAACCTTCAGTGCTTGTACCAAATTCTTAGGATTACAATGGAACCTGTATTGCTGCACCCAAAGGATATACAGTGTAAAGGGCCTAAAACTTCCTCTGATCCTTTTGTTCTAGTGCTTCAGGCTGTTCTACAAGCAACAAGCCTAAAAAAGCTAGATAATTATGGGATTCTATGTCTAGGAACATATCCAAGACAGAAGTATTAGAAGTGGCTATAGGAAAGACAATCAGGTAGCAACTGTAGTTACTCAGATGGCTAAAATAAGCACTACATGTCAGAAGGGAAGATAGTCACTGCTACCCCACCTGACCCCAGACAAGTGGCCATTCTAACCTGAAGCAAAATTCTTCCACAAATGTATCAAATCTTAAACAGGAACCCACCAGTACATTTGCACCAGTTTATTCTGCCAAATCTTGTTTGCAAGTCTCACTCCCTCTGTTTCATTCTAGAGCAAGGATCCTCAATCATTTTGAGCCCCTGGGCATATTTGGAATTCTGACACAGGGTGGTGGGTGCAACGATAAAATGGCTGCTGTGGGAGATGGAGCTAACCACACATACCCAGAGAGGAAGTCCAAGCTCAGGGGAGAAGAGGGGTAACATTCAGCTGCCACTGAAACATGGTTTAAAATCTATATAAAAGATCAGATCTACAGTGGCCAGTCAGATGCCCTACACTATTCAGGGTAGTTATTTGGATCAACGGGGTCTCTGAGACTATTGACAATCCACTTCTTCAATTTTTATGTCTGATAGCAGGTGTGGCAGAAACCTTGCTCAAAGTAGAATTTGTACAGTGCTCATTGGAGTCTAAGGCCTGGATAGGTGCCTTCAACTTAAGATTAAAGGCCTTTTTTCAGTGTCCAACAACTTGAGCAGCATTTACATCTACTTAAGCAAGATTCCTTTAGAGGCACATGGGGAAAATATGTGGACAATCCATGAGAGTTCCTTGGCTTCTTTCCTGCTGTGATTAGGGATATGGGCTGTATTGGAGCTATAAGTTTGGTTAGGAAAAGGATAATTGAGTTTAATCGACACAGTCTCATGAAAGGCACATATGTTCCACTTTTGCAATGGAGAATCCTCCCCCTTTTATCTTTCCCTCATATTTAAGCCTCCTTACAGCTTCTGTCCATAGGTATGCTTTTACGTAGACAAAAAGTTTTGCCAGCTGCTGAGCTTAGGGGACATTATTGCTTCTGCACATTTGGAGTAATACAGTCCATAGGTCATCCATTCTTATTCCGTTACCAATTGATGCCACTCGGAGATCTCTGGATTGTACCTATCCTGATAAAATATTGGTTGCCTGTTGAATCTCACATGATTTCTTTTCTGCTGGCAAATATTAACCCAGAAACAATGTGTTTTGTTTCCAAATTCTTAGCACTCATGGTTTCTTTAAGCTGTTATAGAAATTGATTTTAACCTGCAATGTTCTTTAAAAAAAACTTTGTCTTCTATTTTATATTTGTAACTGTAATGTTTTGTTCAAGATCTTTGGTCAGAGGAGTGTGGTACTAAATGAAAGGCAAAAGCTCTACGGCAGTGTTTGATACGTTCAGTTACAATCTTCTGGCCCACCACCTCGCTGATGTGGGGAGACGTGGGACTGGCTTGCAGTGGCTAGTCAGTTTCTCCACGGTTGGGGAGACAGAGAGAGTAGTGCTTGGGGAGCAAATGTCACTGTGTTACCCTCTGTTATGAGGCATCCCTCAGGGGGTGACTGTTCCTCCAATGTTGTTTAATATCTATATGTGTCTCCTCACCCAGGTTGTCCAAAGTTGTGGGCTGGGTTGTCATCAGTATTATGATGACACCCAGCTATATCTGATGATGGACAGCTGGCCGAACATTGCACTCGATGCCCTGACTAGGGGTTTGGATGCCGTGGGCTGCATGGTTAAAACAAAGCCTGCTGAAATTAAATCCTAAGAAGACAGAGGTCCTGCACTTGGGCCGTGGGATGATAGGAGTGGGGATCCAGATCTCAACCCTTGATGGAGTGCTATTAATGCCTATGCCAATGGTGAGGAGCTTGGATGTGATGCTGGATGCCACACTTTCAATGGAGGCCCAGGTCATGGTGGTTGGCAGGTCTGCATTTTTCTATCTTTGTCAGGCCAGGCAGCTTGCCTCCTATCTATCCTCCCATGGCTTAGCTATGGTGATCCATGTAATGGTCACCTCCAGGCTGGACTCCTGTAACTCACTCTATGCAGGGCTGCCCTTGAGCCTGACCTGGAAATTGCAGGTGGTCCAGAATGCACTGGCAATTGTCCTTATGGGGACACCACTTAGGATGCATATACATCTGGTGCTGTGTTAGCTGCATCAGTTCCTGGCTGAATTCTGGATCAGGTTCAAGGTTTTGGTTTTGACCTTTAAAACCCTTCATAGACTGGGACCAACATACCTATGGGACCATCTCTCCCAGTATGTCCCTTGGAGGGTTTTATGCTCCTCTGATAAACACCTACTGGTTCTCCCCAGCCTGAAGGACGTTTGCCTGGCCTCAACCAGGGCCAGAGCTTTTTCAGCTCTGGTGTTGGCCTTCTGGAACATTCTCCCAGAGGAGATCCGGGACCTCTGGGACTTATTACAGTTCTGCAGGACCTGTAAAATGGAGATGTTCTGCTCAGTCTGTGGCTGAGGCGAGCTGTCTTTCTTGGCCTCCCTTGTTCTGCCCTGCCTGACCCGGATTTCTTTGGCAGATATATCCATCTATCTGCATTGCTTGCTTTCTCTACAGCCATCTTATTTAGATGTGTTAGCAGACACCATCAACTGGTTATATTTATCTAGTATTTTATATTGTAGACTCTTGTAAATATAATTTTATGCTATATTTTATATTTATGATCATGGGGAGGTGAGCTATAAATTAAATGAAATAATAATAATACTATCTGGCCCCACCCAGTTCCCCAAAACACTTGGCAGGCACCAGGAAAAGTACTAGTGAGTGCCATGGTACACATAGGGACATCTATGTTTGCTAGGCCTGCTGCTATGGTGGCTTCCTGCCAGCAAACCCTGTTGCCCACTGCTGCTCCTAGTGGCGGTGGCAGAAAAAAAATTCAAAAGTGACATCACCACTGTCACTATGAGACTTTTGAATATGATCCAGAAATGAAAAAGGTGGTTGTGGAATTCTGACCTAGACCAAGAGAGCCAGAAATTGAAAAAATATTTCCCCCCAGAAATCATTGTTACTCAAATTCCAGATTAAATGTCATCATACCACATGCCTCACTTGAATTCACTTTTACATTTAATAAGGTTTTGTTTTTTCCTTCTCTTCGGTTGGAAGAAGTCCTCCATTTCTTCCTTTTGGAAGAAAGGCTCACTGTAATCTGCTTTCACTTCTACTCATATGCTTTTCCATTCTGTATGGTCCTTCCTAGCTCTCCTTTACACCACTGAACATACATTCATTTGATAGTCCATCTGATGTGATCAGCCTTTCATCTGTTGGGGATGACAATGAAGACATTGCAACAATGCTCAGCCATCAATGTAGAGTTCTGGACAGGAATACTGAGAAAGCCCTGTGCCTACACAACATACTTTTCTTTGTAGTAGATAGCGGGGAAACTCTGTGCAGGAAGCACTTTGATGTGGACTATATTAAAATTTCAATACACTGATTTATGGTTGAACTGACTTGAAAAGGCCATACTCATTTTAGTATTGTAGTAGAGTGCAGCTTTTTATCATTAAGACCAGCTGGCCAAGATGAAATGATTGTTGGGATCGTAGAGGAGACTCTAGAAAGGGTATTAAGGTTGCCACCTCTGTCCATTTCTCCTTGATTGCTTGGAGGAGTGGCATAAGGAAGTATACTGACACCAGTTTATATTCCTGTGCACTCATATATTTCGCTAGAGATCATTCATAATGGAGACTTTCCAAATGCCAGTTATTATTTTTCAGCTTGCATACCACACAGTAAGTGAATTGAACACCAGGAGGTTTTCATACAGCACTGGGTATTCACAAAGTAATGAATCTATCTTATCCTCAGATGTCACAACGCCCACAGTAAGTTGACTGACAAGAGTTGGCATCATGTTTATTACCATCTATAAAGTTTATTTCCCACCATTTAAATGACAGATGTTGAGAACATGAAATTCCCTGGGACTCTGTCTGCTATAGGCTCAGACTTTGTTTATCCAGATCTCTGAAATAATAACCCAGGTGGAGGGGGCAGCTGAAAAATATTGTTAAGGACCAATTAAATTATAAAGGATTTGCAGTAAAATTCAGACTGTCTCACTGATGAGATTTGAGGCAACTGCTCTCCCAGATTAATTTGGCATTATTGTTTAGGAAGTACAAGAAATGAGACCATGGGTTTGTACATCTGCCCATTTTGAGCAGCTGTTAGTTTCTTAGCCAAAAAGCAGAGATTGTTCCCCTACCAAGGTTCCAAAACTGGTAGAGGGGTGGTACCTGAGAAGAGGTGACCAGGTATGACTATGGTTGCCAGATGGTTTCAGAAAAAATACTGGACACAACTCCACTACTCACAGAAGAAAAATCTTTGTGCAGTTGGTCCTGGTGCGATGATGTCACTTCCGGAAGAGCTCCTACAATCCTTTCCTAGGAGTAAGCCCTGTGGGGTTTACTTCAGAATAGACATTCTTAGAATTGCTCCCACATTCATGCTATTGCTCTCTTTCTTCCTCTCCTTGTTATTACTGCGTGGGATAGAACAGGCTTCCCCCCACCTTACACAGCTCTTTCTCCCCCCTGCCAGATGGCTCTGAATCATCCGGGCAGATAACAACAATATTCAGGACAACTTAATGCCCACTCAGAGTGCTTTACAAAGTATGTCATTATTATCCCTGAAACAAAACATTCTGTGAGGTGGGTGGGGCTGAGAGAGCTCCTAGAAGCTGTGACTGACTCAAGGTCACCCAACTGGCTTCAATTGGAGGAGTGGGGAATCAAACCCAGTTCTCTAGATTAGAGTCCTGCACTCTTAACCACTACACCAAACTGGCTCTCACTTGCACAGTGTAATCTGCCTTGGATCTCAGTGAGAAAGGTAGACTACAAACAAACAAACAAATAAAGGGTGCTGGCCTCCTACCACCAAGGCCCATCCTTGCATGACACATGACTCTGAGAGTCTGGCTCTGCCGAGGAAGGGGTGGGAATAAGCACGGGGGCACCTGAGCCAGCTGGACCTTGGCTTTAGGGAGCTTGGGTTGCCAGCCCCCAGCTGATTGGCTGTCTGTGCTGGAAGCACAGGAGGGAGGGGAAATGAGGGCCTGCAAGTGCTGCTGCCTGCTTGTGTACACCACTCTGACTCAAGCACAAAAATACCAGACATCTATATGTCCAAGAAAATACCAAACTGTCCAGGTAAAAATTGAACACATGACACCCCTAGGTGTGACTTGCACCTGTTATCACCTTCCAGACCTTTGCTGCTGCTGCTTGAGTCCAAGATGAGCTGCAGAGTATCTCTGCAGTCAACCCTGTAGCTGGCAGGGTGACACTAGATAGGAGAAGGTGCCCCCTCTGTACTCACACAAAGCTTGTCACCCATTTCTAACTGGCCGTGAGAAGCAAATCACAGCTGAATGTAGGGGGGAAAGATGTGCCTTGTATACCCTGTATACACCACATTCATCTGGAGTAAGTACAAGCCTAGCCTAAGAAGGCAGCCTGTGTTTGCTTATGGCGGAGTGGATTGCTGTTTGTCTAAACCCCCTCTTTCCAAACATGCTTTCTAACTAGGGACAATGAGAGGAGAAGCCAGAAGGGCCATTTAGAGTGAGCCTTAAGCTCACAGGGAGCTTACAAAGTAGACACTTGTTATTTTTTTTAGCATCTGATAATTTTTGTAACATATACACGTCACGTGTTGTCAGCCTCTTCCAGCCTGAGAGAATGAGCGGAACAAAGTGAAGCACCTATTAAAGGCAGAAATTGTGAACATGGATTGAGAGCCAATTCTTCCCATATGGTTGCACTGGGAAAAGAAAGTAGCTTCAATCAGCCACTTGATTTGTCTTGCAGGGTGGGAGGGAGGGAAGGAGGGACTCAGCGGGGTGACATGGGGGTACAATTCCCAGGATCATTCTAAATTATAGCAATAATAGAGATTGATTTTGCTATAGCAATGGGAATGGTTTCAAACGTTCTATCTTGAGAGAAACTTTTTGGTATCAATTTTTAACCAAAGAACAAGTATTTCACTTGAAATGAAAGCATGACATAATTCACATACAACACCATCCTTGGCAATTAACAGGATGGGGATTCTGCATATGGTGGTGAGTTATGAATGTGAGAGGGTGCTCTCTGATGAAGGGAGTTTTGACTCTTGAAAGCTTATACTTATGCATTCCTTGTAGAGAGTTGCACTGGAACTCTCTGTAGTTTCTGTTGAGAATGCTTGATGAGGCTTACACCGTGCTTTAGATGTGAGAGAGATCGCTAGTAGCTGTTTAGGAAGGAAGGGCTGAGATAATAGCTAGTCAGCACATGTTTGGGGTGTGGGAGGAGACATGTGCAGCACTCAAAGGCCGATTCCAGACGGGCACAAATAAAGCGAGTGCTTTCGCTTTTCCAGCGACCTCACTCGTAAAAACCCGTAATGTCCCATCCCTGCTTACCTCCGGTTCATGGCGCTGTGTTGCGCTCCAGAAGCGGACGGTGTGAACGCCGTATTGCGGGTTTGCACACTTCTGGACGCTTCGTCGCCGTGGAGAGGCCCTCCCCTTTCCCTCCTTCCTTTGCCGGCTGGCCAGCAACAATATTCCCTTAGGTTTTTTTTTTAAACTGGGCACCATTTGCGCAGTTGCACGTTTGCGCACATCAAACTGCGCAAATGCGCACAAATGCACAAATGCACAAAAGTTGACGCTGCATATTCGCATACCTGCACATTTGCGCATTTGCGCATTTGCGCAAAACACGTAAAAAATTTTTTTTAAAAAAACCTGAAATGCGAACCAATGAAGGCCGCCAACGTCAACAGTGATGGGGAGGAAACAACCAATCCCGGGTACCTCAGTTGGCCGTGCGAACATCCGGAAGCGGGATGGCACGGCATGCTGCGAGACAAAGCGGATGGAGACGAAACTGAACGTGTGGCCGGTAAGTGATTATTTCCGCAGAAAAACCGCAATTTCTGGCCATCTGGAATCGGCCAAAGTTTAAAACAAAGATCCTCATCCTTTGCTTACCTGTGTGAACTGTATTCTCTTTGCATTGCCCGCTGGAGGAGTAGTCTGTGTTATGAGGTGGGGTACCTGTAAGGGATTAGCAATATGTTTTAACAATTGTTTCCCATGACCTTGGGTGTTTGTGCAAAATGCTTCCTTTTTGTGCAAAGTGCCCTTTCTCTAGAGTTCCCATGACCAGCCCTCTTCTGTACATGTTCTAAGTGTTCATGAGCAAGTCTCTGGAGAGGCAGCATATACATTTTCTAAACAAATAAATAAGCATGAGGCTAGAAAGAGATAACTTCATGCTGTGTGCTCTGTCATCAAAGATAAGGGTGTCCTGGCTGAGGTTCACATAGTGCTTAAGGGAGTCGTGATTAAGTGCAGACTTACAGTGCAATCCTAAAAAGAGTTACTCCAGTCTAAGCCCATTGATTTTATTATTATTATCTTAAGTTGCTATATATTTATTTAGATATTTATATACCCCACTTTCCTCCCCAGCAGTTTATGATATCATTTTCTCTGCTTCCATTTTATCCTCACAACAAGTGTGAGGTAGGTTAGAATGAGAGAGTGTGACTGAATGAAGATCACATAGTCAGCTTTCATGATAGAGTGGGGATTCAAACTTGAATCTCCTAGATCCTAATCTCACCCTCTAACCACCACATAGTTTTTATGCATGTTAGGATACCATGGGTGGGGGGAGACTTTAAATTCCTGTTAACTTCAATTGGAGTTGTGAGAGTGAGGCGGCAACCCTGGCAGGCCTGTGCAATGAGGGCCCACCACCAACAAATCATCCAGAGCAGGGAAACAAGCAGGGAGCCCTGCGGTAGTCATGGCAATTCAGCAACGAGGCCTGGACCGCCAGTCCTCTCTTGGAGCAGTGGCTTCACAAGGACTCAGTAGTGGTCTCCAGCCTCACCTAGCCCAGCCAGAAGTAGAACCCCCATGGGAGTTTTATTCTTATACCTGTATTTTTTCAGGTGCCGTGTTATGCTGGTTATGAGGGTAAGGCATGGGATGAGAGAGCTTAGATAAAAATTAAACCTTACTCCTTCCTTATCATGTCTTCCACATATCTGGTCCCTATGCTGGTGCAGGTATGCTGGCACTAGCTTGATATCAGTGTGGCAGTACAGACAGTATCACCAGATACATCAAGTTACACCACCGTGGGAACAAGTTGCTATCCTAAGAAGACTGGCTTTAAGATTGTTCTATTAATCTCTCTTACGACACATTAACTTCTAGCTTTGACTAGAGTTGATACAGTTCTTGGAAGTGGCTTCTCTTCGGATCTTTACATGCTGGTGTTTTATACACACACACACCATTTTCTGTCCTTTGTAATTTCTATTCTTTGGTTCAATAATTAACCAAAGGGAGACTGCAATGAAGAAATCAGAGGGCGATTGAGACTTGGAAGAGCAGCTGTGAGGGAGTTAGAAAAGATCCTTAAAGATAAATGTCTCTCTGGGAACCAAGATCAAGATAATCCAAACTATGGTATTCCCCATTACTATGTATGGATGTGAAAGTTGGATGGTGAAGAAAGCTGACAGAAAGAAAATTGATTCATTTGAAATGTGGTGCTGGAGGAGAGTTTTGCGGATATCATGGTCAGCCAAAAAGACAAATAAGTGGGTACTAGATCAAATCCAGCCTGAATTCTCCCTAGAAGCTAAAATGACAAAACTGAGGCTACCGTACTTTGGTCACATCATGAGAAGATGAGAGTCTCTGGAAAGGCAGAAAAGAGGAAGACCTAAAATGAGATGGCTTGACTCAATAAAAGAAGCCACGCCCTCCAGTTTGCAGGATCTGAGCAAGTCTGTTAAAGATAGGACATTTTTGGAGATCTTTCCTTCATGGGGTCGCCATGGGTCAGAGGCAACTTGACGGCACATAACATACACACACAATTCTGCACCTGAGGGAGTCAGACTGAAGCTGTGTCTATTTACTTTTTCTGCACTAGAAAAACGTTTCTTCTGCAGGCTTTCTGTTTCATCAGTTGATCAACTAAGGACAGGTCAGTTTCTTCAGCTGATTGACTGAGGACTCATCAGTTTCGTCACCAGTTGAACAGCTAAGGAAACCTCTGTTCCCTCAGTTGATGGGGTTAGGAAACTTGCAAGAGTTTTTTTTTTTTTTTGCTTAATGCACCCAAGTTGTAATGTTGCAACATTTTTGTTTAAAAAAATTAAAGAAGTATTTACTTCTTACTGCCAAGGTTAGCGTGCATACACAACATACTTTTAATCCATCATTAAAATTTCTCTTAACCATATTGAAGCTGATAGGCTTAGGAAACCTGCAAGTTTTTAAATTTAAATTCACCACCGTTGCAACATTGCAATGTTGTTGTTTACAATTTTTTTAAAAGAAAAAAACTGGATTGGTTGCTATTCAACCAATCAGGATGCAGGAGGATGAAGGGGCGGGTGAAAGGCAGGGCCAGGACCAGGCCTCATATTGAAGAATGCTTTTTACACTTCAAAAAAGGCTTGGTTTAACTTAACACAGGAAAAAGAAACAGGGAGTAAACCACACAAAACTTGAGGAAATATAGAGTCTGCAGCTGATGCAGATTTTCATCATACAGAATGCAAAAAAGTCTGGGAAGCAGTTTAGAGACTGAATTGTATTTTTTTACCATGAATGCAGAACTCTGGAGAGAAATCAATGCAGTATGGGGCCAGAACTGACAAAAAAGCCCAGTGCAGAAAAGTCCAATGTCTTATGTAATGCTTTTAAAGACAGTTGTGCTTGTGATAATCTACATAGCTGACAATGGAATGCACAGGAAATTAACCTACCAACATAATTCATATCTATCAAGCTGTTGTATTTACTCTCTGCTATATTAATGTAAAACACAGACTTTGTAATCTTGTCCTATTAAGCAGATTAATAGCTTCCACTTCACTATTTATGGAAAATAATGAATGATTAATGGCACGATATGATACCTTGTACAGCGGTTTTAAAAATGAAAAGGTACTTACTGATCTAATGTGGGGCATCAGTTCCTTCAGGAGTTGTTAAAAGACACTGACAATCTACTTAAACATGATGTATACTCTCAATTCAATTTTGAACAAAGGTTTTAGGGAGGGAGGGAAAGGCACAGTGACACTTTGGCTATACAGGTTAGTGGATGGATATTATTTTAGTAAAGAGAGTGGCTGAAAAAAAGGGACCTTCCAGTATTTACCAACATAGTGAGGGACCTGCAAAGACTTGTAGGGTAGGGTATGTGGGGGGGGGGGGGTGTCTCATTTTCCCTTGTATACCGCTCCTCCACTATATCCTCTTTCCTTTCTTGGTAGCTCCTATTGCCCCTCCCCTTTTCCTGCTTCCTTCTCTCCTTCCATCTGTATGGTGGCCTCTCCCTACATGTGACACCATTGCTTCAAAGTCATCAATAGGGGATGCAAGTACATTTGTCCCCATTTCCATGGCCTCCTGACCAGGTTCTTGTTGATGGCATGCAATCTCCGGGCAGCCTGCCTTCTCCCACCAATTGCCAGCAATTGTCAGGCAAAGGCTGCAGTTTGCCCACCATTGCTGGGAACCTGGAAAGACTACTAATACGGTCACTGAGAGCTCAGTGGCCATTCTTTTCTTAGTGCTACAGGCATTGATTCTGTTATTCTAGGGAGCTGTCATTCATTCATGATATCTGGTTACATTCATTCATGATATCAGCTACAAAGCTGGGACTTTCTTTAGGTTTATGGAGAAATCCTCCCTATATGTCCCTTCCTTCATTTTGTGCATCTGACTCATTACCATGTCCAAACCCACTCCGTGTTGCTTGTGAGTTGGAATTAAATAAGTATGTGAAATAATCTGTCTTGTGTATGATTATGTCAAGTTCTGTAGCTTTTGCCTTAAACATGATTTATAGACAACTCCTTTCATTAAAAAAAAATTAGGTTCTATTTTCAAGTTATGTGCTTACAGTGGGAAAAGGGATATTCCCCCTTGGAGCCAGTCTTCAAGCAGGGTTTTTCTTCTTTACATCTGAAGTAGTATGCACTTTCCAAAATCCCTATGAAAATAAGAGAGACCTTATTGCTTCCATTTCACAACTGGCAAAGAAAATACCCATGCCTCTCTACACACAGCTTTTTATCTTTCTCCTGTCTCTGACGACAATGATGTTATGTTTGCACTTTAATAGTTTCCAAGGTATTCGTAAGTGAAGGATGAAGGTGCAGCATGAAATATTCATGGCTCATCTTCTTTCCTACAAAAGGTTGAAAGCGTCCGAAGTTGGAGTTCAGGCAACTTAAAGCATATGGAAATAGTACCTGCAGCTGTGCCTGAGGGGCTGCCTTTGACCTTTTCTTCAGTGGAAATAAACAAGACATTTCTTCATTTCTTTAATCCCTTAAAATGGTATCTGGTAATCATCACGTATTTATGGTCTGTTTTATCCTGTTTGTTCAGCAATTGATATGGCTAGATCTAAGCTTACCACTGTATAAGGAAGCCTCTCTTTTTTGTGAAGAAATGTAGAGTGAACCTTCCATACAAATTATCCCCATACAAAGCTATGGTAGGAGTCACTTAGGCACTGATTACTCAAAAAATAAATGCTGGGAAGGATAGCCTGTTTTGTTTGGCAGGCTGGATGTTCATTCAAATCTTTTTTTAAAAAAAAAATATTGACAACATTTTTATATCACCTCTTCAAACAAATTTGCCCTTGGTGATTTACAAGACTAAAGGAAAAGTACAACCATGAGTTAAAAATGAAAAAGTAATACAAAAACAGATGAAGCCGCAGGGAATAGCAAGAATATTCTATAGGGTTGTCAGTGAGTGCCAGCAGGGTGGTGGGGGAGCATTGGTGGAGGTTTGCCCACTGATAGCAGGCAAATGGAACCCCATTTATTATCATCATCAGCAGAAACAGAAAATAGCAATATCTATCCAAAGAAAATGGCAGCAAATAGATTCAGAGAACCCAAATTCAGAGAAGTTAAAAATATAATTCAGAATGACTAGGACAATAAAAACATTTTGTTTTGACACTGAAATATTGGTAAGAGAGGTGCCAAGTGAAAAGTCATGCCATAGTGTGAGACGACACAACTGAAGTGTGCCATAGGTGAGATGACACAACTGAAAAAGCCCCATCCTTTGCAGCCATCCACCACAGTTCAGATAGCACAGGTGGGACATGCAGCAGGGCCTCACAGGAGGATTGTAAAAACTTGAGTAGGCTTATATGGGAGCAGGCCATTACGCCATCAGTTTGTATTGGTTGAAGGGTTGCCAACTCTGGGTTGGGAGATTCCTGGAGATTTAGGTGTGGAACCTAATGAGGGTGGAGTTTGGGAAGAGAGGGGGCTCAGCAGTGTATAATAGCATAGGGTCCATCCTTCAGAGCTGGAGATCAGTTTTAATTCTGGGAGACCTCCAGGCCCCACGTGGAGGTAGAGAACTTTAATTGGTTGCAACCCCATACAAAGGGCCTTCCTTTCCAGCATCACTTCTCTTTCCTGGATTCAGTTTCAGCTTGTTCTGTCTGCCTTTTATGATCTATATTTTAAACAG
This sequence comes from Eublepharis macularius, assembly GCF_028583425.1. Taxonomy (NCBI): domain Eukaryota; kingdom Metazoa; phylum Chordata; class Lepidosauria; order Squamata; family Eublepharidae; genus Eublepharis; species Eublepharis macularius. The sequence continues at coordinate 69,870,808 of NC_072795.1, forward strand.
GATACAGTTTCATCTAGCTACTTTAATGTTTATTTATTTGTTTAAGTTATACTTTTTAGATGCCCTTGATTTCACTTTGGGTTTTGTTGCTGTTATTGGTGCTTGTGCTGGGTTTTATCTTGTTGCTGTTGTTTATAGGTTGTCTGTGTGTGTGTGTGTTATCTGGCTTGAGTATTAGTGAGAAAGTATATATATAAAAACTGCCTTGGATGTAATTGTATAGGCAGTTGGGATGTAAGTATTTCAAATGAGTAAGTAAGAATGAATGCATTCTTACTTACTCATTTGAAATACTTACATCCCAACTGCCTATACAATTACATGCATTCTTACTTCACACAGGCCCCACAGTCTAACCAGCCCATTTCTCTTCCAGGTAATGAAAGATTACCTTGCTGAAAGGGTGATACAATTTGTATAGACTTTATTTTACTAGTGCCAATGCAAACTGACTTTGACTGTCAGATTCCAGTTGGAACTTTCCCCCCAAACATGAAACACTGTACATTTTGTCCTCTGACCTTTGAGTCACCTATGTTGTCAGCCTTTAAGAAAATCTCTTGCAATGTTCCCCCACCCCGTCTCTCTCTGTCTCATCTTCAGCACCTGTCATAAACTGGGATTCACATTACTTTTAAAAATGAGGTGGTTTCTATGCTTTTTCTTGTGCCCTTTGACAAAGACAATGTCCTGACAAGGTGAGAGAGAATTTTTTTATTCCAGTTTGCTCCCTAATCGAGAAACATTAACCTTGCAATTGTGATCTACTTTGAAGGATTAGTGGATGAAGAAACAGAGAGAAAAAGGGATTGTGAGACTGATAGCCAGATCCTATGTAACTCTGCATTGGATTGAGCAGCAAGGCTCATGAAATGAGGCCAACATAATAGATTCATTTGGCCCATATAGAGATCATTTGCATCTCCAGGTTTGTGTCCAAAGGATGAGGAAGAGGCAGAGAACAGCCTTCTCTGGACTTTTCCTCTGATGATCATGCCAGGGAAGGTAATGATTTCTGGAGTCCAGGAGCTTGCACATATTCCATCTATGTGCCCGCACTCAGCATTTCTGCCACTCTGTAGTGCTACCTTTCCTTCATTAATCTCTGCCACGGTGATTGATTCTGTGCATGTGCCTGCTCTGTAGTGGTGTCCCTGCATCACCTTGACCTCCTCATTCTTCTGCTTTGGCTGCAGAAAAAATGACATTTTGCAAAATCCGGGTGATAAAGGTCATTTGGAAAGAGATGGGTTTTCAAATGCCAATAGAGGATCACTCAGAACAAGCGCATTGCTGTGTCCTGCATATCATAGCTCATTTTGGTGAACACAGAGCATTAAGAGTGGAAGGAAATATGGGAGCTGACCAGTAAAAACTGAGGGGGCCTGATGGTAACAAACGGGAATGTAAAGAAAAGGAAATCTTGTACATAGTCACCTCCACGTCATTTGGACGTGTATAGCAAAAAGTGAATATTGGAACCTAGCCTTAGACAGAATACGTTTATGGAAGTTTATTTTTCACTGATGCAGTACATACATTCCCAAACACACATGGTACTCATTGCCATTCCATTCCTGGTAGTGCCCATCACAGAAGAGGCGCTCTGCCAAGTATGAACACCATTCACACCATCTGTAGAACCAGCTGTCTGAATTCATAGAAAGAGAAGAGATGCCATCCTTGCTGAAGAACCCTTCCTATTATCTTGCAATGGTCTCAGTTTACTAGTAAAGATATCTTGTGGCCAGTATTTGAAGTTACAATCATGATTTTGTAAAAAAAAAAAGACAATGGAGTGATTCACAAGTCTGTGGGACTATTCCAGAAGCAAGAAGGAAGACTGCAGCTGAAATGCTTTCGGACAGATACAGTATAAATCAGTGTTGTATCAACACACATCATTGGATAAGGTACTCTCATTATATAGTATGACAATAATTTGCTAGTAAATTTTCCTACGTGGACAAGAAATCCAGTTTCGAATGATTTCTATTCCATTGGATATTGATTGTGCAATATTCAATTATGTATATATGCAGCCCAAATACTTTAAATATGTGAATGACTTCATTCCTACTTATTTAAACCTAAAATTCACTTAAATCAGTGGGGCGTTAAATACACTTAGGACCTGGATGAATGAAAGGTGTTATTGATATGAATATCTCTCTGGGGACTGTCATTTACCTTATGTAGGCAGTAGCAGCGCCTACCTGCCATTCCCTTCCATCAGATTTATGATGCATGGTATTATTACTGAGAGATGAATTTTCTTGCCACAGTTCACAATTTACCAGGAAGATGTTCTCTCCTTTCTTGCTTTGATTTCTGGTATTTTCCCTCATATTCCAGGTTAGTTCAGTTCTTTATAACTCAAAAGGAAAAGAATATATTGGTTTCTTGCATGACCCTGGGATAGTGGCCATTCCTCTTGGATCAACAGCTCAGCTGTTTTGTTGTTATAGAATTTGATCATCCAGACAGGCGTCATTAATCCTCCTACAAGATTACTGGCTTCAGTCTGTAGGGCTGCGCACTCTGCATGCTGTAAGTCATGTTCAAAAGCAAATTGTTGACTGTTAGTAAATTTAATAGCGAACAAGAAAAAGAGACCTTGCTTTCTTTGAGTTTACCTGCAGCAGTTGTCGTTTGTTTGGGTAGACAGGAGCCATAAGGATCAGGGCTATTGAAAACTGCATTCAGTTTGTTAAGTAAGAGCCAGTGTAGCTTAATGGTTACCAAGTAGGACCAGGTTGGGGGAGATGGTCGTTCAACCCCCCACTCAACCATGATTCTTGCTTGGGTAATTGGCCCAGTCACTTTTTCAGCCTAACCTTCCTAAAAGGGAATGGAGAGGAAAACTTGGAATGCTTCCCTTGTCTTCTTGGATGAAGGGATGTAATAAATGGACCAATTAGGAGAGTCTCCTCTCCCCTCTCTCTGCAATGTGTTGTTCAGTAACAATGAGGTGCTGGGTTTGCAGAAGGGATGCCCAACTTGACATTTCTGCACACCCATTAAGCTCAATGAGTATCTTCATGAGTGAATCATAGCCTTATTTACCTCACACAATTGTAGCAAAGATCAAATGACTGAAGGTTGGCCTCTTTCTTTAGGACAAGGGAGGAAAACTGACAAAAGAATATGATGGCATGTAATAGACATGATATGGGGAATATAGCCTACCTGGCTGGGAGTGAGTGAGAATAGGGCTACAAACATAGAGCTGTTAGAGCATGCAAGCACCTTCATGATCGGGCAACTTGTATTTTTTATGTTTCACACTAATAACATATTTTTAATCAAACTTTTTTAAAAAAATGATTGGGCAACTTTATCCTACTCATGTCTAGCACCATATGGCCAATAGAAAAGGAGTGGAGATTAAAACAGTGGAAGGGGGAATATTTGGGGAAGTCAGCACAGGTGCAATTAGGGATGTGGAGGGGCAGGAAAGACAGATAGAGGTAAAGGCTTGCTAGGGAATGCTGAAAGGAGTAGGGCAAAAGAGATAGATGGTAGGACAGGGAAGCCAGTGGAGGCTGAAAGCAGCAAGAAGAAGGCTATTAATCAGTAAGAGGGTGACATTCTGTGGAAAACTGAACCATCTTCCTGAGAGCTGTGTAATTGTATTTGTTCTTGAGCACAGGTTATGGTGGAATGCTGCCTGCAGACATGGCAATATTATGCAGTTTGTCATATAGATGAAGACAAAGCAATATATTAAATGCTTGGCTAGCCACATGGCCCACCACAAACAAGAGCAGCATTAACTGACTGAGACTCAGAGCAGGCTATGTTAAAAACTACTGAAAGAAGCTGGAGCCACTTCTTTGTCAAAGGACCTGCTAGCGGTTAATTTTTAAAGCCAAATAATGAGCTGCAGGGGAAAGGGCATTGCAATAATGGACCATCTTGGTGTGGATTTGATGCCAATCTATGCTATGTGGTGGCTCCTGAGCACATTATGGAATTTTGAACAATCTTCTTTATTGCCATTATGTTCTATAATGGAAAGAAATGGACTGTCTTGTATTCTCTCCCTCAATTGGTGGGAAAGTAAAGTACCTTTCCAAACAGAGTCAGGGCAGACCACAGAACAGAACCAGGGCTGGTCATCAGCCTGTTACTCAGATTTGATGAACTGAGATGGGCTATTGTGTCACTACTTCAAACACATAAGGACTGCACCGGGTATCTCACAAATAAGCAATATCCATCTGTTCTATGTCCCAGCACATCTATCAGAGCACAGGTTTTTATGCGAGAAACGGCCCACCACTTGCACTTGCATGGAGGCAAGGGGGTGGCAAAATCCAGCTCTGAAGGGCACATTCTACTTGCCAATGGTTAAGACAGCCTCTTAAACTGTGGCTAGTTTTCCTGTTAGGAAGGGAGAAACCAACACTGTGGCTGTTGCTGCTACATTGGAGGAGGCCAGAGATGGAGAGCAAGGAGAAACAACTGCAATAACACCATCTGGCCTACATTTAGACTGCTTTGAACCAATTACAATGACAGACCTTAACAGGATCCTGGCATCTATGAAAGCCACTATTTGTGTGCTTGATCCTTGCCCTTCTTGGTTGTTAAAATCAAGTAAAGATCACATAAGTGAACCACTGAGATCTATTGTAAATCAATCACTAACTCAGGGCATCTTCCCCTGGTCACTCAAACAGGCAGTTATCTGTCTGCTAATTAAAAAACCACCCCTAGACAAAACTGATGTGGCCAATTATCACCCAGTCTCTAACCTGCCTTTTCTGGGCAAAGTGATTGAGACAGCAGTAGCTGACCAACTTCAGATCTTCTTGGAAAACTCTAGCGCTCTAGACCCTTTCCAGTCTGGATTCAGACTAGAGCATGGGACAGAGACAGCTCTAGTAGCATTAGTGGATGATCTCCGTCTGAATATAGACAAAGGCCATGCCTCCTTATTGCTCCTCCTAGGTCTGTCTGCAGCCTTTGATACAGTAGAGCATGCCATCCTGTTGAGGTGTTTAGAAACAGAAGTGGGCATCAAAGGATGTGCCCTGGACTGGTTTATCATGGAATGGACTCAAAGGGTTGCTGTCAGAGATCAGCTATCTCCAGAATGGGAACTAACTTGTGGCGTTCCGCAGGGCGCAATCTTATCTCCCATGTTATTCAACCTCTATGTAAAATCTTTAGGTGAGCTCATTTGCAGCTATGGAGTGGGATGTCATCAATACACAGATGACGCCCAACTCTATATTTCGCTATCCAGGTCCCCACAGGATGCAGTAGAAATCTTAGATTGCTGCCTGACAGCCGTAGTGAAATAGCTGAAAAATAACAAATTGAAATTGAACCCAGACAAGACTGAAGTGATGCTTGTTGGGAAGGCAGAGATCTTGAAAGACATTGTACTCCCCACTTTCAATGGAGTTCGTCTGACCCTCGCAGACTCAGTTAAGAACCTAGGGGTTATACTGGACCCAGCGCTACTACTAGAAAAACAAATTAAGGCAGCCGCAAAAAATGCTTACTACAATCTCACTCTAGCCTGGAAAATGGCTTCTTACCTTGACACGGCCGACCTGGCCACCTGGATCCATGCTATGGTAACATCAAAAATTGACTATTGTAATGCACTATGCATTGATCTCCCATCTAAGTTAACTAGGAGGCTTCAGTTGGTGCAAAATGCTGCGGCTCGAATGTTAGCAAGGAGGAGCATGAACATCACTCCCATCCTACAGTCACTCCATTGGCTACCTATCAGTTACTGTACTCAATTCAAGGTATTGGTTATTACATACAAAGTTCTTCATGGCTTGGCCCAGCATACCTACAATATTGCCTCACTCCTTATGTCCCTCCATGGCAGCTTCGCTCATCTGAACAGGGTCTCTTGCAGGTACCAGCCTGCACATGGGCAAAATCAACAGTAGCCCACACATAGGCTTTCTCTGTAGTGGCCCCCACCCTATGGAAAGGCCTGCTTGAGGAAGTCAGGAGAGCCCCCACTCTCCTGGCTTTCCACAAATGATGCAAAACCAAATTATTCAAAAAGGCTTTCTACTCAGATTGGAGGGTAGTATTATAGGGAGGGGTCTCAAGTGCTTTGCTAATGAGTTAGGGATCATATACCTCACCACTATGTTGGCTTGCATATTATCTGTTGCTCGAATATGTACTCTTATATGTTTATCTAATGTCAGTCCTAGAATTGATTATGTTCTGTTTCAGCAATTCTTCAACTCTGTATTGGATCCTTTCTAATGCTACATCTTTGTAAAATCCTATGACATTGTTGTGGAAATATCCTTAACACTGTGTGAAAATGTTCTTGATGCTGTATGGAAATGTTCCCGATACTGATTGTACTAATCTCATTCTATGTAATCCACCTTGAGTCTCAGTGAGAAAGGTGGACTATAAATGACATAATTAAATAAATTAAATAAATAAATCATAGCAGCTGAACATCAAACTTGCCTCCAGAATGAACAGCCACTGGCACCAATGCTGCTAGCCAGCCTTCCACCACTGACCCTCTTCTACACTGAAGTTATCCATTATGCTAATTAAAAAGAAGCCTGGTTCTTTAGCTCACTACGGCAGCTGAGTTTTACACCACAATTGATAGTCCATGGACCCCGGTCTACTACCCTAGGAATGGGAGGTTATTTCCTTCCTAAAAATATTTTTAACTGAATATTCAGCCTTGAAGGAAGTAGTTCTGGCTCAAGACTGGCTGTGGAAGATTAGGACATCAGCTTGAAATCTCAGGACAGGAGTTCTATTTCTGGTACCTGCCCCCTAGATCTTGGGCTGTTACTTTCTTGGAGGAGTGTGGATTGCAGATTTCTGGACTGAACTACCAAAGATATTTCTTCCTTTCTTTGGAGTACAATTCAACTGTAACTTGAAGTATTGACCCACCTTCCTGAACAGAGAACTTGACCTGCTGAAGTGGTTATATGACAATCACCATGAAATGATTGTACCACGTTGGTTTAATTTCCTTTGAATATGCCCTCACAGAGTGTGGCTTGATTTCACCACAGAAAAGAATTCTTTTTGAAACTATGGCTTAAATCAAATGGGATTCTGTGCCTACATATCATAGAGGAGAAGGATTTTGCCTATTCTCTTTCTGGAATTCACCAGATGTTTAAACAACATTGCAATTATAATAATAGATATGGTAAAATCATCTTCTGGTAGTCTTACTGCAACTGGATCTTGATTTGCTGCCAATTTCATTGGCTACTAACTATATGGCATGTAACTGAATTTCCAGCTATATAAACACAGACCATCATAAGAACACCACAGAGCCTGAGGAACTGTTAGGATGGTATTTCAGTGCCCAGTGTGATCCAGCAGCCAGTGAATCAGCCATCTTTGTGGATAGCTCAAGACTGCAATATTGGAGGCTCCTCTTTCAAGCCGGTTTTACCTCTGTAGTATAACATTTACTCATTTGTATACTTATTTTTGAAAGACCTAACTAATTGCTTAATTTCTTTTTTCCATGGCTCTTCTGTTCTTCTGCAGTACAGCAGGGAAGATGAGTTTAAAGGAAAACTCCTGCATGATTAGCTAATCCTAGGGAATTTAGGACTGGTATTGCTGTGGTGGTAGTCAATACTCTTTGGTGTTAGTGTTGATAATAGATGGCTGGTTCATCAAAGCATATATGAAATGCCACTGGGTACTTCTGAGCATGCTTTGGAGAATGGCTATGAGAACAAAGCTTGACCTTCAGTGGGACAAAGATCAAGCTGACTGGGGAAGGGAGAGATAGAAGCCAGTGTAAACTGTATTCTTATATATGCCATGTAGTTGTAAACATGGTAGCACTGAAATATGTGAGGGAGACAAGGCACATCAATAATAACCTTTATTGGACCAACATCAGTTGATGGATTGGACAAGCTGTGTAATTTATTATCTGCCTCAAGCATATCTTTAGGAATACCATTTTTCATTTTTCCTTTGAGGTATTTGGTGGAAAAAAGAGAAGGGCTTGCAACCTTAGAATACAAGGAAGTGGACCATGATCATTTACATATATAAAAATTTATGTATCTAAAAGCCTCACTTCTAGCACATTTGACCACTTCAATAGTGCTTGGAGGATCAAGCATGCTAGAAATTAACTCATTGGCTGGAACAAAGGGGAATATGGTAAAAAGCTCTTCATTGTGCCCTTGAAATTTTGTAAGCTATTCACTAGCTACCTATAAAAATAGAGTTTATTTTATAGTTTATACTTTATACTTTAAATCATTTTTGACAGGCAGAGTAAGCACATATTAATTACTTAACAGATGATGTGGTAAGGGGGTAGTAGAAATATGGTCAATTTTTTTGTACTCATTTCAAAGATTTAATTCATTTTTCCATTGTTTCTGTTCCTCCCTTCTCTTCCTTTGCCTGCCTCTGCTCACCCCCATACTTGCTGTGCTGGCAGCTGCTCTCACTTGTTGTGATGGTGGCTAGTGAGGCAGCAGGTATGGTGATTGACACCTAGGTGCATCCAAAAGGATGTAAACCTTAGGGTGCCGACATGATATCAGAAAGTGAAGATGGGGGGCGGGGGAAGGAGAGGAAACAATGACAGAAAAAACAGCATTTGTTAATTTGTTGTTTCCCCTATAGTGTTCATTGCCATGCAAAAAGTTTAAAAATTGAGCATTTTGTTCACTTTTTGTTTGGTAACTGTCTCTAATGGATAGCTGAGGACTGACTATCTCCTTAACCCTGATTTAAGAGTTTGGGTAGTCTCAAGAATACCCCCCCTCCCATTCTTATGTTCAGACTGATTTTCATCTTTGGATTGTTTTTCTCTCTTCAATTACCTATCAAAGGTATAATGGTTGATAGGCTGTAATTAACCCAACTTTCCCCTCTTCCTTTCTAGAACTAGGTATTTGCAAGACACAAAAGTGGTGGAAATAAGAGTAAAATACAAACCAAAGGAAGAATGAACTAGATGTAGTTTCAGTGATGGCAGTATTAGGAAAGCTCATACCCTACCTCAAATTTTGTTATTTTTATAAGTGCTACTGGACTCTTGCTCATTTCTACCAGTATTAGGAACGTTTGTTAAAAGATCCATTTGAGAAAGTTTCTTGGTCAATTAATCCTTGCTGCTTTCTCAGAATGGGTCCCCAATTAATCTAGCAATTGACGAACACTTTCTTCTCAACACTGTCCAGTTCCAGTTGCTTTAGAGGCTTTAAGTTAAAAGCAGGGCATTACATTTGCCATGGGCACTGAAGATGCCATCTTTTGCTCTCATGTCTAGAATTTGATATGAATTGGGCCCTTCCCTGCCCTTCTTAGCAGCAGCCAATTATGAGGAGTGAGGACTTCAGAAGCTGCTGTCCATTTAGACCAGGTATTTTTTTGTTGTTGTAGTTGTAACATGAACTTATTTTGGGAGCAGATTATGATGTATGTAATGACAAGTGCCTCCCAAAGGAGATAAGTTTAAGGAAGCAAGCAGGAAAGCGGGAAAGGATAGAGGTGGAGAGAAGAGCTAGGATTAAAAAAGAAGGTGGTAACTAACTGGGGAATATGAAAGGGTAAGGAGGGGTTGAAGGCATTTGGGGGACTGGGAAAGAGAAAAGGACTGTTGTGGGGGAAAAGAGAATGCAGGCAGGACAAGAAGTGTGCTGATGGGGGAGGAGGAGTGTGTCAGGAAATGTGAAGTGCAAGGGCTGCTAAATGAAGTGGGGAGATGTGAAATGTGATTTTAAATTCTGGTTGTAATCCGCCCTGAGCCTGCTGATGTGGGGAGGGTGGAATATAAATTGAATATAAATAAATAAATAAATAAATAAATAAATAAATAAATAAAAATATGGGTGATAATGTGGGGAGAATAGAGGGGAGGATGGAGGGACCATGTAAAATGTTTATACACTTAAACAATGCACAGCAGATGGAGGTGCCAATGGCAGTAGACAGGCAGGGGGTGGGTGGGGGTAAATATGGGAAATCAGTAATATGGGATCAAGTGTGTACCACTTTTGAACATGCAGACTCTTTCAGTGCAAGCAGTTTGCCAAAAGTTCGGCCTTACTGATTCCAATGGCTGAACAGTCCATGATTTGAGTTGGCAAGTATTATCATTGATGATAACTATTTTATTGTTAAAACATGGGCTGGATCCCAAGGAGCCCTTCCATGAGTGCTTCTGCTCTTGCCTGGATGGATCTGAGAGTTTTACATATTTTCCACACAAGATACACCCCCCCCCCTCCCCGCATGCTGCAGCCCACATTGAAGGTCCACTGGACCTCAGAAACAGAGTTTTGAGTGGGGGTGTTGCAGAAGACTAGAAGAAGTGGGACGGAGCTGTTCCACTTGCAGATCTCTATGAGTAGTTCTTTGAATCCAATCCATGATGCTAAATGAAGCCAAGTTATTTCACGAATCACGATTGTACATTAAACACCAAGACTTGTTTCAAGTCAGAATGTTTGTATGTTTTTTACAAATAATGTCCGTTATTGGTAAAGAGCTCCATGCTGCTGTGTTATTGACAGCAAAATGCATTTGTAGTCTGTATGTACATGCACAATAAATTCTTGGGACTACAAACAGGTATTACAGGAAAACAAACATAGTATGATTTATTTTGCCATAGGTCATATATTCTGATAAAATAATTTCAGTGTACTAAAAAAAATATGTTCTAGGAGTTTCAGGCTAATCCTATGTCTAATTCTTTTAGTTTTTCTTTGTAATGAAGGCATTTCATAAGTATGGTTGTCTTGCTTTTAATTTTTTGCCTGCTTTCTGCTGCAGCTGTGCTAGTAATGAAACACCATGGCTTTAGAATTTTTAGACATCATAAAACACTACTAATTACAGGTAGCAATAGAAGCAAAATTTGGTGTTCCTTTTGCGTTCCAGAAAAATAATTTCAGTGATAGCATTGTAAGTAATAATAAAGCCACTCTAGAAGGACACATTCCAAATACTCCACAGAAGCACAGCACAAGTCCTTTAGTTTATTCCAGTTTTAGTTCATAAAAAATAGAAGGAGAAAAAATAATAATAAAAAGACCCATGATCCTAGAGAGGCTTTAAATTTAATATCCAAAAGGGAATTGGAAGAAAATTAAAGTTTCTCTGAACCCCTTGCAGCTACTTTTCTGGATCTACTGCTCCTCAGCAGAAATTGCTCAGATTGAATTGAACTGCCAACATAGCCAGCAGTTTTCCTCCTGTGAGGTTCTCTGAGGGGATTGTTTACTGATCTCAATTAAAACAACTGCTGGAGATGGAGAAACATGAAGTGCACCAGTCCTGGGCTTTGAAAATCACCTTTTGCTTTGGGGGGTTATTGTCCCAGGCCTCTGCAGTTTTCAGTAGCATCAACCCTGGTATTCATCTGGACTGTCTAGCATATAGAAATTGTGGTACCACACTCAGATGGTTCCATTTTTATCTAGCTGGTGATGCTTGAAGTCGCCTGTTCAACTCAATATTTGTAATGAAGTCCATAGTATACAGTTTTGTCCTCCAGGTTGCCTAGTCTCTTTAGGAAACTACCAAGAGAAGTCATCTGAGGACCAGGGGTGAGATGCCATCATTACACTGATGACACTCAACTCTGTATCAACACCATCAGGTGAGTCAAGGATGCCCAGAATGAGTGCCCAGAGGTACTCATGGGCTGAATGTAGGCCAATAAATTGAAGATCAATCTGAGGTGCTGTCAGTTCATGATTTTGTTAATTGGAGATTAAGTAATCAGCCTATGCTTGAAGAGGTTGCACTTCCCCTAAAAGAACCCAACTCATGCCTTGGGGATGCTATTAGATCCTTCCCAGAGGTTTTACATTATATATAATGCAAAGAAGTAAAGGTGCAGGAATAGCAAGGATGAGTTATTGGATAGCAGAGAACTACATTGATTTAGGAGAGGCCTTTGCAAAAAGAAATGGATTTGAAGGAGGAAGGGGATTAATCTTGAGGGTGAACCACTCCCTCCATGCTCTCTCCAGGTGCTTTCTGAATGACAGAAAGCAATAAAGTTTGAAAGAAGGAGATGTATGAAAAAAGAATTATACAGGAAGCTATTGTATTAGTGATAAAGAAATACATTGTACTGAAATGGAGTGACTGCTGGACCTTGGCTGTTTTAGATTTGCATTCCATTGCATCTGAGAACTCATTGAATGACCCTTGAGCAGGTCAATATGACCTGTAAAGTGGGGATATTAATGACCTAATTTACAAGATTATTGTCAGATGAGTACTTGTGTAACAGATACACTATAGACTCACTACCTTGAATTCTAAACAGGGCCTAAATACACCTCACATTTCCAATTTCTTTTCAAAAGCAAAGAGTACAGAGTGTAATTGCACTTTGCAAATTTGGTTAGTGATTAATTCACTAAGGAATGCTTCACAATGGAAACATCACATTGACACAAACTTTTGTCTACAAGAGCTCCCTCTGTTCTTGCATCAGAATCAGGTAGAAAAAGAAGAGGAGGGCTGAGTCATCTTCACAGCCATCTCAGAAAATTCTGTATATAAAAAGCAATCACAATGTCATTGTGACTCGGAGCTAGAGAAGCATCAGTTTTTACCAATACTCTTGATTCTCTCTTAATAAATGGTTTTTAAGTATTGTTTTTAATTAGTGATTTCCCCCCTATAATAAAACTCAAAAGGGAGTGGGTGGGAAACTTCCCTTCTCAGGTGGATGTAAAATGGACCAGTTCTTAATGGATGAACCCATCCTAGGATGGAGCATGGGCACCCTCCCCCACAAATGAGAAAATGTTGCATGCCCATCACTGTATACAAGGCTAGCTATCTGTATTGTAATGTTTTTGGTGTGTCAATAACTAGCCCAAGCTTGTTCACAAATAGTTTAAAAGACAGCAGTTATATATCTAAAAATGAGAAGGGACTACAGGCTACTTTGAACTAAGATTTATAACCAACAGTAGTTGAAATGTGGATTTTGGCGAATAAGACTGTAATCTTAAGAACACTTTCCTGGGAATAAGCCCTATTGAATACAACGGAGCTTGCTTCTAAGTAGATCTGGTTATGATTGCCCCCTAAGCCATTTAAAAACAATAATTTCCTCGTATAACTTTTGTTGTAATGGAATTGTTTCATTCAGTCCATTATCTGATTAAAATATATGCGACATGCATACAATACAGGTAAGCTGCCTCAGGCAGGTTCATTGGAGAGGCAGTAGTGGCAGAAAAATTTGCCAGATAAATTCTTATTGTAGAGCTGTTTAATGATGAAAGAAGTTCCTTCACTAAATAAGGTGAAGAAAAGAAGTCATCTTCAGTACAATTATTGTCAAAGCATTTCTTAGTTTTAGAAACAACTTTGATTGAAAATATTAGTACAGATGGCAGACCTACAAAGCTTTTCCTCTTGGTAAAACTATTAGGGGTCTGCATAACAAAACTCCTGAGTTACAAAAATCAAAGTAAAAACTGTGTTTGAGACTTTGTGACTATCTGAAATGGAACGCTGATCTAGGCTGCTTGGTAGTCTCAAAATCCCTCCCTCACAAAATGTTTTGTTTTTATTCTGGCATTTACTAGTGACACAGTGAGCTTGCATTTCATTTTGAATTCAGTACTGAATTTCCCCCTTCCAATCAGATTCTTATAAGGGGAGAGCAAGGAGCACTTGCAGCCCAAAGGGAGTTGCCATTCTCCTTCTCACCTTCTTCCTACTTCACTCCTACTTGTGGGCTTGAGCAACACTTTTTTTTCTTTCTGAAAGTAGAAAATAGAGTTGTGCACTGAAAAAAATGTCCGTTTCAATTTTGGATCTGGGGGTTATTCTGAACCAACTATGCACCATTACTGTTTTCTTCCAGCTGGGGCATTGCCAGCTTGGATCTAATCTGTTTTTGTTGTTGCTGTTATCATGATGAGTTTCAGCCTCATTCATTGCATTGTGGGCTTCCAGGCTCTTTGGGGCACCTGTTTTTGCACTTAAAGGTACCAGAATCACACAGAACACTGTCCTCTCTCTAAATCATCGACCCAAGTTTTTTTCAATTACACTGCACGCTCTGGGGTCTCCTGTTGGGGAGGGGCAGTAATGCAACCCCCTGCTCTAGTTCCCACCACTTAATCCATTGGTTTACCTGGTTACCTCCTCTATTCCATGGGGTGTGTTGGTTGGGGTTAAGAAATTGTACCTACCATTGTGGGTGATGTTCTACTGAATTGAATTGTTGTTCTTATGATTTTATTGTAGTTTTAACATTTGTTGTGTCTGCCCTGAGCCCACTCGTGGGGAGGGTGGAATATAAATCTACTAACTCAAAGAAAATCAACAACAATGGACCCCAAAGAAGGTGAGTGTTGGTGGGTGCACATGTACATACTATGGGAAAGCAGGGCGGAGGTGGTGGCATAAAAACAATTTTGCTTTATTTCACTTTATTCCTTTTCTATAGTGCACCTTTGGTGCTGTGTTTCCCTGTGCTTATTCCCAGGGAAGTGTCTTTAGAATTGCAGCCTATGTTTGAAGTCGTCCAGGGCTTTTATCAAGTTTGATTGATTGAATAGACCATTCTCTTCTCCCCATGGCACTTTCCCTCACAGCAATCATCCAAGTGCCCTGTTTGGGATGGGGGAGAGATGGACCTGTGAATGGTTAGTGCTGCAAAACAAATCAAGAGGCACTCAAGAAAGTCTACTCAGATGTAAGTCCCATGTTATACAATAATCCTTACTCCTAGGGAAGTGTCTTTGAAATTGCATCCTATGAATTAAGTCTCTCCCTTCCAAATGTTTCCAAAGCTGAGATGTGAGGAGATGTCTCCCCTTGTTGAAGATTCATCCAGTTGGCAGGGAAACAATGCCATTCCCAAGGTCGCAATTGGAAAAAGATGCACTTATGCTCATCACATTTTCCTTCCCACCAACAGAGTTAATTAATAAAGTAAGGAGTCTCTACCCTTGGGATCTGATTGATTAATGCTGTTAAGAGAAGCAAGAATGTTGCAATGTCAGGCAAGCATAGTGCCTGCCTGCAGCTGCTGCAAGGTATAAACTGAAATGAAACACTTAGCTCTTTGGTGGGAGAGACTCATTACAGTTTAGTTTCCTGGATTTGGTTCAGTGTTACAGAAACTGCTTTAACAAAACAAAACAGTAATTTGGGGGTGTATTTTGGCTCATTTCCCCCATTTTCCACACATCAGTAGAAAAGCCTAATAGTGGTGTGTATGTGGGGGGGGGTGTCTTGCTCAGGATAGGCAGAAGATACTCCGCTGCAATTTTGGTGACCTTTGGTTGAAAAACAATGATTCCCTCCTCCCCTGGAAGCCCCGCCCCTAGGAAATAATGGAAACAAACAATGACTTGGGGACCAGCTTGCTCAGGGGTCTGTAGAATTCGAAGGTTTTGCCCATTTGCTTTATACTTGGGGGTTCTTTGACGGACAGGCAGAAGACACTGTGCTGCAAATTTGTTGACATTTGGCTGAAAAACAATTATGCCAGCCCCCTGGAAGTCCTCCATAGGAAATAATGGAATGAATGATAGCTGTGAGGGGATCTGCAAGGGAAACCTTCCTGACTTTCTGAAAGGAAACAAACAAACCACAACAAGGAAGGAAGGTAATGAAAAGTTAAATTTTTTTTAGTGTCAGTCACTATAAGAGTAGGGAAATGAAATGAATACAGACAGAGCTTTTTTTCTTTAAATGCTGGAGCTGGCTGAAGCTCTTTTACTACCTGGCTGCTGCTTCATGGCCATTTTAGGAATTAATACACATACACTGGGTGTTCAATCTGCTTAAAATTTAGCGGTTCTTTAGATTAGAGTGAGGACTGTGTTCTGTGTGATTTTGGTGCCATCAAGCAAAAACAGCTGCTCCAGAGCTTCTAATTGGCCCCCCCTTCTCTTCTCCATTGAAAAGAAACATGAAAGTCATGAGAACAGAAAAAAACTGAAGAATCTTGAGTCTGACCTGGCAACATCCCACTGGAAAAAGTACCCAGTCTTAAGAAACATTTTGCTCAACAGCCCTGGATACAAAAACACAACAGACATTTTCAAAATGTACACCTCTTAAAAAGTATGCTCAAAAATATTAATATTAACCACACTTTGAGTAGTCTATGATTATTGAATTTGTTGTTTCCCTGCACAAATTAATGAATTCAGCTATAATTGTTAGTGTCATCAAGGACCATTCCAGTCTAACCATGTAGTACATATTGGAGTATGAAATTATCTGTCATATCTATATATACTATAATTTTCTGATGTCTTATCAAGATGTACCTCAAGTGCTTTTTGGACTGCATGCAGAGAATAAGACCCTAGGCTTACACAATCGGCAATGTGTGTACTGTAATTTTTTTAATGTGGCCTTGTAAGCCACAAAAGTGTAATTATCATTTTTAATTTTTAATGAAGTAATTGTTATTGCTTTACAGTTTGTCTGACCTTTTAAAAGCCACCTTTACCAAGCAGCTGATGTTTGTTCATCCATTTGCCATTGCACATTAAGTGGATGGTAAGTCATTAGATTCCAGACATCTCTCAATGTTGAATGTACACACTGTGCAACTGAAGCACTTAAGAGTCATGTCTTGAAAAGTCTGTAGTAACGCATATGGGAGATGGGATGGTGATCGTACAGGCTTGGGTCATTGCAGGCAGAAACAAGGTTGCATGAGGGATTATAGTAATTGTAGAAAACAGCTGGCTGAACAGCTTGCCTACCTGTCAGGAGAGCTAGCTTTACTAAAATCCCAAATACCACCTCCTTGTCTTCTTCAGAACTCAGTAATCCTTTGTGCACTCACTTACAAAGATGATTACAAAGAAAATTTTATGTTCATCTTTGAACTATCGATCTGGTTTCTTCTAAATAGTCTCCAGGGCTGAAATAATACATTATGTCAAGGCGTCGATGCCGGGGAAGCTTCCTAGCTGGCTCTACTGTTATTAGTTGAGGATGTTCATATTCGCAAGCTGTCTTGCTTCATTTTAGGGGTGTGCAGATTTTTTTGGTTTGTTTTTAATAACTTGATTGATTTTTTTTTCATTTCTTGTTTTTATTTTTCTATTGGTTTCAGAGGGGGAAGACTATAGTTAGAATGATTTCTTTGTTTTGCATCCAATTTCCATGAAATTTTGGGTGAATAGGCTAAATTTCAGGCAGGCGAAAGCATCCCCATTCCACAGCCAGTTCAAGGCTAAACAATCTGTAGTTATAATGTCTTTGTTTCCTCCTAATCAGGATGAGATTCTGAGGGGTGGTCCCTAGCTAAATTTCAAGCAGATAGGAGGAAGGGTTCAATTTTATATTGCATTAAAACTCTTGCTTCCAGAGTAGGCAGAGGCATATTTTTGGCAGATACAGAAAGCATCCTGCTTTATAGGTCAGACACAACACCTCTTAGTTATACCGCAAAACAACCTTTCCAAAAGATGCTCTGATCTGAGTGCTCACAAATCTTCAGTGGAATAGTTTCCCAATTGTGAGATAGCTACTGATAATACCTTGTTTAGATGCCATGACATCCTAACATCATGCACAGATGTAATTTCCAATGCATTTTCTTCCTTTTTAGGTATTATGAATGAATCACTGTGACTCCAAGGGTTATCACCTTGCTATCTAAACCCCATACCTGTACACCTCCTAGTATGATAAAAGATAAAGCAGCTATGCCTCCTTGTTCCCATATCCTCCCTGGTTCTGTTGCTCTGCATTATCAGATTTCAGTATATGTATCTGGATTGGTAGGAGCTAGCCACTATATTTACAAGCTGGATCCCAGACTGCTGTTGTTATTTAGACTGACTCTGAGGTAGGAACATCTGCTAGGAAATCTTGGGGCCACAGAATCCGCCAGACCAGAAGGTAGGATCGCCAATTTTGTTTCCTCTCACTGTCCCTTTAATGTCATTTGTATCATTGGTATGTATCTGATGAAGTGAGCAACAACTAAGTGAAACTTATGCTGGAATAATCTTGGTTAGTTAGGTGCCACTTGATTTATATTTTCCTGTATTTTCAATTTGATCTGCAAGCAATGGTCTGGTGATGTTATTTAGCTGCATGCCCTGAAAATCTTCAGCTGCCCAGTTCCACCCATTAAAATTCTATGTAAGGGTCAGGATCAGGACATCTTTTCCTGATCAATTAGTATCCTTACTGGGAGGTACAACTCCTCAAAGACCAAGAGTATCCAGGCTTCAAATCCAGGAAGTGCAACTCAGACCTTTTGGACTCTGAATTGGACCACCCATTAACCAAGGCAGAATATTCTGCAAGGAACTTCAGCTGAGATGGCAGGGGGCACAATGCAAAATCATGACTAGCATTACAGTGGAAGGCTTCAGGAGAAGGCAAGGTACCTTTAAATTCTAGTTTGCTGTAAATTAATAGATTTCATGCTCAGTCGCAAACTGATTATCCTTGAATCTGACTGCCAAACGAAGGCTAAATTGCAATATCCATGATCAATATCTAGCTGTCCAAAAACTCTAATGGCCTCATCCAGAATATCTTGAAGAGATATTCCACTGAGGCCTTGTGGGAAGTGCTGTATAAAAATCTTGAGTAGAGGATTATTCATATGCATTTTACCAGGAAACAGGGATTTGACCTGGGAAACTGTAGTTTTAAAGATGAGTGATAAAAAGGGTTTGGTTTGCAGAAACTGTATGATGAAGGGAGGGAGTTTATTGTGCTGGTGAAAGCTATCTTTCTCCCTTAGGAGCTGTTTTAGAGACAAATCTTCTTGCAGGGCACAACTCCTGCCAGAATCACTTCTTTTGCTCCATTGACCTGTCTGGTCCTCCTGCCATATCCAATCAGCTGTATTGTTCTCTGAACACTTACATGGCTTACTATTTTTTCTCCTCCTCTTTACCATGGTCAGTGTAAATAGTCTCAAACTCTCCACTGTGATAACTTGTGCAATAAATCCAGGCAGGAGACCATTTTACAGCCTCTCTTAGGTTGTACATTCAAGACCCCTGAATTTGCTGAGAGTAAGAACAAACAACTTACAAAGCTTACCTTTGGTCTCCCACACTGACTTTGATTGTGGCAAAGGAGCATTTATTCAACTCTAAGAGGCTGCTGTTTCATCTGCACCCCTTTTTGACCTCAGGCATTACTAGCTGAGGCTTAAATGTTGTGGATTTCCAACTGGGTGTTTTATCTCAGTACTGAAATAAAAATCTATTTATTTGGGGGGCCCTATTCCCTTGTTCCCATTGCTTGCTGCCACTCAGATTGGCAGTGGGCGAAAAAAATTAAAAAAATAGAATGTTACATCACTTCTGGTCTACCTCCTCCCCCCAATATAACCATAACGTTTCCAGTGATTTCTAGAGTTACCTATATCACTTCTGGGTTTTTTACTGGAACAGATGTGATGCCTTAGCTAGTGTTGCAGCCCCCATATCCCCACCCATAGACCTCCTCTAATTTGTTTCTTTATCTGAAACAAAAGACAAATATAATTTTAAAAGGTTTTTTAAGAGGGGGCAATATCTAATATAGCATTTCAAATGTCATCCAACAGTCCCTGGGTTAAATGTAACATCCTTAACATTTTCCAGTCATTTTTTCACCACTATTACTGTAAAGTCCCTCATGTGGTTTGTGGTTTGTCACATTTCACGAACCACGAACTTTCACAAACCTGCCCCGGCTCACGAACTGGTTTGTTTGGTTCATGAAAACATCACATCCACGTCAGCAACTCATCACTTCTGGGTCAGCAGAAGGTCACGTCCTGGCCAGCAGAAGGCTACTTCCGGGTCAGCAGATGGTCTGCAGGAAGTCCATCCCCTGTTGCCTAGGAAACTGATTGATCAGTGCCAGGGTGTCTGCAGTGACGAATGAAAAAACAAACCAAACGAACCAGCCTAAAGTTCATGGTGGTTCGTCAGAAATGGGCTCTGATGAACTGCCAGTTTGCGAACCACGAACCGGCCCAGTTCGTCATGAACTTTGCTTCGTATTTTGGTTTGTGCCCATCTCTATGGGAAAGGTTTAACTAACATATTCGGGGGGTTACTAAAGATAAAAAAGGTGCTTAATGATCTGCGATGGCTGGACAAGTAGGGCTTATCAGATCCCTGGATAACCCAGTTTTGGAGAGTGGATAAGGGAAGATGGGCAGTGTGTGGAGGTGATTAATTCAGGAACTCCTGGAAGACTCTATTGTCTTAAGATTTTCGCACATCTCTGGGGATGTGGGGCTGATAGCCAGTCTTGCCTATAACTTACATGCCAGTAATTTTCCAACTCCTGGCCAAGGGTTGGCTGCCATTTCCTGCTTCGCCAGGCAGCATTTGTGTGTTTTTAATACAGATGAGGAGAGGGGTTTATGATATAGCCATATTCATAAGTTTTCCTATTAGCATGAGGGTCAGGGCCAACTGCCAACAAGGGAGGGTGGGGTTTGGGGAGGGGAGGGATATATATGGGGTATAATGTCACTGAGTTCACCATCTAAATCAGCTGTTTTCTCTAGGAGAACTGATCTCTGTATTTGGTGATCAGCGGTAATTCCAGGAGATCTCCAGGCCCCACTTGAATGCTGACAACCCTAGAAACACAAGAGGAAGCTGGGGGGGGGGCACATTTAGTAGGGCCTGAACAGTAGAGAGAATATACTACAACTCTCCCTAGAGTACAACAACAACAACAATAACAACATTCGATTTATATACAAATGGACCGAACTTGCTGTATGTTGGTATGTACATTAATGTTTACAAGTTGTCACCTCTCTAAGCAGGGTTGCCAGCCCTGTGCCAACAGCAACCCTCAGGAGCTTTTGGGTTGTTGGGCATAGGGAGGGAGACTCGCTGACATGTTAAAGTCAGTGATAGGTGAAGTCATAAGGAACTGATACCAATATATCAGCAATGCTCTAGGGATTCCCACAAGCTCTATAGTAAAGACAACAGAGGTTGAGGAAATTCCTAGAGTGACTCATACAAAGTGACTGGAAGTGATGTTGCCACACCCACAATATCCCCCTCTTTTTTTCTTGCTGCTCAGTTGCCTGAGAGCAGGTGAGAATGTACGGAGGCAGGAGGTTGCCTGCTATGAGCAAGCACTAGCAGCCCTACTCTCTACTTCTCTGCTGTGAAATACTGACATGTTTATACCATACTTTCCATTTCTGTCTCTTCAGATAATCATGGGGACCTGGTAATTTTTGGAATTTGATGCTACAGAATTTGCTAAAAAAATGTTACTTACATTCAAACTTACCATGATTGAAATTGAATTTTGTTTATTTATGTCATTTATGTTCCGCCTTTCTCTCTGAGGGCCAAGCTACACATGACGAAAGACACTTGCCTGGCAAGTGGATTGAGTGGAGGGCAAGTGAACAGGGAGAAATACACTTGCCATTCAAGTGTCATTTGTCACTTGTAGCTTGGCCCTGAGACTCAAGGCGGATTACATAGTGATAGATTAGTACAGTCAGTATCAAGGACATTTTCATACAGTATCAAGGACATTTTCATACAGTGTCAAGGACATTTCCATAAACAATGCCATAGGGTAACTAAATACAAGTTTACAAAGACATAGCATTAGCAACGATCCAATACAGAGCTGAAGAATTGCTGAAACAGAACATAATCAGTTCTAGGACTGACATTAAGTAACATAAGCACAGGTAGTATATAGGAGTACATATTCAAAGCAACAGATAATATGGAAGGCAACATAGTGGGGAAATCTATAGTGTCTAACTCGTTAGCGAAGCATCTGAGACCTCCTCCCTACAATACTTCCCTTCTGAGTATTTGTTGTATTTATTTTTATTTTATTACATTTCTAGATCGTCCACCCCATCAGACAGGCTCAGGGCATCAGTAAAAAGCCTTTTTGAATAATTCAGTTTTGCATCATTTGCGGAAAGCCAGGAGAGTGCTGGCTCTCCTGATCTCCTCAGGCAGGCAGTTCCACAGTGATGTTCATGCTCCTGCTCACGCCTGCTAAGTCGAGCTGCAGCATTTTGCACCAATTAGAGCCTCCTTGTTAACTTAGATTGGAGACCAATGTAGAGCGCATCACAATAGTTTTGATGTTACCATAGCATGGATCTAGGTGGCCAGGTCGGCTGTGTCAAGGTAAGAAGCTATCTTCCAGGCTAGAGTGAGATTGTAGTAAGAATTTATATTTGAGTTGAGCCTCTCATTGGATTGCTTCAATGTTTTGTGCAAAGTTCTAATGGGAATGTATGTTGAGGTGCTTTAAAATATCAACTTCTACCGGCATTTTGGCATAAGTTGCATTCTGTACTGCAGGGTCATGGCCGGTCACACTTGCATAATTAAACTAATTTGTAAATTATACACTGTGGCTTGCAGTAGCTTTTGCACCAGTGTAGACAGTGGACAGAATGTTTTTGATCAGCTCTGATGAAGAGAACTGTGATTCTCGAAAGCTTATGCTACAGTAAAGTTGGTTAGTCTTAAAGGTGCTACTGGACTCTTTTCTATTGACGTAGTATGAGAACATACACATGTGAATTATTTTATATACAGATAGCTGGATTGATTTTGTCATCAATAAACATCATGTTGAGCAGCTGTTAGGGACAAAGGGAGATACCTCACATCTGTAATTCACTAAATGTCAAAAATAACTGTTTTGCGTGGCTGTGGACATGGAGGAAGATGCAAGAAAACAGTATGAAAACACGTATGCACAATATATTTTTGCATGATCAAATGTGTGCCACCTGATTGATTACAGGCAGTTTGTCAGATATTTAGATGCTGATTGAACTGCATGTGCACTTAAAGACACCCTTTATCTTCTGTTAAATGCTTATTCAGCAGCCAATGTAATCCAGTTAGATCATTAGTGATATTATTAATCAATGAGTACTATCACTGACCCCCGGTCCCTAGGGCCAGTGGAGGGGTGTTGGTTCAAGAACAAAACATACTTCTGTGGGCAAGAACCCTCGTACCCAAGGTTGCAAGGTTTGCCAGCAGTTTCAGAGACTGAGGAAACAAAGCTTTCAGTTATACCAGGGGTGAATTAAGAAGTCAGCCCTGCAAGACAGACCACCAGCAGACTGAGTTCCACAAAATCAGTTAACTGGTACCTGGACCAAATAGGCCAGGACACTGGATTCAGATTGAGGCCCCCAAACCCAATAACACTACACAAGAGTACAATTAATATATTTATTAAGAATTGTACCAAAGATTACATACATTGTGCAAGACAGGAAAGAAAATAATAAAATCTACCTTACTAGAATCTAAAATAGGTTTCTGTTACTTAATAATCCAGATGTTACCTTGACAGGTCAAACCACAAAGTCCAAACAGAACAGCATGCCAGAGCCAACAATCATCCAGTTGCTATTCCAAAATATCCAAGGGCTGACATCTAAGCTGGATGGCAATCCAAGAGTAAGGTGTCTAAAGGCCAGATGTCCAAGATGCTAACTCAAAATCCCATTCTTTTCCATATCTCCTGCAACATGGGGTGACTCCATGGACCAATCAGGGTGTTACTAACACATGTGACATGGTTGTCTGCAGCTAAGATGTGCCCCCTAATTAGAGCAACTAGCCCCCACTGAACTATGAGCACTAAGGAGATGGGATGCACAAGATGAACCTTCTTCTCTGATCATCTTTTGGGTTCTCGCTAGGGAGAATGACAGGGTACAAAATGAAATAAATAAATTTTGTAGATTGTTTTGCAGAGTTGCAACATGTAGAAACTTCTCATTATGTAACACTGATGTCGGACAAATGGCATCAGAGAGTATGGGCTTTGCTGGCATCTGCAACACCACTTTCCCTTTGTGGCATTCACTTGGGTAATCTAAATTCTTCTCTTTCTTGCCTCTGATTAGATAAGACATTGTCATTATTGACCTAGACAGAAGTGTCCCTTAGAATTCAAGTTTCCTCCACGTTGACTAATGGAGAAGGGTCGAATGGAGAGTCACATTATTATTAGAATTATGAATTATTTAAGAAGACATACACATCATTAAGGTGTCATTTATTACACCAGGTTTTGAAACCTATATTAACCTCCTGCACAGTACTGTTTGTTAGTTAAGATAGAGTGGGAGACTGGGGAATGGCCTGACTTAACACTGAGGGGAGGAAATGACCCTGAGAAATGAGTGAGGCAAGGAAGGGTGTTGGAGAATACAAGGCAATTCTAGACAGTAATCCTTGGAAGTTCCGATATGTGAACTGTGAAACATTGTTCTAATTCCATTTGACAATTGCTATTGATATGAGTATGCCAGAAAAAGTCTGAATTTCAGGTATTCTCAAGATTAACAGAAGGCAAAAGAGAGAGGTGGGAAAGAAGCTGAATAGAAGGTTATAAATCAGCTTTTTTGTTCCCTCTATGATGACTAGCTTCAAGCTGCTTCTTTCCCTCCATATGCAGGCTGACTGAGATTTTAATGCACTGTTTATGACTGTAATAAATACAGAGCCACTGTCATGGAACATTCCAGCACTTTTTCTAATTCTTATCCTCTGAGCTGTGTGGTTAGGTTATGAGATGGCTGTTTATGAGTCTGAGATGTAGGCACTTCAGTAAAACAGCCCTTTATATTGGGCAAGTTATGTTATCCAGTACATTTCTCTGTGGGTTCCACAAAAGAGGCATTGTGAAAAAAAAACCTGGACAAATGGCATCTGAAGTAAAATCACACAGAAATGTCAGGACACGAGGTATTTTTCTTCAAGATTGCTATCATCCATGGCATAGGGTGAATGTTTAAGTTGGGTGTGCCCCCAAAAAACTTCCTGCTTCATTGTCGTCCAACACCAATAAAAATTGGTATGTGTAGTTCTTTAAGAGGAGGTACAAGTATACATGCCTACTGACTTGATGACCAGCAATGAGAGACTGCTCTGAGGTTTGGTGTGGTGTTTGGATGGAGAGTGTGGGAATGACCCACTCACCCCTTGATTTCCATTTTAATTTGTCAAAGCCATCATTCTCCACATCTGCCTGCTGGCACCACAGTTTCAAGGGAGGGGAGCCCAATGTAGTAGGTGAGGACAGCTTTATTCATCCCCCTACATTGCCTGTTTTCTTCTCGCATTGTATATATCTGATCTCCTCCTTCTATATGCTAGTTTCTTTTGTTAGTAGAAATGCTCAGAATACAAGTGAAAACTGTTCTCACATGCTCTCTCATTTCTCTCTATCAAGGGATCCTTTGTCTGTGCTTGAAGTGAGCCAATCTTGGGCTATACCTTAGGGAAGGATTTAAAATAGTAGAGAGTGTGGGAGACAGTACTTAAGTTTTAATCTTTATTGAACACATAACATTAACAGAAGGAACAGCAGGAAAATGCAGGTCCTAAATTTAGCGAATTACTGAGCTACAAGTAACTAGATGGTATATAAAATCTCATAAGCATTCAGGGAATAAGCAACAGCAAGCAGAACCCACCCTTGGTTTTGTTATGACTGAGCATTCAGTGTACTCAGACACATACACACACAGAGAATAATGTGGTAAGTTGGAGGGTAGGGCTTAAGAATCTTCTCTGTGAACAGCCTCCAGAGCAAAGGGAAGGGATAAATTCATGAAGCCAGGAAGCTAGGACCGGAAGGGAAGACAGATTAAAGATGCAGAGCAGGAAGTTACATGCATTGCCTGATTCTGCAGTTGGAGACATTGCAAAGTAGTGAGGGGGAGGGTCTGGATAAGAAGGGTGGGATGTCTGTTTATTGATTTGAGTAATGGAGGAGCAATCCTTGGGGATCAGATTGAACTCTATTTTTTCCCTTGTTGAGATGTTCTTTCTACTCAGTTTTTTCTTGGGCAGTTATTACTATTGGGGCCAACTTCTATTGGTTGCATTTTCAGGACTAAAGAACATAGGATGTCCAAATTTGGTTATAAGAAAGAAGAAGGAAGGAAGAAGATAATATATAAAGCAATGGGGGAGAAAGAAAATGATAAGAAATGGTCATATGAATGATATGTATCAGTAGAAGAATTATGCTGTAGGTGAGATAACTGAATTACCTGAGTGCTTGAGCTGGTTAATGTCTGTTAACAAAGGCTAGGAGGAGGCAGATGACTGCTGACTGCAGTAATGATTACATCTGCATTGTAAGGAAGATAGCTGGATGATCCTAGAAGGTCAGTTATTAATCTGTAAACCTTGATAGTTCTCTCGATAGAGCTCTCAGGTAGCCAAGAATAGAACCTTTGACAAGGGAATATCCAGGCCCTCAAGCGAATCTGGCTACTTCCCTACTGCACTACATAACTTCAAATTCTTCTACTTCAGATATCACTGATTCCTCCAGCATCCAGACTGATTGCAGATAGTGGCATTCTATTGGGTAATGCCCACTATCCATCAGTTGATCAAAATTATGTAACACTATGTGAAGGTATACTCATCGCAACATCATACTTGAGTTTCAGAAAATGGAAGACTTGTTTTCACTTACCATGAAGCTTCCTTTCTCGGTGGTCCAGGAATGGGGCATCTTTACTCTTGGGATTCAGATCCTCCTTGCCAAAGGCAAGGTCAGTCAGCTGATTCAATCCTGGAGGGAGGGGGGCTTATCTCAGGGATCTCCAGTCCATTTCCAAGCCTTGGCTCTCCCCATTGATCCCAAATATTACTGGAAAAAACTCCCCTCAGCTCTCATTGGTATAAACCTTATAAGTGAGTAAACAACATTAACAGTAAAAGCCAAGCTACCAGTGATGAATGACACTTGAACGGCAAGTGAACAGACTCACGTTTATTCCTCCCTGTTCACTTGCGCTCCACTTGCGCACCAGTGATCAAGTGGAGCACAAGTGAACAGGGAGTTACAAGTAGAGGTGGGCAAAAACAGCAATACGAACAAAAAAAAGGCCATGAACAGCCCAATCAGTTGTTCGCAAGCAAGCTGTTCATGAGGCCCCGTTCCCAAAGAACATGTGTTCGTTCCAAGCCCTGTTCGTGGTGTTCATCAGCCGTTTGTTAAGCCAGACAGTCTGATGCCTTTCAATCAATTCCCTTGGCAACAGTAGGCACAGACTTTCTGAACTCTGTCTGAACACCTGTTGCCCTGGAAACCCCAATCTAAGCCCAGGGGCACTTCACCCCTGACTCAGGGCCAAGCTACACATGACGAATGACACTTGAACAGCAAGTGTATTTCTCCCTGTTCACTTGCCCTCCACTCAATCCACTTGCCGTTCAAGTGTCATTCGTCATGTGTAGCTTGGCCCTCAGTCGCTTGTCAGGGAAAATCCTGACAAGGGCTGATTGCAGCCTGCTGGGGTTTAAATTTCCCTCTCCCTGCTGCTGTTTGCAATGCCCTGTTGTGAAATGCCCTTCTCCCTGCTGCTGTTTGCAAATGGCATGGGGAACCTTCTTCCCTTCAGAGTCTCCCCTCCCTCCTTCCATCCGGCTGGAAGGAGGGAGACTTTGAAGGAAAGGAGGTTCCCCACACCGTTTGCAAACGACATGCGGAACCTTCTTCCTTTCAGAGTCTCCCCCTCCCTGTAACCAGCTGGAAGGAAGGAGACTTTGAAGGAAAGGAGGTCCCCCATGCCGGAACCTTCGTCCCTTCAGATTCTCCCCTCCCTCCCTCCCTCCAGCCAGCTGGAAGGAGGGAGACTTTGAAGGGAAGGAGGTTCCCCACACCGTTTGCAAATGGTGCAGAGAACTTTCTTCCCTTCCAAGTCTCCCCCCTCGCTCCCACAAACAGCCAACCACGAACATGTTTGTGAACAGGGTCATGTTTGTGGTTGTTCGTGATTCCCTCTTCGTGGATGGCAATGAGTAACGAACATCGTGTTTGGGTGTTTTTCCTGTTCATGCCCACCTCTAGCTACAAGCTACGAGTGTCATTCGTCACTTGTAGCTTGGCCCTAAGCTAACACCATTTTCTAGACTAGTTGTTTAGAGTATTCTCTTGTAATGTTTTATTCTATAGACTCTCTCTCTAAACTTTGGTGTGAGCATGACTATCATTCTGGTTCTCCAGCACACTTCCGCTTCACCTGGAAGTCTTCCCTGATAGAATTAGGGTGGGTAGGACTGCTGCACTCCTGGACAACCAAGAAAGGAAGCTTCATGGTAAGTGAAAATAAATCTTCCATTCTCTGGGGGTCCTAGGAGTGGAGCAGTCCTTACTCTTGGGACATAAAAAAGCAGTATGCCCCAGGATGGGTTGTTTGGCTTCTGTGTCTAGATAGTGTGCTGCAGTACCCTCCTACCAAAGGCCACTTCTGAGGAGAACCACTTATCAATTCTATGTCTGGTGAAGGAGTGTACTGATTTTGAGGTAGCAACTTTACAGGTCGTCTCTAATGATGGAAAGGACCTGTAGTCTGCTGACGTTGCTGCTCTCCTTAAGAAATATGCCACGATGCCTTGAAGTGGTTATATCCCTTTAGCCTTGTATGCCAGAATAATACATCCCATGATCCACCTACTCAGTGTGGATGTGGACACTTTCTACCTTAGTAAGGATTTTCTGAATGATACAAATAAGGTCTCAGACTTGTGAAACTGTGGTGTCCTATCCATGTAGAAACTCAAAGATCTACGCACAAGAAAGCAGTGCCACTCCTTTTACTTTTGATGCTTTGGATTAGGGCAAAAGGTGGGCAATATTATCTCTTCCATCCTTTAAAAGGTAGAATTCATCTTTGGGACAAAGGCTGGATCAGGTCTTAACGCTACTCTATCATTATGGGAAATGCGAGCTCCCTATCTACTGAAAGAGCTTGCAGCTTGACACTTGTCTAGCTGATGTGATTCCCACTAGGAAGATGGTCTTAAAAGTTAGTTCTTTTAGTGGGCACATGGCTATGGGTTCAAAGGGTTTTCTAGATAAGGCTTTCAATACTAGATTAAGATTCTACATGGGGAACCAGTGAATCTGGGGAGGGTTTAGCAGTGAAGTCCCCCTTAAGAATCTCTTGATATGGGAATGATGTATGAGAGAATTTCCCTTCTAAGATTCCCTTATTGCTGAGATAGCTGCTACTACCTGCCTTTAAAGAGTTCTGGTTCCAAGCCCTTTAACAAAACCTTCTTGTAGGAAAGATAAAATTTCCTTAACTAGTACTGATAAAGGATCCATGTCTCTAACTAGGCACCATGTCAGAAACACTGGCCAGATGTTGGTATAAAGTTTGTTTGTAGAGCTTTTTCTAGAGGCTAACATGGTAAATATTACATCCTCTGTATTACTCAATCCTATTAGTTGTTTATGCTCAATCTCCAAGCTCTGAGGTTTAGTAGAGCTGGTCATGGGTGTGTTAGAAGGTCCTCCTTTATTGGAAGTTACTAGGGATCCATTACTGAGAGTCTCTTCAAATCTTAGACCCACGACCTTCTTGGCTTGAAGGATGCTATTAGAATTACTTCCGCTTATGCCCAGTTGTGGAAGACTCAGGAGATACCATCTATGGAAGACTGGATTTTGAAAGTTCTGAATATGGCAGAAATGGACAAACTAACGAGGAAATTGAAAGAACAAGAAGTATTGGAATATACATTAAGTTGGGAAAAATTCAAGAAATATGTGGAGAAAAAATGGGACATGAAGGGGAAATTGTGGTCTTTGGATAGTTGTTAAGGGGGAGATAGAACTTTACTTAAGGTTAAAAGGGGGTATATTTTACTGTATTTTATTGGATTGGTATAGAGTTATAGTATTATAGTATTATAAAGTTAAGAGTAAGATAGTGTATTCATATGGGAAGTAATAAGGTTGAATAATAAGGTTGAATAGGTAATAGGGAGTATATATAATATTTTTGTGATGTATTAGAAGCAATAGATTTATAATATAGATAATAGGTATTTAAGGATTAGTATTTTATATATATATATATATATAATATATATATATATATATTTTAGTTAGTTCATGTATGCATTATATACTTATATATTTTGTATACTCTTAAGTTAGATAAGTATTATATTGATATAGTTAATACAATTAAATAGACTAGATTAGTATGTATTATATATATATATATATATTATACATATTATTATAGATTTTAAGAATTTATAGTATATATTCTTTAGGTTAAGTTGGGTATGGAAAACTGTTGGGAGTCACTAGATAAGGGAGGGGGGAAAGGATGGGGAAAATGTAATGGGGTGGAAAATGATAATGATTATCATGTTTATGTTTGTTAACCCATCCAATAAAAAATTTTGGGAAAAAAAAGAATTACTTCCGCTTTTTGTTCTATGATTTTCTGAACTACTATGTGTAATGGCTGTATTGGCAGAAATATTGGCTGTATTGTGAAGGCCATTTGGTGTTTAAGGCATCTGTTCCTACTGCCCCAGGGTCTCTTTTCCTTGAGAAGAATCTCAGAAGCTGGTAGTTTTGACTGCTCGCAAATAGATCCACCTCCGTCCAGCCAAATCTCTGACAGACTTGTTGGAATATCTCTCTGGAAAACATTTGTTCCAATTGGTCCATTACTCTCCTGTTTGGCCAATCTGCAAAGGAGGTGTCCTATCCTGCTATGTGTACTGCTTTTAGCAAGTTTAGGTGTTTCTCTGCCCATCTTAACATAATGCTTACTTCTTTGTGTAGGGATTTGAATTTGGTACCTCCTTGTCTGTTTACATAAGCCTTGGATGTCATATTGTCTGTCTGCACCAACACATGTTGACCAGTCATAAGATCCTGGAATTTCACCAGGCCTAGTTTGATAGCTTTGAGCTCTAGAAGGTTTATTCTGTTAACCTTCTCTTCTTTCGACCAGGTGCCCTATGCCATTCTTCCCTGAATGTGGGCTCCCCAGCCCAACAGGCTTGCATCCATTGTCATCACTATTCTCTTTGGTTCCCTGACAGGGGTGCCATCGTGGAAGTGGACTGGATCCAGCCACTAGCCAAACTCCTGTTGGAAATTCATTGGTAATCAAACTAATTTGGACCTCTTGTGTGTTATATGGCAACAGGAGCCTTTGGAGGGCATAAGCACGAGATCTTAACTACTGGAGAACATCCTGACATGAGACCACCATCCCCAGAAGCTGTGTTAGAAGCATCACTTCTACTTCCTGTTTCCTTAAGATCTCTGTTGCCACTGTCTGGATCTTCTGTGATAGGAAGACTTGTCTTGGGCTATGTCTATTACCTCCCCCAGATGGATAATTTTCTGGATTGAATGAAGACAGCTTTTCTCCTTGTTGATCACGAAGCAATGGTCCCGCAGGAATACTACAGTTCTTTTCACCGCTACCATTCCTTGATATAGGGATGGTGACTTGATCAAGATGCCGTATAGATATGGGATGAGGGATACTCCCTGCAACCTCAGATGTGCTACCAGGGCTACTAGGATTTTGTTGAATACCCTGGGTGATGATTTTAAGCCAAAGGGCAGAGCTTGATATTGGAAGTGTCTCCCATTGTAGGCAAAACATAAAAACCTTGGATGGCTTTCTCAAATTGGAATATATAAGTAGGCCTCCAGTAGATTGATGGATGCCAAAAAATCTCCCTTTTGGATGGCAGCTATGATGGATTTGAGGTTTTCCATCCTGAATTTTCTTGTCCTGATACATCTGTTTAACAATTTTTGGTCCAGTATAGTCCTTACATCACCATTCTTCTTTGGAACTATGAAGAACATCAATTATATCCCTTTGTGGTTCTGGTACCAGCTCTATGGCCTTATGTCCAGCAGACGTTTAATGGCTTTCTTCAAGAGCTGGTGTTTTTGACTCGACTGATTCTTTGGGATTTGGAGAAAATGTCTGGTTAGTACAGAATTGAATTCCATTGAGTAACCATTGGTCACAGTATTCAACACCATCTTGTCACTCACTGACTAATGCCAGGTGTATGCAAAGTCTTGTAACTATCCTCCAATCCTGAGTGTGCCTGCTGTCTTTGCATAGTCATACATGGATTCCCTTCTTTGATCCCTTGGCATTTTGACCAGATTTGGTGAAGAAGGGGAATCTATTGTCAAGGTTTGATCTGCCATCTTCCCTTCAGCAACCTGGAGAAGCCCGTGTGGGAAGGACGTTTGGACTCCTGAAATGACTGAAATATCTTTTTCTTCTTTTTTGATGGAAGGACTTTCCTCTTTTCTTTGTTATCTACCAGGCATTTGTCCAAACCTTCTCCATATAGGTTGATTCCTCTGAAGGAACCGTGGCTACTTTGGCTTGTGCCAAAGGGACCACATCCCAGTTCCTAAGCCAAGTGTTGTGTCTTGCTGTGACACTAAAAGCCATGGCTCTTGCTGATAATTGAAGGGTGTCTAAAGATGCATCTGCAGCAAAGGCTGTTGCCAGTGCAATTTTCTTGATTTCATCCTTCAGTTCTTTAGGAATGTTGCTGCTCTCTGCAGCCAAGTCCAAGGCCCATTAGAATTTTGCTCTAGCAAAGAGAGATCCTGCTGCGGAAGCTCTAAGAGATGTAGCTGAAGCTTCAAAATTCATGTGCAGAGCCTGCTGAATCTGTCTATCACAGGGGTCCATTCATAGACCATCTGCATCCATAGGTGCAGTCTGTGGTCCGTGGTCCAGTGACTAGTATAGCACTAGTCACTGGATCATCCACCAGAGGCAGTTTGATCTTTTTTGCAGCTCCTGGAACCAATGAGTAGAACTTAGAGAAGATAGGGTGACTAGCTTTAAGTTTAGCTGGATTTTCCCATGCAGTCTTCATTAGGTTATAAAAGGCTGCTGGAAGGGGAATCCCTGATGGTGCTACCAGGACTGCTATTTGAATGGGGGAATTAGCTTGCAGTCTGGATTTGAATTAGTGTGGATCTTAACCAGCTATACCAGAGTCACTCTTTCAGATCACTTGTGCAATAAAGAGGTGAGACTAATAAAGATAAAATGTTTTTTTACTAATAGTGTTGCGTATTCCTAAAATAACACACACAAACATAAGAACATAAGAACATAAGCAAAGCCATGTTGGATCAGGCCAGTGGCCCATCCAGTCCAACATTCTGTCACACACAGTGGCTAGAAATCCAGTGCCATCTAAAGGACTGTCAGTGAGGCCAGGACACCAGAAGCCCTCCCACTTCCTTCCTTCCAGCACCAAGACAACAGAGCACCACCTCCCCACAAAGAGAATACCATCTATCTCCTGTGGCTAATAGCCACTGATGGACCTCTGCTCCATATATTTGTCCAGTCCCCTCTTGAAGCTGGCAATGCTTGTAGCTGCCACCACCTCCTGTGGCAACGAATTCCATGTGTTTATCACCCTTTGTGTAAAGTAGTATTTTCTTCTATCTGTTCTAACCCGACTGCTCAATAATTTCATAGAGTGCCCACGAGTTCTTGTATTGTGAGAAAGGGAGAAAAACACATCTTTCTCGACCTTCTCTAACCCGTGCATTATCTTGTAAACCTCTATCATGTCTCCCCTCAGTCGTCTTTTCTCCAGGCTAAAGAGCCCCAAGCGCCTCAATCTTTCCTCATAGGGAAAGTGTTCCAACCCTTTAATCATTTTAGTTGCCCTTCTCTGTACTTTTTCCAGTGCTATGATATCTTTTTTAAGGTGTGGCGACCAGAACTGTACACAGTACTCCAAATGAGGCCTCACCATCGATTTATACAGAGGCATTATGATACCGGCTGATTTGTTTTCAATCCCTTTCCTAATAACCCCTAGCATAGCATTAGCTTTTTTTATGGCAGTCGCACACTGTGCTGACGTTTTTAGTGAGTTATCTATCATGACTCCAAGATCTCTCTCTTGGTCAGTCTCCGCCAGTTCAGACCCCATCAACTTGTATTTATATTTTGGATTTTTGGTTCCAATGTGCATTACTTTGCACTTGGCTACATTGAACCTCATTTGCCACATGGATGCCCACTCTTCTAGCCTCGACAGATCCCTTTGGAGTGCCTCACAATCCTCTCTGGCTTTCACCACCCTGAACAATTTCGTGTCATCTGCAAATTTAGCCACTTCACTGCTTAATCCCAATTCCAAATCATTAATAAACAAGTTAAAAAGCATTGGACCCAATACCGACCCCTGTGGCACCCCACTGCTCACCACCCTCCACTGTGAGAAGTGCCCGTTTATGCTCACTCTCTGTTTCCTATTAATTAGCCAGTTTTCGATCCACAAGAGGACTTGGCCCTTTATCCCATAGCTACTGAGCTTACTTAGGAGCCTTTGATGAGGAACTTTGTCAAAAGCTTTCTGGAAGTCAAGATAAACAACATCTATCGGGTCTCCCTTGTCCACTTGTTTGTTCACTCCCTCAAAGAACTCTAACAGATTGGTGAGACAAGATCTTCCCTTACAGAACCCATGCTGAGTTTTCCTCATCAGCTTTTGGTCATCAATGTGCCCACTAATTTTATTTTTGATAATAGTTTCCACCAACTTACCCGGTATTGACGTCAGGCTGACTGGCCTGTAATTTCCCGGATCTCCCCTGGAACCTTTTTTAAAGATGGGGACAACATTAGCTACCTTCCAGTCCTCAGGAACAGATGCAGAGTTTAATGACAGATTACATATTTTTGTGAGGAGATCTACAAGTTCACACTTGAGTTCTTTCAGAACTCTTGGATGTATGCCATCTGGGCCCGGTGATTTATCAGTTTTTAAATTATCTAGCAGTCGCATAACCTCCTCTCTCGTCACCTCAATGTGACTCAGGTCTTTCAAAACCCCTCCCAAAGTCAGTGCTTCCGGAGTGGGCATGCACTTCTTATCTTCCACAGTGAAGACAGAAGCAAAGAACGCATTCAGCTTCTCGGCCATTTCCCTATCACCCTTTAGTAATCCTTTTACGCCTTGGTCATCCAAGGGCCCCACGGCCTCCCTAGCTGGTTTCCTACTTCTAATATATTTAAAGAATTGTTTATTGTTTTTCTTTATGTTCTTTGCAATATGCTCCTCATATTCCCTTTTTGCCTGTCTGATCACAGACTTGCACTTTTTTTGCCACAGCTTATGCTCCTTTTTATCAACCTCACTCCGACTAGTTTTCCACTGCCTAAAAGAATCCTTTTTACCTTTTACAGCTTCTATTACATTGCTTGTTAACCATGCTGGCCTTTTCCTAAACCTATTTGTGCCTTTCCTAACCAGCGGTATATATTTAATTTGAGCTTCCAGGATTGTAGTTTTAAATAGTCTCCAAGATTCCCCAAGTGTTTTGACCTTTTTTACTTTCCCTTTCAGTTTCTTCTTCACGTACCCCCTCATCTCAGAAAAGTTACCCCTTTTGAAGTTAAACATGGCTGTGTTGGTCTTATTTGGCAATTTCCTATTTATACATATGTTGTACTCAATAACATTATGGTCACTGTTCCCAAGTGGTGCAATCACATTTACATCTCTCACCAGGTCTTCAGCATTACTGAGGACCAAATCCAGGATCACCTCTCCCCTAGTAGGTTCTGTAACCATCTGTTCCATAGCACAGTCATTGAGACAGTCTAGAAACTCACTTTCTCTCCCCCGATTCGAACACCCATTGGCCCAGTCAATGTGTGGGTAGTTAAAATCACCCATTACAACACAGTTTTTTTGTTTAGCAGCCATCTTTAATCCTGTCATCATTTTATAATCCTCCTCTATTTTCTGATCTGGAGGGCGATAACAAACTCCCACAGTTAAGTTTCCATTTGGGCCCGTAATTTCAACCCATAGCATTTCCAGAAGCGAATCTAATTCAGTTACCTTCTCAATCTTACTGGAATGTATACCTTCTCTGACATATAGAGCCACCCCACCACCAACCCTTCCCTCCCTATCCTTCCGATATAATTTATATCCAGGAATCACCGTGTCCCACTGATTTTCCTCATCCCACCAAGTTTCTGATATGCCCACAATGTCTATGGATTCGCCCAACACTAAACATTCCAGCTCCCCAATTTTACCTCGGACACTTCTAGCATTTGTATATAAACACCTGTAACTTCCCCGGCACACTTTGCCTCGAGACGTAGTTAGGTCATCTGCACTGTTTGTCTCCATCTCAGTTGACAACTCTAATCTATCTCCCTGTAGAAGTGTTATACCTAGCCCTTCATCTCTCTGAGATGAACCATCCTGAACCAGAGACACTTTATCTCTTGTCGGCTTTCCCCTAGCATTTAGTTTAAAAACTGCTCTGCCACCTTTTTGATTTTAAGTGCCAGCAGCCGGGTTCCTTCTCGGGACAAGTGGAGACCGTCTCTCTTGTACAGCTCCCGCTTGTCCCAAAAAGAATCCCAGTGCCTAACAAACTTGAACCCTTCCTCCCTACACCATCGTCTCATCCACGCATTGAGACTCCTGATCTGCGTTTGTCTCTCTGGCCCTGCGCGTGGAACAGGTAGCACTTCTGAGAAGGCTACCTTGGAGGTCCTGGCCTTGAGTCTCCTGCCTAACAGCCTAAATTTTTGTTCCAAGACCTCACGACTGCATTTCCCAACATCGTTGGTTCCAACATGGACCACGACCGCTGACTCTTCCCCAGCACTATCTACCAGCCTATCTATAACACGCGTAATGTCCGCTACCTTCGCACCAGGCAGGCAAGTCACCATACGGTCAGAACGCGGTTGTGCCACCCAGCTATCTACTTGTCTAAGGATCGAATCACCAACTACCAAGAGCCTCCCTCCCGCCCCACCCAGGGATGGTTCCTTGATGCGAAAGGAAACCTGCTCACCAACTGAAGAAGAGGTCCCTTCTGAGGGCATGTTCCCCTTATCCTCAATACGGTGCCCTGATTCCACAAGATCCTCATTCTCCTTGACAACAAGAACGCTGCCATTTTTAGAGTGGGACACATCTGTCCTGTCCCTGAGAATCTTGTCCTCGTGCCTATCTAACTGTCTCCGCTTCTCCAGGTCAGCCACCTTGGCCTCAAGGGTACGTACTCGTTCCCTGAGAACCAGGAGCTCCTTGCAGCGAGCACACATCCAGGACTTCTGACCAGAAGGCAGATAGTCATACATGTGACACTCAGTGCAATACACTGGAAAGCCCCCAACCCCCTGCTGGCATTCTGACTTCATTATTCTGTTTTAGGAATAACACACTAAGAGGAAAGAAAACGGCTATGATCCCCCGGCTAAGAGCCACAGGCCAAGAGCCCTTTAGCTCTCGCCAAAGGCTCGCGCCCCTGCCCAGCAGTTGCCTTTTCAATGCAAAAGGTCACTTCCTGCTAAGCACAGGAGGTGAGCACAAAGGGGGTGTGTGGCTTGTACTCCAGCAACCCCCAGCAGCCTTACAAACACACTCACCCTCAAACACAATCAAGCCCAAACACACTCAGCCTCAAAACTACACTCAAATCAACACAAAACTACACACAAAAAGCCCCAAAGCTAGAGAGGACCACCCTTAGCTTCTCAGCTTAACCCACCACAGCCAAGAAAGGCAAAAAGGCAAAAAGCCCTTACCTCCTCTAGCAGCTGCAGACCATGTGCTCCTGAGCCCAGGTGACTCTGCTCTGCCCTGCCCCTGCCCAGCAGTTGCCTTTTCAATGCAAAAGGTCACTTCCTGCTAAGCACAGGAGGTGAGCACAAAGGGGTGTGTGTGTGTGGCTTGTACTCCAGCAACCCCCAGCAGCCTTACAAACACACTCACCCTCAAACACAATCAAGCCCAAACACACTCAGCCTCAAAACTACACTCAAATCAACACAAAACTACACACAAAAAGCCCCAAAGCTAGAGAGGACCACCCTTAGCTTCTCAGCTTAACCCACCACAGCCAAGAAAGGCAAAAAGGCAAAAAGCCCTTACCTCCTCTAGCAGCTGCAGACCATGTGCTCCTGAGCCCAGGTGACTCTACATACAAGAGACTAGGAAATAAAGAGTTGGAAAAATAGAGCCGGTTGCATTAGTGGGAGAGCCCACTTGAGATCGATGGAACTGGGTATACTCACCTGGTCACTGTGTGGAAGAAAGATGTAGCAGCGAAGCGTGGTGGTATCTAATGCTTGCACTAGACTCGAATAGAGAGGCAGCGGAGGTTCAGGATAGGAATGGCACGCGCGCCTCATGGCCGGGGAGGCCAGCTTAAATACCCCAAAACGTACCCTGGGGCAGGTGCCTTTCCCTGTGGTTCTCAAAAGGGGAACAAAGGCTTAATGGCTCTACAACTACCCTTGATGGGCCACTTTAGTGTCTGATTGTAAGATTGTGACACCTCGGGAAGAGGGGACAAAGGAGGGGAGGGGAGTGCTGGGCGGGTTGATTGGATTGGCCAGGAAGCTGGCATTGTCTTGATGGCATCAGCTCTGGAATGCGGTGGCTGTATTGAGATGCGTCCATTAGCTGTTCTGGACAGTCGGCACTTAGCTTCCATTCCGGGGCAGCTTCCAAGATATGCAGAGCAGGGCGAGGCTGGCCGCTGTGGATGTGATCAGCTCACTTCCACGAAATGGCAGCCTTGAGGTAAACTGTCCAGGATGGCTCTTTACTGCTTTGGAACATGGCTTCTTCCTTGGCATGGCTTGGGCTTGCTAGCAGGCTGCCCAGTGGCGAGGGCAGACTCAGTGACCGGCCCGCAAGGAGTTCTCCATGGGAAATGATCAGGGGGTGCCTGGCCAGGCTTGTGGAGGCTCCCTCTGGCTGGCACTGTGCTGCTGGCAGCGTGGCTCTGGGCCCAGGTGAGATAGGTGCCCAGGGAAGCAGGAGACAGGCATAGATTGTACAGTCCTTTGCAGCAGTGAGAACAGGAAATGCTGCCCCAAATGCTGCCCCAAAACAGAGTCTTTGGTGGATCTTTAAAACAGCAACGCAGGAAACTGACACAGTTCATGGCAGGCCCCATAACAGGAGGAGGAGGGTCCCTGGCAACAATGGAGCTGTCCCTGCTTTTGGTAGTGTTCTTTCAGTCCCTTCTGGAAAATCTGAGTCTATCTCCTCTTTTCCTTTGATTTTGTGAGAAATCTCTAGGACTCTCAGTACCTTAGGGCATAGCTTGGAATATAGCTCCTGCATCATGGAGACAGATTCCTTTTCCTCATCTGACAAACCCCCTTCCTCCTTATCGAGGAACAGTCTGATGCCTCAGAGTCCTCCGACAGGAGATTTAACAAAGGGATGTGTTCTCTATGGCTGCTTAATGACTCTTATTTTTAGATCGGGGGAGGGAGAGTAACATCCCCTTTCCCTGTTTTGGCTGACCCTCCTGTCTGCCTAAGGATCCAACCTCAGCCATGTCCTGAGTGTGTTCCTTCAGGACTCCTTAAACTCCTTTCTCATCTCCATTCTAATCCATGCCAGTAGATTAGCTTTTGTGTCCTCCCCTGCCAGATCCATGTCCTGGATCTTACCCCTTTTCTAGCTTGCTGGGAAGCCCTGGAGGAAGTGGAGGCTGAGTTAGATAAATCAAAGTCAAACACTGTGGTTCCTGAGTATTGGGAGATTGCAAGGCCCGCCTTAGCCAACATTCCTGCCAAAAGAAGATTTTCCTGCCGAAAGTGAAAGTGGAAGCATACCACAGGCTTCTCTGAGTTCCTGGTTATGCAGAGAATACGAAGGGACTGGGGGAGGGGTCTTTGGCCAGCTGGATCCTCTCTCTCCTTTTCCACAATACAACCCCTGCTTCCCTCTGCGTCGGTCTTACTGCATTTCAGTCATGACTCTTCAGATCGGAGCTGTACTTTCGCTGACACTGGGGCCTGCTCCTTAAAGCTTGTGGGAGCCGCTGTGATTGTCATCGCTCAGTGTCAGGCTGTTGCAGACTCAACTGGGCCTTCGATTCTGAAGAGGGGTGCCCTCTTGGCCCCAAAGGCTGGGGACCTCACTGAGAGTCTGAGCTGGTGGCCATGAGTCTAGTTGCACCTAGGACTTTCGACTTACATGCTCACCACAGCTTCAAGCACTATGAAAGGAGACAGCAAAAGTGTCCTTTCCTTCCTGCACGAGCTCTCCTCCTCTTCCTCCTCCTGATGCTTTTCTGAGTTGGCAAAACTGCAGAAATATCTCTGTGTGTATGATTCACATTCTAAGCAACCCCTACCTTATCTGAATCACAATCCTGCCACAAAGAACCACTGTAGGCTCCCCTTTCCTTCACGCAGTAGACTATTCCTTATGAAAGACGGGCCAGGAATAGACCTTGGTTGCATGACTTTTAGTTTTCTGGGATTTCAAAGTGTATTTCAAAGGGCTTAACATGTTCTTGCTGTGTTCCTACCTTGCCCCTTGAAGATAGGAGATGGAGGGAGAGAAAGTTACCCTGCCTTATGGTGTCTTTTCCAGATTAATAGAGCATTTGGTGACTGAGAAAAAATACAGGATTTTGCTGAAAAATTTGGTATCTTTCCTAGCTATCCATTATCCAGCATCAAAAACCTCTTACTTCCCTCCTGTTGAATTCTATACCTATACCCTCAAACAGAGGAAAATGTAAGGTTGTTGCAAAATAAGTAGCACTTGAAGACTAATTTTCTCTGTTATTAATATTAATATTCAATTAACTCATCACTTCATTTTAAACAGTTTTTTTAAAAGTTTCTATTGGAAATGCATCCCATTCTGGCACAGCTATTTGATTCATTTTGGCCATAGATTATATGTACAGGGCCTTAGTTTACTGTGTGTGAGGTCACCTTGATGCCTTTTCTCTTCTGGCTGCTAGTAAATCCAAGTCAATGAAAGAGTGACAGTTAAGCCCAAAGCTTTTCCATTGAGTCTGACAGGTTATTTTGACTTCTAGAAGCCATGTTGAACTGCTGCACACTCTGCGTTTGAAAAGAAAGATGGAAAGCAAGAGAAATGAATTGAAAATGGAAAGATCTACTGCAGACTGTTGCAAGCAGGGAAATTAGAAAGAAGCATGAGCCCTAGATTCTGTAAGCACGAGAAAATCCTTCTTTATTCAGGGCAGATTTCAAACTACTGACCCAAGACATCAGATGTCAAGGAAACTAACTCTCTCAGAATCTCTGAAGTGTTATTGTGGTGCATGAGATCGCTATCCTATGT
This sequence comes from Eublepharis macularius, assembly GCF_028583425.1. NCBI lineage: Eukaryota > Metazoa > Chordata > Lepidosauria > Squamata > Eublepharidae > Eublepharis > Eublepharis macularius. The sequence continues at coordinate 69,911,754 of NC_072795.1, forward strand.
TCAAGAATTAAAGGAAGGTTACTGAAGTGGAGTGCTCCAGGCATCCACGTGGAAGGGAAGTCTCTCCCCTGCCTCAACATGCACTTTTAGCAAGGGGGAAAATAAAATAAAAGGAAGAGAGAAATACATTAAAAAGAAGATCAGTATACCAGTTAGCTAGGATTTTTAACAACATTGTTTCAGCCAGATGTTGGAGATGTTTACAGTATGAATTATCCTGTGATAACAGCCATAGAGTATAGTTCCCTCTCAGTTAGAATGTGGTTAGAAACAAGGGAATTAAAAATGATGAAAAGAGTGTCTCTGTTAAAATGCTCCCCCTTGATTTTATTTCAGGATGATCAAGTTCAGCAAGGAAACAATTCCATAGCAGTGTGAGATTGAAAATGCGTCTAAGTCAGCTGCGAATGATCATAGCCTTGCTTCTGTATGCTCAGTGGGGTTAAAGAAACCAGAGTGATCAGTGGAGGAGGATGGCTTTCTTCTCCAAATAATGCTTAGTTATATTCTTGCTGTTTCTTCATAATTCAAGTATTTCCAAACCTTGGCAGGGAAAGAGCTGACACCCTAGACTTTATAGTAGTGTCTGCATTCAGCTGTATAGTACTTTCTCAGCTTCCCTGTGGGGTTATGTAAGATGCATGAAGGCATTAAGTTGAGCTCTTACTTTCAGAGATAAAGAAGCACTAAAATGTTAGTAATAATTCAGCCCCAGTTTTCTGAATGGGTTGAAACTCCTTTTAAATTCTTTTAGTATTTTAACTATAATAACTTAGGCTTGAAACCTAACTCATGAACAAAGAGACATACTTTCTAAGGGATCATTTCAACAGCAGTTTGGTTTTGATCAGGTACTGGTGGCAGTAATTCAACATGGAATATGAGTGAGGCCAACCGTGGAAGGGGCATTTTTCGTATGCGGCCAATAAGGGTGAACTCTGAAACCAAATATATTGCTAGAATGACACATAGAAACAGCTGGAACAGATTTCCAAGGCTAGCAATCTATTGATATATGTTTCTTCATTGCTTTAAAAGCCTATAGAAGAGGAAATGACTTGATTTCCCTTTACAATGTTTTAATGTCCAATGAAATATTTAAAAAATGAGATGGTTTTTTGTGCTGCCATTTTGATATTTTCCCTTCATCAGTTGCTTAATTTTTTTTTAAAAAATCTGAAATTTGATGGCCTTTTAGAATTCTGACATCAGATTGAATTATATTGAAATTTGATGAAAGTCAGACAAAGGAATCATCTCTTGATGTAGATGACCAAGGCTGCAAGTTTCTGCAGAGTCTATGCCAAAATTGATATCAGGCTAAAATGGCGGTGTGCAAATTCTGAAGGTCATACCTGAGTCTAAATGTCCTCGTCAGTTTGAAACATTTTATTTCAAGCATCCTACCTTGGAATTTGCTGCAGCATATTCACAGGTGGGTTTTTAATGCTGAATTCAGTGCCACTTTTATGTTTCCTTTGGGAAAGGAGAGAACAGATGTTCTTCTTTATGGCAGCCTTATTTTAAGCGCATGGAAACTGTGTTATGGTGTTCATGTGCTCTACCCCTTAATGCATAGATTTGTCTATATAAGCTGATCTCCAAACTGTTTATTACTTGTTAGCAAATGTTCCCACTTACAAATTTGGTTTGTGTTACATTGGACTTGGGAAAAGGTGAGACATGTTGTACAGAACCTCAAAGTATACTACAAGATATAAGATGCAGTTATCATGGCTAAAGGCAATAAATAGTAATTAATGGGGTGGATCCTAACTAGACATGGGCATGAACAGGGAAAAAAAAACCCCGAACATGGTGTTCGTTGTTAATTGCCATCCATGAACAATGAACACTGACAAACATGACCTGTTCCTGAACATGTTCATTGTTCGTGGGGGCCAGCAGGCTTTCCTCCAGCCATCAAGAGCCCTATCACACTACTCCTAGAAACCCTACCTGAGCAGGCAGCAAGAAATGTACCAATAATAAATAATAGCTTGGCCCCAGAGCCTGTCAGCAGCCCTGGAACTTAAAGAGGTAGATCCCTATCCCACCACACACAAAGAAAATTCAAGCTCTAATGCACTCTTCCCCTCCCTCTCTCAAAATGCCAGCAGCAACTGTCTCTCCCTCACTGTCTGCAAAACCAGAGCTGGGAGCCCCCCTCCCCACTGCTCTTTGCTTCCTTGTAACAAATTTGGAGCTCCACACTTGAAAAGAAAACCTGCCTATCAAGCTAAATTGGGCTTTGATTGGGGTTCCCAGGGTAACAGCAGGAGTTCAGACAGAGTTCAGGCAGTCCCTGCCTCCGGTTGCCAAGGGAATTGATTGCAGGTGCCAGACTGTCTGGCTTGACCAACAGCAACGAACAATGCTTGCAACAACCACCTGTTCATTTAGAATGGGGCCTCATGAACAATTTGTTCACGAACAGTTGATTGGGGTGTTCGTGGCTTTTTTTAGTTCGTATTGCTGTTTGTGCCCATCTCTAATCCTAACCCTATCCTACAACTCTGCTAAGCAAAGTTTATTCATTTATTTGTTAACATATTTATTCCCTGCTTTTCCTTTTGGCTCAAGTCTGAAGTCTTCCTTCAGTATTAGGAGCCTACATCTAAAGTGGCTCTTCTGTCAGAGAAAGAGTCATTTAAATTGGAGGAAAGCTACTTAGAGGATGGTTTGATACACCCAAATAGGAATGAAGTAATGTGGTCTCTACAACTCAGTCCAGTTATAATGCTGCAGCCAGAAGGTTTACTACAGTGACTCACAGTGATCATATCACTCTAATGTTCTTCCATCTGCACTGGCTCCCAGTTTGCTACCAGACTCAATTCATGGTGTTGGTATTGACCTTTAAAGCTCTATATAGCTTGGGGGCCAAGACTTCCTATGCCATATGAACTTACTCATGCACCTTCTGCTGGCCTACCTTATTGAGCTTTTGTAAGAAACTTTACTTTGTTTATTGTCTTCTTCATCTAATTGAAAATAGAATATGAACAATTTACTCCTTAATTTTTTTCCATGAAATTCTAGTAATGGAAATAAGTTTATTTATGCAAGAGTGCTTATGAAAAGACTGTGTTTTAATCTGTTAATTCATTGTGTATTATTTGTATATCTAAAACATTTCTATTCTGCTGGCACTGCCTACACCCAAATAGAGTCCCTAGGGTGGTGAACATCATGAGTTCCAGCACCTCTTTTTTTAGAAAAAAAAGCAAACAATACAATACAATACAATACAATACAATACAATACAATACAATACAATACAATACAATACAATACAATACGTCTTTCTAGTAGATGTTCTGTCTGTTTTTCTGTTTTCTGTAATTCTCTGTTGGAAATATGTATTGCTTTCTTAAAAAACATTATTGGAGGTAGATGCTCAACATTTGATCAAAGCACAGATCTGCATATCAACAAGCCACACTGACCCCCAAGTTTTTCACTGCTCAGATTGAATTAAAATGTTGCCACTCACACTTCTGTCTTAGCATTGGATGAGCAGTGTGCTTGCAATAGCAAAGTAGCCAGGGTGAGACCTGATGGTTTGTGGGCAGTACATGGGTGGAATATGATGGGTCATGGATAGTACTGGGAAGTGTTTGGGTGGAAAACAATCTGAGTAAGGTTTCCTTTTAAATTCTGTTATTTTTCAGCCCTTGGTAATGGTCACCTGCCAAAAGAAGATTTTTTAACTCACCTGATAATTATTTCAGTTTTTCTGTGCATTCTCTAAGAATGCTTGAAAAAGTTCCTGAGAGTTCTCTGAGAAAGTTTAGAAAAACTGATCTAAAGGATGTTCACCTTCCATCCTCCTCCCTAGGAGCCTCTCCCATTTCTCAAAACTTAGCTTGTCAAAGTGCTTTGTTGGCCAGCACAGGCCTCACCTCTAAGGTCTTGGCACTCTTGCAGAGTTTTGAGTGCCATAGGGGAGTGGGAGATATGGAATTCTCAGTGCCTTCTGGCTCAATTCCTTAAGTACAGTTGCATTGTGAACTCCTTTTCCAAGGTCCTATCAGCAGGACTCTAGGCTCTGAAGGCAATTCCTTTGCCATTGCTGAAGCCCTTTACATCATCTTTCCTTGCTGAACCCCCCTGTTCTTTGCAGGATATGTTTTGGGCAGAGGAGAACCAGGACCAGGAAGGGCTGTCTTGTGGCAGGGAGCATTGATGCCACAGCAAACCAATATGAGGATGCCTGTTCCAGAGTGTCTGGGTTCAACTTAGGCATATTATTTTCCAAATGCTTATGGAGGTTCATTTCTGAACACCTCCTCTCTCAATTCAAATTTTTGTTTTAATGGTCAGATAAGTAAAACAACAGATGATTGGCAAACCTATACAAAGAAGTCATGTTCTGTTCTGGCTATAAAACTTTTAAACTAGTCTAATGACTACAGGTGAGCTTTTTTTTAAAAAAACAACTGCGATTTTCCTCTTGTTCACTATGCTCTATATAAGTAAGCAGCATTGTAAAACTGTTATTGCTCTATGCAATGTGATAAATAAACAGCTGGTTGCTCCAAACTATAATGAGTACTTCAGAGAGCAAGATAAGTAAAGAATGCACCTTGGAGGATTAGAGATAGGTAATTTTTAAAAACAAAATCAGTAATCTGTAGGGTTGCCAGCCTCCACGTAGGAGCTGGAAATCTCCTGGAATTACAACTGACCTCCAGCTGACAGTGGTGTTATATGGGAGATTGTCAATAGGTAGTATTTTTCTTAGATCGTCTGCAGTGCCCTGCATATAACTGTGAGAACTGTGAGATAACACTTTCATCTGCCAGGCCACTCCATTGCTGACCTAAGATTAGCCGTTATCAAGCAGAGAAACTTCAAAGGAAAATTACTACATATGATTGCTTAAATTTGGAACAATGGATCCCCCAGGGTTGAATTGGGACATAGGATTTTTCTTCCATTACAGATGCTAACTTTACACACTGTGCACCCATGCTTTGTCTAGCTAATTACAACATGTATTATAGCCAGCTTCCTGACAATTTAATTTGCAATACTCCTCCCACCCTCTTCCTGGACTTTAAAGACTTCTACTTTGAAGACTCCTACTTTTTTCCACTCTATGTATCTGGTGAATAGAGCTTTGAGTCTCAAAAGCTCACATGCTGGAAATCTAGTTGGTCTCTACGGTGCTACTGGACCAGAATCTTGCTCTTCCACTACAGACCAACATTGCTACCCACCTGAAACCATGTTAAAATCATGTTTCTCATGTAGCTACACATACATTTCACAATGGAATCAATAGCTGCTCCACTGGGTGGTTTGCAAATGCAAATACAGCAGGAGGGAGTGGCTAACGTTGCTTCCGCCATCACAACCTTCTTTGGTCGCAAGCAAAAAAGAACCAGTGGGAGAGGGGCAGAAAATTCCCATTGCGTGTCTGATACAAAGTTCTCATGTTGGTCTCCAAATAACACAAGAACTTTGTAATATGTAAATGGACCCTCAGGCTAGTATTCACAGTTCCTCCTTTCTTCATTTTAACCTTGCAACAACCCTGTGAGTTGAGATAAAGAGACTAGGTCATTCAATGAGTTTCAGGATGTGCAGGGATTTAAACCTCCCTAGACCTAGTTGAAAATCCTAACCCTTACACTGCACAGCTTTTCTAAGTCAATTTCATGTTTCTTTTTCTAACACACAGATTTACTTCCATGTCAGAAAAAGTATGTACCAATGGCTGGATGGATAACAGAGACATATCTCAGCTTCCTAGGCAAAAATTTTGGCAGATTAACCTCCATGTTTCAAAAGGCAACATATGAAATGACACTGAAGTGCAAGCCAGACTGTGGGCAAGAAATAAGGAGAGCCAGGGGCATGTTCTCTTGTGCAAAGGGAGCATTCTCAGCATTTTGGGGCGGAGTGGGGAGGGGGGAACTCTAGAGTGCAGAGTTCTCTTACAAGGCATTCTGTTTCTCAGAGAACACAGCTTCTATTGTAATCCTCTCGACAAGTAAAGGAGACCTGAGGTAGAATAAGTTTCAGAATATTCCTTCCATTTAAACTGCTCTTTATACTCTTGACCCCCAGACCTTGTCATATTTCTGCTTATTCTTTTGACAGTCCAAGGTGGTTGTCAATTCTCACTATATGCAGATTTTCGGAGGTGGGGGGGGAATGTGATTTTTAAATGATTCTGATCAAGATGGGCAGCCATGTTAGTCTGTCTGTAGCAGTAGAAAACAGCAAGAGTCCAGTAGCACCTATAAGACTGACAAAAGTTGTGGTAGGGGATGAGCTTTCATGAGTCACAGGCTCCCTTCTTCAGATACAGCTAAATGATTCTAGTTTTCAATACGATTTATCCTTTAATCTCTCCAGTGAGAAAAGAAGCTCATAAAAGAGAGAATGCTGATAAACTCTTTTTGTTAGTATATGGCCGAGACAGTGGAAACAGTAAAACAGAGTGCACAGTGTCCTAAATAACATCTTCAGTGAACACAAGATGCTGTTTAGACTAAATAGCTGGGTGGCTGAGTTGTGGGAAGGAGGGAGTCTGAAGCTTCTCTCATCAATGTTACACCCCTGCTCCCAACATCACAGAACTGAAAAAGCTACAGAGAAGGTCAATATAAATGACTGGAGTATTTATTTATTGAGTGTGTTTGCTGATTTTCACTTCAGGGGCAGTATGGCTCTGTTTCTGCTTCATAGCGTTAGGCTTTTTCAGTAAAAAGCCTTGTCAGATTTAGACACAATCCTGGCCATCTGCAGGGCTGGTAAAAGCATTCACACCACAAAGGAACTCCATGTATCCGGTATATTTAAATGAGTTCTCTTATAATCCTTGGTCCTTGACAAAAACTCGCAGTTGCCATCAGATTCATATTTAGGCATCCTCTCATCAAGAGGATGGATGCATTGTTTTCTCTTAATTCATAGCCAACAATAGTTTTGGCCAATCAATAATTCAGTTTCTATGAATGAAGCTCTCTCTTTCTTGAACCCAATTCTATCTTAAATTGTTGCAGAGAGGTTTTTCTAACAGTGTGTCCACCCTATCTTTTACCCCTGGACCTGTGTGCAATCATCTTTTCAGTCTGCAGAGAGGTTACTTCATTTTATTTCCCTAATTTAACATGCTGTCTTTGAGCATCAAAACTGCTCTCATATTTCTACCATATTTCCTTTTTTGTCAGCACTGTTTGAAAATGCGGTCCACCAACTTCAAAAACCAGAAGCTGTCCCCAAGGTTTTGATCCTTAAAGTCGTTATGATTTACCGTTTTCCATAAAGAAAAGGAAAAATGTTCATAAATCAAGCAGGATTCAGATGAGCCCTTTGACTATTACCATCCTTTCTGTCCTGGTTAGCCAGGCAGTTCTTTCGGTGAATATGCTGTAAGTACAGATGACATCAACACTTCACCAAACAGCAGGACACATTAGACAGAGACACTGAACAGCCAGGGTTGAGTTTGGGTGGTGTGAGAGGAATCTTTGTCTGGGCGCTCTGGTAATTCTTGGCAGCCTGTGGGCATGCATGTATGCTCTCTCTCTCTCATATCTCATCCTGACTTCAAGGAACACAGGAAACCATTTGGTGCTTCCTTTCACAATTGCCTCTTTACAACAGCCCTGAAAGGCACCTTACGATGAGATACAGTGACTGGCTCAAGGCCAATAAGTGCACTTCATGGCTGCATGGGGGCACCACAATGGCCCTCCAAGGGAGACAAGGGTTAAACACCCTTTTCCTCCAGTGACCCTTCCTCAGTCTTCAAAGCAGCTGCCTAGAGCTGCAAATTAGCATTAAAAAGCCTGCACCTGATCAATATGGTGACAAAACATTCCTCCAATAAAAATTAGAATCAAAGTGTCAGCAGAAAGACAGACGGAAAGCAAAGTGCAGAAGATCCATGTTGTACAAAGGGGACAGTTTTCTTCTGGAAACTCCCCTTTCATTTTTAGTGAAGCATTAACTTTCTTTAAATTGTAAAAGATTAGTAGTACAAGGCACGTTTCATAATAATGCTGTATTATATGTAGCTGTGTTTTAAAATGAAATTTGAAAATGCGCCTTTGCATGCAGCAAAGTACCCTTTTGAGTCCCCTTCACTTTGGTAAAATTTCCTTTTAAAGAGCACTGATTACTAGTCTAACCCTTTACCTGAGTTCCAGCAGAAAGGGGCAGAAATACAGGTAGCTGGGGCAGGAGGAGAGAAGGAACATAAAATTGCTCTTGCAAATAGATAATAAGAATGGGCTTAAAAACAATAGTTTTGTCATTCTTATTATAATTATGGATTTATATGATTCCGTCTCAAAGCTTCATTATAGTCTTTGTTAAGAAAATTAGGTTTCTTTTGTTGAGACTGTAATGACATGTATATGATGCAAAACAACAACTGAAAAAAGCAACATATGCTTTTTTCTTTTATCATCTTGTACAATCTGTAGCTTTCTTTTTAACAGCATAGTTCAGAGATGAGGTTTAGTATACAGAACAATAATACAACTTGCTTTTCATAAAACAGGACAAGTAATATTTGGAAAAACAAGAGAAGTATACTAGAGAATTACTAGAAAGATCATCAAAATTGGAACTGAAGGATGAGGTTGGAAATGAAATCCTCTAGTCTGATAAGCAAGACACTATTATGAGCCAAGCCCAAATCTTCCTGAAATTCAGACCCAGCTCATAATGGCTTTTCCCAGTGTCAATGTTATCTGTTATCAGCAAATTCTTCCTCCTGCTGATCCCCTCCCTTCTGGCAAATTTACTGTGGTAAATCATTAAGTTCCCTGTGCCCTCTTATTAATGGATTGGATAGAGAAGGCTTCGGTATGATTCTCCAGGCTTCCTGGAAGCAATGGACCTTTCTGGGCATGCTCAGAGAAATCCAGCTTTGATCTGGCTGTAAAGATAAAGGCTTGAACTCTGGGGCACAAGTAAAGTTGTGCTGCATAAATGGTGACTTTCCTGCTTCCCCCTCCCTCTGTAGTGTCCTGTCCCCCCTTAAATTATGCCCCCTTGGGTCAGGGGAGCCAATGAATAACAAGGCAGGGGTCAAAGTTGTGGACTACTGAGGGGGAAATCAGTAAAAATTGCCCTTCCTTTCTTCTGCAAGAACAATTTCTTAGGTGAATAGAGGGGGAGGCTAAAACCCTCCATACCAACTCTCTATGCTGCTGTTTTCCTATTGCCAGAGTAAGTTTCAGAGAGGGTGGGACAAGTGGGAAAGTCAGCAGGCAAATTACCCCAGATGTCACTCCTAGCTTCCTGTGAAAAAAGCTCAAGAAAGTACTTGTTTTTTTGCCAGAGGGTTCTCTTGGAAACACAGGACTAATTGTTAGCAATCTGGGATCATTTTGCCCCATACAATGTAGTACCAGCACTTCAGCCAGTACAGCTGTTGTGCCAGTAATGATGCCAGTCTACCTTACAGATACTGCAGCTTGGTTCTAGATTGATGCACAGTGACACAGTGGAGATTACATCAGTAGGTGATGTAGGCATGCAACCAACATGAAATCAATGGGCTGATTTGTACCTATACAGACCCATCTTCTGTGACAGTAGCTTTATTTGCCTTCCCCTTTTCCTGTTCAACTGCATTCGTAAATGAAGGGCAGTCTCCCAAATGTAGCAGTACCTGACTGTTTTGGACCTTCCTTTCTACAAACTGTCCATATTCAGTAAGGCAATGGCCTCACTTAGAGCACTTATAGTAATACTAATATTGTATCAAGTAAAGGCATAGTTTATTTTAAGGATTAACACAGACTGTGTGCAGACATCACAGGATGTTAGCTGAGGTGGACTAGGCTAGAACATCGGACAGTTGTGCCTTTGAAATGATCTTAGTGACTAGGCTTCTATGGGACCTGTATTGTAAAATGAATTCAGATTAAGCCTCTGAAACTTGCTGCTTTCAAAGATGGGATCCTAGACCCTATGGACCATATTTGACCCAATAAGGCTGTTGTTACATTGCTTTTGCTAAAGGCATAAAATTGCTTTCTTGGGCTACTTAGGGTCCAACTGAAAGAAACTGTCCACTCTATAGGATTGTCTTAGCTAGGTGGTGAATTTTACTATGTAGCATGTGATATGGTTTGAATGGCTGAACTGTCATGCTTTGCAATTTATAAGAATTTTTCCCAGGATTCACTGAGATGCCTGTCTGCTCGCTGTGGCACAGTGTAAAAAAGGAGGACAAATCTGTATAGGTACAAGTCTACAAATTGATTTCTCATTTGTTGCAATCCATCAGGAAAGTTTTAGTGAGTGCATTTTCATGGAGGCTGAGGCCACGTTCAGTCACTTGGTATACAAAACCTTGACACAGAGCACTTACGAAAACGATTTACCTTTAGACAGTTGCACTTGTCCTTTGCCTTAATAAATGGCATCATGTATGGAATTCCTATTCACTACAAGTTTTGTTTAAATTAGATCACAATTTTCAGATCCCTTCTAATTTTTGGATTTGGGGACTGGGTCAGCAGGAAAAAAAACATAGGGAAGCTTACAGAGATGAACATTTCTGTAGATTTCCTTTCTGGGGCTCAGTCAGTGCACCTTATAAAAGTGGATTATGGACGAACTTTCAGTGGCCTAGGTCTCTCCAAACTGACTGCAAAGGAGTGAAACATTCTCCAGTGCTGCCAATCCAACCTAGGTCCCACCTGAATGAGAAAAATGAATAGTATCTAAAGTGGAATTTGTGGGTAAGAAAGATTTCTAGCTAGTCAAAAAGCCTGTTACACTAGGGTTTCTCTAGCCTCAAGTTAGCTGGAAATGAAAAATCATGTGCAGGAACTTGGGCAGCATTATTTAATTTATAACTGCAGATGACACTAAGAACCAAAACCTGTCCAATGAGTTATGATTTCACTTTTCTTTATGGGGATAAATTGACTACATTACAATCCACATAAATTGCATTATACCACAGCACTTTGTGAAGGGTTGTATATCAAGCAGCATTGCCTTCTTCACTAATGACACGATTGTCTGACACTAGTCTTGGCAGAGAGTGCACACAATTCAGTAAGGCCCCATGCCTATCACCCCTCATATATCTTTTCTTTCTTTTGCATCTTCATACAATCTGTAAGAAAGGAGAGAACACTACAGCAAGGTTTGATTGTGTCATGGAGTTACATCATAAAGAATATCATAGTATACATGGATTCTCAAGAAGCCCAGTTCATGTTTTATGTTTAAAAGCAAGAACATGGTTCGAATTCTCATGATTAAAATGTAGGAACAATGCCTGTTGGCAGGCAATAAACCTATGCTGGAGAGCCTGATGTTTAGACCTTTTCAGGAATTACATTTCTGGTGCTCCTTTCTCATGTTCTGGGAGACAGTGCTGTATATGATTCTCTCAGTATACATAATTGGCATTTGTGTGAAATGAACAACATACATACTTTTTCAGCCACAGTACATGCTACCTAAAATTCAGGATTTTGAGGGTACGTGTTTGCATGCACTGAAATGCAAAATACACAGCAATTTCCTCCTTTCTGCACAAAACAGTAATCATCCACCACAGGCAGACAACCCGGGAAAGAGTGCAGTAGGAGCTCTCCCATTGGAGAGTGATGATGTCACTTCCTCAAGCAATGTCAGCAGTGGGCATGCTCCTGTGCTTCGCAGGGGCCAATTTTCGCCCCCAATGGGATGAACTGGCTCCACACAAAATGCAGGAGCACGTCTGCCACAGGTGTAATAACATCACGAGGCATGTGTGTACATGAACAACCTAGGCAAGAGTGCAGCAGGAGCTCTCCCAGTGGGGTGCGATGATGTCACTTCCTCAAGCAATGTCATCGCACTGGCAGCAGGGCATGCTCCTGTGCTTTTCAGGGGGCAATTTTGGCCCCCAATGGGCTGAACTGGCCCTGCATAAAGCATGGGAGCACATCCGCCACCAGTGTGATGATGTTGCTTCAGGAAGTGATGTCATCATGGCAGCAGTAGGAGTGCATGCGCACGAACAATACTCCCTGGTAAGTACTGGGTGTCTCCCTACCCCGGCCAGGAGGATATAGGAACCTGGCAACCCTACCTACAACCATCACTCAGAAAAACATTTCATATTACCATCCCATTGCTTTTTGCTTCCTGCTGCTTTTCTTTCTTCTAGTTTTAGTCTCTCATTGGTTTCTTTTATTCTTTTAATGTCAGGCAATGGATTTGTAAAGGGGTTCATATAAACAACTCCATAGCTTCATATCCAAATCCAATGAATCCTGTTAGGAAATAAAGGACAACATTCAGGTGTTTCTCCCAAAAGGCCTGTAGCCTCACAACTGCGGCATTATGCATGGCTGCTCAATTTGTGATTCTTTCAATCATTCCCTTTATGCTTTGTAAAATAGTAGGAGTCTTCAGGGTCAGATGTAACTTATTTCTTGCACAAATGCATGCAGTCTTTGGAGGCAGATGCTGTGTGTATTTCCAGTGGATGAGAGCTAGTATCTGTTTCACAGCTTTTCTTTAAACAAAACTACAGGCATTTTCCTAGAGTTATATATATTGTAGGTGTGAATTTTCAGCTCTTCCTTGAAAGCCTGAATCTTCTTTGCAACTTCTAAGGTATCATAGCTAAAACAAATATTGGTCTCCCTGCCCCTTCACTTTCTTTGATTTCTAATGAATTAAACTGATGTCACATTTATTTATTTATTTATTTATTCATTCATATTTGTATCTCACTGTCTCCAAAAACAGGCCCAGAGTAGCTCACAACAATAAATACAAAATACAAATATAAAACTCCATAAAATAGAAAAGAGCAATCTGTCAGACTATGGAATCCCAGTTATCCAGAGTGCGTCTACCCCCTCTTGCAAGAAGCACAAGGTTTCTTGATTCCAAAAGGTATATTGAAAGACTGTGCTCATGATACAGGTGTCCATAATCCAAAGGCTGATGAGGCCCTTGGCTGAACGAAAGCTTTGTTGAGAATGGCATGCAAAGCGAAAGTTACAATACTTCAAACACCCATTCCCAGCCTCCCCCCAGTCCCGTCTGCGAATGCATGAGAAGACAAGGACATCAAGGTCGTTGGCTAGACTGAGTAGATAAGGACTCTTCGCTTCCATGGGTATGAGCGGCCTGGATGACACCTAGGCCTGGAGGGAGGAAAACTAGACAACTACTGATTATAACACAAGTTAATATGGCGTGACTCTGGCTAGAGAAATGACATCCTGACACAATCACAACAATCCAAAAATCAGGTGTTGTTAACAGACACAAAAGACTACTGTAAAAAGCTACAGGGATGTCTATGGTACAGTGATCAAGGCAGTAGGGGATGGGGTGTGGTGGACAGTAGGGGGACAGATCACTGGCACTGAACCAAAGGCCTGACGGAACATCTCCGTCTTACAGGCCGTGCGGAACTGCAACAAATCCCACAAGGCCTGGATCTCAATCAGAAGTGCATTCCACCAGGCCAGAGCCAAAGCCAAAAAGGTTCTGGCCCTGGTCAAGACCAAATGAATGTCCCTCAGGCCGGGGATCACCAGTAGCTGCTTATTCACAGAGCACAAGGCCCTGCAGGGGACATAATAGGAGAGGCGGTCCCCCAGGTATGCTGGTCCCGGTCTGTGATGAGTTTTAAACACCAAAACCAATACTTTGAACTGGACCCGGAACTCAGGCTCTTCATCATCGATGAAGGCCTTAATTGCACTCTGTCAAGAGTTCGGAGCTGGATTCCCCTATCTGTTGTCCCATGACCCAGATACAGAATCTCCACTCATCAGGGGATTCAATTTCAGAATAAATATATTGGTTGGATTTTGTAATATCTATTGGGCAGTATCATGTCCTTAAGTAGGGATGCTTGGGCACTCGCTATTTCGGCTTGCATCCTGTTTGACAGTTGTGAATAGAGACCTTTTTTAACGATAGGTTTGTCGATCTGTTCATGGGTGTTCAGCAGGTTTTTAAAACTGTATTACTTAATAACCATGCAGTTTAGCGCAGTTGGCTTTTCGTGCATGCACATTCTCAAAAAACCCAATTAAGTTCTAGTACCCCTCTGTCCTTGTGGCCTAATTGCTCAGCAGACAACTGGTTAAACAATCAGATCGCTCACAAATCATATAAATCAGTCATCAATAAATGTTGCCTTTCAATAACATCCTACCCTTTGGTGTTTTTTAACGAGTCCTTAGTTACTATATTGGCTGCCCCTCAGTTTGAATTAGCATCATCTTTGCGCATATGCAGTTTTGGAAAATCCCAGTATAAACTGGTATGACAGGCATTCACTGCTCAGCCCAGGGGATCAGCTCATATCTTATCACCCCTTTCAAACACGGTAAGTTTGACCATCTAACAAATTTGCAGTGAAATTTGCAGCATCCCTATCCCTAGCCTGTAGTCAACTTGGACTGGATAACAGCTTGCTAGAAGATGCAATTTTAATGGGTAGAAGGAAGGAATAAGAACAGCTTGCGCAATCCAGACTGGGTGTGACCCCCCTCCCCTCCATGGCAGAATCTGAATAGAATGTCTAAAAGTCAGTTACTTCTGATGATGAGATAACCACGCAGAGTCTCTATTCAATCCAAGTCTGGCTGAGTCAAATTTACATATGAATTCCAATTCAGCAGCTTCTCATTGTATTTTGTTTTTGAAAAGTTTCTATTGAACTATGGTGGTGACATTTAAGTCCTTAATGGAATGTCCTGGTAGTTTGAAGTGTTCTCCTACTGTTTTCTGGATATTGCCATTTTTTATGTCAGATTTGTGTCTATTTATTCTTTTATGAAGAGGCTGGCTGGTTTGTCCTACGTACAGAGCAGATGGATTTTGTTGACATATATAACAGCATATATTATTATTATTCATTTTTTATTATTTCATATTTATATCCCGCCCTTCCTGCAAGCAGGTTAAATTTCCTTCCCCTCCCCCAGGCCAGCGGAGGCCCAACCTTAGCCATGAGCCTGATGTCTTGCAGGCCTTGCGGAAAGACAATAAATCCCACTGGGCCCTGGTCTCAGTAGACAGAGTGTTCCACGAGGTAGGAGCCATGACTGAGAAAGCTCTGGATCTTGTTGTGGCCAGGCGGGCCTCCTTGGGACCACTAATAGCTGTTTTTGTCCGGATCGGAGAGTCCTCTGGGGAATATATGGGGAGAGATGGTCCCGCAGATACACTGGCCCCAGTCCGCATAGGGTCTTATAGGTAGACATGGGCATGAACGAACCCCCCCCCCCCGAACCCCCTGTTCATCGTTCGGTGCCATCCACGAACAATGAACAATGAACATGGACTGTTCCTGGACGTGTTCGTTGTTCATTGTTCATGGGGGCCAGAACCCCCCACTCTCCACTTAGCTCCCCCCTCCCCTCAAACCCACTTACCTGGCCCTTTAAAGATCCCTTTAAACTATCAGCTGGCAGGCAGCAGGGGGGATTCCCTGGCAGGCAGGGCCCTTTAAACATCCCAAAAACTGACCTTCCCAATGTCCAATACCCACCAAATTAGCAGGGGACATAGTCCTCACCGTAATCTGAAGATCCCCCAAGTTTCAGTGAGATTGCATCCTGGGAAATGCATGATCCACAGGTCTCCCCGTTGGCTGTCATTTTCTCTTCACAGTGGCAAAAATGGGACTCTCTGCTGGAAGTATTTTGAGGGGTTAAAGCCAGAAGGAAAGCCAGAAGGAGTTCAGACAGAGTTCAGTCCCTCCCTCTCTCTGGTTACCAAGGGGATTGATTGCAGCAGGCGTCAGACTGTCTGGCTTGCCAAAGGGCTGCTGAAGGCAATGAACAAAGCTTTTAACGACCACCTGTTATTTTAGGATGGGGCCTCATGAACAGCTTGCTCACAAACAGCAGATTGGGCTGTTCGTGGGTTTTTCCTGTTTGTAATGCTGTTCGTGCCCATGTCTACTTATAGGTCAATACTAGAACCTTGAATCTGATCTGGTACTCCACTGGCAACCAATGCAGCTCACATAGTATCGGTGTTATATGCGCTCTACTTGGCGTTCTTGTAATAACATGTGCCACTGCATTTTGCACCAGCTGTAATCTCCGGGTCAGGCTCAAGGGCAGTCCCGCGTGGAGCAAGTTACAGTAGTCGAACCCTGAGATGACCATTGCCTGGATCACTGTACTTAAGTCAAAGGTTGACAGGTAAGGGACAAGTTGCTTGGTCTGCCGCAGATGGAAAAAAAAGGACCTAACAACTGCTGCGACCTGTGCCCCCATTTTTGTCCATATCATGTTGCAGGATGAGCAGCTGTTGGCATCTGGGTCTGTTGCAGGGTCTGATTCCTGTGTTGGTGACTCTGTTAGCCGGTTCATGGTTGTTAGTGAGAAGTTGTTTAAGGCTGGGGGGCTGTCTATAGGCAAGGAGAGGTCTTCCACCCAGGGCTTGTGTGAGAGAGGCATCGTTTTCCAGGATGGGCTGTAGATCGCTGATGATACGTTGGATAGGTTTTGACCTGGCAACTATAGGTGACAACCAGTGGTGTTCTGCTGTTGGTTCTTTTTGGTTTGTCCTGGAAAAGGCTGTTTCTGGGTCTGGCCCTGTCAATTTGTTTACTCACCTCATTTGGTGGGTACTGTAGCCCCAAAAATGCTTGTTGTAAATCTCTTAAGTGAGAGTCCTGATCAAGAACACTGGAGAAGATATTATTGTAATGTAAGGCTTGGCTGTCGACAATAGACCGAGTGGTATATTTTGAGTGGTAGCTAGGGTTGCCAGCTTCAAGTTGGGAAATTCCTGGAGATCTAGGGGGTGAAACCTGGAGAAACCTGGAGAAAGTGGGGTTTTGGAAGGGAAAGGACCTTGGCATGGCATAATTCCATAGAGTCCACCCCCAAAGTAGCCATTTTCTCCAGGTGAACTGATCTCTGTGACCTGGAGACCAGTTGTAATTCCAAAAGATCTCCAGCCACTACCTGGAGGCTGGCAACCCTAGTGGTAGCTGGAAGCATGTAGATATGAGTATTGGTCAGTGTGTTTCTGGTATAAGGTGGTCATGAGTGATATGTGAGTGATATGTTAGAATTTCCCCTCTATGTCTTAGGGCCAAGCTACACATGACGAATGACACTTGAACGGCAAGTGGATTGAGTGGAGGGCAAGTGAACAGGGAGAAATACACTTGCTGTTCAAGTGTCATTCGTCATGTGTAGCTTGGCCCTCAGTTATCTGATACAGCAATTGTATTTAATTTTTATTTCCCCCCTAAGCAGAGTACCTTGCTTGCCCAGAGAGAATGTGCTATCCAGTGAACAGACTACTCAAAAATGGTTACCTAGCGGATAAGCAATGGGCTACAGATCAAAAACTGTCACCACAGAAGGGGTGTGTGTGTGCAGCGCAATATATATTGCATGGTGATCGGAATTCCCTGCTTTCTTAAGGATGCAAGATGGCAACCCCCATCCTTGTTCTGTAATAACTTCTTTGTTTGCCTGACTATGTAGTAGACAATAATAGGAATCCCTGTACTTTTAAGGTTTGGTCAGTATTTTCTGCACTGTACCCTTTATGGCAACTGGGTGTTTAGCAGGTGCTTATTTCCATTCTTTGAAAAGCTGATTCCTGAATACCAAAGCTTCTGCCAAAGATTTGAAATCTGACCAGACTGGGTTTTTCTCTGACTTCTTAGCAATCCTAGTTATTCTATAGACTTTCCCCTGATGATACAATTTCTAATTGTGTGCATGAGCCATTAGATTATTTATTAGAAGTAAGTCTTTCAAATCATACCCATTTTATTTGAAAATATAACTGTGCTTATTTCACCCTGCCAAAAGCCATTCTGATGGGTGTTCTGTAGAACAGGGAATGTATGCCTTGGGGCAGGGCAGTGAAAAAGCAAGCCTTGCTCTATGTCTACAGACAGAGATGATCCTGTGCATAAGAAATTCCTGGGCCTTTGGTTAAGAGAAGTAGTATGCTGAATGAGTAATTACACTTGAGTGTCAAGACAGAACGGTTGTGTTATTTGTAGTGCAATGCTATATCCCTAAGTGCCATCTCAGCTACCCACCACACCAACAGAGGAAGCACCTCAAACTTAATTAGACATGTGAGGGTTAACCCTGGGCCATCCATCCATCCATCATTCTGATATTATTGCAGTATAATTTGGAAGAAAATACTACTTTGGCAGTGTGTACCAAGCCCTTTATGCTTGTTGGTCTCCAGGGAAAGTGCAAGGTATGCTAGATAATAAAGCTGAAATAGATATTCTTTCAAAATATTGAATCTTGCTTCTTATGATAAATATTGCAGTTTAGATTCTTAGTCTTTAAGAATTTTGATTCAATTGAATTCACTTTGGTAAATTTCAAATTAACTACCTGAACTTAATTTGCTTTGGCAGTATTTATTTTCTTCTTCTTGCTTTAAGAACTTTGGCTTAGTTACATTTGTCGCTCTCTCTCTCCTTGGAAATGTTGACCCAGTCTTCCTGTTTATATCTGACAATACTGTAAAAGCAACCTTGGCGGCCCTGATGGGGCAAAAAGGCAGCGTACAAATTTTGTAAACAGATAAATAAAATTTTCAGAAGGAGAGGTTCCCTGTTACGTTCAGTTGGTGAGACTTATTTCAAATGTACCTTTCAACAGTGAAATTTGGGGAAATGACAGATTTTTCCAACATGGTAGATGCCAGACGTGATCATATATAGGCACTTTAAATAAAAAGTTTCCTATTGGGTTGTGACAATACCCAAACCAATATATATCTGAAGATCCAAGGCAAAATTTAGAATATGCAAAGCAGTAACAAACATTCTTTCTGTTTCTATTATGTTTTTGGTTCTATCTTGAAACAAAATAATTATTGACTGAAAAGAAGTGTGATTTTTTTTCTGTTAAATCATAGAATGGATCCAGGGAGCGTGGGTAAAAAGGAAAATGTGTTTCAACAAGAGCAGCACAAAGAATGTGTGTTTTTGTGTGTATACACACATATATATTAACACAGTAATAGTGTGCACATGGACCAATGGGATGTAGAACAGAACAGGATGTAGAACAATAACAATGTGCATATGGACAAATGGGAAGTAGAACAGAGAGTTTGCATTATTTTATTAAATCTGTTTTTGAAATTGTATCAGAATTAGGAATTGTATAAGGATAGGGTTGCCAACCGCCAGGTGGGGCCTGAAAATTGCCTGGAATTTCAACTCATCTCCAAATGACAGAGATCAGTTCCCCTGGAGAAAATGGCTGCTTTGGAGGGTGGACTTTATGGAATTATACCTCAATAATGTCCCTCCCCAAACTCTGCCCTCCTCAGGTTTCACCCCCAAATCTCCAGGATTTTCACAACCTGGAGCTGGCAACCAAGTAATTTTAGCACTTCTGTTTGCTCAAGGACTTTTGCACATATGGAAACCTTCTGTGGGATCCAACCCAAAATGGCTGGAATGTTGCCATAAAGAATACAGTGTATTTATATTTTTGTAAATTAAGTTAGGCATCCTGAGAAAGGCTATAATGTACCTTTGGGATAGGTGGCAACTCTCAAAAAAGATGAAGAAGAGAAGTCCCCTTACATTAAAGATTCAAAGCAACAATGATTGTATGAAGAACCTAACATGCACCCAACCTGATATCACTTGATTTCCTCAAGTTACCTATGTTACACAACTTTTATCATGGTTAATTAATTTATGTCAGTGAAGTACCTTGAACACTCAGAAACATTATAAAAATACTATTATACTATTACTATTCTCTCTACTCAATACCAATTTCCATAGTTCTCATATATGAAATCTTTCCTACTGAATAGAAGTAAGAACACACCAGCTGTTTTCACGTCTCGGCATAGCGCTATACTCATGGAACAAGAGTGTCTTCATGGTGTGATTTCTGATGTCATTGCACCACGATTCTGTTTTCGTGGTGTGATGATATCAGAAATCGCGCCATAAAGACGCCCTCGTTCTGTGAGTTTAGCGCTATGCCGAGATGTGTGAAAACAGCCAGGGACACAAGTGTTTTCAGTCTGTTACTACTCTTAGTTATAGAAACAACAACGCCTTGGAGAGGAGTGTGTTTGCTTGCTTGTGATGCTTCTCAGATCCCTAAATGTGAAGTCTGTTTATTGTAGGCTTTCTCATGTTCAAGGCCTTTTGGTATGAACACTGTAGATTAAACAATCTCCCTCAGCAGGAGAACGACATCTTCAGCCCCTAAACATTTTTTTGCACACTAACTACTAAACTATTAAAATCTCCCTGACTGCTTTCAGTAATCTGATGGAGGTTAATATGGATACCATGGAGACTCCAGGCCAGTCCTGGAGGAGTGGCAACCATAGGGCAGAACTGCACAAATATATGCTTTAAGAACATTCGTGTGTTTATATCTATTAAGAAAAAATTAATACTGATCACTTCAGATGTAATTAGATCATTAGGCCAGCCACTTCTTACAGCTTAAGAAGCACAGGTTTTTGTAAGGATAAAAAGGGGATTGAGAGGGGATGACATGCCTGGTACTTAGAGCTCTTTGCAGGGAAGGGACACAGATTTGAATATAATTCCTTGGTGGGAGGGAGGGAAATGGGGGGGGGGCAATTTGAACCTCAAAACCTTCACCTTGGGTAGGGTTGCCAGATCACCCAGGGCCCAATCAAGAGAATAGAGGGGTCACATGGGGGGGCCTCTGGGAAAATTACTCTGGAGCCTTCTCTGGAGCCTTCATTGTTGCACCAGGAATGACATCATTCCCGGTGCAACAAGGAAGGGGTGGCTCCTGCTCAGGGGTATTTTTTGCTTTAAATTGGGTGAAATCGTCTGATTTTAAGAAAAATAACAGGGGGAAACCTGTTCTTTAGAATTGCTTCTTTTCTTGCTTCTTGTCTGTCACCCTGCCCTGCCCTAAAAGTAGTGTTGCCAGGTCCAGACTGGGAAATTCCTGGAGATTTGGGAGGTGGAGCCTGGAGAGGGTGGGGTTTGGGAGGGGAGGGGCCTTAGTGGATTATAGTGCCATAGTGTCCACCCTCCAGGGGAACTGATCTCTGTGGACTAGAGATCAGTAGTAATTCCGGGAGATCTCCAGCCACCACCTGGAGGCTGACAACCCTACCTAAAAGAGAAAAGTAAGCCAATTGGTACCCAAGGCTCACTGGATTTATGTGATAGGCTAAAAATGGCCTCACAACTGCTGGCAGTCTCAGCAGCCATTGGCAGAAAGTGTTGAGAAGAAGGGCGAAAAGGGAAACAAGAAAATGCAGTACTAAGAATAACTATTGCTAGGGAGGAGTCTTGCCATGTGAGTCTCGAACCTATAGGCCCCTCCCCCTTGTCCTGACAGCCTCAGAGAGGCTTGAATGAAAAGCCACCTTGAAACTAGAGACACAGACATGAGAGAGAAGTCATGGGGCTAGACAAGAAGAAGAAAACCAGAATCCATTAGTCTGTGTCTTGGCCTAGGTTACACAGACATCTTTGAGAAATTTAATACAGTTATAGCTTTAAATGCATTTTTCTTTTCATCTTTTCTTTTTTGGAGGGACCAATCCCCATTTGCACCCATGGATGATCCTCTACTGCGTTTGAATTGTACCCAGAAACAAAGGGCAGACAGTGCAGATTTTTCAGTGAAAGCGTGATACAATATTATGGTGCGTATCTATGCGACCTGACAGTAGTGTAAAAGTACACATACAGTTGGTAGATATGCAGGGAATGAATCTTGTTAAAATGGGAAACTGCCATTTGGTCTCTGTACTGTGTCCAAGATATTGAAACAACTGATGGGGTGTTGATCTGGATGGGATCCCACTGGCATGATTTTAAAAAAAAGGGGTCTTATGGAGAAGCTAAAATGCTGGTAGGTATTGAAAAGGAATGAATGAAAATGGTTCAAGTGTGTGTGTGTGGGGGGGTGCGATTGCTTTTACTTTGGCTCATTAACTTTTCTGATTGGTTTTTTTTTTGCCTGAATATGAATATTTTGGCCCTTTTCAAACAAGTTGCAGCCCAGTAGGCTCACTTGTGGCTGCTTGTGGAGTTGCTTGTGCAATTTCAGTCTGACAAAGATTATGTGGAGAAGCTGATTATATAAACTAATGTGACTAGATGAGAACTGTACCTACAGCCACCATGATTTGGGCAAATGCAGCAGTGGGAGCAAAATAGTGAATGAAGTGATGTTGTGGCAATGCCATGAAATCTCTTCTGGCCATGTAACTGGAAGTGGCATCACATGTCAGCCTAAAGCTCTAGCAAATCCACAAAATTCCTGTGGTAAAACCATAGAGATTGGGGAACTTGCTAGAGCACCACAGCAATGCTGTGATGTCAATTCCGCTTATGTGACCAGAAGTGACATTGTATAATGCTACATGATGCCTAACCTGGCTGAAACCTCCTTGTAAATCATAGCAGTTATATGGATGGCATATAGGTTCTGTCTTGGACAGTTGGTGCTTCCATACAGTCCTCTCTGGGCAGCAATAGTGTAGATGCTTTAATTGTACTGGGGGTCGCTGCTGATTTAAGGTTAACTGTAATGGCCACCTAACCTATATGATTATCCTCAGTGACTATTAGGAATCAGTGTAGATGGAAGGTAATAGATTGTTACCACGCTGAAAATGAAATTAAGGAGATCAACATCCCTCTTTCAGCCTGCAGACCCTCAAGGGGCCTGAATGGATATCCTGCACATCAATCTGTAGGACTACTGTTGCTGTCAACTCTTCAAATTCAATTGAAGCAATGTTAGTTCTGAAATCCCAAGACTTGATCTTCCTGATCATGTAGCCTTGACTCCTTTTGGCTGCCAGTGAAAGCGTTACATTCTTTGTGCAATACACTTCTGTCCTCTGGAAGCAACTATTTCCATATCAGACAAGGAACATTCATAGAAAGATCACATGCTCAGACACCAGATCTGATTAGCAATGTGAAGTTATGAAAATGCTACATTTAGCCAGGGTTAGACAAGTGCCTCCTTCATGATAAGAAACCCATTTCACAGAGGCTATTCATTACAATGAGATATAGCGATAGCTTAGATAGCTTTAAAAAGGGATCAGACCATCATATTGGATATTAGCTAAATGGATAGCTAAATGGAATGTCCGTATTCAAAGGCAATATACTGCTGAATGTCAGACACTGGGGGCAGAACAAGGGGAGGCTGGCACTTTCATGACCTGCTTGTGAGGCATCCAGAAGGATTTGGCTGCTGGAAACTAAATGGCTGATTTAGATGGGCCGTGGTCTGATCCAGGAAGCTAATTCTTACGTTCAGTTTTGGAAGTCTCAAAGCTTACTCAGTATGCTATCGGCATACAGCTGTTACAGCATGCTCAGCCTTATTTCTATGCATTACTGTTAGCTCAGTTATTTCTTAATATTCCTACTAGTTAGAAAAAAATGAACTCCTTGCTTGGTGTTTATGAGATTACAGGATGATGGCTCAGCTTGAAGTGGCTTGGCAGTGCATGATTTCCTTTTGCAATTAAAGTACATAAACGGTAGGGTACCATGGAAGAATGAGGGGTTCACAAAAATAGAAGCAGAGCAATTACTTCCCCTGAGAAGGGCCTACAGTTTACTGCTTCAAGACTGCACAGAGAGAGCAGGATTAATTTTCTGCCAGCTCCCCTGGTTTCATTAAACTTCTGGTCTCAGGCATGGATTCATTTTGGACTATTTACAGTTCCTGTTGCCATCTTTGTCACTTGAATGGGATATCAGCATGTTAATGCCTCATATAATCCATGAATGATGGCCGTCTGCTCCCGTTCTTTGACATATTCAATGTTCTGTAATTTCATTATCTGGCCATTTCTTCTCTCCCCCTGCAGTGTAGTGCTTCCGACATGGTGGTTGCCACATCTAATGTCTTTTCCTGCTACCAATGCCAAAGAATGCCATTCTTCATTTCAGGTGGCCTATTTTCCTCAAAAAAGAAATTAGTTCTGCCAGTAGACAGAGTGCTCCTGTTTATTTTCAACATCCAATATACCTAGCAGAAGAAATAATGAATCACTGGAGCAATACTGAATGATCACAGTAAAATTAACATCTGAAAATATATCTGTGCATCTTAAATCAAGGGAGAAAGACCTTCACAAGCATTGTTCTTATGAGTATCAGGCATTACCTATCAAATAGGTACACAAACTTTACTAGCTCACCTGTCCACAAAAAACTGTATTAATCATTTGTGGCACAATAATGATTAGAAAAAGTGAAAATTTTTCTGGATGATAATTGACATAATTTGAACGTTTTGAAAACAGATGTGATTTGACATTATTTGGAAAAACATGCTTGGGAGCAGTTGAAAGTAGTATCCAATGTGGGATGGGATGCCATCCCATATAGTTTCAGGCAGTTCTAAAATGATCCCATTTATTTTCCTGTGGATAAAAACCATCCTGGGATGTAGTGGAGTCATACCAATATTGCAAACAGCCTCTAAAAATGTTTGTTGCTCATATGAGTTTATTTTATTTTATAGCATTTATGTTCCACCTTTCTCAGAAAGGTCACAGTTAAAATAACAATATAATATCTAAAAAAATAAAAAACACAATTTGCAAAAAAGCTCAACTAAAAATTGTGTCTTGTAAAGTCTGCAGAAGGACAGAAGTATAGGAGGCTTTCTTAATCTTAACTTCCTCTGCTAAATTGTAACTTGTTACAACAGGTGGGCGCTTCAGCCAAAAAGGCTCTAGCACAGACTGTGACAGATCAAACTTTTTTGCAGAAGATCTTCAAAAGACCTCATTCAGATGAATGGAGCTAATGTAGCAGCCTGTGGCTAGCTGGTAAGTGGCAGGAGTCGAGGGGGAGATGTGAGGGTGCTGCTGGCATAATGGCATTATGTCACTTCCAGGGAAAACCAAGAAGTAATGTCATGTCACTCTTAAGAATTGCTGGAAACTCTATGGTAAAATCCTATCTGCCAGTGGAACATATTATGATAGGTGGTCATGTAGATATGTTGGTCCCAGGTCACAAAGACATTTATTGGTAATAGTCAACTCTTGAATTAAACATGGAAACTAAGTGATAACTAGGGTTGCTAACTGTGGCTTGGAAAATTACTGGAGATTTGGGGTTGCTAACTGGGGAGGGCAGAGTTTGGGGAAGGGAAGGAGCTGAGCAGTATATAATGCTATAGGATCTGCCCTCCAAAGGTTCCATTTTCTCCAGGGGAACTGATCTCTGTAGTTTGGGGTAAGAAATGAAATGACTGCAAGATTGGTGTAAAATGATAATTCCACTTTGCTCCCAGTTATAAGTGAACTGTGGTATTTTGCATATACTGAACTTTCTGAATTATCTTCAAGGGCAGTCCCATGCAAAGTGTGTTACAACAGTGTGTTACAACAGCACTGGATCAAGTAAACCCCCCAGATTCTAACCAAATCAGCAAAGGGCAGCTGTACAGTGGGATGAACCCAACAAGGCAAATACTGGCCTTGGTAATAACAAGGTAATACTGGCAAAAACTCACAATATTTCTCTACCACAGTATAGACCAGCAGAACTCTTCTGGCCTATCATGGGTCTATAGGGCTCTATGAGAGGAGGTGAACAGCTCTACAGTCCCTTGTGGTCATTTTACTAAGCGTTTTACAGATAAAATATCTTACATCCATTCTGCCTTGGAGTCAACATTAGCAATTACAGTATCAGATAGTCCCAGAGTGCCAATTTTTCCAGCTGCGTGGGATACCTTTCAGTAAATGCCTCCCTGGGACAGGGGTTGGTTGCTCCTGCCTTGAAGCGGGTAGTGGTGTATCCATTCCTAAAGAAACCTTCTCTGGACCCAGGCTAGTTGAGTAACTACTGACCAGTCTCAAGTGTACTATTCTTGAGCAAGGTGACTGAATGAGAGTTAGCTGGCCAACTTAAGGGATTCCTGAATGAAGCAGATTGTTTGGATCCATTCCAATCTGGTTTCAGGTCTGGTTATGGGACTGAATTAGCCTTGGTCATCCTGGTTAACAGGGGGGATGCAAACCTGTTAACTTTCCTGGACCTCTTGGTGGCTTTCGATACCATCGATCATAGTATCCTTCACCACCTTCTAGGACTGGAACTAGGAGGCACTGTTCTGCAGTGGTTCCAGCCCTACCTCAAAGGCAGGCTTCAGAGTGTGATCCTGGGGGGACTGCCCATTGGCCTCTGGCCTTCAGGGTCCCACAAGGTTCCTTCTTGTCCCCTATCCCTTTCAACATCTATGTAAATCCACTGGGAGAGGCCATCCAGAGATTTGGACTGATTTGCCAGTGCCACCAATATGCAGATGACACTCAGCTCTATCTTGCACTGATGCCAAGGAGGCTGTGGAAACCATGAGCAGGTGCCTGGAGGCAGTTTTAGAATGGTTAAGGGCTAAAAAGCTGAAACTTAATCCTGACAAAACTGAAGTGATAATGGTGGGGGGAAGGTCTGAATAGGGAAATGGATTATCGCCTGTTCTGGATGAGACTGCACTCCTCATAAAGGAGGAGGTTTGCTCCTGGGAGTGCTCCTGGGTCCAGGCCTCCTATTGGATAAGCAGGTAGCAGTTGTGGTCAGAGATGCCTTTCATCAGCTTCACCTGGGCCGATTCCAGACGGCCCTCCCCATCCCGAAACGTCGCGCGTTGTTGCACGGAAAACGCGAAATATCGCGTTTTCTGCGCGATGACGCGTGACGTTTTGGGATGGGGAGGGCCGTCTGGAATCGGCCCTGGTGAGCCAGCTGTAGCCCTTCCTGGCCAAGGGAGATCTTGCCACTGTGGTGCATGCCTTGCATTACTGCCATGTGCTCTACATAGGGCTGCCCTTGAAGACTGTCCAGAGACTGCAGTTGGTGCAGAATGCTGTGGCCAGAGTGCTGACTGGAGTGGGTTGTAGGAACCATATCACTCTACCCACACTGGCCTCCATTTTGCTATCATATTCAATTCAAAGTACTGACTTTTATAGTCCTCTATTATTGTTGTTGTCGTTGTTGTTGTTGTTGTTGTTGTTGTTGTTGTTGTTGTTGTTTTATTACACTTCTAGACCGCCCTCCACATCAGACAGGCTCAGGGTGATGTAACAACATACAATTTTTACATAAAGATTAAAAACAATAAAAACATTATAAAAACATTAAAACATTTATTTGATATACAATTAAAATTGGCAGATATAAATATTAAAATACAGCATTTTAGATGCAGGGCTTGGCTCTTGCATCATGCCCTGCGTCACACTTATGAGTTCCTGCATGGGTGGTGGATGGTCTTCAGTGGTATAGCTGGTGAGAGGACAGCCTAGCCCCCACCAAATGCCCAGCGGAACATCTCCGTCTTGCAGGCCCAGCAGAAAGATAACAAATCCTGCTGGGCCCTAGTTTCCTCAGACAGAGAGTTCCACCAGGTTGGAGCCAGAACCGAAAAGGCCCTAGCTCTTATAGAGGCCAGGCGGACCTCCCTGGGGCCAGGGACCATCAGCAAGTGCTTATTGGCTGATCAAAGCAACCTCCAGGGAACATATGGGGAAAGGCAGTCCCGAAGGTATGCTGGGCCCAGTCCACATAGGGGTTTATAGGTCAGCACCAGAACCTTGAACCGGACCCAGTATTCAACCAGTAACCAGTGCAGCTGATGGAGAATGGGTGTTATATGTGCCATGATTGGAGCTCTGGCAACCACCCGTGCAGCTGCATTCTGAACCAGCTGCAGTTTCTGGATCAAGCCCAAGAGAAGCCCTGCATAGAGTGAGTTACAGTAGTCTAATTTGGAGGTGACCGTTGCCTGGATCACTGTCGTAAGGTCATGGGTCGATAAGTAAGGGACAAGTTGTTGAGCCTGTCTTAGATAGAAAAATGAGGATTGAACAACTGCTGCGACCTGTGCCTCCATAGACAGGGAAGCATCCAGGAACACCCCCAGGCTCCTCACTTTCAACACCAGCATAAGTGGTGCTCCATCTAGAGTGGGGAGCCGGAGTCCCGCACCCATGGACCCTAGACCCACATGTAGGACCTCTGTCTTCGAGGGATTCAGTCTCAGCCGACTCTGCTTCAACCATCAAGTCACAGCTCTGAAGGCACGTTCCAGGACATCTGGGGCAGAGTCAGGCCATCCATCCATCATCAAATACAATTGGGTGTCATCTGCATATTGATGGCACTCAAGTGCAAAACTCCGTACCAGCTGGGCGAGGGAACGCATATATATATGTTAAATAGCAGGGGGGGAGAGTATTGCCCCTTGAGGGACACCACACACCA
The DNA here is from genome assembly GCF_028583425.1 of Eublepharis macularius. Taxonomy (NCBI): domain Eukaryota; kingdom Metazoa; phylum Chordata; class Lepidosauria; order Squamata; family Eublepharidae; genus Eublepharis; species Eublepharis macularius. The sequence continues at coordinate 69,940,003 of NC_072795.1, forward strand.
ACAGGTGGCGGGATGACAACTTCTCCCTTAGTGCCACCCTCTGTCCCCAACCGTGGAGAAAAGAGATGGCTTGGGGTCAGCATACCTTCTCCCACATGAATCCACCAGCCCACTCTGGTCATCGTTGGAGGCCCTGTCTCAAGTGCCCCTGCCATCTGTGGCTAGATTGGTGGCAACCTGAGAAAGGACCAAAACTTTGGAACTCCCCATGAAAATTCCTCTATTTTCCTCTATCGGTGCCTTCCATCAGCTGCCTTCCATCAGCAGGTGAAGATGTTTTTGTGGAACCTGGAGATCTGGAATTACAACTGATCTCTACACTACAGCAATTAGTTCCTCTGGAGAAAATGGCTGCCTTGGACTTCATGGCATTGTTCCTGACCAATGTCTCTCCCCTCCCCTGCCCGCCCTGTTCATATTTTTACCCCCCCCCATCTTGCATGAGTGTACCGCTACAGGTCGCAGAACTGTGGTGTGATGCCTGGGGGGGGGGTGCTGTGCCCCTGGGGGGCACCCCCCACTGGCCATGTAAGTGGGGGGGGGGGAGGTGGGAGCAGGGGATGGAAAGCTTAATGGTATTATACACCACTCAGGTTCCTCCACTCCCCAAACCCCACCTTCTTCAGGCTGCATCTCCAGTTCGCCATGAATTTCCCAGCCTGAAGTTGGCAGTCCTAGTAGTATTAGACCACATTTGTGAAATGTTTTTGACTTCATCTGTGTTACTGTGTTACCGTGTTCCTGACTGAAAACAGATTGTAATGATCTCAAAGTGCGGATACATAATTCAGTTAGTAATTAGTTTGTTCTGCAGTTATATACCTAAAAATGGTGATTGGATCAAGGCTAAACTTGATTAACTTAATTTGAAATGAAACTATTCCACTTCTTTTCTAGCCTCCAACTTAGGGTACTCCTCATTTATTGGTCTATTGCTTGTCTTCTTGATCAAAACTTAAGTAAATCAGGTACAGACAGGTTTTTGACTTTCTCCATATTTTATAGTTTGTTTCAGCATTGAAAGGTATATGTTTACCAGTGGCTTGTTAAATAATTTCTGGTCTCATTGGATTTATTTCCTAAATTAGAGTGATTGTCAATGATATGTTTGGTCTTAAGCTTTTAGCTCTAGAGTTTATATAAACACATCAAGAAAAATTACTTCTCACTCACTATGGGTTATCCTGACGTAAAGGGTTGAAAATGTATGGATAACTTAAGTATACTTCCCTTGAAAACAAGGGAGGTATATATCAGTGAACTGGAGAACTACAGAAGAAGAGCCCATATTTCATTCTTTGTTGCTGCCAGTCCATGGCTTCAGGCATGTAGGGAAAAGTAGAATGCATGAATCAATCTGACTGAGTTCAATTAATTTTGTTCAATTGATACTCTGCAAAAGGCACTTTATATTGAATCTCTGATAATTAGTCTTTTTTGACTGGAGATTTTTAAAATGCCATCATATACTCAAATAATGTGCCCTTGTACTATCGGTTTGCAACCAGTGATTTCTTACCAGTTTCCCAAATGTCAGAACCTGGATGGCAGAACAATGAACAGTGAATACTGAATAATGGAGGTGAAATAGCAAAATTCCAAAACCCTATTGTCAATGCTATTTGTGTGTCAGTTATAGATTATGAATTTGAATTGGTATGGAGGGAAGAAAGAGTTCAGGGGCTGGTTGGACTCCTGGGCAGATAGAAATCAGGCTGAACTGGGAGCTACTGTTTGTTGGTTGTCTCTTCAACCTTTCCAGTCTTTTCTAATTCACCTTTTCACCTCCAAAGATATTCCAACAAATGTAGCTGTAATAACATTTATATCTAAGCAAATATTCTCATAATCATTTTCCAAACCTGCCTATTGATTTTCTGTGTGGGAGAAATGCCAGTCTCCCCAAATGGTAGCAATGCAACTGTGTGGGGCTTTTAAAAGGTAGGCTTACACAAAGCAGTTGTAATTGTCCTATTGGGAACAATTCTCTTTTTTCAGAAAGATGATCTGGAAGAGTTAATAAGCCTGACAATCCCTAAATTCTATTGTGCTGTGATGGTGATCACCATTGTTATTAGAAAAGGCCGTGCTTGGCAACTGGTCAGCTCTGTGCCAGGTCCTGTAATTCATGAGTGTTGTACATGGGCTGTAGTTTGCTTAACACAGCAATTCATGTATTCTAAATTGCTCCATCGCTCTCAGCCAATAAAATTACAGGTTTATTATGTGTGTTTGGATCGCTTATTTAATCAGGAGCACTTCAGTTACAGCAAATGCTATGTTGTCAAGCTAAAAATAAAAACTGTTTGTCAAGTCTCATAGCACTCTCCGCTTGGGTTGTTTTCTTAATGACTTTTCATTTCAATATAAATTCAAAATTTTATATTATTAATGTCAAGTGCAGGTGTTTAAGTGCTCTCTGGATACTGCTGTAAGTACCTGATCTAGTGTTTTCTAAGTCCTGATGACCTGATGTCACTTTGTATGGTTTGCTCCCAAGCAAAATCTAAAATGGAAATGTTACAACTAGAGATGGGCACGATCTAAATTACGATTTCAACCCTCCCCCCCCGATTTTGGCGTTTTCACCATCGTGACTCAGCTAATCGGTTCTGTCTATGGCAACCAATCCAGCGGTCGGGAGTTTGCTTGTTCGGGACTTGATCAGATGGGTCAGTTTCTGTTCGGAATTGCAGACACTCTGGCGCTAGTAATTTATTCCCGGGGCAACGGAGTCAGGGAAATGAGCTGTGTTTGCCCTCCTTCTGTTGCCCTCGAAACACAAATGGAAGCCCAGTTTTCCTTGATTAGCAGGCTTCCTTCCAACCACGGAGCAGCAACCCAGGGGAGGGAGGGGGAAGGGGGTGGGCACAAAGGAAAGGCAAAAGGCAGCATGGGAGGCTGGGAGGCCGCCTGTGCCGTTTGCCTTTCCCCAGGACAAGGGGTGCGTGGGCAAGCCAGCTGCCCCTTGTCCTGGGGAAAGGCAAAAGGCAGTGCGGGTGGCTGGGAGGCCGCCTGTGCCGTTCGCCTTTCCCCAGGACAAGGGGTGCGTGGGCAAGCCAGCTGCCCCTTGTCCTGGGGAAAGGCAAAAGGCAAATGGCAGTGTGGGTGGCTGGGAGGCCACCTGCGCCGTTCGCCTTTCCCCAGGACAAGGGGTGCACGGGCAAGCCGGCCGCCCCTTGTCTTGCGGGGCAGGTAAACGGCGCGGGCAGCCTCCAAGCCACTCGCACTGCCGCCAGCTCCGCAGCGCACTGGGACAGCCGGCTTGCTGCGTGGGCGGGGGCGACTCAGGAGCGCACGCGCGCACGTGCGCAAGAGCCTGACTACGGTTGCCCTGGGCGCTGGCCTCCCCGATTCCCGATTGCGGACCGGAAACGAGAGTTGATCATTTAGAATCGGTGGCCTGTGTTCAGCAGCAGCCCAGATCCATGAACGGCTGAATCGGAATTTTTTTTTGGATCAGGCCCATGTCTAGTTACAACACACCTCCAGATCAAATTGCAGTTACCAGCAGTTTTATCTAGGGTAGGCTTCCAATGGACAACGGTAGTAGGGTGGTCTTCTAAACACTCAATGAGGGCAGAAGTAGATGATACAAAGAACTTGGAGCTTCTCCTTCTCTTTGTTCCTTTCTTTCATCTTCCCTCAAATAATATAATATGATGCCACTGTGCTGTGCATTGGGGGCCAGGGAAATGCATGAAATGATGAGATCATATTGCACATTCCATTACACTACATGTTACTGGAAAGACAGAATATAATGTAGGATGTAACACTGTGCTGTGTACGTCCCTATTCCTACCTTACGTCATTGGGTGTCAGCAATGGCAGTGAAGGGATGCTCAGCCCGATGATACCGTCTTGTATGTTTGATAGAACTTGTTGCCCCAAAGAAAATGAGCAGCAGCTCCATTTTTCTTTAGTGTCCATTTCTGTGCTCATTGTTCATATGGAGAGATGATAAAACACAGCATGTAGCTCATGGTGAAGGAAGTGTTACCATACTTCACCGATGCCTGTTGTGGTCCAGTTGGGTATCTCTTTGGGTTGCCTCAAAGAATTTCCTGCAATTAACCGTGAGCATTTCTGGGAACAGCTGTGCATCTGTGCAGTGGCAGCATTGAGTATGGCAGCTGACAAGGCAGCTGCTGACCATGCGTGCTTGATTACTATGTCATGGATCATCATGGGTCATCTCTTTTAAAACCGCTGATTAGGTTATATGTATTGTTTTTGCATGTGAACAGTCACTGACATTCCTCCATCTCTTCTTCCCTTGCTTTTCACTGCCAGGAACCATTCCTTTCCTTTGGGTCTATATTTCCTGAAGATGGGCACACCTGCAGGAAAGAAAGCCTGTGTCAGTTAAAGTTGCTATTCTTGCAGCTGCGCTCTCATCCAAGTGAGTGATCTTCAAGTGTATTGAAAACAAAATTGATGAAGGTGTTCAGAAGAAAGCCTGAGTTGGTTTCATTTCCAATAAACTGGTTGAGCATTCTTAGCATGTTAGTTTGGATGAGACTGCAGTTATGAGACTAGGAATCAAATTGAACTGACCAAGGCTTTCTTCAGTGGGCGAGGGGGCAGTTGTTTTAACACTGTGCATGTGCAAAATTAAGGATCCAATTACAGATATTCTCAAATGTTTGAGAACACCCAACCCTTTCTCCAAGTGTTTGAGGTTGCTCAATCTGAACAGAAAAGTGATTGAGCTTCCCCCTTCTTTTCTTTATCTGCAACACGTCCACTGCCAGTTTAAGATGGGTTCACATATTGAATTCCGGTTAGGATTGTCTGAAAGCATTCCGAATCAATTGTATGTCTGCTGTATGTTTAATATTATGTCCATAAAACAAAGAAGAAAAGGTCATATGAATTGGCCTGATCACAGCTTCCATGGTGAATTCAATGATTAAAAATTTCTCAAAGGGATCCAATTTAAAAGTACATTTTTAAAGTTCTTTAATTTTTTTTAATATAGACATTTTATTTAAAAAGAAAAGATATAACAGTAGAAAGTGCATTAAAACTTATACAAGCACTATATTTGAAATTAAATTAAACTAATAAAAAGATACAATCAAAAGATACACTATTAATTGTGTAATAGCTCTCCTTCCCTCTCCTTATAACCAAACTTTAATATCAACTATTTTAGTTAATCATTTCCCTGTGTTTTATCTTCTATATTTTCGCACTTTCTTACATGTCCACCACATATGGTAAAATGTTGTATCTGTACATTAATATTTCCAGCACTGTCCGCTATAATCCTTATTGATTCTTGCAATGTCTTTAGGAGCAGTATACCATCAAAAAAACATTTTGTACCTGTTCACAGTAACTGACAGTTTGTGAATTTAATATCTTTAGTTCATAGATCATCCCATAGGTTCATCAGAATAGTTTCTCTGAAGTTTTTCATCCATTTTATCATACAGGTTTTAACTTGTCCTGTTTCTGTGTGGTGTTGCAATAAAATTTTGTAAATTTTCCCTAATAGGTGCTTCAAAACTCCAGATATTAATAATTCAAATTCTGTTTTTTTCTCTAAGCCTACAGCCTTCTTTAAGAATTTGTTCTTTGAACCTTGATACTATTTGGTGATACATCAGCATTGGAATATTTTTGCCTTGAGCTTGAATTTAAATTGTTTAAATTTATATTTGAAACACAAATTTGGATTTGAAAGGTACCTGTGCCAACTTTATGGGTTTCTCCGTTAGGAGTTGTACCTAAGAAGGCCGCAAGTGAATATCGGTTTATTTACCGTTTATCTTTTCCAAAGGGTGGAGTGGTCAATGATGGTATCTGCTGAAGAATTAGCCTCAGTTCGATATGCTTCTTTTCATAGTGCAATTTGGATGGTGCAGTGCTGAGGCAAAGGGGCTTTATTGGGCATGACATTAAGTCCACTTTCTATTTATTGCCCATCCATCCTGAGGACTTTGATCTTCTTGATTTTGTTTTTGAAGGGGACTTATATGTGGACAAAGTCTACTAATGGGATATTGTGTGCTGCTTTTGAGCTATTTGGTACATGCCTTGAGTGGGCAGTCAGAGAGGTCAGGCATGTCTCGGTTGTTCACTACCTTGACGATTTTCTTTTTTCTGCAAAAGCGCATTCAAGCAAATGTGAGCAGCTCCTGAGGCATTTTCAAGACATAACCTAAAAGTTAGGGGGTACCTTTAGCTGATGAAAAGACAAAAGGTCCTTTGCCCTCACTGTCTTTTCTCAGCATTGAAATTGATACCAAGCAGGAGCTTTGTAGGTTACGAGCCGAGAAGGCAAGGTCATGGTGAGAGTTGTTAGAAAGGGCAGGAAGGAGTTGTAAGATGATTCTATGTGACTTTCAAAGTCTCATAGGACCCTTAAACTTTGCCTGCAGAGTGGTTGCCTCAGGTAGGACTTTTGTAAGATGGTTTTGGAACACACTAAAAGGGGGATCCTGTCCCCATCATCATATACGATTCTCAGGGGCCATGAAGGCTGATTTGCCCATTTGGCAAGAGTTCTTAGAAAGTTATAATGGAGTTTCCTTTTGGAGGCAGGATAGGTTACTAGAAGCTGAATTCCAAATGCAATCTGATGCAGTAGGCACATTGGGATTTGGAGATTTCTGCCAGGGTAGATGGTGGCTTCAAGCCAGCCCTGGTTGGCTTAAAGTAGGTTTGGGTAGGGGCCTTACATTTTTTTCTCTGTAGAAGTTGCAGTGCACCTGTGGGTTGAGAGAAGCAGCAGACCAACTCTGGGGGGGGGGGAGGGACAGAGGCAAGTTGGAATCTTTCAGGGTGCATGATAGGGCTGATCAGCCAGGTGGTGATCTGTGGAAAATTAGGCAGATTGGCCAGATTGTGATCCCAGGAACTTTGGGGACTGTTCCAGATTGGAGCTGTTTTGACAACTGCAGGCTTGGACCTACCTTGCCAGGTTATACAGAATATCGGCCAGAGAAATCCAAGATTTTCAAGAGTTACATTAAGTAACACAGAGCTTGTTTAGCTGTTTGAACTGGGTCAGCATTGAGACTAATACCTATGCTTTGTTTTACAAGTGTGTGCATATCATGAAGCCCCATCAATGTCTTCATTTTGGATTACTTGGTTGTCTTTTGGGTGAAAAGGAGGGCCAAAGCCAGCATCAATGTGTCTCAGTTTGACCTTTCCCCTCTTGCAAGCATCAGAGGGTGTAGCAGATAGGGGATGTTGTGGGACCAGCACCAGCCCTCTCTCCACCAGGTTTTGAGAGAGAGCAGATGTCCTGATGTCTTGGCTATTCATTTAGGTGAAAATGATCTGGGGCAGACCAAAGGGGCTGCACTCATAAATAGGACACAGAAAAATTTAGAAATAATTGAATATTTACTCCCTAGATTGCTGTTGGTTTGGATGGAACTCCTTCGGAGAAGGGTCTGGAGGGGTGCAAACAAACTGGCTGGAATCGAGGAGGCCAGAAGGAATGCTGTCAAGTCCATTAAAAAGGCTGTTTTGGCAAATAAAGGGGCCGCCAGCATTTCTTATCCTTTGATCAGACATGATATGCCTTACCTGTATAGAAGTGATGGGGTTCATCTTTCTGAGGAAGGATATGATCTATATTTGACTAATCTTCAACAAGGACTGCAGAACATAATTATCAGCTGGTGAGGCGAGAGGTGATAACCTAGGCTAACCCCCTTGTATGCAAAACAGAGAGGCGTTCCTGAGTGAAAATGAACCAAATCAGCCAAAAGAATTCCCAGGGAATAGTATAAAGACCCACAATCAAGAAACATACATTTCAATTCATGTACCAAGGAATATTGATGGCTGTTGTGGGTTTTCCGGGTTATGGCTACTCCAGAAATGAAATCCGAAGAGCAATCAAACCCAGGATGAATCAAACAACCAAGGAAAAACAGTCTCCTACAGGAAAAGTGTTTTTGCCATATATCAAAGGAATTACTGATCAGATGGGAAAGCTTATGAAAAAGCATAACCTTCAAGCAGTATTCAGACCCACCCGAAAAATACAACAGATGCTACGATCAGCAAAAGACAATAGAGACCCCCTCACCTCTGCAGGAGTATACCGTATACCCTGCAGCTGTGGACAAGTTTACATCGGGACCACAAAGCGTAGCATCCAGACAAGAATAAAAGAACATGAAAGACACTGCAGACTTGGACAACCTGAAAAATCAGCAGTGGCTGAACATAGCCTAACTCAAACAGGGCACAGTATCTTATTCCAGGACACCAAAATACTGGACAACACTTCCAACTACTTTGTCAGACTGCACAGGGAAGCCATTGAAATTCACAAGCATAAGCAAAACTTCAACAGGAAAGAAGAAACCTTAAGAATGAACAGAGCATGGTTTCCAGTTCTGAAAAACACCAGGCTAACAAAACATTCTATCCCCGACAATAGCCCTGCAGAGAAGATTAGCACATCAAGTACCAATCCATATGCAAAAGAACCTCCTCAGGATACAGTGAAGCCTCCCGCCATTAGCATTCCACACCCTGGGAAACTCTTACAGGATGACTCAGCTCAACCCCACCCCTCCTGAGTAGATACAAATGACCTACATCTTTTCCACACTGTGACACTGAGAGATCTCTGTCTTTTGGTGCTACACCTCTGAAGATGCCAGCCACAGCTGCTGGCGAAACGTCAGGAACTACAATGCCAAGACCACGGCAATACAGCCCGGAAAACCCACAACAACCATCGTTCTCCGGCCGTGAAAGCCTTCGACAATATACCAAGGAATAGTTCAATACAAAAGTGTTTATATCTAATTGTGCACTTCTAAATATGAAAATTGACCAATAACCAATCAAGTACAACAACAATAAATTTTGCATCTGACCGTAAAGCTAGTTAAAGTGACAAAGTCCCAGTCTCTAGTACTGCCACATGAACATAACAATGAAGTCTTGGGAGTTGGAAACAGTCCCAAATCCACAAAATCCTTTTCTGGAGGTGGTTTCTTTGGTCAGCAGAGAAGGGAGCTGTGCCCTCAGGAGCATGTCGTCGTCCTCCCCTCAAGTGAGTGAGAACACGTATTCCAGACCAAAGTCTCCTTGTAAATGCTTTGTCTCTCAATGTTCTCTTTCTCTCAATGTTCTCTTTCTCTCAATGAAAAGTGGAACCACAAGGATGTTATAAGGACCCTGGGGGGGTGGGGTATGGCAGGAATAGGGTGGGTTGCTTTAGAAGGGGTCAGTTAATTGGCAAACAACCTTGAGGCACCTTGGTGATGAGAGGGGGTGTCTGGAACAAACCATCACATGCCATGCAACTGGGTGCACTGTGCCCAGGTGCTGAGCGCATCTATCGAACCTGGTAGGTGCCTTGCAGCCTTAAGGGGAGGCAAATGAAGCTGGGCATCTCTCAGCATGGGAGGGCTGTGCAGGCTATGATAAACAAACAAGGCAGGCGAAACTGCCAGCCAGGTTTGAAGCCAAGGTGGACTTGCTCAGTTGGCAGCCAAGGAAGGAGGCCTATTGCAGTCCACCCTCAAATTGGCAGCTTATAAATGCTTACCAAGATGAGCAGTTTAAAGTTAAATGGTTAAATAAATACAAACTAGCTGAACCCACACATACTTGTCTGTGCAATTATTGCCTTGTGTCATATTGGGGTATTGCGGCAACTACTTGTCAAGGAAACAGTTGACATTTATCTTTTTATGTAAAAGTATTTATGGTTTAAAATACAATACGTTACAGAAGAGAAAAAAATGAATGTTTGGACTTGATGTCTGTCCTGGTGCCAAAACACAATGTTACATGGTCATAAATAATATGTAGTCCCCATTTGTTAGATATTGCTCGGCTGCATGTGCCTCATAAAGATAGTTCAGTTGGAACAAAAGCATCAACAAAGGCCTTGTCTGGTGGTTTTATCAGTACTTTTGGCTTTTGCAATTGTCTTCCTCAGGATCAGTGATGTTACTGTCTACAGAATACGCTCAGCAATTTATGGCTATCAGCAGTATCCATTGTTCCCCAGCTGTTCATTAGCTGTTCTGAGAAAGACAGGAAAGAGGTGAAAGCTATCAGAGCATTAATAGGAATCAGAAAAACCTCTGCTTTCATTCATCCTACTGCACTGCATTTTGTTCACCTCAGGGAAGAAAATCATGAAGCATTGATAAAGGTTTGTGTGGGTTCATAGAAAAGAAGAGTTAGCTTGGCAGGTTTTAGTTTGGCATCTGTTCTAATGGCGCCCTGAATAAGAATAAGAAACCAAGCATGGTATAGCTACTTGTTAGGGAGTTTCCTTTTTAAGTCACAATGATTTGTGTTGGTGGTGATCTTTGCTGAGTGCAGCTTATGTACTTAACAGTGCAATCCTAAGAAGAGTTACTTCAATCTTAAACCCATTGATTTCAGTGGACTTAGACTGGAGTAACTCTTCTGTGGATTGTACTGTTAGTGTATTGGTGTGATGTATGACAGTTGTCTCGCCTACACCTGTCAAATGCTCAAAACTACCTTCACTATAACAATGGTAATGTGGTAATGATAAGGTTCCATCTGTGCTTCCTGTTGCTGTGGTTGGGATGCTGCTAGAAGCAGGATGAGACTTCATAAGTATATTGCAAAGTGGATAAAAACTGAGGAATGAATGTTTAATTTTTTCATTGAATTTTTAAGTTTTAAAAAATCTTATATCAAATATGTCTGAAAAATGGATTGAAATAAAATCTGAATAGAATGCTAAAATGCATATTCTTATTCCTTTAAAATTTAATCTGTTAATTCTTCATCAAAATCATTTACTCTGTTCAATATGCATGAGTCTCAAGCTCATGCGGACCCTCTTTCCTCTTCCCATCATGATCAGAATGCAATTTTCAGTTCTGTTTTGGAAAGGAACCATAAACTGTAGTTTGCTGGTTCAGATGAAATAGTAATCTCTGAGTTTCATCCCAAGAACCCTGCTAAGCCCACTGACTTCCATGGACATAGAAGAGTGTAACTGTTTAGGACTGCACTATAAAGTGCTGATAAAGTCACTGTGCCAGGAGCGCACCCCAGAAGGCCTCTTCCTGTGCTTTTTTACCTACTGGCCAGGTGAGTGGTGGTGGGGAAAAGGCTAGGAGTAGGGTACCCCTACTGCTGGCGCCAGGGTTTCTGGCGCTTGTGGCAACACCCCTGCGTGCGCGCACCACGGACTGCGCGATGACGTCATTGCATGATGACATCATCGCGCAGCGCAAGCCGGGGGCATTCGCCGGTGGATGGCTGGGGTGGCGGGTGGAGGCTGCTCTGCGCTCCACACGCCGCCCTGGCAGCGGCTCCTGGCTGCTGTGCCCGGCTGGGTTGTGCGGTGGCGGCAGCAGCATGGGGTTGGCTGGCTGCAGCAGCTGCAGGCCAGCCACGCCAGCTCCGTGACGTGCATCTCCGCCCCCGACACCCCCTCCGGCACCTCTCCAGTGCCCTCGTGCCTGAGGCCACCGCCTACCTTGCCTCTATGGGTGCGCTGGCCCTGGGTACCCCCACCCCCACTGGAGGAACGGCAACCCTGTCTGACCCATCTGCCTGAGTCATAGACTGCTACTCTATGTGAAAGAACGAATGAGATCAAGCATTATATATCCGACACAATAGTCACACATTGCGTTTTTGATTAAGCACAAAGGGCTTGATTTACTTTCCATCTAATCAAGAAATGCTATTCTGCCAAGTAATTGCCACCAGGCCTTGATTTTGGAAAGTTCTGGACAAACACATCTTCAAATAAGTGACCTTATATCCACCTAAAAGGAAATCCAAACAAAAATCTTTACCTTTGCAATGGCTCCCCTGTCTCTTATATACAAAGCACATGACCAGAAATATTTGATTATTCTTCTGAGTGAAATAAAGCTTCTATTTAGTTACAACCAATATGGTTATATACAGGCTTGTTCTGGAAATATATCAACAGAAAATGGGAAAGCTGATTTAAATCAATGCTTGAAACTGTCTTTTTGTCTTTGTGTTTTAAAAGACTATGACTTACAACATGCCAGGATGGTCTGAGTTTTCTTCAAGATCAGGAATAGACTGCTACGGGCTTTGACCTGAGAAGTCTCTGGGATCACAGTAATATCCTTACCAGCTCAGGGTGTAAATATTCTGATTTGGTACCATGACTCATTCTGGGAAGTCTTTCTGCTGCAGTAGCATTTATGACCTACTATTTGGGCAATGCCATGACTGGTTGTCATGTGAGTGAAAGAATTTGCCCTCATTTTTATGATCAGCTTTTCAAAAAGAGCTTCAGACAACCCTGGCGACACTGTCCTGTTTTATGGTTGCACAGGCAAAGTCCTAGGCATTATGGTACGCAGCAAGGAATTCCTAGGTGCAAAGCACCACAGTACAAAATAAAGGTTGGCTAGTATACCTTTGGCTTTTCCTGAGAATATATAGGCGAACAGTGATATAATTGCTTGACAATGATACCTTGGGCAAAGCTATTATGATAGTTCCCAGTTTCTAACCTAAAAACTTCTGGATATCCTGTGAACAGGCTTCCCAGTCACCCACTGGTGGTAGGCAATCTCCTGGGGGTTTGCCCTGTTCAGCAATCAGTGGAAGGTTGCAAACCCCTGGGTGATTGCCCGCCACTGGCATGCAACCCAGGAAAGTGTGCATTTGACCCCACATGGGCTGTATTTGCACCACGCAAAGAATGGGAGCATCCCTGTGGCTGGCATGATGATGTCACTTCTCAGAATTGACATCACCACACAAGTGCCAGGAGCCCACGCACGCAAAGGATGTGCACAAAGTAGATGCCAGGTCCCATCCCCCTCCAACCAGGAGGGTATAGTGACCAGGCAACCTTACCTGTGAAAACCCTTAGTAGGGTTGCCAGCTCCTAATTGGGAAATTCCTGGAGATTTAGGGGCGGGGGGTGGAGCTTGGGGTGGACAAAGTTTGGGGAGGGGAGAAATCTCAGCAGGGTTTAAGACTATAGAATATAGCCTCTGAAGCAGCCATTTTCTTCAGAGGAACTGATCTCTGTTGTCTGGAAATCAGCTGTAATTCTGGAATATCTCCAGGCCCCTCATAGAGACTGGCAACCGAATCACTTAGGCTAAGCATACGCCTTTAGAGAACTTGTCTCAATAATGAAGGCTATGCAGCTGTTGCCTATTGTAAAGTTTCATTCTCCTGTAATTTTTTAAAAAGATAGGAATAAACATGGAGTATCCCCCTTCTGTGGCTGTTTGTTTTTCACACATCCTGCCTTTTCTTTGTCTGCAATTTGCTGGGCTTTGTCTACCAAAAAATGTGTTAGATGTTACTGTGTCAGCATTTTAGTTGGACTTTATTACAATCCTCTCTTCTTTCTCCCACTTGAATTGGCTACTGTTGCTCAAGCCATATAGAATTGTTTCTCTTATACTCCTGAAGATACCTGATTTGCATTTGCTCCTGGACCTCTCCTGGCCCTGAAGGCTAGATGCAGTCCCCTTGGTTTGAGTTTAAACAAGGTCGCAACTTTATTAACGATCTACAGGATAGCTAACAACTTCTGGAGTCTTTTCTCTTTTTCCATTGCCTTAGAGGAAGTGAGCCCTGATTCACGAAAGCTCACACATGAATAAATATTGTTAGTCATTAAAGTGCCACTAAATTTCTGTTTTGGTAAACAACTTCTGGCCTATTGCTGAACCTTGGAATAAGGAGAGGAAACTGTCTCCTTCATGCTGTTAGGACAATCAGTCTCAGCAGCAATGAAATATAGTTGACCGGCCAATGGGACCCCCGTTCAGTTTACTGCATTGTGGTCCCCATCGGCTTCATCACTCTGCATGATAAAAAAGATGAGACTGTATGGATGAGCCAATGCAGGACACTTCCCAGCCCTGTGCAGGTGACCCATCCATATGACTGAGTGAGACAGGCATGAGCACACTGGACCTGCCTCCTGTCTCCACATGATCACCGAGTCGTCTGCACAGTATGGAAAAAAGAGAACATCTATTTGTCTCTCAGACATTTTCTACTTGCCATTGGGCATATGCTGTGGCATGGTAGTCACTGAAGCTCACTTCGTTCCTGTGTTATCGTTGAATGTGAGAAGCTCTAATAATCTCATCAGGCACATCAAGCATAGATGGCCCTTTTAAGGTTCATGGCATCTTAAGTTCCTCCATTATCATAGCATTTATGGGTCTACTCCCTGCAGTACTTCTTATATTTTGTCCTCCTTCTTTTCCCCCTCCCTCCCTTTATTGTTGGTCTTTTGACTTGCTTTCTGTCAGCCGTTACTTCCAAACAATTCCTATGAATTACTCAGATGCTTAATTTTGGACAGAGACTATGGCTCATTTGGCAAGGTTTGGCATATGAGTTGTGTGGACAGCAGCTACTGAAGAATAAGTGGCACAAACACAAGAGCAGACTGGGCAGAGCACACGTTTGCCTTGCTCTGAAGTACCCAGTAAGACAGAACAGTGAGAGATAATTTTTCACTTCTTTTACCACAATAAATCTGCTTGTGTGGAAGCAACCAACCATCAGTATTTTTTTATGGTCCATCGTCATCATAATGGGTTATGGTGTTTCACAGAAGTGGAACAATCTTGAATAATTCTACTGTGAGGGGAAACAGTTTTTGGATTTACTGTCCTTGAATGTTGAGGATGGGAGAGTCAGAGGAATAGCTAGTAGAGGGTTAGCAGGAAAAAGACCACCTTCCAAATCTTCTGTCATTGACTGTACTGATGCAGTTTTATTTTCCTAGGCATTTGTAAATGCTAAATATATAGTTTTGCTGGGAATATGCACTAGTTTTTTGGGGGAGGGGGTATTTTTCATATTAATGTTGGTGGAATACCATATATATTCAGTATTCCAGATATTTGGGTCCAAAAATACCAGAATGGTATCTGCATTTGGGTATTCAGGAATATCAACTCCATTATTCCCTGTGGGGGAATCTCTCTGCAGGGCTGGGGAGGTTGTTTTTCATGCAAATTCCACCAAAATTGCAGGGAAGCTCATCCTGTCTGTCTACTAAATAACCCCTAAGGTGTAAGTAAATTGGACCATGGGGTCCAATTCTACGGGCTCCTGAACAAGGTGCTGCCAGCTATCCTCCACAGTTTCCTATGGTGATAGTAAGGGGAAACAAGGATTTCTGTGCAGGGCACAGAGGCAGCCTTAGCCACAGACACAAGAGCAACCACTGGCCAAAAGATTCTTCTCCTCCCAATGTAAATAGATCCATCCAAGCCTACAGAACCAACATCAAACCAGAGAATCCCAGCAGAATCAAAATGAAGCAAGGGACACTGTTGCAAGCCCAACAGAACCAGTGTTAGTCACAGAAGCCAGGCAGAACCCAGGGCCAATGTAGTAATGTGGTACAACAAACCAGAACCAGGTATCAACACCAGCCAACCAGCAGGACCAACCTGGCACAAGCAAAGCCAGCCAGACCTGGCAATAGCAAGCAAAACACAGGCAGTGACACACAATAAGTTTATGTCACATGTTCCCAAAGAGGCCTTCAGAAAATGAGGAGGGTTATTTGGGCACTTACCTCAAGTTCTCCTCTCTCTGCAGTCTGCAGCCTATATTGTCACTGGTTTGGAGAAGTGTAGACACAGAGCTGTAGCTGCCCTGTTCATCACTGGCCCATGGGTTCCCTTCCCCCTGTCCTGTAAAGAAGACAGACAAGTTCAGTGTCATCAGTACAGCAGAAGCAGCAGCAGCTGCAGCAGCAGCATGCAGTAGCTTCATTTTTGGTGCTTCTGTGGGTTTTCTTCCAGTTCTGCTTATTTGTTTCCATACATTGACTCATACCACTCAATCGCTACTTCTTTACTTTCCCTTACATTTCTCTTCCAGTTCCAGTAGCAAGGGAACAACATTTTTGCTACTATTTTTATTAATTTTCTGCACATAATTGTACCAAGGTCCAGAGAGTGTTCTGGCCAAGCTGGTGTTCTTTTGCAAGGGGGCAGGATTCCAAGCAGGAATGTGTGAGTTTTATACAGTGTGCCAATTGGATAACTGTCCTGCTGCTTTTCTACATGAGTTTTAATTTTTGGGAAGAGCGCTTAACCCCACCTCACCAACACAGACTGAAAGAGAATGTAGGCACAAGGTTGTGCTCACTTTGCAGGTCCAGAGCTGGGAAATCAAAGAGCGGCACCTTGACCTTGTGGAAGACCAACTGCTCAACTCTCTAGGGGAGCAGGTGAGAACTGTTCACATGGCAGAATACATACTCGCTTTGCACACTCATTGCAGGTCATGAGAGCAGCCCCTGAGCCACAAGAGACAGATCTGCCTAGACTGCTTCTTTCCTAGCCCAGTAGCTCAGTGGACAGGTGGAATGCAACTTGCAGGGCTCTGAAAATCATTGCAAATTGTTATCTCAGCTGAATCCATGCTCTTCTCATATTCCCAGAGGGGAGGGGGAGGGAGAGGGGGGAGGGGGAGAGGAGAGGGAGAGCGGAGAGGGAGAGAGGAAGAAGCTGGAAGAAGTAGGAGTGAGAGAGATGAAGAGCAGGAGGAAGAGCAAGCCCAGAGGAGGGTAGAGGCTTTGGAAGGCGAGGAGAAAGGGGAGGCATCCAGGACTCTGTCAGGTTGAGCAGGCCTGCGAGGGGACTGAGAGGGTTATGTATACACCTCCTTCCACAGAGCAAGAACCTGCACTGTCCTTGACAGCTTCCCAGAATCAAGGTCTGGTGTGCTAGCGCCCAGCATAGTAGCGCCTATGGTGGAACGTAACCGTTTCTTTTATATGGCAAAGTCCTTAAAGGGCTTAAGGTCCTTCACCATCTGGGAGATGGTCAGTCAGTCCAAGAGCCACAGTGTGAGGGTGCTCTTCTGTTCCACAAAATGCTCAAGTATAGTGTAGGAAGAGTTCTAGAGAGTGGGGATATCGCTGATCAGGCAGTGCTCTGGCATGCTTGCCAGGACCTGCTGATGGGTAATGTGCACAATGCATGATAAGCAACTCATGATATTCTGGTATCTCAGGATGAGATCCTCTTCTTGGATACACACCTTAATGCGGTGAGGGGGTTTGAGTGTGCCAGTGAGGCTGAGAGCAACACCATCAGGAGCACAGGCTTGATCAAGAGTCTAAACTTCTGGAAGAGTCACTCAAGGCGGAACGGTCAAAGCTGAGACACCAGACTAAGATGTATCCACCCCCTTCAAGAATCAACAGTCACATTGGCAGAAGAGAATTGAATGTTCCAATGGTGATGGGAGCGGAAGAATCCTTGAAGGTTAGCTACTGGGCAGCAGCAGTAGTGGAAGGTGACCCTGGTGGACAATCTTTCACAGACAATGGCAGTGTCACTTCAACTAACCCTGGTTAGTACTGTGAAGCGGAAGAAGGCAATGGTAAACCACTTCTGCTAATCTCTTACCTTGAAAACCCTATGATGAGACAATCCAAAATGAAAAAAGATATAGTGCTGGAAGACAAGACCCTCAATTGGCTACTGGGGAAGAGCCGAGGACAAGTATGAATAGCACTATTCTTAATGATGGGACTGGATTAAAGCCAAAAGGACGTCCAGTTGCGGACATGAATAGATGCAAAAGGAATGTCCAAAGCTGTGCGACACACATAATAGGAACGTGGAATGTGAGAAGTATGAAAACAGGTAAGCTAGAAATCGTAAAACAAGAAATGGAACGTTTAAACATTGCAGTCCTCAGTGTGAATGAACTAATGTGGACCAACTCAGGATGTTTTCAATCAGAAAATCACACAGGGTTTTACTGCAGAAATGGACTCAAAAGAAATGGTGTTGCTTTAATAGTGAGGCGAGACATAGCACAAGCAATTAAGAGCTACAATGCAAAGTCTGACCAAGTAATATCAATCAGACTTCAGGAAAAGCCTGTCAACATAACTATCATTCAAGTTTATGCTCCAACTACGGTTGCTGAGGAGGAAGAAATAGAAAACTTTTATGCAAGTGTCCAAGAAGAAATTGACCATACACCTAAACAAGACATGCTGATAACCATAGGCGACTGGAATGCAAAAGTAGGCGATAAAGCAGAATCAAACGTAGTTGGAAAATTTGGATTAGGATCACGAAATGAAGCTGGAGAGCGAAGCCAACAACCTGTTCGTTGCTAATACATGCTTCAGGCAACCCAAAAGATGATTGTATACGTGGAAATCACCGGGTGATAAATGCAGGAACCAAATAGATTACATAATTGGAAGCAGTAGATGGAGAAGCTCTATTCTCTCAGCTAAAATAAGACCAGGAGCTGATTGCAATACAGATCATGAGTTGCTAATATCAAAAATTAAAATAAAGCTGAAGAGAAACACCAAAAGAATCATAGTGCCAAAATACAATCTAAATAACATTCCTGAAGAATTTAAAGACCAGGTAAGGAACAGATTTGCAATACTAAGTTTAATTGATCATGAGCCAGAAGAACTATGGGCTGAAACTAGAGATATTATCAAGGAAGAATGTGCAAAGACTATTCCTGTAGCCAAAAGAAAGGAGAAGCCTAAATGGATGAATGAGGAAACTCTTAAAATTGCTATAGACAAGAAGCAAAAGCTAAAGGCAATAGAAATAGGGTCAAAACTCTAAAAGCAGCTTTTCAGCGTCTTGCATGCAGAGACAAAGAAATCTATTATAATAACCAGTGCAAAGAAATAGAAGAGAACAACAAAAAAGGAAGAACAAGAGACTTGTTCCAAAAGATCCAAGAAATCAAAGGGAAATTCAAAACCACGGCTTGGGATGCTGAAAGATCAATATGGAAATACAGTATCTGATCAGGACAAAATAAAGGAAAGGGGACATTCCAATCCCCAAAAAAGGGGATGCCAAGGAGTGCAGCAACTATAGGACAATTGTGTTAATTTCCCATGAGAGCAAAGTGATGCTCAAAATTATACAGCAAAGACTCTTACCATAGATGGAACGAGAAATGCCAGATGTTCAAGCAGGATTCAGAAAAGGAAGAGGCCCCAGAGATCACATTGCAAATTTCCGATGGCTAATGGAACATACTAGGGAATTTCAGAAGAAAATCAGCCTGTGTTTTATAGATTACAGCAAGGCGTTTGATTGTGTAGATCATGAAAAGCTATGGAGAGTCTTAAAAGAAATGGGGGTTCCACAACATCTGATTGTTTTGATGCGCAATCTGTACTCTGGACAAGAGGCTACCGTCAGGACAGAATATGGGGAAACAGAATGGTTTCCAATTGGCAAGGGTGTCAGACAAGGATGCATATTATCTCCCTACCTGTTCAACCTCTATGCAGAGTATATCATAAGGAAACCTGGATTAGATCTAGAAGCAGGAGTGAAAATTGGTGGGAGGAACATTAACAATCTGAGATATGCGGATGACATCACATTACTAGCAGAAAATAGTGAAGGCTTGAAATGACTACTGAGGAAGGTTAAAGGAGAAAGCGCCAAAGCAGGATTACAACTGAACATCAAGAAGACAAAAGTAATGACTACTGAGGAACCACTCAATTTTAAAGTTGACAATGAGGAAATTGAGGTTGTTCAAGATTTTCTATTCCTTGGCTCAATCATCAACCAACAGGGAGACTGCAATGAAGAAATCAGAAGAAGATTGAGACTTGGAAGAACAGCTGTGAGGGGGCTAGAGAAGATCCTTAAAGATAAAGATGTCTCTCTGGGAACCAAGATCAAGATAATCCACACTATGGTATTCCCCATTGCCCTGCATGGATGTGAAAGTTGGACGGTAAAGAAAGCTGACAGGAAAAAAATTGATTCATTTGAAATGTGGTGCTGGAGGAGAGTTTTGTGGATACCATGGACAGCCAAAAAGACAAGTAAGTGGATATTAGATCAAATCAAGCCTGAATTCTTCTTAGAAGCTAAAATGACAAGACTAAAGCTATCGTACTTTGGTCACCCCATGAGAAGACAAGATTCTATAGAAAAGTCAATAATGCTAGGAAAATTGGAAGGCATCAGGAAAAGAGGAAGACCAAAAACAAGATGGCTTGACTCAATAAAGGAAGCCACATCCTCCAGTTTGCAGGATCTGAGTAGGTCTGTTAGAGAGAGAACGTTTTGGAGGTCTTTCATTCATAGGGTCGCTATGGGTCAGAGATGACTTGACAGCGCATATCACACACACACAGGATGAGATACAGAAAGTCATGAGTTGCAGTGTCCAGTTTGGGATTCTCTTCAGAACTCAAACCTACTGTGTCCCTCACTGTGAGGTGGAGTTGTGGGCTATACAGTAAATGCACTTGAAGCCCTCTTTCACTGCCTCTGCCCAGATGTTTGAGCCTCTATTGGTGACCAGGAAGTCCATGGTGATGTCCCAGCCTACCCATTAATTGCCTCTCAATGGCAGCAGAAATGTTATCCACCGTGTACTCTTCATTAAGAACCTTGGTGTGGAGCAAAGCCTGGCAATAGCTGGCCTGGTGTCCCCCATCTAAACCTACCTAGCACTCATTGTCTCACCTCCACCGAGAGGTTGGTTGAGTTGCCACCAGTGCACCATCAGGGAGAAGTATACATGCTATGACTGAGAGCAGGTCTAGATTTTGGACATGAAGTACACAGTTCTCCCAACAGCATGGGAAGCTATGCCCTCACATATTCCCTGGCAGCTCTGTAAAGAAAGGGCACCATGGTCCTGCAAAGTGTGGTGCAAGCAAGGAGTGGACCAGCCTGCAGAAGCTGACATTCTGGACTATGGAAAGGGGCTGCCCTTCTAGAACGATCATCTTGTCAGTGAGGTGAATGATCCTCTTCTCTGCCTTTTAGATCCCCTCACTAGTGCCACTCCCATCAACATCTCCATCAGAGATGCTTGGTGTCCCTTCCCTACAGGAGACCTAGGAGGGAGAGTGCCACAGGTGGTTACAGAACTACCCCCCCCCTCTTGACTTGCTGGCAGCCAAGCAGCACTAGCTTCTCCTCACACCAAAGAAGTACTATCTGATGGTGCTTCCTCAAGTGGTTCCTGGGTACAGAAGTCAAGAGATGAATCATGTCTTCCCCTTGACTGATGTGTTCCTACACAGCTGGCAATATGCATACTGGGGAATGTCTGTTCTCTGGAAGTGAGTCCAGATCATGGAGGTGTAGGGGCTGATCCTCTCCTCTAGTTCTTCCACCATCCTCTGGGTCCCTAGGTGAGCCTGAGGACTCGAAGACTCATGTCCCCTGAGTCCACCTCAAAAGACACCTCATATTGTTCCTCCTGTCACTCATGAGTCAGAACAGCTGGAGGGGGGCTTCAGCAGCAGGCCCCTTCCCAGTGCCTAGTTGAGCTGTGCTGCAGTTACTAACATGGCAGCATTTCCCCCCAACCCTCCAGGTTAGTTTTGGTTTGCAACATCTAGCTAAAAATCAAGGTTTTATTTAAAACAGGGTTGGACTGTGTACTTTAAAAGCTGGCTATTTGTTTTGTGGCTCTACCTGGAGATGGAAATACTAGCTCTTTTAAAAAGCCGTATGTGGTTAATGTTATTATAATTTCTATCTACTCTAAAAAGAAGCTTAATTCATCTTCAAGAATCAAGCAACTCCCTTCTTGTAACCCACAAGAGTAAAGGTCAGCTTACAAAGACTATTTTTCTAAACCAAGGTGGCTTTAGCAAAGCCAAGAGCAAGATTAGCAGTAGCCTAATTAATTTTTTTTATTATTCAAATTATTTATTTGATACCGGCTCTCTTCTTAATTGCCTACCACAAGCTTCTTTAGGGTGAAGCTCTGTTCCCTACACTGAAAATTAATTTGTGTTACACCTTATTAAAACCTAGCAACTCGAAATTTCCCTCAGAACAAACCAACTAGAGCACCCCAGACTCCACTACAGGCAACAACCAAAAAAGAATCCTGATGCCTCCAAAAGTAACACAACAACCCTTTAAATATTAAAATACAACCAAACACCAATAAGCAAAAACTCTGCCCCCTAGCAACAATCTAAAACCAAGAGAATACAATAAAAAACCAATCCCGATGCACCCCATAATAACCCAAACGCAATTTCAAGAACAACAGCAAAAAATAAAAATACATAGCAGCAATTCCCCCTTCCCCCAGGAAATAAAAACCAGGAAAACTATAATAAAAGATTTAAAGAGGGGAAACAATGTCAAATAACTTTTAAAAAGTAAAGTGAACAGCAGAACAGATTTAAAAAGCAGAAAAATTAATTCAAACTCGCCCCCCCCCAACAGGGCAACAGAAAGCATTTCACATAAAAAACCCCAACACAAACACAATATCAGTGCTCCTCCCCAACCAAAACAAAAGACCAAAGGGGGGGGGCTTTAAATGAAATTTTAAAATTGAATGTCGTCGTTGTTATTAATTATTGTTATTGCTGTTGCAGTTGCTGCTGTTGTTATTATTATTATTATTAACCTGAAATAAAAAGCCTAGTCCTTTACTCCTCCCTGCCTCAACCCACCACTAGGCTACCCCTCCCCACAACAAAACCAGGAAAAAAGTAAACTTTTAAACTTTTAAATATAATAAAATGACATCAGTCTCAGACCAGGTCTTCTGGGGATCCCACTCCTCAGGTCTCCAGGCAGGCAGCAGTTCCTCAGGTGGTCTAGGCAGGCAGTAATCCACAAGACAGAGACTCCCAGAGCAGCCAGAGTCCTATACCACTCATAGCACGCTTCATAAATCTCACTCTAAAATGGAGTCTGTTGCTGAGCCCAGGCCTGCTTTTATGTTCTTGCAAGAATTTGATAAAGGCTTTCTATCAAAGAATCTCTGTGATTGGCCAAACAATTAGTGTTCGCCCCAATGCTGCAACTCATTGGTCAGTGCCTGCTGCTCCCCTTCCTCCTTCCTCACTGCTCCCTCCACACTGTTGCCTGGAAAAATGTGGGAAAAAGCAAGTCAATCAGCTTTAAAATGGCTAGTGCTGTGATCCCAAGATAGATCTGAATAACTAAGGTGTATCCAGAAATGCATTATTCTGGAATCATTTGAGTATGCTCAGTATTCCTGAATAATGATTGATGGTAAGGTGTTTCAGTAAGTAAGTAAATGCAGGTCAATGGAGGGAAGGAAATAGGGGATTACTAATGCACATGGATGTAATATTCTTGTGTATCCTTGCAGTGCTGGAAAATTCAGAATTAATGCATGCTTTTGTACTATCTACTTCTGTCTTAATGCTAGTTTTACAGCCTGTGTCACCACAGGCCTTACTCTTACTTATGGCTTTGTCAAAGAAATGCTTGTATAGCTGGAGCATTCTCTAGGTGACAGCTAGGGTTTCTGGTTTCCCGTTAGGTAACCCCCTGCGCCCACCCTCTGCCCCCCACCAACACTCACCTGGCTGGTGAGGAGAAAGGGAGGGGTGAACGGGCCTCCTGGGGCATGTGCTCAGTGTGTTGCAATGACATCACTTCCAGGAGTGATGTCATTGTGAAGGCCTTGTGAGCGCTCCCATAGTTTGCGCCAAGCCAATTTGAGCCCCAAATGGGATGATTCTTTAAAAATTGGTCTGGCATGAAGCATGGGAGCAATCCCATGTTCTGCGTGATGATGTCACTTCCAGAAGTGATGCCATCATGCTGCACCGGATACATGCACACACATGAAGACCTTCTAAAAGTGAGTGCCAGGTTCCCCATCCCTTCTGCCGGGAGGGTTAGGGGACCTGATAATCCTATTGATGGCAGAGGAATATGAGATGAAATGGAGGGAAAGTGTATTCTCCAATGTCAGACACTTTGATATCACAGACCAGCTTTAAATCCTTATTTCACAGATTCACAGCCAGGGATCATAATTTCCCTTCCTTCTCCCTTTTTTGGGTTTAAATAAGCACATGCAGGACAATAATCTACACTTCCACCTCCTTCACCTTGTTTAGTATCAAAGTGTTCAGCAATAATGCTGCATTCTCATTGATTAGAATACATCGTCCTTTGTTTTGCTCCTGTTCTTTCTCTCTTAAAAATAACAAAACACGTAAGAGTATAAGAAAAATTGCCCTTGACAGCATTAACTGTGTTGTTTCATATTCTCCATAGTAGACATTATTAACACAAGATCTTTTTTATTATTAGATAGAAATGTATTTGTCTTATCGCTTAGCTTAAAAACAAATGAATGGATTTTTGTGAACAGCACCAACTTCAGATACAGACCAAATGTTAGTTTGTTGCAAAAATCAGGAGTTCTTTTTTTACTCTTCTTCCCGCCAGAAACTATATCTTTTCTTTCCTTCAAAGGCTAAATCTTTCAAGATACCTACCAGAAGGTCAAATTTCCACTGTAGCTTCTGAAAGTATCTCTCATTTGGCAAATATTCAGATTAAAACAGCAAGTAATTTTGTAAGAGGGCTAGATAATTCTGGCAGAGAATCCTTTTCCTGTACCTCTGCCAAGAGGCTATGTCCTGTTCCTATATGAATACTTTTCTTGTCACCTGAGAAGATGACAAAATGTGCTTATTAGGAGATCAAACGAACTGAATTCTGCCTGGCCGTGAGAACAACATAAAGGCTTGTTTTGAATATTTCTTTCTATTGTATTGCCAGATATTTCTTTAGCATTGGGGTAGAAATACCACAGACTATGATTTTAACAAATGGAGTTCTTCCAACCTATGCAAGAGATTATTGACTTTCTCTTTGACATGAGACATCTGTATTCCACAGAGGCCTCAATGTTTCTGTAATATAAAATGTAACTTGGGCTGGGCTGAGGCTCAGTGCTGGAACATCTAGTTTGCATGCAAAAGGTCCCAGCTAACTTTCCGGCATCATCAGTTAAAAGAAATTGGTAATAAGAAAAATGAGGATCTCTGCCTGAGACCTGAGAGAGCCACTACCAGTTAGAGCAGACAATGCAGACCTTCAATAAACCAATGGTATTCAGTAGGGGTGTGCACTTCGGGTTTCCTATTCAGATAAAATACCCAAATCGGACCCTATTTGTAAAGATTCAGGATTCCTGAATTGGGGCCAGCATGGTGGAAATCCAGAATCAAAGCATTCGGGTTGCTTTGGGAAGCTTTGGGGCAACTTCAAAGGGCCTCTTTCCTGCTGCTTGCAAGTGGCAGGTCCCTTTAAACTATCAGCTGGCAGGCAGCGTGGGGAATCCCACGGCCTGACAGTTGATAGTTTAAAGGGCACCTTTCGGGGTGCACACCCATAGTATTCAGTATACATCAGTTTTATGAATTCCAAATATATTGATAGTCCTAATGTTAGTGGAGTGGATCCTACCCTTATCCTCTCACTCCACTGATCCAAGTTTGAAGCCTTCCTCTAGTCTAAGCAATCTTCCTCCAACTTAAGTGGAGGATGAGCCACAAGTCGAAGGAAGATCCAGGACCAGTAACAAGATATGAACTTTTGAGAGTCAAGGCTCCCTTAATCAGCTCATATCTTGGAAATCTAGTTGGTCTTTAAGGTGCTATTGGACCTTAAGGTGCTATTGGTTCTTGCTCTTCGATTGCAGACCAACACAGCAACTCACCTGAAACTATCTTAATGGAAGTTGTAGGAAGGCTTCTTAGACAGGCAGGTGGGGTGTTAGTGGTTGGATGTCCTCCACTTTTGAAACTGTTTTTGTCCAAATAATAGTTTCTCCTATCTCTCAGTTGCGAAAAAGTAAAATATATGTGCTAATTTTTTGAAATGTTTTTAGCTCAAAGACTTTTTATCCTTTGGACTCTTCTTTGAAGCCCTGATTCCACTTTGGGGGAAAAATCACAGTAAGATTTTCTGATAAATGATTATGATGATCTTTTAAAAACATTATGTAACTTGGTTGTATGTTTCATCTTAATCTTGTGACCATTTTACAATGTCTTGTGCATTAAGAACTAGTCATTCCCCCTCCCCATTGCAAATTCTCTGTCTGATGAATGGGTCATCCATTTGCCAGTGGCAGAATTTAAATTTTACTTACCATTACAAACCTCCATAGCTGAAGTTTTGATTGACAGTATGCAAAATTGCTAGCGCTACTTTATGACAACTGTATCAAATGACCCTATTCATCATGACTGGGGAGTCACTTAGTCATGATTACAAGGAGAAAGTCCACCAAGAGCAGGGCAGTCATGGCTGAAAAGTTGTTGGTGTTTTTTTAAGCACACAGGCTGAAAAGGTGAGGAATCATAGTGTTTGCATCCAGATAGAGTCAGACAGCCTCACCTCTATCACAGTAGACATCATAATTAATATTTTCTAAAACTTGAAACTGGTGTTGGACGAATACTTATTGTCTTAAATTCTACATTGTATGATCTCAGAGGTGTACCTCTGTATTCCTTGCAAGCTCCATTGCAAAGGATGCTGGGGTATAATTCTTAGATCATATGTAACTCTGCACACAAAGTATGTGTGCATCTTGTCTGGCACTGAAAGGGAGCTATAATGCATTTATAGGATCCTGCAATCCTCAAATATTGCTTGGGTTATTTGTGAACTAGTCATCTGGCCCTTCTTGGGACTCAACCCATCCTGAAATGTTCAATTTCTTGTATAGCACATAGGTTTCATGCATGATAATGTTTACTTTCAGCATCTTGAAATAAGCTATACTGGAAACTCACAGTAATGACAGTGGGATTTAGTGCTTAGATTTTTTCTTCATGAGGAACAAATAGGGTTGCCAATCAGCAGGTGGGCCCTGAAAAATCTTCTGAACTTACAACTGATCTCAAGAAATCAGTACTCCTGGAGAAAATGGCAGCTTTGGCAAGTGGACTCTAGGGCCTTTTTCTCTGCTGAGTTTGCTCCTCTCCTCAAACTCCACCCTCCCCAGGCTCCACTCCCAGGAATTTCCCAACTCAGAGTTGGCAACCCTAAGTGCAAATGTTTTCAATGACTGCTGGTATGAACTAGCTGCCCACCTCCTGTTAGAATTGTCTTCTTTGAATTTTACATCACATTTTTAGGAAGTTATATAGCTGTAGACCTGGTCTCACTGTGATCAGTTCTCCTGAGTTCTTCAAGGAAAACATATAATCCAGGGGATCTCCTGTTGTAGAGAAGAATTATTTGAAGATCTATAAATCTATAAATTACTGGACAGCTTGGGAGCTTCTGTGCACATTCAGTAGCTGTGCAGACCTTTCATAGCCATAAAATTTTACTAGGGAGGAAAATTACTTTAGTTCATTAAATTCTCCTTGTGCTCCTGCCAACTTTAAATTGGAGAAATGCTTTGCATATACCCCTGCACCCAGATAGATGGCTCTTTGTTTCTAATTAATTAGAGTATAAATGCATTCAACTCCTTGTGAGGCGTGATAAAGAACTTCAGAGACAACTAAGAAGTGTCAATTCAAAGGCAGTTATATATCAAGGAGATGCAGTGATTACAGGGAGGGAGATGTTTGATCACTTTGGATAGTCATTGCTGATCCAATGCATTGGAGTCATCTCTGTTCTCAGAAATACTGCTTTGTAAGCACAGAGATTAACATAGCTCATCTGTAGGCCTGTCCACATATTTACCAAGCATAATTAATAAGGGAGTAAGGGAAGGAAGGAATGTAATTTCCTAGCAGGCAACATATGGAAAAGGTACTAAATCTGAATGAAAAATTGTGGAAAACAAAATATATTCTGCTGACATTTTTAGCTAGATTTTCTCTATACTGTGGTCATCTTAAGAAATATATAATTTTCTGTAGAAGCTGGAAGCGAGCAAAGCAAAGCATTGCAGTGGTACCCTGCCTCAGGACTAATTCCTAGGTTATATAAGTTGTTAACAGCTCTGCCCGTTTTGTGACTGTTTTAAAATTTCAGAGTGGTACAGAAACTTTTAAAATGCATCAAATAAAAAGTCATTCCCGGATTCGGTTTCGTTTTCTCAGCCATGCTGGACGCTCCTCTCGGCTGGTCCGGGAGGAAACGACCGGGCACCCTGACCGGGCGGCTGATCCGCAAGGATTAGCCCCCAGGACTCCCAGGGAGGGAGCCAGGGTCCGGGACGCGGCGGGAAGAACTCCCCGAAATCAATGCGGGGGGGGGGGAATTGCCCATTTGTCCCTATGGAGGCTGGCAGATGTGTGCGGCGCCTCGAGTGCCGCCGGGCAACGAGAAACGGCAAGTAAAAGAAACAGGCGGAAGCCTGTAAACAAGCGAATCCCTTCTGTTCTACAAGCGTTTGTGAAGGAGAGGTTGATCTGAAGAAGACTCGCTCTTCCCCTTCGTTGAGTTCCAGAATTTTGTTGGCACCCCCCCCAAAATGGCAGCAAAGAAGCAAAGTCCCGCTCTCGGTAAGTCAATCTCGGCTACCTTGAAGGGGGAGTCGCTCGAAGAGTTGGTGCGCAGGGCGGTGGTGGAAGCCATAAAACCCTTTGTTGACAAGCTGAACGAAACTGATCAAAGGGTGGGCTTAATTGAAAGCGAGGTGAAAACCATTAAGGCAGCAGCGGGGGGGGGGCAGAAAAGTCTGCTCTGGAAAGTGCGTCACTTGTGAAGGCTACAAAAAAGGAGCTGAAGGTGGTGGAGAACCAGCTGATCGGGCTACAGGTGGAACGAACGCAGACAATTTTGCGTCTCCAAAACGTGAAAGAGGAGGAAAATGAGGATCTGTGGGATTTGGTCTCGGAACTACTGGCGACACCCGCGAGGACGACTAAAGAAGAGGTTAAAAGCGCCATTTTGGAGGTCCGTCGGGCTTCTTCAAAATATGCAACAAAGCGACAGTTGCCTCGTGAGATCATTATTGACTTTTCATCTAAAAAGATTCAGGACACCATCCTATATAACTCATACAATGCGGATTTGGACTTTATGGGTTTGAAAGTCAAGATTTTGAAGGACGTTCCATTTCTAGTCCGGAAACGGCGTTTTAAATATAAAAAGTTTGCAGCTCTTCTGAGGGACCATGGAATAAAGTACAAATGGTTATTCCCGGAAGGAATATGGTTCAGATATAAAGATCAGGCCTATAAGATATTATCAGAAGATCAACTAAAGGATTTTGAGAATAAAAACCCAGAACTCTGCTGCACCAAGAAAGAAGAAAAGGAGGAGCCGGAGGGGGGGGAGGAGGAGGAGAGCATCGCAACAGCAGTTGCACAGAGAGAATTGCGTCCGGGACCTAGAAGGGGGAGGAAAGTTTAATCAGATTTTGAAATGTTTATTCTCTGTATGATTAACCACTCCATCATTATTCTATGGAGCTATTTTTGTATTATGACAGTATGAAGGGAAACATTGAAGTGTAGTGTTTAGTGTTTGTAGTTCATCCCCCCCCTTTTCTTTTTCCACCCCCCTTTGTCCCTTCCCTCTCCCCTTTCCTTGTGATAGTCTGTAGTGTTTTGTAGTTATGAAAAATAAAAAAAAATTATAAAAAAAAAATAAAAAGTCATTCCCATGAGACATAAGGCATTGGGTGGAACAGTTGAAGCTGCCTTACAAACTGCACTCGAATCTAGGTGAAACCTATTTTTGTTAACTTGGCAGGATCAGAACAGCTGAACCTATTTACCTTTGAAGTTTTGGCAATATAGATCTGAATTATTCCTGCACCTTAGATGCAATCTATATTACAT
Organism: Eublepharis macularius; assembly: GCF_028583425.1. NCBI lineage: Eukaryota > Metazoa > Chordata > Lepidosauria > Squamata > Eublepharidae > Eublepharis > Eublepharis macularius. Next base: position 69,969,521 of record NC_072795.1, read on the forward strand.
GTAATATTATGTTAGTTTGCAGATCCAGACTTGATTATAATATTCCCAGAATTGCTGCCTATTTGTAATGCTTCTTTTTAACTAACACTGAGTATGTGGTTTTCATGTCGGAAGCAGAACAATGTGGATATTATGGTGACAAGCTCATCTGAATATGGCTAAAAAGGCAATACTTTCCAGAAGAGTGGCTATCAGTATAAGCCTAAACAGAGTTTCACCCTTCTAAGTTCACTAAAAGTCACTGAGCTTATACCAGTGTAACTCTGTTTAGGATTGCACTGTTTGACTAATTTGCCTTCAAACTTGGTATGACTGGTCTGTTGTTGTATGAAGCTAAACACTGTTGTGAAGGTTAAGATTGTAACAGGTTTATTAGGACATGAACTTTAGTTGATAATTTTCAACTATGTGATGGTATAAAGATGACTGAATATAGAAGTTTATACTACCATAGTGTTAACTACAACCAGGTAGCATTTTGCCTGCCTTTCACCCTTCTATGGGACAGGGCATTAACAATGGTGAATTTAGGTTAGGAAGCAAACTGTGAAACAGGCATCATTAGCTCCTTGACAAAACCCTCCAAACACTACTTAACCAGCAGCAAAAGTAAACTGAATTCTTTGACTTTTTCACAGGTAGCCTGGACTGCAACCACAATTGCTAACTTCTATGGAGATCAGCCTGAGGATTTAGATGACATTTTTCCTCTTTTTGCAAGAGAGGCAATACATAAAAGCTAAGCATTATTTATTTATAATTATCTGATGTAAGTCAGAGTGAAATCATCTTTACGGAGACGTCCAGAATATTACTCAATTTTTTAAGCTCACAGAAAAAACCCAGGGGACACTGGGGTAAAATCCCAAGGTATTATGAACAAACACAGCAGGGAGGAAAACAACTTGCAAGTAATCCAAAGCAGGGAAGTTAAATTCTGAAAAAGACCTATTACGTTATCTAATTGTTTCCTATGCCAAGCTCCAGTTGTTCCCCACAGTATCTTTGCCAGCATTGCTAGATGGCTGTGCTGCAAGTAAACAAGCATTCCCGCTAGAGAAGACATCTCGCTTGCTTAAAATAACGGAAGCTTGAGCTTTATCTCTATGTAAGTCAGTTAAAAATAAATACGATCTCCACTAGCTGGCGGTGATATGATTTAAGAGTCCTCTATCATACATTATAGGACGCTGCAGCAAAAAAGGGACCATAATTTATTTTTATTGATTCAACAACCCACACTGGATCATATCTTCCTCTCGTTCCCTATGCCTGAGATACCACCCTCAAAGCTTTGGGAAAATTTATCTCTATTTTTGTTGTTGTTTTGTTTTTCTTAAAGCTACCACATGCATCATCGTTCCCAAGATCAAGCAGAAACATAGCAGGGAGAAAGGGGAAAGGGGGAAAAAAAACCCTGTGTTCCTTTGCCTCTAATTCACCTCAGATATAATCAGTTGCAAATGAAGACAAGAAAAGTTTGTCTGGATTATCTCTGAGGTACTGAGGATCTGGCATGAATGTAATTGAAACAGCTCCCAACTGCTAATTCTTTTAAAGTGGAAAGAAAATGAGAGATGATCTTTACATTTCAGATGCATTGACTTCTGAGTACAGATCATAGTTAATATATAAAACCTGCTAATGGAAAGACAGGCACTGGAGCCCTTGAGGTGACAATTGAAGATGATTAACAGCCACAGTAGATTGAAGACATTTGCATAGCCTTAAATGCAGCAGGGTTCCATAGATTTAACTCCTTACTCTTCTGATGATAGACATATTAAAGTTTCAAGTGGAAAAGCATAAAAAGTTGGCACTAAGGTGGGAGCTGAATTGCCGGAAATCTTGAATTTCTGTAATTCAACATAGAAAACCAGATGGTCATGGAAGGCATTGACTCAGATAAAGAAAACAGGCTGTGCCTCTCATGGCCAGGGTTTCAAGCGCCAACTCTATATCGCTGCTGTTATATTAAAACATGTGTCTTGTAAGTGAGGCAAGGAGGAAAAGCAGGATTTGCAGTGTAATTTAAAATAGTTGCTTCTACGCACAGCTGAACCATCATGGGCAGTGATATATGCAAGAGGCTGGGTAGCACTGGGATAATTTTACATCTGATTCACGTAAGGAAGTCTATTGAGTCAGTCACTGGAAAATCTTAAGACTTGCTGCAATACAGACTTTTCTGATTACTTTTTGCATTGCCACCAATACTTGGGGAAATGTGCTTTTCCCATTGAAAACCAATGCAAAGACACCAACTGCAGCCACAGATATAATAATGGTGAGGAACAATCCCTGTTGTGAAAACTTATAAGGCACAGACAGACAGAGCAATGGTGAAGAGAGAAGAGAAATATAGGACATACTCTGGGAGCAAGGTCCGCTATCTGTGTGTTCTGCCAATGTCTCCTTCAACCTGTAACACTACTCTTGACACTTGGAGTACTTATTACTGAGCTGCAGAAATACGTTATATTTAGGGCACTTTAAATCCACAGAATATAATATGAAATAAACTCCATTAGCTATCAGCAGTCATCGTTACAAAATTAAAAGATGACATACAACTTGATGTGAAAAAGATGGACTGCCCTTGTTTCCCTTCCCAACTCCCCTTCTTCTCAAAAGAACACTTTTGGCACACAGCTTCTCTTGGAGCAGGAGGTTGAGTTTTATGTCACTTAAGCAGAGCCCTGCTGGATCAGAACGGTGGTCCATTTAGCCCAACATCCTATTTCACATATTTGCCAACCTATAGGGGATTAGAGGTCAAGGTCTTCCCTGATGTTTCCTCCTGGCAACTGGTATTCAGAGATTAACTGCTTCTGAACATGGGGGTTTCCTTTGGTCACCATGGCTAGTAGCCATTGATAGCACTATCCTCCATGGATCCACCTAATACTCTTTTAAAGCTATTTATGCTTAGGGATGCCTGGTCCCACAACATTCCCGGTGAGAGGGCGGGGGACCCAGCACTTACCTTTTCGGCGTCTTTGGGTGCTCTCTGGGTGTAGGTGTGAGAGCATGCATGGGCTTCTCAACAGGCTGAATAGGGTCCCAATTCAGCCCATTTGGAGGCAAAATCTGCCCGCTGAGAAGTGCTGGAGTGCTTTCAGGGGTAGCGCAATGACATCACTCCTGGAGGTGACATTGTTGTGCCACCCCAGGAGCGTGCCCAGGGTGTTACCCCACCTTTCCTCCCCCACCGGCCAGGAGAGTAGAGGCAGGGGGTGGAGGTGGGAGCGGGCAATCTCCCGCCCCCAGCAGGGAAATGGCATCCCTATCTATGCTCATGGCTATCATTATATCCTCTGGTAGTTTAATATCTTATTCAGTAAAGCTGTACTTCCTTATGACCATCTTAAAATTATTGCCCATCAACTTCTTTGGGTGCCCCCAGTACTAGTAGTATGGGAGTCAGTGAAAAAATCCTGTCAACTCTTTTTCATCCCATGCATAATTTTATTTATAATGTCCTGCTTTGTCATATTTTTTCCTAAACTGAAAAGTCCTAGATTAACTACTCCTTATAGGAAAGGTGCCCTCTGCACATTTTTCAGTTCTTCAATGACTTTTTTGAGATGCAGAAACCAGATGTGTACACAGAATTCCAAATGAGGTCACAGTATCAATCTACCCAGGGACATTACTATATTTCGTTTTATTTTCGATCCCTTTTCCAATCATCCCTAGTATGGAGTTTGCCTTTTTCACTGCTGCTACACATTGAGTTGACATTTTCATTGAGTGATCCACTACAGCTTCAAGATCTCTTTCCTGCTTAGTTTTAGCCAGTTCAGACCCCAACAACATAGGAGTTTTTGTTCCAGTGCATACTTTATTTGCCACATTGGGTTAGTGGTGGCTCATTTTCTTCTTTTTTCTATTTATTTTTATTTAAAACATTTATAAACTCATCTTTCTTACAGATAACTGGGACTCACTGTCCTCACTTTCTTTGTTCAGAATTACATGGTACACATAGTTTGTATTTTTCCTGACTTCAAAATTCATTTGTGCTACCTGTGATTTAGCAAGGAAGATTGGCCTGGCAGTGTGGTGAAGAGGCTACTTATATTTCGCCATCATTGACTGTTTGCCACCAGAAATTACTATATTTGAGCTGCTTGCTCCCCCCCCCCCCAATGTGGATAAAAAGAGCTTAAAGATGGCAATTTTCAACAGAAAAACAGCACAAGGGGAAATAGTAAATATTCCCCTCTCTTTGAGCCAGTTACCTCCTTTCAATCTTAGCTCCCACAGCTGCATTTTAATAAAAAAGGTGGGAAAAATAATAATGGAAATACACATAACATGTAGGCTTGTTTGCAAAGTGTGCATACTTGTGCAACATCTGTGAATTGCAAAAAACTATAGTAACATTTCAAGGACAGAACTTGAGTAACTTTAAAGAAGACTATTTTTCACAGTTTCTGAGGAATGCAAAAATAGTCAAGAGCAGGAACTGGAAATCATCCTTAAACCAGTCAATGATTTTGGCAAGTGAGATTCAAAGTCCAAAGAATATGATAGTGTCGCTCTGGTATATATTACAATAATATGATATGGAATGGTTTTGCATCTCTTATGGAAGAGGGTGAATAGGCATGGTACAATACTGAAAAAACAAGCAGAGTTTAGGTCGGATTTAATGCTATAACTAGAATCACAAGCTGCTTTGTTGTGTTCTGGAGAGTTCCAAAGGGCTATTATTTGAGGCTGCAGGTTGTGTCCATCCATATTGTAAATGAACTAGAGACCAACACAGAGAACCAGAGCAGTTATGTAACAGAAGAGGCAAGGATGATTTTGCAAGCCACTTTGGGTCCCCATTGAAAAGCAGAATATGAATATCAAAATAAATACTGCAGAAGAACATACTTTGAAACAAGTTTCAAGACAAAAATGTAAGGGTGCCTGGAAAGTCATAAAATAAAATTCAGTTCCCTAGAACTGTAGTCTGTATGAAAATTTGAACTCACCGTATTTATTATGTTGAGTGTTGGCAGCCCACATGGGAACATTTGGGGAATTGTGAGACCACTAGAGATGGGTACGAACAGAAAAAAAACCCTGAACATGATGTTCATTGTTCATTGCCATCCACGAACAGGGACTCCCGAACAACCACGAACATGGCCCTGGTCATGAACATGTTCATGGCTGGCTGTTCGTGGGGGTCAGCAGGCTCTCCTCCAGCCATCATCCAAGTTTGGTCAAGATCCCTACTGCACTACTCCCAGAAACCTGACCAGAGCAGGCACCAGGACAGGTACCAATAATAAATAATAGCTTGGCCCCAGAGCCTGGCAGCAGTCCTGGAACTTGAAGGGGTAGGTCCCTACCACACCTCTCCCAGAAACCCTACCTGAGCAGGCAGCAGGAAAGGTACCAATAGTAAATAATAGTTTGGCCCCAGAGCCTGGCAGCAGCCCTGGAACCTGAAGGGGTAGATCCCTATCCCACCACCCACAAAGAAAATTCAAACTCCAATGCACTCTCCCTGTCTCTCTATCAAAACCGTAGCTGTCTCTCCCTCTCCACTGTCTGCAAAGACTAAAAGCCAGAGCTGGGAGCCCTCCCCCCCCCCACCTGGTCTTTGCTCTCTTGTAACAAATTTGGAGCTACACACTTGGAAGGAAGACCTGCCTATCAAGCTAAATTGGGCTTAGATTGGGGTTTCCAGGACAACAGCAGAAGTTCAGACTGAGTTCAGACAATCCCTGCCTACGTTGCCAAGGGAATTGATTGCAGGTGCCAGACTGTCTGGCTTGATGAACAACAAGGAACAAGGCTTGCAATGACCACATTTTCATTTAGAATGGGGCCTCACAAACAGCTTGTTCTCTAACAGCAGATTGGGTTGTTTGTGACTTTTTAAAAAAAAAATTATTGGTGAGTACATAAAATATTATTCAATACACAAATTCCCCGTCTTATCTAAATTATATCAGCCCCCCTTCCCCCCTCCTTACTGACTTCCAACAGCTTTCCAACCCCTAACCCCTCTTATTACTCAAATTACTCTTAACCATAATTTTTCTAAATCCTATATATGTTATATCACTTATTCTAAGCATGTTCAAATTCTTCTATATCTCCAATTTTCTAATATATCAATCTACATTTCACTGTTTAAACTATCTATTTTTAATACAATCTCCTTATTACTAATATTAGCTTAGATTAATTAATAGCTAAGTTTCCCCATTAATGGTAAAGTTACTTCTCTCTCCCCTTTGTAAAGTCACATATTAATAATTCTCAAACTGCCACAATCCTCCTTTCACATCCCATTTTTTTTCTAGATATTGTTTCAATTTCTCCCAGTCTGCAATATAGTCTCCTGGATAAAGATCTTTGAGTTTTCTTGTCATTTTGTCCATCTCAGCCATGTACAGCAATTTGTAAATCCAATCTTCTATAGTTGGTATTTCTTGCACTTTCCATTTCTGCGCATACAAAAGTCTTGCTGCTGTAATCATGTAAAATAACAATGTTCTGTACTGCATTGGAACATCTTCCATTCCCAAGTTCAGTAGCAACAACTCTGGGTTCTTATTTATTTGGGTTTGCAAAACCTCATTAATTATTTCTATTATATCTCCCCAGTATTGCTTAGCTACCTCACAAGTCCACCACATATGATAAAATGATCCTTCATGCTTTTTATATTTCCAGCATTTGTCTTACATATTTGCATTTCCAAGCGCAATCTTCTTAGGCGTTAAATACCACCTATACATCATTTTGTATACATTCTCTTTAATGTTGGTACAAGTTGAAATCTTCAAGGTATTTTCCCACAAGTATTCCCATGATTCCATTGTTATTTCTTTATGAAGGTTTATTGCTCATTTCACCATCTGGACTTTGACTGTCTCGTCTTCCGTATACCATTTTAAAAGTATTTTGTATATTTTTGAAATATCTTTTTTGCCTTCTTGTAAAATCGCTTCTAACTCTGAGTTTTTTAGTCTTATTCCTCCCTTTAAACAGTCCGAGTTGTAAAGATTTGCCTATATTGAAACCATCCATAGTGAGGAGATAACTCTTCTTGTGTCTTTATTTTTGGTATTCTATGTTCTATCGACATTATCTTTTTATAAGTTAAACGTTGTTCATTATAGACAGTTCTCGGATCTATTACTTCATATGGTACCACCCATGAAGGGATACCACTTTCCATGTAATTCTTATATTTCTTCCAGATTGTGAAAAGGCTTCTTCTAATATAGTGATGCAAAAACATAGAGTCCGCTTTAACTTTATCATACCACAAATAGGCATGCCATCCGAACAACTTTTTATGTCCCTCCAAAGTCAGCAGTTTACGGTCTTTTAACGTTATCCAATCTTTTAACCATGTCAGACAAATTGCTTCATAATATAATCTTATGTTTGGCAGTTGCAGCCCCCCTCTTTCTTTCGAATCTTGTAATACTTTCATTTTCACTCAGGGTTTCCTGCCTGCCCACACAAAGTCTGAAATTTTTCTTTGCCATTTGTCAAATTGTTTGAAGTCTCGGATAATTGGAATAGTTTGCAGCAAAAACGTCACGCATGGTAGCACATTCATCTTCAGTGTTGCTATTCTTCCCAACCATGACAAATTTAATTTATTCAATTTTATCAAATCTCTTTCTATTTGTTGCCACAGTTTCTCATAATTATTTTTAAATAAATCTATATTTTTTGCAGTCAACTCAATTCCTAAATATTTCACTTTATTAGTTACCTCACAGTCCATTATATCCATTAATTCTTGCTGTTTTTGCTTCGTCATGTTCTTACACAATATCTTCGACTTCTTTTTGTTCACATAAAATCCCGCCAAATCTCCAAATTCCTTTATTTTGTCCATTATTTTTGGCATATTGTCTATTGGGTCTTCCACTATCAACATTACATCATCCGCAAATGCCCTGACTTTGTAGGAAAATTCCTTTATTTTTATGCCATGGATTGTATCGTCCTCTTGCATTTGAATCAGCAAAATTTCCAAAATCAAAATGAACAATGGAGACAATCTTGTACCTTTACCTATTTTCAATTTTTTAGTCAAATCATCATTAACTACAATCGCTGCACACTGGTCTTTGTAAATTCCTTTAACTGCTTGTATGAACTTTTCTCCCATTTGCAGTTTTTCCATAGTGGCAAACATAAAATCCCAGTTCAAATTGTCAAATGCTTTTTCTGCGTCTACAAAAAAGAAACCAACTTCCCTATCACAGTGCTTATCGTAATATTCAATAGCGTTTATTACTGTCCTTAAATTGTCCTTAATTTGTCTATTAGGTAGGAATCCAGCTTGTTCTTCTGCAATAAATTCCGACATCCATCCCTTTAATCTTTCCGCCATAATTTTCGCAAATATTTTATAGTCATTATTCAGCAACGAAATTGGCCGATAATTCTTAACGTTGGTCAAATCCTGTCCATCTTTTGGGATCAATGATATATTAGCTTCATTCCATGAATCAGGAATCTTTTGGCCTTGTAATATTCCATTAATTACCTCACTTAGAAACGGTGTCAGTTCATTGGCCATCATTCTATAAAACTTTGCTGTTATTCCATCTGGTCCCGGTGCTTTCCCTAATTTTGTTGATTGTATAGCTTTCTTCCTCTGTCACTTCCCTATTTAACTTCTCTTTCCATTCCTCTGAAATTACTGGAAGCTTCACATCTCCAAATATTCCGCTATTGAATCTCTGTTCACCTCTTTTTTTTGGTACAACTTTGCTGTTTGTGACTTTTTGGGGGTTTGTATTGCTGTTCGTGCCCACCTCTAGAGACCACTAGCAGGCTTACAGCCAGAGAACAATTTCTCAGCCATACCATTTGTATCAAATGGCATCATCACAACAGACCCCATGACTTGCCTGAACCATCCTCATTTTTTAAATTGATTCCAAATGTACAGATTACAGCCACAACATAGACAGGATCCAGAGGAGTTAGCCTTGTTAGTCTGTAGTCGCAAAATAGTAAAGAGTCCAATAGCATCTTTAAGACTAGCCAACTTTATTGTAGCATAAGCTTTTGAGAACCACAGTTCTCTTTCTCAGATGCATGGAGACCTGAATTGTGCATTCCACCTCCTTCATGACTTTTGCAACTGATTTGCATTTACTCCCCCCTCCCCTCACCACTTACATATTTCTGGCCAGTTTCTTCTTACCCTCCATGCATCTGACAAAGAGAACTGTGGTTCTAGAAAGCTTATGCTACAATAAAGTTGGTTAGTCTTAAAGGTGCTACTGGACTCTTTACTATTTTGTAACATAGACAGGGTGCCCATGGCAATGTGTTTCTGAGGCTCTAGGGTGAGGAAAGATGCCCACTGTTGTATTTCTAGTAGGAAAAGCCTCCTAATTCTTCTTTACCAATAACAAGAGGTTTCACTTAAGTATACACAAGTAGTGTATAAATTATGTAGGGAATCACTACCTTCAGAAAAAGTTTATTAGAGATCGGTGCAGTAGACTCACTGCTGGTTGATTGATATGACAGGACTAATTCTGGTGCAACATAGTTGTAAGACCATAAATGAACATTACTATAACAAGCACTAATGTAATACCTGTAACACCTGTAATACCTGAAACTCACCAGTCACAAGGGTCACACTACCAGTGCATGAAAGGCACCAATCACCATGCAACAATAGCTGGAACAGCATGATGATATCATTAATCACATGCCACTAGGCACTAATACATTCCCATAGCTTTTCTTTTGGGAGTCCAGCTGGGCTACAGTAATTTCAGAAGGAAAAGGGAGGGCTGGTGAACTTCCCCAGTCCACAGAGCAAGGCTCTACAACACAACCAGAGAAGCTGAGAGAAGACAACTTTCATAATCTATCTTCAATTTAGCATGTGCCATGGCCTGTTCCTGCAACCCAGCCCTGTGCTATAGATCTCAGTATTGAGGGGTTCATACTGGAAATTTTGCTTATTGAAATTAAACAGGTTTACAATACATTTGGTCCCAAATAATTTTTTCCATTACATGTGTAATTAAGCTGTGCAATATTTCTTATCTAAAGGTATAAAGATCCCTTTAAAAATAATGGTGAGATACAAATTTAAATACTAATTCTGTAAGGAAGTTCTAGCTCCATCCCTTGAGATCTGTAGTATATAGTATAAGTAATTTCCCTAATCTATCATGTAGAATACCACGGATCATCCCAGGATCAACAAAGGGCGTGGATAGCTTGAAGGCATTGGTGTACTGAGTAAGCATACCCTAGACTCGGAAGAACCAATGCATAAACTCTAACTCATTTTCATTTTTCTGGCACAGTCCAGGAAAACAGAAATGCCCTTATCTCATTGAAATCAGTGGGATTTAAATGCTCCACTGCATGCATATGATTTTAGACTTGTAATTCAGCCATTTGTCTGATCATCTTTGGTGAGCAAGAATTGCCTCCAGGCAACCAAGCAGGAAAGTAGTACAGA